>NC_035442.2:104162576-104833178 GCF_002127325.2 Helianthus annuus
ACCACGACAAAAATCAAATAAAAATCCAAACTTTATTATGCCATAGTCATTAGCCTAGATAGTTAAAAGGTTTTAGCCAAGAAACATCATCAAGAACAAGAAGCAAGTCTCAAATAAATAACAAATCATGTTCATTGGTTCAAATAACACAAAGTAAATTAAAACCGAACACTAACTCGTTGTGAACCCGGACTATCTCGAATCTTGATCTCTAGCTTGAATCTTGAACCTGCTCCTTTTTTTCTTGATCCCCGCCTCCGTGCGTCTCCGATGTTGTCTAATGTACAGTCGTCTGATGTATGCGTTCCCCTCTCTAGCCGTATATGTTGATGTTGCTGTGTTCACCTCCCTTTTAATAATGATGGCAGCCCCCTTTTAAAAAAATATTATATATTCGTCGCCTCCAAAACCTTGCTTGCGTCTCACCTTGGTGTCCCACCGACCTCCTCCCTTCATTAATTGGGCCGCCCCCCTAACCAATAAGGACTGCCGCCCAACTCAGCCAATCAAGGCTGCCCCTGTTGTTCACAAATGGGCTTCGGCCCAATTCATATGCCGCCCCCATAATTGTCAATAATGTGCTGCCTTTTTATCCAATTAAACCCAACAACCGTCCAACTTTATGTATGCTTTTTGAGAATAATTGGAACCTCACCTCCTGCCTTCACGTGCTTTATATCATAATGTCCTTTTAGGATTCCTTTTTTTTCTTTTTATAATATTCAAGACTCATAACCCTCATATTCATATTCATGTAAAACTAGATTGGAGATATTTGGTGGCACACCAACTTATAAAATAGACATAGTGGCCCCGACCCATTCACAGAAAATAGCGACGAATTTCCTTTGGTTTCTGGCACCTCACTCTGGCCAACTGGCTGGTCATTTCCATATCACTCGTTTTTGCTCCATTTGCACCAGGACCTGCCAAAACACAAACTAATATAATATAATACTAAAACTAAATAAAACAAATAAAACCTACGCAATAATTATACAATTTACACGGGACAAATATGTGTATTTTACCCCACATCACTCACAGTTGTAACAACTGTCAATAAAACCGGTAATTAGGATAATAATTATCCAATAAGAAAACCCTAATTAAGACACCCAAGTAATTCCGCACTAACCCTGAAATTTCTGGAATAATCGGAATCAGGATCAGGGCCCCTAAAACTCAGGGGGGCTAAACCCTAATTGATATTTATCTCAAAATATACGTTGTCTAATTGAGAATTTTCGTTTGTGTATGAATCACCGTGCCTATACCACTGAGAAGGCTAGTCTACAAGCTAAAACGCACCCTTTACGGACCGTAAAGGTTAGTCCTTACGGACCGTAAGCCAACTGGCTCCCTTACGGACCGCAAGGGTACAGGCATACGGTCCGTATGCGAATCGAAATTCCAGCTATAAATAGCCGACATTGGCACTTGAACTGTGGTGTTAAAACGACGTTCATAGCTTCTGTATACGTCGAGATCTCACTATTATATCACAATTAAACACACACTACACACGAGGTGCTGCCGCAATCAGGGTAATAACTCGATCGCTATTACGATTCAACGTCCGATCGATTATAACTATCCAACAATAATCCGGGTGCTGCTCAATTGAGCTTGTACTTTGATTATTCGTCGTGATTTCAACTTGAATATTTGAGTGCTGTTCGAATTCGGACTATGCTCTGTTATTCGTTGTGAATCCGATTGAATTATCGAGTATTGCACTGATTAATCGTTGTGAGGGTTTAATCTCGTGAATTGACGTAACTGCTGTATTAGTTACTAACCTGCCTGTGTGTGCATTGTGTTAAACTAGGTGTAATTAAGGCTAATCAGTAGGCATTATCTATTTGCTCGTTAATCTGCAATGTGAGTCATTCTCCTTTTTTTTAAATTGTTTTCTCACAGTTTGTGAGTAAGTATTACAATACCTCAAATTATTTTCAAGATTATAATTACAGGGATTAAGTCTTTGTAATCACCAAATTACAGCTGGTATGTGGGGTATTGTGCACATTACTATTTTTATCACTCTATGTGAGTGAGTATTACTCTATGTGAGTGATTATTACTCTATGTGAGTAAACCGTCACTATTAGGGCAACGGGACCCAATAGTGGTATGACCACAGTCACAGATCCGGTCGAGTGACAAATACCCATTCTTGATAATTGGTTGATAGAAACATTGTAATCGCTCTTAATACTGTAAATTATAACTAACGGGTCGTTTTAGAAAATGGAATGATTCACTCAGTATTTCCCCGCTGACAAAACCTTTTTCAAACATGTTTCAGGTGATCTGTGTGATCCAGGAAAAGTGCAGTAAAGCACTATCAAGCTCAGTGAAGTGGCTCATTGTAAATAAATAAAACATGTTTTGGAAAAATAAAGATTTCTGTGTGAAATCAACTTATTGTAAATTTTGGGATGTATTCCTTAAACTTTGTGTAATATATTAAACAAGTATTTTCCGGTGAAAAGATCCTGTTAATCAAAGACTTCCGCTGTCGCATTAAATAAATACCACGGGAACTGCCTCGCGGCCTCCGATTCCGTCCAGGGTGGGTCGGGGAGCCGTGACAGTTGAAGGTGGTATCAGAGCTAAGAATTAATAAATATTGAGCCACTGATCGAGCCGCTGATTAAGCCTAATACTAATTTAAGTATTTGACAGAATACTTAAATTTACCAGTTGTTATTTGGTGATTATATGTTTTATTAACTGATTATTTGTTAGTTACAGTATGGGTAAGCAAAAGCTGTCTGCTATCTACCACAAACTAGATGTTGCATCTTCTTCTAAAAACCCAGTAAACCTAGAAGAATGAATCTTTGTCCGTAAGGCGAACTATGAGAATCCTCTTTCCTCAGAGAAAAGGGATTCGATACTTAAAAAGAGTCAGGAGAAAAAGAAACCTCGAACCAAGAGAGTTAGGTTTAACCCAGAAGTCCAAGAGTTGGGTAATAGTACACCTTGGGAAGATAAAATAGACAAGAAATGGGCAAATCTCTATATGCTAGCTACTGTAGCAGAAAATGCCAACCTCTAAATATCCTATAAGTAGGGTCTAGTAAGGGAAATCACCACCCAGTAAATAAATAAAATCCCAGTGTGTTTATTTCCGTTATTTCTGTACAAAAGTAATATGCAATAAAACTTCAGTGTTTGTTTGTTAAACTTTGTTCCAAAGTTTTAACATTGCATTTTTGCATATATGCTATGCAGCATGAATGAGATGTTGGAAGCATTCCAGAATCTCAACTTATATCCAGTGCCTATCGAAGTCTCTCACGACTTTACTGGTTACATTGCTGACATAGAAGAACCTGTGGAATTCAAAGCTCCACCGCTGGAAAAAGCCAAACCTAAAAAGAAGAGAAGATACGTAGGGTGGAGGAAAGTACGCCGTAGGAAACCTGCCACTAGGAGACTCCCTAAAATAGAAAATCCTGGGATCGGGAGCAAGGGAAAGGAAATAGAAACTGGAGAAAGTTCAAAACTACCCGAAAAGGAAATAGGAATAGATCTGAAACAAAAGGGAATAGAGATTGGCGAAAGTTCTAAACAGCCAGAAGAACTTACGTTCCAAGATGAAATAGACCGTCTATTAGGAAACTGTGAGGTCATAAGCCCAATCCGCACTAATCTGTATTCTTACCCGGCTATAGTCCAATTTCCTTTAACAGTAGCACCGGCTATTCCCGAACCTTTAATCCATACCCAACCACTAGGGGAACTGGAAGAATGGTGGACAAACGACTGGCAATTCCAAAACATAGTCAACAGTCCTTATAGCTTTCTTCCACAATTTGACCCAGAACCGCTCCCAAATCCTCCCATGAGTAATGAAAACCTAGCTGAACTCCGTCAGTTCGGTGAAGAACTGATAGGTACAGGTAATAGGATCAGGGAAATGGGAGAGCATCTAACTTGGAAGTACGATGAGAGGGAGCATCGTTACTAGAACAGTCAGTTAAACCACAGAAAGCTGTATTGTATAATAGCAACTTAAAATTTAGTAAAATGGGCAATAAAACTCTATAAAATACGGTGTGTATGGATGCATATACAATATACCATAACAAAGTCAAAGTCGAGAAATCGACAATTTTGGTTATACTTGTATGTTGTGATAATCTATGTGTTTATCTATGTGAATTATGTCATTGATAAGTTAGACACTAATAATTTTTACCAATTAGCAGATGGAAAACGCTAATAATGAACCAATTAATGAAGTAAATCAATCTGAGCAAGAACAAGAAGATCAATATATAACCCGACAAGATATCGAGCACTTTATCGCCCAAGGGATAGCTCATGCTATTCCAGAAATTGTGGCTGTTGTTCAAAAACCCGCCGAACCACAACAATTAAATCCTAGTAAACGTACTTTGGAGGATAACGGCAGTAACATCATAAATGGAGGCGGCAATCATGACAAACATGACCCGCAACCGGCCCCACTCCCTAAAAGAATAAAAGCTGCAACGCCTGGTTGCACATATAAAGAATTTCTTGCTTGCAAACCCGCTGAATTTGCAGGTAACGAAGGGGCAACTGCAACACTGCGTTGGTTAGAGAAAACCGAAGCAGTAATCGCAATAAGCAAATGTGCCGAAGAGGATCAGGTGATGTATGCATCAAATCTGTTCAAGGAAGGAGCACTAGAATGGTGGAATACGGTCCTCCAGGCAAAAGGAAGAAGGATAGCCTATGCCATGAGTTGGGAAGAATTTAAGAATCTTGTAGAAAGAAAATTCTGTCCCGAATACGAGAAGGAACAAATGGAAAACAAGTTCCTGAGTCATCGTATGCTAGGTGTAGATTGTCGGGGCTATACTTCGACATTCTTTGAATACGCAAGTATAGTGCCATCACTGGCTTCGCCAGAACCGGTACTTATTTCTCGTTACATCTGGGGGTTAATTAGTGAGATCCGAAACATCGTTAAAGCTGCGAGACCTCGTACTATTGACGATGCTGTAGAATTAGCTAATACCCTAACAGATGAATTGGTACGCACAAGAGAGGAAGATCGCAAGAAGGAATTAGCTCAAAAGATTACCCAAGGATTTCGGGTGGGTAATACCAAGAAAAGAGGAACCGGGCAATCCTCATCATCTCCTTTCTGTAAAATTTGCAAAAAGAAGCAATATGGACAATGCAACATGGTTTGCAATTTTTGCAAAATGAAAGGACATCAAGAAGAAGATTGCAGGAAGAAAACAAGAGTTTGTTATAATTGCAGAGAAAGGGGACACTTTCAATTTGAATGTCCTAAGATAGCTAAACTTGTAGTTAACCAAGCCAAACCAGCTGAAGGAACAACAAAGAGAAATGCGCGGGCATTCCAGCTGACCACTCAAGAAGCCGAACTCATTCCAGATGTGATAGCCGGTACGTTCTTAGTTCACGACGTATTTGCAAAAGTATTATTTGACTCTGGTGCGAACCAAAGTTTTATAAATACTTTATTTTGCCAGGATCTTAAGTTACCTTTAACCACTCTTAGACAAATCTTCACAATAGAAACCGCAGAAGGAAATTCTGTGAAAATAGATAAAATCTGGAAAGAAGGAAAAATAGAATTATTAGGCCATAAGTTTTCTGCAAATTTGTTACCAATGAATTTAGCAGGATTCGATGTAGTATTAGGAATGGATTGGCTAATAGCCAACCATGCACGAATCCTATGTGATAAAAATGCTGTAGAAATTCAAACACCTACAGGAGAAGTAATTTTAATTACTGGAGATAGACCTCGAAAGCCACTAAAATTCATCTCAGTAATGAAATTGGCTAGTTATTCGAGAAAGCAGGAAATGGTGTACATGATTTCAGTAATCATTAACACTAAAGATAAGGAACTTCAGGACATCCCGGTAGTGTCAGAATATCCAGATATTTTTCCAGAAGAATTACCTGGATTACCACCTGATAGAGAAGTGGAGTTTAGAATTCATTTAATTCCAGGTACTGGACCAATAGCTAAAGCACCATATAGATTAGCACCTACTGAAATGTTAGAATTGAAAAAGCAATTAGAAGAATTACTAAGCAAAGGATTCATACAACCTAGTTCATCCCCTTGGGGTACACCAGTGTTGTTTGTGAAAAAGAAAGATGGATCGATGAGAATGTGTATCGATTATAGGGAACTGAATAAGGTTACAATAAAGAGTCGATACCCATTACCTAGGATTGATGATCTTTTCGATCAATTACAAGGAGCTAGGTACTTCTCAAAGATAGATTTAAGATCCGGATACCATCAGTTGAAAGTTCAAGAAGAGGACATACCTAAAACTTCCTTCAGAACTAGGTATGGTCATTATGAGTTTACAGTCATGCCCTTTGGATTAACGAATGCCCCAGCAGCATTCATGGACATGATGAATCGGATTTGTAAACCATACTTGGATAAATTTGTAATCGTTTTCATCGACGATATACTTATTTACTCCAAAAGCCAAAAAGAACATTGTGAGCATTTACACGTTCTCTTAACTTTGTTAAGAAAAGAAAGGCTTTATGCCAAATTTTCGAAATGTGAATTTTGGCTGCAAGAAGTACAATTTTTAGGACATGTGGTAAATCACGAAGGTATCCATGTAGATCCTTCTAAGATAGAAGCAATTACGAAGTGGAAAGTTCCACAAACAGCAATGGAGATAAGAAGTTTTCTAGGCTTAGCTGGATACTATAGACGATTTATCAAAGATTTTTCTAAGATAACCGTCCCTTTAACTAAGTTAACCTGTAAACACTACAAGAAAACTGGGTTTTTAGTACGCGCAAAAGCGTCCTAAAATGCTATTTTATAGGACCTTTCATTTAATAGGACCAACGGTAAAAGCGTTTCATGTAAAGGGGTCGTAATAAGTCCTGGAACTAAAAAAGCGTCCTAACATTTCAAATAAGATTATGAAACCAATTTTATGGTCACGTAATATGTCTTTGAACTACCAAAATAGTGTCCTAATAAAAACATATTAGGACACTTTTACGATGTTCTAACATGTGCTCACATACTTTTAATCTTTTGATACACTTACAAGCGTCCTTAGAAATTAATTGATAGGACCCTTATGATGTAACATTATAGCTAATTTAATACCAAGAAAAAGGTCCTAATATACCAAATAAGATTATGAAACCAATTTTATGGTCACATAATATGTCTATAGACAACTTAAATAGCGTCCTAAAATAAACATATTAGGACACTTTTACAATGTTCTAATATGTGATTATCTACTTTTAATCTTTTGATACACATACAAGCGTCCTTAAAAATTAATTTATAGAACCCTTATTGTGACAACCCGAACTTTCAAGGTTAGTAGCGTAATCCTGACCCTTCGTTATTCCTCCGTGGTGTGCCGTGCTTGTATCCGTGCTTGTATGATTTTGTTTAACGATTCGGTAGCCTTGTTAGAATTATATGTGTTAGTATAATCGGACCGCAACGTGTGTGGGTGTTGGATTAATAAACCCATTGACATAATTGAACACATAGGGGGCCCAAATACGGTTCCACATTATGTTTAGTATCGGCCCAAATTACCATTGTATTAGCAAACATAATTGGCCCAGTTTCTCGTCTGTTTAACTACTTAAATACGTGAATAAGTGTGATCACAAACCACACAAACCCTAAAACCCCTAGGTGTTCGACGGCAGTGGAGCCCTCCTCATCGAAACTCTGTGATCTCTTCAATCCATACTTGGCATTCGGTTAGTGAATGATATTGTTAAAACAATTTGTTGCTTTTAATAATTGATGTGAAATATGCTTGTATGTATTAATTGTTAAACAAAACATATAATGTGACAATTCGGTGGAATATACATGTTGATCACAGATCCATACTTGTATGTATTAATTGCTTTAGTAAAGTTGATCTCACATGCAGATACATGTTCCATCATAACTGACAATTGCATGCTAGCACATATTAACAAATTAGTCAATGTAGTACACTGAATAGACACATAGGGGGGCTGAGCATGTGATCTAAAAAGGGCGGCAGGATATATATGTTATGTATGTATATTCATACCGATTGAAAGGACCGATTGAAAGGAAAAGACATGTGGGCGGCCATCATAGGAGTAGGTGATATTTTTTAATTGATTTGATACAATAACAGACATCCAAATCATGGGATTGCTTTTTAATGTGTATGTGTGTGTTGATATAATGCGGTCCAATAACATAAAGAGAAAAGGGATGGATGTCGGCCATCATGGAGTAAATAATAATAATGTTAAGGAATGAACATGGTGGTTGTGTGTGTAATCGGTCATTGGTGGGAATTTTGGCTTGATATAATTGGTTATAGTGGGCGGCATATTCTTTTAATATTTATGAGTTGAATGATGTGAGTGTTGTTTAGAAATGTCGGCCAGGTATACGTAAATAATAGGAACTTTGTTTACTCATGTGGGTTTGACTATTGAGGGAATGCTGTGGCCATTTTATTTGCTGTTGTGGGCGGCACCACATCCACCAAGGAATCAAATTGTGACAAATTATGTTATAGCAGGCAACTTATATAAAAATAGTATGATGTGCCATTAGATTGTTAATTTTTGCATGTGGGTTCCAATCTATTCGATTGGTAGAGGGGGGCGGCACATATGAAATAGGGTTCCCACATGTTTTTGATTACAGCCACCAACCATGTATAACAATTACATACATGAAATAAATTAGAATATAAGAATCAAATTCTACCTTTTCATTCCATAATGAGATGTACATTGAATTTGGTGTGGCACATGTGCGTGGACTTAGTATATTATTTGGATTACTTGTCATGACTGGTATTTGGCTATATGTATTATTCGTAATGCTACCTGAATAATATGCGCAATGTGTGTGAGATCTAAGTGGTTACATAACTAACTATCCTTGGTAACCACAATAGGGTGCGAGTAACAAACTTGGAGGGGTACTATAACGTAACATACCGAGCAACCTAAGGTGAGTTCACTATATTCGAGCATGCGTCCCAGTGGTTGGGGACAGTCAGTGGGTATCCCATGGGGGGATGAGTCTTTGGGTAAAAACGAGTATATTGGTTAATATTCTCACCTATCATCTTTTGTAAGTCCCTCATCGGGTATTAGTTAGTAGCGCTACTTAGGTTTGGCACCCTCACACCGCTCCTGTAGAGGACGGAGGTGAACTAATGACCCAGTCTGGCCCAGTACTAGATAGGAGTACGTGGGAAGGGCAGTCGTGTATTTCAGGAGCCGTCATTGTTCGGAATTGAGATATTAACAATATTACTTGCGTTGGTTATTGAACTGTTTTACATACAACGGGTAACAAACATTTTCTAAAACTGTGAACTCGCCAGCTTTGTCTGATACGTGTGTCACATGCTCGCAGGTCCTTAGGTACTTGGAACGCAGGAACTTGCTGGCTGGAGGGTGCGAGTGGTCATGGTTGCCTGGTTGAATTATTTATCAAACATTTGTTTACTTTGGTTGTGTGAAACTTATACATTGTGATACGTTAATGCTTCCGCTGAACTTATGGTTTTTGAACAACTTATGTTTGGGATTTCAGTATTATTAAGTAATGGAATTTTATTTAAACTTGTGAATCAATGTAATTGGTGGCTCATTACTAGTCGTCACACGCCTAACAGGGATACTCCCTAGGTGGTAATTTGGGGGTGTGACAGTTTGGTATCAGAGCCACTGGTTATAGTGAATTGGGTTTTAAAATGTTTTATAAAACCAGACTATAACTGAACTGATCCGACATTGACCATGACACTCAGCTCCAGACAGCAAGGTTCGTCTCTTATTTATTGTTGCATAGCATATTTAGTACATACTCATGATTAGCAACACACTCAGACACACACTTGACATTACAATACGAACCCCTGTGCAATCGGTCTATGCTATGTGTTTTAAGAGTAGGACCCTTCTTGAACTTATATGCCGTATGATGTGATGCCATTGGTCGTGCTGCTTGAAATTTGGGGAAAACCTTTTGACGCGAGTTGGGAGGAACTGAGATAAACATGCAAATTGGGTTATTATTATGGGTGCACACATAATAACAACGTGGGGTGCATGTGAGTCCCAGTAAATCTCGACTAGTGTGAAAAGGGGATTCCACGTTGTTAGTCAATCTTGTATTAGAACCATGAAAACTGTGAATACTATAGCAATACTTGACATCTGCTTGAAATGGTCTGTTAAATCGTTCCTCCTTCCCATATTTGTAGAATCATGAACGGACGTGGTGGAGGTCGTCGTGGCGGACGTAATGGAGGCCGCGGTGGTGGGCGTGGCGAAATCCATATGACCCAAGCTGAGCTAGAAGCATTACTCAACGCCCAGGTGGCTGCAGCCTTGGCAGCTTATCAGGCTGGTATGACATGTACCAAATATACTTTTCCTTTGAATCGTAAACTTGGGTCTTACTTGTTGGTTTATTTTCCATCGTTAATAGGTCAGCCAGCGCCACAAAACCAGCCTCACCCACCGGTCTGCACTTTTAAAACTTTCATGGATTGCAAGCCACAGACCTTCAGTGGCACTGAAGGGGCTGTGGGACTTATACGTTGGTTCGAAAAGGCGGAGTCAGTGTTTGCGATATGTAACTGCCCAGTTGGGGATAGAGTAAAGTTTGCAGCAGGCACGCTTCAGGATGGTGCCTTGACCTGGTGGAATGCCCAGGTCCAACTGCTAGGTATTGAGGCGGCGAACGCCACTACGTGGGAGGATTTTAAAGAACTGATGAGAGAGGAATACTGCCCTCGAGATGAAATAGCGAAGTTAGAGAATGAGTACTATCATCTGACAATGGTGGGGTCTGAAATCGAGGCATATGTGAAGCGATCGTATGAGTTAGCTGATTTGTGTCCGAACTTGTCCCGACCCATGCCACGAAGAATCGAGTTATTTATTAAGGGGTTACCTCCACGGGTGAAGGGTTTAGTTACAGCAGCGAACCTCAATAACCTAACCCAGATTGTTAGGTTGGCACACAAAATCGTTGACCAGGAGGTGGAAAGCGACTCATTGCCACCTCGTATTTCTAGCACTACCACAGCTGCCACTACTTCCACTGCATCTGCTGCTGATAGCAAACGTAAGTGGAACGATACAGACAAGGGGTCCAACTCTGCACAGCCACAGAAGAAGACAGATACTGGCAGCACCCGCAGTTTCAGTCAGACAGCATCAGTGAATCAGAACTCGAGTAACAAATCAGGGCAGGGATCATACGCAGGGAAGCTACCCTTGTGCAGCAAGTGTAACTATCATCACAAGGGACAGTGTGCTCGTGTTTGTCATCGATGTAATCGACCAGGGCATATGGCTAGGGATTGTAGGGCCACTTTTCCAGCTCAGCAGCAGTCAGCACAGCAGTCGGGTAGACAACAGACTCAGCAGAACCAGGGTACTCAGAAGGGGTGTTTTCAGTGTGGGGCTGAGGGGCACTTCAAGCGAGACTGCCCCCAGCTGAAGCAGAACACAGGGGGTAGTAACGGGAACAACAATGCGGGTAATGTCGCGCGTGGGCGCGGGTTTGTGTTGGGAGCTGGTGAAGCTCGGAACGACGGCAACGTGGTTACTGGTACGTTTTCAGTGAACGGTGTTATTGCTTCTATTTTATTTGATTCTGGTGCCGACTGGAGTTACGTGTCTTTGGGGTTCAGTTCTCAATTAGGGTTAAGTCCTACACTTCTCGTAATGAAACACATAGTAGAAATCGCAAATGGTAAAACAATCGAAGCTACACATGTTCTACTTGGGTGTAAAATCGATCTTCTGGGTCAAGTATTCGACATTGACTTAATACCTATTACTCTTGGAAGCTTCGATGTGATCGTTGGAATGGATTGGTTGTCCAAGTATCAAGCGGAGATTCTCTGTAAGGAGAAGATCATACGTGTCCCCCTTCCTGGTGGGGAATTTTTATCAGTTCAGGGTCATCGCAGTGGGACCCCGGTTAGCATTGTTTCAGCAATGAAGGCTCAGAAGTATCTGCGTAAGGGTTATCCTGCAATTTTTGCTCTTGTCACGGATTCACAGTCAAATGAGAGGAAGATTGAAAACCTCCCAGTTGTTCGTGAATATCCTGACGTATTTCCTGAAGAACTCCCTGGTTTGCCTCCACATCGTCAGGTGGAATTTCAGATCGACCTCGCCCCAGCGGCAGCCCCGGTTGCTCGTGCGCCATACCGTCTTGCGCCAGGGGAGTTGCAGGAATTGTCAAACCAACTCCAAGAGCTATTGGATAGGGGTTTCATCCGACCTAGCTCTTCCCCTTGGGGAGCCCCAGTTCTATTTGTGAAGAAAAAGGATGGGTCTTTCCGGATGTGTGTAGATTATCGTGAGCTCAATAAGGTGACGATTAAAAACCGTTATCCTTTGCCTCGTATCGACGACCTGTTTGACCAGCTGCAAGGGTCAAGTTTCTATTCGAAAATCGACTTAAGGTCGGGATATCATCAGGTGCGAGTTAGAGAAGAAGACGTTCCCAAAACAGCGTTTCGGACGCGATATGGTCATTACGAGTTCTTGGTTATGCCATTCGGATTGACCAACGCACCAGCGGTCTTCATGGATCTCATGAACCGCGTGTGCAAGCCATACCTTGATGACTTCGTTATCGTTTTTATCGACGACATTCTAATTTATTCCAAGAGCAAGGAAGATCATGAGCGACACCTACGCCTTATCCTAGAACTTCTGAGGAGGGAGCAGTTGTACGCGAAATTTTCGAAGTGCGATTTTTGGATACGGGAGGTACATTTTCTGGGGCATATAGTTAATGAGATGGGCATACATGTGGATCCTGCCAAGATTGACGCCATTAGAAATTGGGCGGCACCAAGGAACCCTTCGGAGGTGCGACAATTTCTCGGTCTAGCAGGGTATTATCGTCGTTTCATACAGAACTTCTCAAAGATTGCACAGCCACTCACCTCATTAACACAGAAGAAGGTAGTTTATTCATGGGGAACGAAACAGGAGGATGCATTCCAGCTTTTGAAACAAAAATTATGCAGCGCGCCGATTCTATCTCTACCAGATGGCACCGAGGATTTTGTGGTTTATTGTGATGCTTCGATTCAGGGTCTCGGTTGCGTGTTGATGCAACGCGAGAAGGTGATAGCTTATGCTTCTCGTCAGTTGAAGGTACATGAGAAAAACTACACGACACATGACTTGGAGCTAGGAGCAGTGGTTTTTGCACTGAAGATTTGGAGACATTACCTCTACGGCACGAAATGCACCATCTATACTGATCATAAGAGCCTTCAGCATATCTTCGATCAGAAAGAATTGAATATGCGTCAGCGTCGCTGGGTAGAGTTGTTCAATGATTACGAGTGTGCCATCAAGTACCACCCGGGTAAAGCTAACGTTGTAGCAGATGCTCTTAGCCGCAAGGAACCAAAGCCGAAGCGTATTCGTGCCCTACAGCTTACTATTCACTCTGATTTACCTGCTCGGATCCGTTCAGCTCAGATTGAAGCATTGAAGGAAGACAACATCGAGGCTGAAGGATTACGAGGTCTACACAAGAAGAAATTCGAGCAACGGTCTGACGGTATCTACTACTTCATGGAACGAATATGGGTTCCTTTATTTGGTGATCTTCGAGAGCTTGTGATGGACGAAGCACACAAGTCACGATATTCTATTCACCCAGGGTCCGATAAGATGTACCAGGACCTCAAAGTTTTGTATTGGTGGCCGAATATGAAAGCTCTCATCGCAACATACGTGAGTAAGTGCTTGACTTGTGCTAGGGTCAAAGCAGAGTACCAGAAACCTTCGGGTCTACTTCAGCAGCCGGAGATACCCATGTGGAAATGGGAACAGATCGCTATGGATTTTGTTACGGGGTTACCGAGAACACAGGCTGGAAACGATACTATATGGGTGATTGTCGACCGTCTCACAAAGTCAGCACACTTCTTAGCGATCAAGGAGACAGATAAATATTCGCAGCTCGCAGCGGTGTACCTTAAAGAGGTGGTTTCTAGGCACGGAGTGCCGACTTCTATTATTTCTGATCGAGATCCTCGTTTCACTTCGGAGTTATGGCAGGCTACGCATAAATCGTTCGGCTCACGTCTCGATATGAGTACAGCCTATCACCCACAAACGGATGGTCAGAGTGAACGCACCATTCAGACGCTAGAGGATATGTTACGGGCATGCGTTATTGATTTTGGAAAGGGGTGGGAGAAGCACTTACCGTTGGTAGAGTTTTCCTACAATAACAGCTACCACACCAGTATCAAGGCGGCACCATTTGAGGCACTGTACGGGAGGAAGTGTCGTTCACCTCTTTGCTGGGCTGAAGTGGGTGATAGTCAGATCACAGGTCCTGAGATAGTGCTCGAAACTTCAGAGAAAATCGTGAAAATCAGAGAACGTATGGCAGCTGCTCGTGATCGTCAGAAAGCCTATGCAGACAAGCGTGCCAAGGAGGTAGTGTTTGAAGTGAATGACCGAGTTATGTTGAAAGTCTCACCGTGGAAAGGGGTTGTGCGCTTTGGGAAGCGTGGCAAGCTGAATCCACGATATGTTGGGCCGTTTAAGGTTCTGGAGCGTATCGGTAAGGTGGCTTATAGATTGGAGTTACCTACTGAACTGGGTAATGTTCACGATGTATTCCATGTATCGCAGTTGAAGAAGTGCTATGCTGACGACCCATTAACGGTACCTTTACAAGAGTTAAAGATCGACGATAAGCTGCAGTTTGTAGAAGAACCCATCGAGATTATGGACCGTGAAGTCAAGGTGCGTAAACACAGTCGTATTCCTATTGTGAGGGTTCGTTGGAACTCAAGACGTGGACCGGAGTTCACGTGGGAGCGCGAGGACCAGATGAAACTAAAATACCCTCACCTCTTCCCCAAAGACAAAGCGGAGTCAAGCAAAACTGGTGAATCTCGGGGCGAGATTCCCCTTCAAGTTGGGGATGATGTAGCACCTGTGCAAAATCCGCAATGATCTTGATTCCTCGCTTCATTTCTCCGTGTACTTGTCAAAATTTCGGGACGAAATTTCCTTCAAGTTGGGGATGATGTGACAACCCGAACTTTCAAGGTTAGTAGCGTAATCCTGACCCTTCGTTATTCCTCCGTGGTGTGCCGTGCTTGTATCCGTGCTTGTATGATTTTGTTTAACGATTCGGTAGCCTTGTTAGAATTATATGTGTTAGTATAATCGGACCGCAACGTGTGTGGGTGTTGGATTAATAAACCCATTGACATAATTGAACACATAGGGGGCCCAAATACGGTTCCACATTATGTTTAGTATCGGCCCAAATTACCATTGTATTAGCAAACATAATTGGCCCAGTTTCTCGTCTGTTTAACTACTTAAATACGTGAATAAGTGTGATCACAAACCACACAAACCCTAAAACCCCTAGGTGTTCGACGGCAGTGGAGCCCTCCTCATCGAAACTCTGTGATCTCTTCAATCCATACTTGGCATTCGGTTAGTGAATGATATTGTTAAAACAATTTGTTGCTTTTAATAATTGATGTGAAATATGCTTGTATGTATTAATTGTTAAACAAAACACATAATGTGACAATTCGGTGGAATATACATGTTGATCACAGATCCATACTTGTATGTATTAATTGCTTTAGTAAAGTTGATCTCACATGCATATACATGTTCCATCATAACTGACAATTGCATGCTAGCACATATTAACAAATTAGTCAATGTAGTACACTGAATAGACACATAGGGGGGCTGAGCATGTGATCTAAAAAGGGCGGCAGGATATATATGTTATGTATGTATATTCATACCGATTGAAAGGACCGATTGAAAGGAAAAGACATGTGGGCGGCCATCATAGGAGTAGGTGATATTTTTTAATTGATTTGATACAATAACAGACATCCAAATCATGGGATTGCTTTTTAATGTGTATGTGTGTGTTGATATAATGCGGTCCAATAACATAAAGAGAAAAGGGATGGATGTCGGCCATCATGGAGTAAATAATAATAATGTTAAGGAATGAACATGGTGGTTGTGTGTGTAATCGGTCATTGGTGGGAATTTTGGCTTGATATAATTGGTTATAGTGGGCGGCATATTCTTTTAATATTTATGAGTTGAATGATGTGAGTGTTGTTTAGAAATGTCGGCCAGGTATACGTAAATAATAGGAACTTTGTTTACTCATGTGGGTTTGACTATTGAGGGAATGCTGTGGCCATTTTATTTGATGTTGTGGGCGGCACCACATCCACCAAGGAATCAAATTGTGACAAATTATGTTATAGCAGGCAACTTATATAAAAATAGTATGATGTGCCATTAGATTGTTAATTTTTGCATGTGGGTTCCAATCTATTCGATTGGTAGAGGGGGGCGGCACATATGAAATAGGGTTCCCACATGTTTTTGATTACAGCCACCAACCATGTATAACAATTACATACATGAAATAAATTAGAATATAAGAATCAAATTCTACCTTTTCATTCCATAATGAGATGTACATTGAATTTGGTGTGGCACATGTGCGTGGACTTAGTATATTATTTGGATTACTTGTCATGACTGGTATTTGGCTATATGTATTATTCGTAATGCTACCTGAATAATATGCGCAATGTGTGTGAGATCTAAGTGGTTACATAACTAACTATCCTTGGTAACCACAATAGGGTGCGAGTAACAAACTTGGAGGGGTACTATAACGTAACATACCGAGCAACCTAAGGTGAGTTCACTACATTCGAGCATGCGTCCCAGTGGTTGGGGACAGTCAGTGGGTATCCCATGGGGGGATGAGTCTTTGGGTAAAAACGAGTATATTGGTTAATATTCTCACCTATCATCTTTTGTAAGTCCCTCATCGGGTATTAGTTAGTAGCGCTACTTAGGTTTGGCACCCTCACACCGCTCCTGTAGAGGACGGAGGTGAACTAATGACCCAGTCTGGCCCAGTACTAGATAGGAGTACGTGGGAAGGGCAGTCGTGTATTTCAGGAGCCGTCATTGTTCGGAATTGAGATATTAACAATATTACTTGCGTTGGTTATTGAACTGTTTTACATACAACGGGTAACAAACATTTTCTAAAACTGTGAACTCGCCAGCTTTGTCTGATACGTGTGTCACATGCTCGCAGGTCCTTAGGTACTTGGAACGCAGGAACTTGCTGGCTGGAGGGTGCGAGTGGTCATGGTTGCCTGGTTGAATTATTTATCAAACATTTGTTTACTTTGGTTGTGTGAAACTTATACATTGTGATACGTTAATGCTTCCGCTGAACTTATGGTTTTTGAACAACTTATGTTTGGGATTTCAGTATTATTAAGTAATGGAATTTTATTTAAACTTGTGAATCAATGTAATTGGTGGCTCATTACTAGTCGTCACACGCCTAACAGGGATACTCCCTAGGTGGTAATTTGGGGGTGTGACACTTATGATGTAACGTTATAGCTATTTTAATATCAAGAAAATGATCCTAATATCCCAAATAAGATTATAAAACCAATTTTATAAACAAATCATCAACATATAACATCCTAATAGTTATTGTATAACATCAACTAATGAAAGAAATAAAACTTCATTATCTTTCAAATAAGCATGTTCATAACAAAAACACTAACCATAAATAAGTTATAACATTATCTAACATAAAGTCTTAACATTCAACAAAGAAATTAAAAGCAATTAAAGAAATAAGAAGCATAAAATCTTGAGTCGTCATGTGTCCTCAATCCTCATGGACTACCTACAAATAAACCATCCATGTATAAGCATTAAGTTCCATAATATTAAAATTATTTGTATCACAAGTTTAACAAATACATACCGAGATGAATGGATATATAGGGCCATGCGATGGATGCACCAATACAATCTTGAATTATAGAAAATAAACCATATGGTCTTACCAAGTTTTCATCTTTTTTATTGGTACTTGAACGTTTACTTCACACCATTCTGGTCCAATCTCTGTACCACCAACTAGATCATTTGGGTCCAAGCTCTGAGAATTAAGAAATAAAATTGCCAAATGTTAGATGTGAAAAAAAATTATTGGTTAAAAAGCTTGTTAGCTTGCAATTCTTGTGGGCCTTTCCCCGTGTTAATAATAATCTAGATGCCCAAATATATCATAGAGAAATCAATAAAAGTAAAAAAAAAAAAAAAAAAACTTCGAAGGATCAAACCTGGAGACTTTAGTTCCGTAGACAAGTGTCAATCCGTTGAGAGCCGAACAGTCAATTTGTGAATATTTGTTCGAGAAACTCTAAATGAATAAGGAAAACATTGTTCTCTGGAGTACATTTCATGTATTCTATGTTCGTATATTTCTCAACAATCAACATCCTTTTGGAACGACCGTCTAACCCATAATCACGCTTGAATCGACATAAGCCTGAAGAAAGTATGAGGTGAGGACTAAAAAACAAGTCGCAAATGAACCAGATGATATTCACTGAACTGGATATTTCGATAAAAGTAAAAAAATAACAAGAAAATACAAACAAGAATGTAGAATACACACACCTGTGTTAATACCATACATATAGTAAAAATAAGAAAATACAAACAATAATGTTTGAACCGTTAGATACAAACATGTCATCCTTGTTTATGCCAAGACTTGCATAGAACGGTGAAGCAATTCGAGCTCTCATTCCTAGTTCCTGCTGAGCAGGTAAATGTTAATTTTTAAACATCCCATCACAAGCATGTGCTAATACCATACATATGGTAAATATGCATATTGCTCTAAAATCAAAACTATGATACATACCTTTTCACCTCCATAACCAGTATAACCCTCAACAACAGATAAGCCAAGTGCTCTCTGCCAAACAGAGTTATGAACATCAACAAATGATTAAATTTATGGCGGATGGAGGTCGCTTTCTAAAAGTGTGAGGCGCTCCAAGGCAAGAGGAAAGAGCTTCACATATCCATCTCGTTTTCTTAATACGGGTCAACCTGAACCCAATATGTTTAAATACGTGTCAACACGAACCCGACCCATTTGTTGAAGCTGGTCTCCTAACCATTGGCATGGCATCTTGACATACGTCAACAATGCCTTCAACAACTCTCATGCACTAGAATAAACAATGTGAAAGTCCATAACCAAAAAATCTAGCAGTAACCATTCACAGGCTACTAGCGTCTGCATCCATAAAAGATAAAATAACAAGAATTCCAACTAAACATGGAAAAACAAATTAGGAAAAATTAATTAAATTAACGAAGCTCATCAACTGAATATGGATATCACCGACCGATAACGTTCGAAACAAAAATAACAAAAAGATTTCAAAATAACAGAAAAGGGTTGAGAGGGGTTTACCGGAAAAAGGTTACCGCCGTCGCTTCCATCACCGCCGTGCCGCCGCTGTGCATTTAAACTAAACAAAACTTCTTAAAATTTAAACAAAAAGAAACAAATATAGCATTCAAATAAAAATTTCCACTTATGCATTTCATCAAGCACTTGGTGTGCATCAAACAAACATGACCATAATCCATCACTAGTAGTACAAATGATTACATATCAATGACGTTTTAACTTAAAACTAAATGCAAGAAAATTAAAAACAAAAGCTTAATCAGTAAACAAACACTAATAATGAGAAATTACCCTTAAATAAGGAAGTGTGACTCAAGGATTTTAGGTTCAGTGGGTTACTCGGGTAAGTTGAAGATGTAAACGGGTTGGAATCTTAATGCAAGATGGTGATGTGCGACGGTTACAGATCATAATCAAGCTAAACAGAGGGAATTGTGGTCGATTAATGATTCAAGTTGAGAAGGAGACGGTGGAGCCAGAACTTACATTCCTAATTGGTCTTGAAATTAGGGTTTAGGAAAAAGCCCTATAAATCTAAAATTTTAGTTGGGAGGGAAATTTTGGTTTAATTTTTATAGGATGATTGGGAAATTTTAGGAGGAAATAAAAGAGGAAAATTTTCAAACTTTTTAGTGCCGTGCCATTAAAAAACTAAATTAGTGGTACAAAATTTCAATACCATTAAAAGTATATGCTAAGTAAATACGTCATACCGAAAGTGCCACTAAACTTAAATTCGCGGCACAAAAGCAAAATACCATTAAAAGTATGTGCCATTGAATGGCTTTTTATTTATAATGAAAGGTTAAACTTATAAGACCCTAGTGTCAAGTGTCCTATTAAGTTATGTTATAATAGAACTCTAGCGAATAAGTGTCCTATAAAACTGATGTTTTATAACTCAAATATCAGGTGTCCTATTACACTGTATTATAATAACACCACAATGATTAAGCTTCCTATAAAGGTTAAATTTATAAGACTCAAGTGTCAAGTGTCTTTTTAAGTTATATTATAAAAAAAAACTCTAGCGAATAAGCGTCCTATAAAACTAATGTTTTATGACTCAAATATCAAGTGTCCTATTACGGTGTATTATAATAACACCACAATGATTAAGCATCCTATAAATTTTAAAGTTATAAGACCTAAGTGTCAAGTGTCCTATTAAGTTAAGTTCTAATATGACTTCGACTAGAAAGGGTCCTATAACACTTAACATTTATGACTTAACTATAATGTGTCCTATTAAGTTATGTTATAATAGGACCCCAGATGAACAAGTGTCCTAATACAATACCACATAATGGGACACTAACAATTAAATGTCTTAAAAAGTACTTTATTAGGATCTATATTTTAAGTGTCCTATTAAATTATATAATAATAGGACCCCAAAAAATCATCCATCCTATTAAATAGTTTTTTAGGACACCGGTTTAGTAGAGTATATTATAAAAGGACCCCAAAAGTTCATTAGTCCTATTAAATAGTTTTTTAGGACCCTCTTTTACAAGCGTCCCACAGAAAAGGTCCCAAAAAGCCATTTTTGTTGTAGTGAAAACTGCTAAATTTGAATGGGGACCTAGACAAGAAGAAGCTTTTAAGATTTTAAAGCATAGATTGACGAATGCACCAATCTTAGCCTTACCCGAAGGAACAAAAGACTTTGAAGTATATTGTGATGTTTCAAAATTAGGATACGGATGTGTGTTAATGCAACGCAAGAAGGTAATTGCGTATGCTTCTAGACAATTGAAAAAGCACGAAGAGAATTATACGACTCATGATCTAGAACTAGGAGCCATAATTTTTGCTCTTAAGATATGGAGACATTATCTGTATGGAAGTAAGTTTACTGTTTATACAGATCATAAGAGTTTAAGATATATATTTGGGCAAAAAGAGTTAAACATGAGGCAAAGAAGATGGATGGAGATGCTAAGCGATTACGACTGTGATATCCAATATCACGAAGGAAAAGCGAATGTAGTTGCAGATGCTTTAAGTCGTAAGTACCATGAGAAACAGAAACGAGTCCGTGCTCTGAGGTTAAATCTACAAATAGATTTAATAACACAAATCAAGGAAATTCAGAAAACAACAATCAAAGATGATGCTGAAGGAATGAAAGGTTACCTAAAAGAACTAGAACAAGGAAAAGATGGAATTTGGAGGTTCCATAAGAAGCGAATTTGGGTACCTAAGCAAGGAGAGTTAAGAAATAAGATTTTAGAAGAAGCTCATAAATCTAGGAATACCATGCACCCAGGAAATAATAAGATGTACCAAGATTTAAGAAATCATTTCTGGTGGGTAGGAATGAAAAAGGATATAGCCGAATACGTATCCAAGTGTTTAACTTGTTCACAAGTTAAGGCTGAGCACCAGAAACCTTCAGGACTACTCCAACAATTAGAAATGCCTGTATGGAAATGGGAACTCACAACAATGGATTTTGTTACTAAGTTACCCAAAACCAAAAGAGGTAATGATGCGATTTGGGTAATCGTAGACCGATTAACCAAGTCAGCTCATTTCTTACCAATGAAAGAAACCTTTAGTATGGAAAGGTTAGCTCAACTATACGTAGACGAAGTAGTATCCCTACATGGAGTCCCACTCTCCATCGTATCGGATAGAGATAGTCGATTTACTTCTCATTTCTGGAAAAGTTTTCAGAAAGCAATGGGAACTCGACTGAATCTAAGTACTGCATATCATCCACAAACAGACGGACAGAGTGAAAGGACAATCCAAACGTTAGAAGACATGCTTCGCGCATGTGTAATTGACTTTGGTGGTAATTGGGATAGCCATTTGCCATTAATAGAATTCTCCTATAACAATAGTTATCATTCAAGCATCGAAGCTGCACCATTCGAAGCACTGTATGGACGCAAATGCAGAATTCCAGTATGCTGGGCAGAAATCGGAGAAAGTCAATTATCAGGTCCTGAAATAGTACAAGAGACTACTGACAAGATAACCCAGATCAAGGAAAGACTGAAAACAGCTCGAGATCGTCAGAAGAGCTATGCAGACAATCGTCGCAAACCTTTAGAATTTCAAATCGGTGATAAAGTACTTTTAAAAGTATCTCCTTGGAAAGGAGTAGTACGATTCGGTAAGAAAGGAAAACTAAGCCCGAGGTATGTTGGACCATTCCCAGTGATTCAACGAATCGGACCAGTTGCTTATCGTTTACAACTACCAGAAGAATTGGCTGGAGTACATGATGTATTTCATGTATCCAATCTCAAGAAATGTTTAGCAGATGAATCCTTGGTAGTACCTCTTCAAGATATAGAGGTAAATGAAAAGTTGAAATTCGTAGAGAAACCATTAGCGATCGAAGATCGAAAAGTCAAATTCCTCAAGCATAAAAGACTGGTATTGGTCAAAGTCAAGTGGAATTCAAAGAGAGGGCCAGAATACACTTGGGAGCTGGAATCAGAAATGAAGCGAAAATATCCTCATCTATTCCAGCAAATCTCGAGGACGAGATTTTTCTTAAGGTGGGGAGGATGTAACAACTGTCAATAAAACCGGTAATTAGGATAATAATTATCCAATAAGAAAACCCTAATTAAGACACCCAAGTAATTCCGCACTAACCCTGAAATTTCCGGAATAATCGGAATCAGGATCAGGGCCCCTAAAACTCAGGGGGGCTAAACCCTAATTGATATTTATCTCAAAATATACGTTGTCTGATTGAGAATTTTCGTTTGTGTATGAATCACCGTGCCTATACCACTGAGAAGGCTAGTCTACAAGCTAAAACGCACCCTTTACGGACCGTAAAGGTTAGTCCTTACGGACCGTAAGCCAACTGGCTCCCTTACGGACCGCAAGGGTACAGGCATACGGTCCGTATGCGAATCGAAATTCCAGCTATAAATAGCCGACATTGGCACTTGAACTGTGGTGTTAAAACGACGTTCATAGCTTCTGTATACGTCGAGATCTCACTATTATATCACAATTAAACACACACTACACACGAGGTGCTGCCGCAATCAGGGTAATAACTCGATCGCTATTACGATTCAACGTCCGATCGATTATAACTATCCAACAATAATCCGGGTGCTGCTCAATTGAGCTTGTACTTTGATTATTCGTCATGATTTCAACTTGAATATTTGAGTGCTGTTCGAATTCGGACTATGCTCTGTTATTCGTTGTGAATCCGATTGAATTATCGAGTATTGCACTGATTAATCGTTGTGAGGGTTTAATCTCGTGAATTGACGTAACTGCTGTATTAGTTACTAACCTGCCTGTGTGTGCATTGTGTTAAACTAGGTGTAATTAAGGCTAATCAGTAGGCATTATCTATTTGCTCGTTAATCTGCAATGTGAGTCATTCTCCTTTTTTTTAAATTGTTTTCTCACAGTTTGTGAGTAAGTATTACAATACCTCAAATTATTTTCAAGATTATAATTACAGGGATTAAGTCTTTGTAATCACCAAATTACAGCTGGTATGTGGGGTATTGTGCACATTACTATTTTTATCACTCTATGTGAGTGAGTATTACTCTATGTGAGTGATTATTACTCTGTGTGAGTAAACCGTCACTATTAGGGCAACGGGACCCAATAGTGGTATGACCACAGTCACAGGTCCGGTCGAGTGACAAATACCCATTCTTGATAATTGGTTGATAGAAACATTGTAATCGCTCTTAATACTGTAAATTATAACTAACGGGTCGTTTTAGAAAATGGAATGATTCACTCAGTATTTCCCCGCTGACAAAACCTTTTTCAAACATGTTTCAGGTGATCTGTGTGATCCAGGAAAAGTGCAGTAAAGCACTATCAAGCTCAGTGAAGTGGCTCATTGTAAATAAATAAAACATGTTTTGGAAAAATAAAGATTTCTGTGTGAAATCAACTTATTGTAAATTTTGGGATGTATTCCTTAAACTTTGTGTAATATATTAAACAAGTATTTTCCGGTGAAAAGATCCTGTTAATCAAAGACTTCCGCTGTCGCATTAAATAAATACCACGGGAACTGCCTCGCGGCCTCCGATTCCGTCCAGGGTGGGTCGGGGAGCCGTGACAACAGTTCGTGTTTAAATGAATAGAACGCTGAGAGATTAGCCTGAACAGAACGATTGAAGGGAGCACTGAGAGATTAGCCTGAACAGAACGATAACATAAGCGATGAATAGTGCGTTAAACGGCATGTCGGTGAGTTAAGTGACGGATTGTGATCCGATCGGATGACCGTCCCGACGGATGGTCATCAGGATGGATGGCCATTCGCTCGGAGGGTGATCCGTTTGGGAAGGATGTGTTTGTGTATGATGGAACTTTGAAGTTTTCGTTGTAGCATTTTCCAAACTTAGAAGTGTTTCTACAAATCAGGTCATCCGGCCGGATGGTGGTTCGCTGAAACTGTCCTTCTTTACATTTTGTGAAAATTGTTAAAGTGTTGAAAAGTCACAAGTCATCTGATTGGATTGTCGTTCGATCGGATGGCAATCCGATCAAACGGCAGTCCGTTCAGTAACTTGTTCGTTTTGAAACTTGAAAGATTTGGAGAGTTTTGAAAGTTTTGCAATTGAATCGAGATGACATGACAACGTGCTTAAACAACGGAAACTCCACCAAGTCCTGGTCGTCCGATCGGATGGGAATCACCCCGTTCGATCACTTAACTGTTCTTGACGGTTGTTCATGTTCAACCCGCTTAGTCGGTTATCTCGTTGATAGGAATCAATTCTCAAACCGACGCTTCACTAGAGAATGAGGGAAAGGCCTGAATGAGCTCTGATTCTATCGGTTTTATGTACAAGAGTGTAAAAGAATGAGAAAAGTTATGAAAACATCTTTCAACTCTTTTAATCTTTTGAAAATGTCTAGATTTAGGCGAAATCAATTTTCAAACATGTTGAAATCTCTTAGATCTGAGTTGTTCTTGGTGGAATGAGGTCACACTTTGAAGTTTATGAGAACTCATGATGACATCACCCTAGAACAGCCCAAATCAGATGGATTTCATGGTTAAAAGTAGAGATTTGATGGTGAAAAAGATGAAGGAGGGTGTGTAGATCATAGAAGTACAAGATTTGAGGTAGAAACTTTCAAGAATCGCGAGAAATCGAGAGAAATAAGGGCTGGAACGTGCTGGTCGGACGAGAGAGCTGTCATATCATGAACAGTGATGTGACAGGTGGTATTTATAGGTGAAGAGAGAGTGAGGCGGTGTGCAGTTTTGGGTTGAAGGGTGGTTCGATTGGATGGCCATCCGATCGGATGGTCATCCGGACGGATGACCATTCGATCGAATGGTCATTCGATCGGTTGGTGGGTGCAAGTTGGTTTTTGACCTTTCATTTCGTGCGTTGAGCATTTCGATGCGTTGCGAGTAAGCGATGCGATATTATTAAACAATAGTTACACAAATAACCTAGCTAACACATAATATATAAAAGTAACCTTATATCTCGAGTTTGCGATGAGATTGCATTGCGATAGAGTTGCGATTGCGTTTTCGATTAATCACCACAAAACAAATATAAACATGCACAAGTTGTTAGGATTGAACCCTATCAGAGGAACAGATAATTAAAGCCAAAACTGGATCAGAATAGTGGATTCTGAATAAGCAGATGCTGATATACAAATCTCTCCCCTTGAAAGTGATTACAACTACTGATGACCTCCTATCTGCTGATCTTGCTAAACTGCTGACCCATAACTGCTGCTCAACTAAAGATCTGATGGAAGACTAAAGTCCTGCTGATTCAATCTACTGCCTTGAGTCAAGCACTGCTGATCCGGACAAGTGCTGCTGGGTTCACAGCAGTAGAAGGTTGCAGCAGCTGTTCTAAAGTCTGTTTTGTAATAGAATGTATTAGCAGTAGTTAACACAAGCAGTGTCTGTATAGATCAGAGGTTAGAGTTTGTTAGGAGGTTAGATGTCACTTTCATGGTGACGTCCGCAAAGATGCTCAGTAGTTTGCAAGTGCCTATAAATAGTTCAGTACTTTGTACTGTTCTATTAGCTATTCACATCATTCGTCTTCTTTGCACGAACAAACTACTGAGCTCGGGCTGAGGGGGAGTTTGCATTCATACATCTATCTTTGTAATCGTTGTTGAAATTAAATTCAATCATTCGGTTCATTGTGTAAAAGATGTTTGATTAAAGTATTACTCTCATTTGATTGTATGCAAAGTTTGTTTTCATTTTAATTCCGCTGCACAACTCATCCATTTTTATCTTAACTTCAAACACAAAATACAATCAAAAAGAAACTCAGATCCAACAATTGGTATCAGAGCTTGGACAGTCAAATTTGATTTAATAATCATTTTGACGTAAATAGTTCAGCTCAAAACAGTTGATACTGATCGTTTGTTCGTCGTTGAAAAACATAGTAAGGATTAATCACCACTAAAGTTGATTTCTCAGTACCTGTAAAACAACAAGAATGACGTCACAATCTCAGGACGATAAAAACAACATTGGTTCTCTCTTTAAACCACCTATGCTAAAAAGAAATGAGTACAACATCTGGCAGAGGAGGATGGGTCACATCCTCGCTCAACAAAGCACAGGTTGTTGGAAGTCTGTCATCTTTGGTCCTCATGTTCCTACAGTGCCAAGCGCTGAAGATGCTAAAAAACAAGTTCCAAAACCTGTAGAAAATTATACTGAAACGGATTATCAAAAGTTTGAACTAGATGAAAAAGCATTTATTATCATAGCATCAGCGCTGCCCAACGAAATATATGCTGGATTGTTACATTGTGACAATGCCAAAGAGTTGTGGGACGCGCTTAAGGAACAGTTTGGAGGTACCGAAGAGGTCATAGAAAACAATAGGGAAATCCTGAACCAACAGTATGAAACATTTTGTCATGTTAAAGGTGAATCACTGACGCAACAATTTGAGCGGTTCAGTTGTCTCATCAGTGAACTGAGGCTTGTTAAAACCACTTTTACAAACTCAACTCAAAACAGCAGGTTCCTCAGGTCACTGCCAGATCAATGGGATACAATAGCGTTTGTCACCCGAAATTCACCTGAGTTCAAGGATCTGACCTTGACCCAACTCCATGGTCGACTCCTGACCTACGAAAGGGAGTTGAACCAGAAAAGGAAGTTACAAGGGTCAGGGAAAACCGTTGATGATTATTCATTCGGTAATACTGCTCTTCTGGGTCAAGAAGAATCTGGTGGTAGTGGTAAGGATCAGGGTTATGATCACTTCATTGACATAACTGCTGGTGCAAATTTTAACAACCCTGATCCTCACTCTACAGGTTATGCATTCACTGCAAATGAAAACCAGATGTCAGACAATTTAAACTTTGAACTAAATGATTTACAGCATTTTGACCCCACCGATCTAGAGGAAATGGACATCTTGCATCAACTGGCCTTGCTAAGTGTTAGAACTAGCAAGTTTTAAAAAAGAACAGGGCGAAAATTCCCAGGGTTGCATGGGAATCTAAGGGTTGGGTTGGATAAATCGAAAATCAAGTGCTATAAGTGTAACAGGTTAGGACATTTTGCTAGAGAGTGTAGGAGTCAAAAAACTGGTCCCATAATCACTCACCCTAGTTCAAATCCTAGACCTCAAAATCAAAACACTGTGCACTATGTCCAATATACCCCAGCAGCACATGTGAACACTGCTCACTATGCTGTTGCTCCTGTGCCAGTGCATTATGTCCAAACAGCTGCTCCACAGATTCAATATGTTCAAACCCCTGCTCCCCAGGCACAAGTGCAACCTGCACCACAAACCACTGCTCCAGTAGCAACACAACCAGATCAACAATGTTTCTTTACTCAAGAGTTTGTTGACTGGAGCAGTATGCCTGAAGACCTCAGTGATGAAAACTTTGCACTCTATGCTTCTAATGTTTCTTCTCATGATGAATTTTGTTTGATGGCATTAGAGTCAATACAGGAGGGTGTTGAATCTGAAGAGAAACAGCTGGTCTCTGAAACAGTGGATGAGGTGATTGAAGCAGTGGTTACTGCTGTGGCTAATGAAGTACTGTTGGAAGAAAGTTCAGGTACCCTAATTGAACCACTGACAGATCTATGGTCTGAAGAAGATAAGAAAGAAGAAAAGGCAGGTGAAAAAGAAGAGAGAGCTGGTGATGAAGAGAATACTCAGTGTGATTGTGCAATGATGGCTGCTGCCAAGGTATCACCTCAAGTTCTAGAAAAACTATGTTCTGACAATTGCATTATTGCTTTTGCTAACATCAAAGAGGTGAATGAAAACCTTAGGAACAAAATCTTAACTGATGAAGTCAAATTTGAAAGATCTTTAAAAGAACTTAAAAACAAATTGGCTGAAAAAGAGAAAGAGATTAGCAGCATGAAAGAAGAGCAAAGCATAATCAAAACCCAACTCCAAACTATGGTAGAAAAATACCAAGTTTGCAAAAAGGAGTTAGAATCCACCCAGATCACATGTGAGAAATGGGTGGAATCATGCAAAGGGTATGAGGTTATGCTTGAGAAACAGATAAAAAGCAATGTGAAATTTGGGGTTGGTTATAGAAAACATGATGATGAAAACACTGCTTTTGAAAAATCTGTTTCAACCACTGATGTAACTGCTGAGTACATCCCCACAAACAAGAATGGCCAAGAAGTGAAAATCACTGACAAACTTGGTAACAAAATCACACTTGACAGACCAATGGGCCCCTCTGCTTTTGAGGAGATTGAAAATCATCAATTTAAACCAAAATGGTCTGATGAGTGTGATATTCTTGAAAATTTCAAGCCAATAGACTTTACATCAACTGATGGTGTTAAAGCTCCAAAAGCTAAAGTCATTCCTCTTAAGGACATCCCAGCAGTGGTTAAAACCTCTGCTGCAAAGGAGTCTGAAAAGAGGAAGAAGAAAGAAAAAATTGATAACTTGTTTTGTGAATTTTGTGAGAAAAGGAACCATCTAACAAAAGATTGTTTCCACTTAAAAGCTTATGATATAAACAAAACAAGTGTCATAGTTTCAGCTGAAAGCTGCATTGTTTGTGGTAAAACAAACCACAAAACTCAAGCATGTGTGTATCTCAAAAACTTTGACATCAAAAAGAATGAGTACCTTGCTAAAACATCCTTGAGTCCATCAGCATCACCATCTATCAAATTCACAAAGAAACAACCACTGTTTGTGCCAGTTCAAACAGCTGTCACAAAACAGCTGAACCAAACATCTGTTAAAAGAGATGTTCAGGTTACTGATGCACCTCCTGCCAATCAGTTCAGAAAAGGCAAGGAAAAACAGTCCTACCAAAGGATTCCACACATTTATGAGGTCTACAAAAAGCCCTCTAAACCCAGAGTGAATAGGCATCCTTTCGGTTACCAGCAGGTGATTGGGCAAGACCCTCAACAGTGGTTAGCAAGGAACAGTACTAAAACTGTCCAAACCCCTGACTTAACCATTGTCCATCACACTGCATCCATGCCAGACACTGTTGAGACTCCATCCAAAGCCCTGCTGGCTTTGGAGTCCTTAATGAACTAATCCTTTTACTTCATGTGCAGGGAGCTTCTTCATGCTTTGATAGTCTTTGGTATGTAGATAGTGGAGGCTCCAGGCACATGACAGGATGTAAAGCCCTCCTCAAAGACTTTAAAATCCATGGTGGGGGTAATATATCCTTTGGAAATAATAGTAAAGGGAAGGTTTTGGGGTCTGGAACAGTGCAATCTGGCAATGTAAAATTTGAAAATGTCAATCTAATAGACAATCTAAAATTCAACCTTCTGAGTGTATCTCAAATGAGTGACAAAGGGTTTGGGTCATTCTTCACAAAAGATTGTTGTAGGATTGTTGGACCAGAAATGGTCAAAAAGATTGAAGCAATAATAAAAAATGGTCAAACTAAACTTGTTGCTCAAAGAAGTGGCAATGTTTATGTTGTTGACATGTCAAAAGAGTGTCCCAGAGCTGATGCCTGTCTGTTCTCAGCTGCCTCTAACAAAGAGACAGAACTTTGGCACAAAAGACTGGAGCACACAAATCTTAAGACAATAACAGAAATTTCAAAAAATGGTTTGGTGAGAGGCCTACCACAAAAATTGTTTTCATGTCCTGAACATTGCATTTCCTGTTTAAAAGGAAAACTGCATAAAAGTTCTTACAAGTCCATTGAAGAGTCCAAAACAACCCAGTGTTTGCAAATGCTACACATGGATTTGTTTGGCCCAGTTCAAGTCATGAGCCTTAAAAAGAAAAGATATTGTTTGGTTATAGTTGATGACTTTTCTAGGTTTACATGGACTTTCTTTTTGCACTCTAAAGATGAAACTGCAGGCATTTTGCAAGACTTTGTGACACAGGTTGAAAAGCAATTTGACCTTCCAGTGAAAAGCTTTAGGAGTGACAATGGCACAGAATTTAAAAATAGGGAGTTGGACGCCTTCTGTGTGAAGAAAGGGATTGTAAGGCAGTACAGCATCCCTAGAACACCAGAGCAAAATGGGGTTGTTGAAAGAAAGAACAGAACTTTGATTGAGGCTGCCAGAACCATGCTTGCAGATTCAGGTTTGCCATTAACTTTCTGGGCAGAGGCAGTAAACACTGCTTGCTATGTCCAGAACAGAGTTTTAATAAACCCCAGGCATAAAAAGACTGCCTATGAAATTCTGTATAAAATCAAACCACTGATCTCATACTTCAAGGTGTTTGGCTGCCCATGCTTTATTTTGAATTTAAAAGATTCTATTTCAAAATTTGCAGCCAAAATTGATTGTGGTTATTTTCTGGGATACTCGACCACTGCCAAGGCCTACAAAGTGTTCAATGCACGGACCAAGGTAGTGGAGGAGACTTTGGATGTAAATTTCAATGAACTTTCATCAATGAAAATCCCAGCAAATCCTGCTGAACTGTTTGATCTTGAAAAATTCACTTTTGAAAATACTGCTGTCAAGACTAACAGTGCAGGTCCATCAGAGGATACAACACCAGACTATAGGTATGAAGTCATCATCCCTCAAAGGTCTGTCACAAAGGGAAAAGCACCAGTTGTTCAAAACAGCTGCCAAAGCTCAACCACTGCTACCTCAACAGTTGTTGACCAAAGTAGCCCATTTCCCACTGCTTCCACATCCTCAACTACTGCTGACAAAAGTCCTCAAACAGTGGATAAAAGTCAGTAGCGGTCCACTCCATTACCACCCATTCCACCACCTTTTAAAGCCACTGCTGGGTCATCAAAGTCATCAGCAGTGGTTAGCTCAGATGATACACATTTGCAGCCTTCACCAACAAATGCCATCATACCATACCAAGGAGATTTAATCTTCTTGAGATCTCATCCACCTGATCAAATCATTGGCAACATCAATGAAGGGGTGCTCACAAGAAGCCAAACCCAAAACATTTGTCTTTTTGCTGGTTTTCTATCACTTCATCAGCCAGTCAAGTACCAAGAGGCACTAAAAGACAACAACTGGGTAGAATCCATGCAAGAGGAGCTCCAACAGTTTAAGAGACAACAAGTATGGGAGCTTGTACCACTGCCAAAAGAGGTTAGTCCCATTGGCACAAAGTGGGTCTTCAAGAACAAAACAGATGAAAGGGTCATTGTTGTCAAGAACAAAGCCAGGCTTGTGGTTCAAGGTTACAGACAGGAAGAGGGGATTGATTATGATGAAACATTCGCCCCTGTTGCAAGATTGGAAGCTATCAGACTGTTCATGGCCTTTGCTGTCAACCACAACATGAAGGTGTTTCAGATGGATATCAAAAGTGCTTTCCTCTATGGTACATTGCAAGAAGAGGTATATGTATGTCAACCTCCAGGCTTTGAGGATCCATTTTATCCTGATCATGTCTACAGGCTAAACAAAGCCTTGTATGGCCTGAAACAAGCACCTAGATCCTGGTATGAAACTCTTTCCAACTTTCTACTCTCAAATGGTTTCAAAAGAGGTACCATTGATAAAACACTGTTTCTTAAATGGAGAGGGAAAGATTTAATGATTGTCCAAATTTATGTGGATGACATTATTTTTGGAAGCACATGTACCAAAATGTGTGAAGAGTTTAGAGAACTCATGACAGCTGAGTTTAAAATGAGTGCAATGGGTGAGATGCAATGCTTTCTTGGTCTCCAAGTACAGCAATTGCAAAATGGAACTTTCATTCATCAAAGCAAATATGCTAAAGAACTTTTAACCAAATTTGATATGAATGATTGTAAAGCATGCAGCACACCCATGGCCACAAATAAGCTGGTCATGTCTGATGAAAAGGATGAGCTGATTGACCAAACACTCTATAGAAGCATGAATGGGTCCTTATTGTACCTAACTGCATCAAGACCAGACATCATGTTTGCAACATGTGTCTGTGCAAGAAGTCAATCAGCTCCCAGAAAATCAAATCTCATTGCTGTAAAAAGGATTCTCAGATACATAAAAGGTGCTCCCACACTTGGTATCTGGTATCCAGCTAATGGGAATATCAAGCTTTCAGGTTTTTTAGACAGTCACTTTGCTGGATGTCACACCACAAGGAAGTCCACTTCAGGAGGGTGCCAGTTTCTAGGTGATTGCTAGTTTCTTGGCAAAGCAAAAAGCAAGCAGCAGTTTCAACATCCACTGCTGAGGCTGAATACATTGCTGCTGCAAGCTGTACAGCCCAACTCCTGTGGCTTCAAAATCAGTTACTGGATTTTGTATCACTGCCTTAAAGACACCACTCATGTTGGACAGCCAGGCAGCAGAAAATATCATCAAAAATCCAGTTTCCCATTCTACCACAAAGCACATCGACATCAGACATCACTTTGTGAGGGATTGCTATGAAAAAGGTTTGATTTCTCTGCATCATGTCCCAACTAAAGACCAGCTGGCAGATGTGCTCACAAAAGCACTTGATACAGCCATTTTTGAAAGCTTGGTCTCTAGGATTGGGATGCTAAACATGGAATAACAAGCAACATCTTGTTTTTCTATGAATAAAAGCAACAAAATGTTTTCAGAAAAACAAAAATCCATCCTTAAAAATAGCTTAAAAATGAAAATTTCATTAAAATCCTTAAAAGTCTGCCATAACCACTGATTGTTCAAAAGTCTGCTCTACTTCAAAAAGTCTGCCCACTGCTAAAAGGCAACCTCTGTTCTCTCATTCCTTGATAACCACTGTTGTTCAAAAGCAGTGTCTTATCCACTGATATGCTATCCACTGATAGTGAAAATCATCCACTGCCCCCTTTCCACTGCTTTCATCAGTTGCTTTCACCAAAAGTACTGTCCTTCATTTTCACCAGTGGTTGTCACGTGGGCAGTACATAGCAGTCAGACCTTTTGTAACGGCTGCCACATCAGCATTCATTCTCTTTCCTATAACATCCCCACTCACCATCAAAACAGGGTTTTAAAAATGACAAAATCGAAGCTCTCTGCAAAACCCTCATCAAAATCATCGAAAACAGCCTCTCAAAAGGCAACTACCACTGAAATTCCATTCAAAAAATCTCACAATCTCCTGGGTCTTCTCACAAAACCAGGAACCACAGATGTTTTCGATTCCATTATCACCATCATGGCAAAATCAAAGTACAAAACTTTGCTCACCGCCGACGCACCCATCTACCTGGCGATCCAAAGGGAATTTTGGAAGAATGCAACCCTTGAAAAACAAGGAGACATTGCAACTGCAATCCAATCTTCCATAAAAGGTAAATCTGTCCACATTACACCACAATCCATCTCCGAAGTCTTTCAACTCGATGACCAGGCAGGTAAAACTTCCTTCACTAAAAACGAGTTGCACATTGACTTCATTGAAAGAGGGTATGAATCCACAATGATGAAGAAACTAACCTTAGAAAAAGGTTATTTTCCTCCTGCACCAAGATTTCTATTTCATACCCTCCTCTTATGTGTTTCAAACAAAACCACTTCTTTTAATGAGATCCCTATAAAGATTCAAAATCTGGGATATGCAATTCTTCAAGAAGAAAATTATAATTATTCTCGGGAAATCTTTAAAGATTTGGTTAATAATGTTGAAAGCAAATCATTCTTACTATTCCCAAGGTTTTTAAGCTATTATTTTCAAAAGAAATTCAGTAAGGATGATTTAGCTTTAATAAACCAAGGTGAAATAACTACAATAAACTGCCTAACATCTGAAACTTTTTCACGAATGTTAGCACCTTGCAAAACACAAGCAGGGGTACCTGAGCAGAATTTAGCAGCAACCACTGCTCCTCAGGTATCTGCTGCTGAGCCTACTGCTCTAGGTGATCAAAGCAGCAGACCAACTGTTTTGAAACCCACACCTACAAAACCCAAAAAGCTTTACAAAAAGAAAAATCAAAAACCCCCCAAACCAATCAAAATGGCAACTCTGGAGGATGAGATACCAGAGTTAATGCCTGTGACAACACAAATGTCACAAGAAACCACTGCTGCTTCTTCCTCACAGCAGTTGGTACAAATATCTCAACCCATAACCATAACTCCTCCTGCTTCTTCACAAAAAGAACAGGTTGTACACAAAGGGCCACCACATTATGATGCTCTGGATACACTCGTTTCCATCATCCACAGCTCAATGCCCGGAGCAAATCCGCTTCCTACACCCACCATCACATCCTCAATTCCATAAAAAACACAACTACTGTTGGATGCAATTGATTTGAACTAGGCATTACAGAGTCCTTCTCAATCACCTGTCAATGAGAATATACCTCAACAAATGACTGAGCCTGCTGTATCATTCATTGCTAACCCACCAACACAACCTGAGGAGGTTACACCCATTGAGTTACAAGTAACTCTTTGTGGTAATCCAAGTGAAGCAGCCACTACAACTGTTGAACCTACAGGTTTACAGTTGGACAGTGGTTACATCAATAAGACTTCCTTGGAGGCAATTCCTTTTATAGCACCTCTGCCAACCACCAGTGGATTTATTTATCCTACTGGCAACATCAAAAGGTTGTCAAGTGTTGAAGGAAGAAGACCCCAGTACCAAGAAAAAGGGGCATCAGTGGTTAAGGTTCGGAGTAAACTCCCTACTTCTACCACTGCTAAAACCACTGTTAGTGGGAAATCAGATGATCCCATTAAATTGGGTGATGGTTTAAAGTACCAGAAATTGACGGCTCGTGTTGAAAAACTTGATAACTCTGTTGCAGAACTCAAAGATATGCTACAACAGTTGTTACAAGTACAAAAGGTACAATCCACTGCTGTTCCACCTCAAGCACCTGCTCTCCAACAGGCACCTGCTACAAATGAGCTCTGGAATCTATTTCAACCTTTTCTCCATCATCAAGCACAAATAGCAGATCAGCAACATGAAAAACATGTTCAACAATTGAGAAATGCTATGGAGTCTAGGTACAAAGACACTCAGGCTGATCTAAAGGCTCTCAAAACTCAGATCTTGCACTCCACTGGCACTGCTCCTCCACCAGTGTTCTTCATTGATCAACTCCCCGAAGATAATGCCAAAAAGGGGGAGAAAATTCAGGAATGGAGAAGGAAAGGAATAACAGATGGTCTCTACCTCGCACCAGAAAATTCCAATATGACCAAACAGATTCCTTTGCCAGATGGGAGTAAGAAAATTGATGTGACCACAAATGCACTTGCAGATGCTCTTGCATGTGTAAAAAGGGATAGAGAGGCCAAAAAGAAAGCCAGGGTGGATTATCCGGATCAGGGTACTTCAGGGTCAAGAGATGATGAAAATCTCATTGATGAAAAGAAGAAGCCTACTAGAAAAGTAAGGCTACCCAAATCCATTCCGGTCAGACGTTCAAAGTCTGCTAAAAAACCACCACCTAAAACAGCTGTTGTAACTCCTGGTGTATCAGCTGCTGTTGGTACTTCAGTAGTTTCAACATCTGTTCCCACTTCAACACACACCACTTCAACACACACTACATCCAATGCCTTACCTCCATCACCACCAAAATCACAATCACCTCCTGTCAAAAAGGCAGAAGACAGCAGTTGTTATAACTTCTGCTGTAAAGACAACAGTAGTTGGAACACCAGTTGTTTCAACAACTGTTAGTCTATCACAAACCACTGCCACTACAACCACCTTTCCATCGAAAACATCATCAGTCCCTCCTCAAATAAAGAGGAGAAGGCTAATTCCTAAAGATGATGTCACTTCACCATCCACAACATCTTCAAAACCTTTAGCTCTTGTCAATATACCAAAACCAGCTCCACTCTCTTCTATTCCAATGCACAAGCTTTTACCTCCTGCAGGTGTTCAATTTTCTCTTAAACTGGAAGCAGTTAGAGAAGAAATAAAATCCTTTTATACTGAGGATGACCCTGCCAAAAGGAGTTTGCCTTCAATCAAAGGATATCCCTGGCCCAAAAACATTGAAGAATATTTGAAGATAAAGGCCAAGCAAGCAGAGGATATCTCGAAAAGAAACACACAAGGGAAATCTGACAAAGAAATATCAAGATACTACCAATATCTGCTCACACAAGTCAGTTCCCTAGAACGTTTTGCTAAAAATGTCAGTCAACAAATTTCAGAAAAAGCAGCTGAAACTTTGAAGAAAGACTACATTGAAAGCATTATGTTTTACAAGAAATACAAAGGAGAGAGACACATGTACAAAGAGTGGACTGTTCCAGAGCTTGAAGCTGAAGCAGCCAGAATTCAAGATATGATAAAAAGGAAAGTCAATCACACTCCTCCTGATTGGGCAAGGTTCAAAAAGAATGTACCTGAAAAGCAGTTGGAATTAAAAAGAATGAAAGAAGAATTGGTTGTTGCTGAATTTGGCACTAAAAGACAAGTTGCTAGATGGAAAGAAGATTTGGTCAGGTCAACCTACAAAAGGTTGGAGGAATTAAGAAAGAAAGATCCAAAAATTCCTCAAAAACCTGACTACCCTGAAGCAGCGGTTTCAAAAGAACCATCAAAGCTGCAAATCAGGAGAGCCACTGCTCCAGCTGGTAATGCCATCTACAAAAGAAGGACACAAAGCCAGTTAGGAGCTGAAACTGTTCAAGAAATTCTTGCTGGAAATGCTGTTTTAAAAGAAGGCTTGTTAAGAACGTTAAAAGAAGAACTTGAACAGGAAAACTCTGCTACCACTGCTCAGCCAGTGATGAACAGGCCAGCCTCACCAAATACTTCTGCAAATAAACATCTCCTAAGAAACCCACCAGGCTCAAAAATACAAAAGTGGGCAACTGACAAACAGACCTGCGTATTGACTTTGCTCAGGTCTGGTGGAGAAGTGGAGAAAATATCAAGGAAACAAGCTCTCGGCCTGAGTCTTGAAGATTTGCAGGATCTCCTGGATCTTCCACTTAGCAGGGATAATGAAGATACAGATGCCCTTGACTTTGAATTACAATTTAAAGGTCAGATAAGGGAGCTGTTAATGAGGCAATAAAATATCCACAAATAATGAAGGGTTTTGGCATTATCTGTCCAGGGGGAGATTGTTGGGATTGAACCCTATCAGAGGAACAGATAATTAAAGCCAAAACTGGATCAGAACAGTGGATTCTGAATAAGCAGATGCTGATATACAAATCTCTCCCCTTGAAAGTGATTACAACTACTGATGACCTCCTATCTGCTGATCTTGCTAAACTGCTGACCCATAATTGCTGCTCAACTAAAGATCTGATGGAAGACTAAAGTCCTGCTGATTCAATCTATTGCCTTGAGTCAAGCACTGCTGATCCGGAAGTGCTGCTGGGTTCACAGAAGTAGAAGGTTGCAGCAGCTGTTCTAAAGTCTGTTTTGTAATAGAATGTATTAGCAGTAGTTAACACAAGCAGTGTCTGTATAGATCAGAGGTTAGAGTTTGTTAGGAGGTTAGCTGTCACTTTCATGGTGACGTCCGCAAAGATGCTCAGTAGTTTGCAAGTTCCTATAAATAGTTCAGTACTTTGTACTGTTCTATTAGCTCTTCACATCATTCATCTTCTTTACACGAACAAACTACTGAGCTCGGGCTGAGGGGGAGTTTGCATTCATTCATCTATCTTTGTAATCGTTGTTGAAATTAAATTCAATCATTCGGTTCATTGTGTAAAAGATGTTTGATTAAAGTATTACTCTCATTTGATTATATGCAAAGTTTGTTTTCATTTGAATTCCGCTGCACAACTCATCCATTTTTATCTTAACTTCAAACACAAAATAAAATAAAAAAGAAACTCAGATCCAACACAAGTAACACATAAATAGCACACACACGTTAAACAATATCCAGAACACATAATTCGAGTTGCGATGCGATAGCGTTAAGCCGATTAGCGATAAACTGCGATTATTAAATTTACTCCACATAATACAACTAAAGTAACTAAAAATTGGGTATCGATTACAAGTCAAAGAGTACAATCAATAATTAAGCAAGGAGTGACAGATCGCATTTAGCAATCTATTCTTCCTTTGACTTTGTATTTGACTTGTACTATGACTTCAAAGACGGGGTGTTACAGCCTCCCCTGCTTTAGGGAATTTCGTCCTGAAATTAAGGCGCAGGCGTAACGAAAAGCTGTGGATACTTAGCCTTCATGTCGCTTTCGAGTTCCCAGGTGAACTCGGCGCCGCGTTTGCCTTCCCAACGAACCTTCACAATGGGAATGCGTGAGCGTCGAAGCTTCTTGGTTTCTCGATCCATGATCTCGACAGGCTTTTCCACGAAGTGTAAGGTTTCGTCCACTTGTAGATCCTCAAATGGTACTTGTAAATTCTGCTCGGCAAGACACTTTCTGAGGTTCGAAACATGGAAAGTCGGGTAGATGTTGCTAAGTTCCTCCAGTAGTTTGAGTCTGTAGGCCACTTTGAGGATCCTTTCCAGAATCTTAAAGGGTCCAACATATCAAGGCGCGAGCTTTCCTTTCTTTCCGAATCTGATCACACCTTTACAAGGTGAAACCTTGAGGAGTACGTGATCGCCAACGTCAAATTTAAGGGGCTTGCGGCGTCTATCATTGTAACTTTTCTGACGACTCTGAGCTTTCAGCAGATTGTCTCGAATTTGGAGGATTTTGTCAGTATTTCTTGCAACAGCTCAGGACCGGTAATTTGCGCAACTCCGATCACGTGCCATACAATAGGCGATCGACATTTTTTTTCGTATAATGCCTCAAACGGTGCCATTTGAATGCTAGAATGATAACTGTTATTGTACGAGAATTCGACCAAAGGTAAGTGCGCGTCCCAATTACCACCGAAATCTATGACACACGAGCGAAACATGTCTTCAAGGGTACGAATCGACCGCTCAGTCTGACCGTCGGTTTGGGGATGGAAAGCGGTACTTAGATTAAGAGTAGTACCGAAAGCAGATTGAAACATTTTCCAAAGACGCGAGGTAAACCGACCATCACGGTCAGAGATGATATCATGAGGCGTCTCGTGTCGACAGATGATTTCATCGGTGTAGATCCGGGCTAATCGTTCCACCTTATAGTCTTCCCGTATCGGCAGAAAATGAGCAGATTTAGTAAGACGATAAACGATAACCCGGATGCTATCGTGACCTGATGGCGTGCGCGGGAGTTTCGTTATGAAGTCCATAGCTATACTCACCCATTTCCACATAGGGATCTCGGGTTGGACGAGTAAGCCAGAGGGTCTTTGTTGCTCGGCCTTGACTTTCGAACAAGTCTAGCACTTCGAAACATAGATAGCGATATCTTTCTTCATGCCCGGCCACCAGTACTTGTAGCGAAGGTCCTGGTACATCTTATCGGCACCGGGATGAATAGAATATCGAGACTTGTGGCCTTCGTCCACCAGAATTTGTCGTAAGTTAGTGCGCTTGGGAATCCAAATTCGGTCTAGATAATGGAATTTACCATTAGATTTATTTACGATTTGCTCGCCATTATTGATAATCCTTTCCTTCTTCAAAGTGCGTTCAGTAAAATAAGCATGTTGGGCGTCACAGATAAGAGCTTCGAGATTGTGTTGGGCGTGAGTGTTACGAACGCTATGCAAATAGCTTCGTCGGCTTAGAGCGTCAGCAACGACATTTGCTTTGCCATGGTGGTAACGAATCTCGCAGTCATAATCGTTAAAAAGTTCAACCCATCGGTGTTGGCGCATATTCAGCTCCTTTTGGTTAAAGATGTGTTGTAGGCTCTTGTGGTCGGTGAAAACCGTACACTTGGTACCGTACAGGTAGTGTCGCCAAATCTTCAACGCAAAAACAACTGCACCAAGCTCGAGATCGTAGGTTGTATAGTTCTTCTCGTGGATCTTGAGCCGACGAGACGCGTAGGCGATAACCCTGTCCTGTTGTGTTGGTGTATATGTCTGTCGAATTCGTCTTGTATCAAGTCTTGTAATAGTTTAGATAGATCAGGACACGTAGATCGAGAAAACTGAGAAGTCTGTGAGTTGTGGCCATTTCGCACAAAATGGAAAAGCCATTTTGTACGAAATGAATCTGGCCATTTCGTGTGAGCCTTTTCGTGCGGATTGGCTTACCTATAAATACGTGTCTTGTCCGTTTCATTTGTAACGATCTGATTCTGGTGCCGAGGTGCTTCCAAAGTGTCTACTGGTTGTAAAACGTTGTTAAATCAATAAACAAGACAATTAATGTGTATATTAAGCTGATTCAAAGTCGATACGTTAGTTTCCGCCTCTCGTATTGATTAGAACTCTTCTGAACGACTCGTTTTGTTCGTGCAAACGATCCTACATGTGGTATCAGAGCTCAGGAGGAAGAGTTCTTACCGAATGCAGCTTGATTTCATTAAAATTCTAACTTCTACACCTTCTTTTACAACATTTTTCAAAATTAAACAAGATTTCACGGTTAAAATGAGCTAATTTTCACATATAATGTGCGAAACACTGTTTTAATCAATCCTTGAAAGAATCAGACTTAAAACCAACCTAAAACCTGGTCAATTTGACAAAAATCTGGCCGAGAGTATGACATCAGCACCATTTCGCACGGATTGAATTTTCCATTTCGCACGAATTGGATTGTTTGTCATCATTTCGCTTGAACTGGACATAACAGATTTCATTTCGCACCAAAGTAGATTCATTTCGCACGAAGTGGGTATAAGGGCCCATTTCGTTTGAAAGATTGCCATTTCGTACGAAATCATCCATTTCGCATTAAACCATTTCGTGTGAAGTCAATTCGTACGAAGTTGTCCAGCAGGTCATTTCGCTTGAAAGAGCCATTTCGCATCAAGTTCATTTGGTGTGAATAGTGCCATTTCGTTTGAAAACTGAGTTTGTGAAACATTTTAGCGAAACATGGAAGAAGAGTTTTACAACGCATTTGCTACTGCCCCGAGTACTCCTGTTACCATTGCTCAGAGTGTGAACATGGAAAATAAAACAGGAACGTTACAAAAACCTCCAAAGTTGATGGGCATTGAAGAATATTATGGTTGGAAAGACCGATTTGAAAATTGGGTTCAAGCAAATCATTTGAGGTCTTGGGAGTGTATTGAGAAAAAGTATGTTAAACCTCGTACGGATGTGGGAGTTATCATAACTATTTCTGAATTGTCGGACAAAGAGAGAGACATGTACAAGGCAGAAAAGATGATGATCAGTCTACTCCAGCAAGCTGTGAAAGAAGACATCTTCATATTACTTCAACATGATAGTACTTAACGTTCGATTTGGGAAGCACTTCGAATTAAGTTTGAGGGAAGTACGGAAATGATCAGGAGTAAGAAATCATTATTAAAGAAAGAATTTGATTTGTTTACTAGCTTGCAGGGTGAATCTACAAAGAAGATCATTGAAAGATATTGTCATTTGGTACGATCAATGTCACTGTTAGAGATCAACAAAGATCGAGAAGAATGGGTTGACAAATTAGCTGATGCTTTACCTTAGAAAGAATGGGGTACATATCTGATGATCTTAAAGAACACTGGAGAATATGATAAATTGACAATTTCTCAGTTCATTGAAAAAATTGAAGGACAAGATCTTTAACAACAAAAGATTGCTAGAATGAACAATCCAAGTGGTCAACAAGACATCAAGATGTATTACAAAGGAAGTGTTCAGAATGTTGAAGCAATTCCAAAGGTCCAAACAGCTTTCAGCGCAGAAAACTCATCCGGATCTGTCAATCAAAGTCCAATCAGCAACAGTGGATTTTCTTCATACTCGAATGTTAATCCGAATGTTTCAACTTCAAATCATCAGTTCCAAGGCTCAAACAACAGTAATGGTCATGTGTTACACTTCAACATCGCGTTGCATCTTCAGAACGGTCAAAATTTTTCTGAAGAAGTTGCTAAAGGTCATATGGCATTATTAGCTATTGTATTAGAATCATATGAGGGTTTGGTTGCAGGAAGGATCGGAAATCCTATGTTGACAAAAGAGGATTACGATCAGATCGATGCTGAGGAAATGGAGCTTATGGATATTAAGTGGTGTTTAGCAAGTGTGTTGAGGAGAGCTGAGAAATTTAAGCTAATTACTGGAAGAGATGACTTTCGTGATGCTAATGTTTCTACTTTAGATTTTGATAAATCTAAAGTTACTTGTTTTAGATGCAGGGAAAAAGGACATTTCAAGAGGGAGTGTACCAATCGAGAAGCAGGTGGAGCACAAATTCCGTTCGGAAATAATGATTATTATCGGAAAGCTATATATCAACAAGTTGCTCAATAACTGTCATCATTCAATGCTATTGAAGATGGAAAGAAGAAAGCTTACCTGGTTAATCAAGATGATGAAAAAATGGCAGAAGGTTTTAGCTGGGACAAATATATATCAGCTGATTCAAAGCTTGGAGCATTCATTACACAAATAGTTCAAGAACCAGATTTGATGAAAGAGTGGATGGATGTGTTTGCTAATGATGAGAAAAGTCAATATGAAGAGTCTGTATCTTCAGAAGGAAGCTCAGAACAGACACAAGTGTTTGATCAATCATCAACTGATAGCAGTGATGATGAAGAAGAAATACAAATAAACATTGGAAAAACTCAATTACCTCCTGAAAGTTTTAAATTTTATTTTGCAGATAGATTGGAGAAACTAAAGGAGAAGCGAGCAGCAAAAGAACAGAAAAAGGTAAAACGTGAGAAGTTTGCTCAGGAAGTGAAGAATGAACAAAGTGAAAAAGTTAAAGTTGCTGAGAAGGTGGTTGAAGTTGAAAAGATAGTCGAAGTTGAAAAGATTATCAAAGTTAGAAATTGGTGAGATTACAAAACCGTGTCTAAAATGTTTGGAACCATGCAAACATTGTGAAGAAAAAGATGAGAAGTATAGTGAGCTTGACAAGATGAAAGAAAAATTATTGTTCGATGTTAAGCATGTGAAAGAATCGTATGATGTGTTGAACAGAACGGTGAATAGTCTGCAAAAGACAAATTCTGAAAGAGAAGATGCCTTAACCATGATGAATGCAGTGATGATGTCTAAGCAGAAGGCTATCAATCACTATATTGAAGAATATGCAAAGTTGAAGCAGGAGTTGGAGACTGAAAAGATAGAAAATGAAAGAATCAGAAGATTGTTGCAAAGTTATTCAAGTTCTGATTATTTGATTGACATAATTTATCTAACTGTTGCAGGTTTTGAAGCATTTCAAGAAAAGAAGACCGGAGAGAAGGATACTGGTAAGAAACAAAGTGCAAATTATAACAAGTGTCCACCTCCGATCTAGGAAGGTTATTCTCCCAGAAAACCAAATGAGGAACAAGTCAAAAAGGCAATCAATATAAAATTGAAGTCTGAAACAACTGATGAGTTACCAGAAAACATTGACGTCACGTTCACATCGTCTGACACTGATCATGAGTCTGAGTTAATAAAAAAGGTGGTCGATCAGGTGTTGGATAAAGATGAGGATTCAGAGTCAAAATCTGAATCCGAGAGTTCGAGTTCATCAGTTGATAGTCCAAAATCGTCGGTTAAAAGGGTTTACAATAAAGAATTCCTGTTATCAAAATCTGATTTGAATGACGAACCAATTAAAGTGGCATATACTTTGAATGATTCAGACAAATTATATTCTGATGAAGAATTTCCAATAAGAAGTATTAAAATTGAAATGATCAAAAAGGTTTTCAAATTAACAGAAATTAATATTTCTGAAATAAAAGATGTAAATCCTACTGAAAAACCTAAAAGATACACCTCAAGAGTTCAACAAAAGTTAAACAAGAAAAAAGGTTACACTTCTGGTTTTGGTTTTCAAAAGAAACCAAACCATAACAGTAATTTCAAAAAGAAAGGTTTAGGCTTTATTCCACCCGAAAATCATAAAAATGAGAAAATTTCTAAACAAAAACAATATTTGTTTCAGGGTCAAGTTCTGAAGAAGAAGAAGAAGAAAAGAGCTCATTCTGGAAACAATCAAACAAAGAGTTCTTTGGAGAAAAACAAAAGTTTGAGAAGACTATGTTTGGAGCTAATCAGAAAAGAGAGACAAGAACTTGTTATCGATGTCAAGAAGTTGGTCACATCGCCTGGAACTGTCCAAAGGCAACCAACACAAAACAGGAAGTGTCTTCTAAACTCAAAGAAAAAGTTGTTGATAAAACTGAACCACCAACTGAAAAATTCAAAGTGTTTAAAAATTCTACATTTGAAGTTGGGGAGAGTTCAAAAAGATTTTACAAAAGAAGGGTGAATCTTAACAACCAAACATGGGTTGTTAAGAAATCAGATGTGAAATCTGGCGATGAATCTGACTCATCAAAGTCAGAGGAGCCACAAGTTGAGGTTAAGAGTGAAAATTCAGTACCGCCAATGGATGATGTCAATTTTCCACCATTGCGGGCTGAAAATCTCGAATCAATTCTATTCTGAAAAGAAAAGAATTTTGTTGGTGCACTTACGTCTGTCGACTACGTCTTTCATCGAGTCTTAGTATTGGATAGATCAGACATGACACGAAAACCTAGAATCACTAGTTTGTATAGGTTCGCTCATGTATACAAGTTCTAGGTTCGCTCGTGTGTCCTTGTATAGGTCAGGTTCGTTTATTTGTCATGTCAGGTTCGCTTGTATGACAAAGATCTAGTATAGGTTCGCTTTTGAGTCAACAGGTTCGCTTTTATGGTTGTTCATATAAGCGAATCTCCATCATCTATATATAGGTGTCACCTCAAGCGAACCTGATAACACATAGTTACAGTGTATTTGTTCCGGTTGAGCCACGAAGTGCTGCCGAAGTGCTGTTGGAACTTGTATTCGTGCAATTAATCAATAATACAGCAAGTTTAAAGTGAATTCAGCTAGAATAGCACCAAATCATTAGTTTCCGCCCCTTGATTTGGATAGGAATTTCTCTGATCGACTCAAACAGGGCTGAACGCGATCCTACAAGTGGTATCAGAGCTCAGGAGGAGGAGTTCTTGCCATTTTAGCTGCATTTCATCTATTTTTCTACACTTTCTTCACTTTTTCAAATTTTTTCACAGTAAAATCGGCTCAAAATCACACACTGCACTCGGAATCATGGACTAGTAAACCCTTGAAGTTTTCAGATTTAAAATCGACCTAGAAAGTAGATTTTTAGGGGGTTCGCTCGTACGTATTTGTTCAAACAGTGACATCAGCAAGTGGTCCGCTTGAAAAGTATAGGGTTGGTTCGCTCCAAATTACAAACTAGATTCGCTTTTAGTGACATTCTCAAGAGATAGGTTCGCTCGAACTTGCTTGAAGTAACAGGTTCGCTCCAATAACAAGACAGGTTCGCTCGAAGCAACAGTAGATCCGCTCCAAATCAGATTCGCTCCAACAGTAGGTCCGCTCGACCGGTTCGCTTATTTGATCCGCTTGATTGGTTCGCTCGACCGGTTCGCTTATCTGATCCAATTGTTGGTTCGCTCGACTGTTTCGCTTATTGGTTCGCTCATCTGGTCCGTTTCAAATAACAATTCTGGTTCGCTTTACTTGTTCGCTCCAAGTGACAAGCTCATATAAGTCCGCTCATTTGGTTCGCTTCAAAGGGTCCGCTTTTGTGACAATTTGGGTTTGCTTATTTGAACAGTTTGCATAAGTTTGGAAATTTTTGTAAAATCTGAACAATGGACAACGAATTTTATAATGCTTTTGCAACCCCGATTTCAATGACTCAAAGTGCTTTGATTGAAAATGAAACCGGAACATCTCAGAAACCACCCAAACTCATGGATATTGATGATTATAATGTGTGGTCTGAAAGGTTTGCTAACTGGGTCGAGGCTTATCATCTAGATGCGTGGGAACACACTGAAGAGCCATATGTTAGGCCCACAAAGAACAATGTTGTGAATGGTACTCAGTTAACACTTAGAGAAATGAGTACTGAGGATAAAAAGAAATATCGAGATGAGAAACTCATGGTAGTATGCTTCAGCAAGCTATAAAAGAAGATATCTTGATACTGCTTCAACATGACGGAACTGCACATTCAATTTGGACAGAACTGGAAGCAAAGTTCATTGGAAGTGATGATATGCTCAAAAATAAGATGTCTCTCATGAAGAAAGAGTTTGATTTGTTCCGTGGTTTAAAGTCTGAAAACACCAAGCAGATTATTGATAGATATTGTAACTTGGTGAGAAATATGACAAAACTTGGTGTTAAGAAAGATACTGATGAATTGGTTGAAAAACTTGCAGATGCGCTTCCACATGAAACATGGGGAACATTTCTGATGATGCTGAGATCAAACAGAAAGGATTACAAGAATATGACACTGGGAGAGTTCATCAAACACCTGGAAGCTCAAGAGATGGAGCAGAGAAAGATAGCCATGATAAAGAATTACGATGGAGAACAAGATATCAGTCTGTACTACAAAAGTGGTGTTACTGATTCAACAAAATATTCTCCAAAGATCGAAACTGCTTACAGTGTTAAAGATTCTCCTGAGAAGAAGCCATCCCAAGGATCAAGCAACACAAGATTTTCATCTTACGATCCGAACATTTCTGTAACAAAGAATGGTAGAAAACTTCAGTGCAACATTGTGCTTAGTCTTGAAAATGATCAAGATTACACTGAAGAGATTGCTAAAAATCAAATGTCTTTGTTAGGGATGATTTTAGAGTCATATAGTTGTTTTGTGGCCGGGAAGATCGGTAATCCAATGATCACAAAAGAGGATTACGATCAAATCGATGCTGAGGAAATGGAATTAATGGACATAAAATGGTGCATGGCTAGTGTGATGAGACGTGCTGAAAAGTTTAAACAAATTACAGGCCGAGATGATTTTCGTGATGCAAACGTTTCAACTTTGGGTTTTGATAAATCTAAAGTTACGTGTTTTCGTTGCAGGGAGAAGGGCCATTTCAAGAGGGAGTGCAAAAATCGTGAAGCTACCGGAGCCCATAATCCTTTCGGAAACAACGATTATCACAAAAAGGCGATTTATCATCAAATCACACCACCAGCACAGAATGAGGCACAAACGGCTCATGGGAGAGATGTGGTTGATAATTCAAAAAGAGCATGTGTAGTTAGTCAGGGCAAATATGATAATTTTACCTGGGAAAAGTATCTTCCAAAAGACAGCAAGGTGTACTTTGCTGAACAAGATGATGAGAAGTTGGCTGAAGGTTTCAATTGGGATGATTTTTGCCCAGATAAAGATCTCATGGCCAAAGAGATGTCCAAAAACACTTTAAATGCTTTCTTTGCTAATGCTTATGATTTGAAATGTGCAGAAAGAACCAGGAAAGTCATAGAAGCTGCTGAAGCAAGACGAAGAAAGCTCGAAGAAGAGGAAGAAGAGGAAGAGAGATTGAAAGCCGAAGCCAAAGCTGAGAAAAAGAGAAGAGCTGAGCTTTTACAATCAAGCAGAATTGTCAAAGAGGTTCCTGAGTTTGAAGTGAAAATTGATGCAGAACATGTTGAAGTTCCAGAAAAGTGCATGAACTGTGATTCGTTAATCAAACAAAACAATGAGTTGTTGCACAATATTCACAAACTGAAAGAATCTTATGATACGATGAACAGAGAGATCAACAAGTATACAGATTCAAGTGGTGAACAAGCTGTGGCTATGAATACATTGAAAGTAGCGTACCTCAGACAGCTTGATGATGCGAATTTTCATATCAAGAAATGTGCTGATCTTGAGTTGGAACTAGCAACACGTAAGATAGAAATTGAGAAGGTTAAAAAGTTTTTAGAAAGCTACTCATGTTCTTCTTTTGTTGTTGACAGGATTTACCCAGTTGTGGAGAATTTGAAGACGTTTGAAGAAGTGAAGACGTCTGAAGAAGAAAAATCTATGACAGAAGACGAAGAAGAAAAAATGAAGACTTCTGGTAAGAAATTAAGTATGGTCTATAACAGATGTCCGCCCGCGGTCGAAAATGGATATTCTCCTCGAAATCCAAATTCCGAAAGAGTCAATAAGGCTATCAATTTACAATGGGAGTCTGGGCCGTCGGATAACTTGCCAGAAAATATTGATGTCACGTATACGTCATCAGACACTGATCATGAGTCAAAGTTGATAAAAAGTGTGGTCGATCAGGTGTTAGATAAAGATGACAGTGAGGAGTCAAAACCGGCGTCCAAACCCGAGTCAAAGTCAGGGTCTAATGCGTCAAAGTCAACATTGAAAAAGTACAAACGGGTTTATGATAAAGAATTTTTGCTATCAAAATCTAATTTGGATGATGAATCGGTCAAAGTAGCATATACTTTGAAAGGTTCTGACAAATTATATTATGATGAGAGTTTTCCAATAAGAAGTGTCAGATTTGAAATGATTCAAAAGGTTTTCAAAATAACAGAAATTAATATTTCTGAAATAAAAGATTTAAATCTTAATGGAAAACCTAAACAGTACACTTCAAGAGATCAACAACGAATTAACAAGAAAATGGGTTACAATTATGGTTATAGTTTCCAAAAGAAACCAAACCATAATCGTAATTTCAAAAAGAAAGGTCTTGGTTTTGTTCCACCGAAAAACTATAAAAATGAAAAAATGTATAAACCAAAAACTGTGTTTGTTTCAGGAAAAACGTCAGAAGCTGAAAAAGAACAATCATTCAGAAGACAGACAAATCAGGAATTCCTTGCGAAGAAGCAAGAAGAACTGAAGAAAAATGAAGTTCCGAAGAAGATTGAAAAGAGAACATGTTTTTAGTGCAAGATTGCTGGTCATGTTGCTAGAGATTGTCCGAAGACATTCAAACCAAAACAGGAAGTCTCTGGTAAAATGAAAGAGAAAGTTGTCGAGAAGACTGAATTGTCAACCCGGAAGTTTACTGGCTTTGAAAATTCAATTTTTGAGAAAGGAGAATGTTCAAAGAGTGCTTCAAGACGAAAAGATAATGTGTCAAATAAAAAATGGGTTGTGAAAGGTTCAGGTAATAGTTCTGGTGATGAATCGGATTCCATAAAATCAGAGGAGCCACTTGTTGAGAAAAAGGTTGAAAGGAAAGTGCCAACTATGAACGATGAAAATTTTCCACCTTTGCGTGCTGAAAATTTTATGAAGAAAGTTGGAAAAGTTGAAATATCAAATCAATTTTATTCTGACAAGAAGAAATAAATGTAAAACGTATCTTTGGACAAATGATCAATGGTAAAGCCAAAAGTATCAAAGATTTTTATGCTTCCAAAGGACGTGTTTACAAGTCTGTTGAAATTAAAGATGAAGAAGTTGTTACACCCAAGGAAGGTCAGGCTTGGGTGGATATATTTTTCAAAGAATAAAAACCTGACTTGCCGGAGATCCCAAGTTAGTAATAGTGGATCATGAATTGGCATCTTTTTAAATCTGTGTTTGAGGTTTTGCAGGACTTGCCGGAACTCCCAGGTTTGTAAGCGAGGAGTAGGAATCGGCACCTTGAGAATTCAACTAACAGATGGTAATTGGTTGAAAAACAGGTTTGAGTTGTATGTTTGTGATTGTTACGAGTGGTTCAGAATGTGAACCAGTTGCTCTTACAAGTGGTTAAATCAGGGTCATTGAATTGGACTTGAATTAACTATCATTCATAAGATTGGTAAAACAATATGATGATTTGAACCCCAATTTTACAAGTGGTAAAAACAACTAAACTTATTTTCCGGAAAAACCATTTTGATTAAAACAAACTTAAGTGTTTTGAGATCATTATGGGAAAATAGTTTGTTGTGAGGGGGAGTTCTGATTGTTTAAGCCAAACGGATGGAGAATTGAAGTGTTTCGATATCAGTTGTCATGTTCTGTAAGAAATTTTAGAAATTTTCATTAGATGTATTTGAATTTTAGGGGGAGTAAGAAATTTTAGAAAATCCAAAAACATCAGAAAATTTGAAAAAGCCAAAAACATGATAAAACTGAAAAATGAGTTTTGTTGCATAAAAGAGGAAATGATAGTACATCAGTGGACTATCACAGCACGCTAAAGAATTGTAAAGTCAAAATGTGATAAACAATCTTACTGCGGATGTGTCAGTAGGTTTTCGCACATTTAGTAAATTGAAACGAGATATAAACCTAAATTCGAACTTGCTTAATTCGTGGGTAACTATTCTTGAATATATGGGTAACCCCCGAAATCTTGTTTGAAAGGTCCGGTATTCTGAGATACTAGGTCTTTATACTCAGTGATATCTGGGGTATTATTCCGGGACTTCTGCTGTATGGAAATACTGACCTAGTCCTCGAATAATACTTTCTGCAAAAAGCTTTGAAATATAAGCTCGCCCTCAACAATCTGATTAAACAATAAAATTGATAATCTTTGCTGTTGTAACAAAAGATCCTCTAAAGGGGACCCACCTAAAGTCGAAGCCGTCATCTCTCTGTGTATACGGAAGTATCGACCTGAGCTCTCACGGCCCTCGCACATTACCCCTTTACAGATATCAACTGTGGTATACTCACCTGTAAGACTGAATATTGGGATCTGGATACAGGAGTATATTCGAGTGGAGTGATACACAATTAAGTTTTAGTTTCTAAAACATTAATATCATATCTCGAATCAATTGAAGTCTGTGTGAAAATTTCAGTGGACAAACATACTGACAATCTAGGTAAATTGTTTAGAACTTAATATGTAATCAAGCTTAACGGTGTTGGTGATATGTCTCAAAAACTGATATGATCCTCTTGCACAAACTCACAAAAATATTGTCTATAAATAGTTGTTTTCTGCATTTACTTTTATTAAAAAAAATTCAAAAAGATTTTTGGTGTGTTTTAGCATAAATTTTAAAATAGTCAAAAAGATTTTCGTCAACTGGTGTTGAGATACTGATTTTCGAAATTCAAAGTGCTAAACATGAAGATCTAGTTTGGGAGAGTATATGTGAAGCTGATAAATTTATTTGATAAAAGCCAGTAGAAGATCCTGAATGTAAAATCATTAATATAGTTTCTGGTACAAGTTTCTAAAAAGTTTGAAGGTTTAATCTTTTAATAGAAACTTATGGTTAGGTAGAGATTGTGCAGGACTTGAGCCAGGTGACGATTCTGTGCTGAAGTGCCAGGTTACGATCTAAGAACCTGTGAAAATTGAATTCCAGACGACGATCCTAGTTATTTGAGAGGGGAAGTCTGAAGACACCGTGTCAACAGTTGAGAGAGAGGAGTTTGGTGATGATGAAGAAAGAGAACGAGGATTCTTGAAATGACAGATACTTCAAAGGAAGATCGAAGACAGATAAAGACTGAAGATTGACGTTTTGTGAAGACTCGAAGACTCTGTGAAGACTCCGTCAACATCCGAGGGGGAGTCTGTTGGTGCACTTACGTCTGTCGACTACGTCTTTCATCGAGTCTTAGTATTGGATAGATCAGACATGACACGAAAACCTAGAATCACTAGTTTGTATAGGTTCGCTCATGTATACAAGTTCTAGGTTCGCTCATGTGTCCTTGTATAGGTCAGGTTCGCTTATTTGTCATGTCAGGTTCGCTTGTATGACAAAGATCTAGTATAGGTTCGGTTTTGAGTCAACAGGTTCGCTTTTATGGTTGTTCATATAAGCGAATCTCCATCATCTATATATAGGTGTCACCTCGAGCGAACCTGATAACACATAGTTACGGTGTATTTGTTCCGGTTGAGCCACGAAGTGCTGCCGAAGTGCTGTTGGAACTTGTATTCGTGCAATTGATCAATAATATAGCAAGTTTAAAGTGAATTCAGCTAGAATAGCACCAAATCATTAGTTTCCGCCTCTTGATTTGGATAGGAATTTCTCTGATCGACTCAAACAGGGCCGAACGCGATCCTACAAATTTGATGTCGAAAAAGCTTTTAATGGCAAAGTAAAACATATTTTTGGGAAAATGGTCGAGGGTAAGACCAAAGGGGTAAAAGATTTTTATGAAGAAAAAAGGAATGTTCAAACCCCGAGTGAAACCGAGAACGTCACACCCAAAGCTGGTCAGGCTTGGGTGTCTGTATTCTTTGCTTAAAATCCTGACCTGCCGGAGCTCCCAAGTTGGTAATAGTGGAGCAGGAATCGGCATCTTTCTCAAAACTAAAAAAAATTGTCATATTTTGTATTACAAGTGGTAATGTTGATAAGTTCCTGCAAGTGAACCTTCAAGTAGTTAATCAAGGTCATTAAGTTGAACTTGATGTAACTCTCATATAAGTGGTTGAAAGAACAATGTGATGAAACCCCTAACCTACAAGTGGTTTGTGTAAAATCAACAAAACTATTTTTCCGGAAAAACCATTTTGATTAAAATAAACTTAAGTGTTTTGAAATCATAATGGGAAAATAGTTTGTTGTCAGGGGGATTTCTGATTGTTTACGCCAAGTGGATAGAGAATTGAAGCATTTCACATCGGTTTGTCAAATTTTCTTTACATGGTTTTGAATTTTAGGGGGAGTAAGAAATTTCAGAAAATCCAAAAACATTAGAAAATTTGAAAAAATCCAATAACATGATAAAATCTAAAAATCCAAAAACATTGAAAAATTTAAAAATGAGTTTTGTTGTGAAAAAGAGGAAATGATAGTACATCAGTAGACAATCGCAGCACGCTAAAGAATTGGAAAGTCAAAAGTAATAAACGATCTCACTACGGATATGCCAGTAGGTTTTTACTCATTCAGTAGATTGTTTTCGAGATATAAACCTAAATATCATAACTTACTTATCTCGTGGGGAACATATTTCGGATATATAGGTAACCCCCGAAATCTTGTTTGAAAAATTCTCTATTTTTGACATACTAGGTCTTTGTGCGTGATGATATCTGGGGTATTATACCTGGACTTCTGATTTTGTGGAAGCAATAGCCTAGTCCTCGTATAATGCTCTGCACTGCTTTAATCGTAAAGCCCACCCTCAGCATAAAAAAATGATGAAACATTGAAAAATGCTAATCATGTGCTTTTGAAGAAAAGATCCCCAAACGGGACACACCGAAAGACGAGCCATCATCTCTTTGTCTGAATGGAAGTTCTAACCTGAGCTCTCATGGTCTCGCATTACCCGTTTACAGATATCATTAGTGTACATTCACCTGTAAGACTGAATATAGAAGTCTGGATACAGGAGTATATTCTGAGGTGGTACACGCGAATAAGTTTAAGTGCTTAAAACACTAATCTCCTATCTCGGAACAGTTGAACTTTGTGTGAAAATTTAAGTGGATCAGTATACTGACAATCTAAGTGAATCGTTTACAACTTAAAATGTTTAAAGCTTAACGATGTTAGTGATTTGTTTCATAAACTGATATGATCCTCTTACATAAACTCACAAAAATATTGTTTGTAAATATTTTTTTACTGCTTTTCATTAAAACAAAAATCCAAAAAGATTTTCGAAGTGTTTTAGCATAAAATTTTGAAAAATACAAAAAGATTTTCGACAATTGATATTGTAAAGCTGATTTTCAAAATTCCAAGTGCTAAAATGATGAACAGGTTTGGGAAAGGTTGATTAGAAATGAAAAAAATATATTCTTACAAATGGTCTGAGATTATAAATGTTAAATCATTTTGAATGGTATCTACCTGTAGTATATAAATCTGTCAAATTGTTAAATTTGTGAAATTTATTTTGAGGTAGAGTTTGTGCAGGCAGAAGTAGCCAGGTTTTGATTTCTGAAGACTTTCCGCATAAAGCCTGAGCAGAGTTAGAGCCAGGTCATGATCCTTGAACGAGAGCTATGTCAGATTGCGATCCTAGAACAGCTTGAGGGGGAATCTGTTAGCAAAGGGGAGTCTGAAGACATAAGAGCCAGATACAGATTATGGATCAACATTCAAGGGGGAGTTTGAATGTTAAAGAGCCAGATTTGAATCTAGTTGTCCACACAATCTGCTGATGATAAAGAACTTAAGGAATCAAGAGATCTGATCAAGAGAAGATAGAGTCAGAATGAGATTCTGAAAGAGTTAGAGATTGAGGATGCTTACAACTGTCAGATACTTTGGGAAGAGCACGAAGACTAATCAAGACTGAAGATGTGACATACCGAAGACTCGACACTGAAGACTTCGTCAACATCCAAGGGGGAGTCTACTGGTGTATATGTCTGTCGACTTCGTCTTGTATCGAGTCTTGTAATAGTTTAGATAGATCAGGGCACGTAGATCGAGAAAACTGAGAAGTGTGTGAGTTGTGGCCATTTCGCACGAAATGGAAAAGCCATTTCGCACAAAATGGAGATGTCCATTTCGTACGAAATGGATCTGGCCATTTCGTGTGAGCCTTTTTATGCGGAATGGCTTGCCTATAAATACGTGTCTTGTCCATTTCATTTGTAACGATCTGATTCCAGTGCCGAGGTGCTGCCGAAGTGTCTACTGGTTATAAAACGCTGTTAAATCAGTAAACAAGACAATTAATGTGTATATCAAGCTGATTCAAACTCGATACGTTAGTTTCCGCCTCTCGTATTGATTAGAACTCTTCTGAATGACTCGTTTTGGTCGTGCAAACGATCCTACATGTTGCATGAGAACACAACCGAGACCAAGGTTCGAGGCATCGCAATAGACCACGAAGTCATCGTTTCCGTCGGGTAAAGCGAGAACAGGAGCATTGCAGAGCATATGCTTGAGAGTTTGAAAGGCAAGCTCTTGTTCAGTTCCCTAAACAAAAGGCTTGTCTTTATGTGTGAGAGAGGTAAGCGGCACAGCGATTTTCGAAAAATCAGCGATGAATCGACGGTAATAACCCGCCAATCCGAGGAACGAACGAACTTCGGGTGGAGATTTGGGTGTAACCCAACTCTCAACAGCTTCGATCTTTGCTGGGTCGACGTGTATACCTTGACTATTGACATTGTGACTGAGGAATGAACCTCCTCCAGCCAAAATTCACACTTGGAGAACTTGGCATAGAGTCGCTTCCCTTGGAGTAATTCGAGAACCAAACATAGATGTTGCGAGTGTTCGGCTTTCGACTTGGAATAGATTAGGATATCATCGATAAACACGATGACGAAGCAATCGAGAAAGGGTTTACACACGCGATTCATCAGATCCATGAAAACCGCAGGTGCGTTGGTTAAACCAAAAGGAATAACAACGAATTCATAGTGGCCGTATCGAGTTCGGAAAGCGGTTTTAGGTATATCTTCCTCTTGAATGCGTAACTAGTGATAGCCTGAGCGTAAATCAATCTTCGAGAAACACGTAGCACCTTGTGGCTGGTCAAACAAATCATCGATTCGAGGCAAGGGATAGCGATTCTTGATAGTCAGCTTATTCAATTCCCTGTAACCGATGCGCATCCGAAACGATCCATCCTTTTTTTGACGAAAAGGACAGGCGCGCCCCAAGGAGAGGTGCTAGGGCGAATGAAGCCTTTGTCAAGCAATTCCTGGAGTTGACTCGAGAGTTCGCGCATTTCAGACAGAGCGAGTCGATAGGGAGCTTTAGCAACTGGATTTGCTCCAGGAATGAGATCAATACGAAAGTCGATATCTTGAGAGGGCGGTAAACCAGGTAAATCGTCGGGAAATACTCGAGGAAAATCACGAACCACAGGAACCTTGTCTATTGCCTTCTCTTTCTTTTCCTTCTCCGCTACTACGATGTTAGCCAAGAAAGCTTTGTATTCCTTGCTGAGATACTTGCTCGCTTGGATACACAACATAAGTTTGAGACCTTTCGAAGGAGCTTCCCCATACACACAAAGTTGATCACCATTAGCGAGCGAGAAACGAATCATTTTATCGAAGCAAACGACTTCAACACGATTTTCGCAAAGAAAATCCATGCCTACTATGATGTCAAAACTACCAAGCTGCATCGGGATAAGATCGATAGGGAAGACGTGCTTGTTGAGTTCAAGCGTACAATCACGTAGAACAGAACAAACAGTAACGGTTCTTCCAGTGATAACTTCAACGTCGAACGTCGTAGGGAGATGGGCGCGTTTACGATTCAGGAGCTTTTCGAATTCAAACAATACAAAACAGTTATCTGCTCCAGTATCAAACAAACACGAAGCATATATACCATTTACAAGAAATGTATCATTAACCACGTTGTTGTCTGCTTGAGCCTGACGTGCGTTGATGTTGAAAGCACGTCCGCGGGCTGCTGGCTGCTGCTGCTGCTGAGGCTGCTGCTGTTGATGTTGTTTCAGCTGTTGTTGTGGCTCTTGCTTCACTACTCTGTTTGGGCAGACGTTTGCAAAGTGGTTGGGATCACCACATGCAAAGCAAGCTCTTGAGTGAACAACGGTTGCAGGAGCTGCTTGTTGGCCCTGTGGAGAATGAAGAGCAGTTGGTGGTGCAGTAGCTTGATTTTGAGCTGGAGCTTGGCGGGGACCGGTACGGCAGTTGGCAGTAAAGTGGCCGTACAGGTTGCAGTGAACACAGAACCGGCATGCGATTCGAACCGGGTGATGATAAGTACAAGTAGGGCAGAGCGGGTGTGGACCAGTATATGCACGCTTGGCCGGTGGTGCATTGGTCACCGGTGCCGCTACTTGGCGGTTCTGGGGTTGCGGTTGAGCAGGTACGGCTTGAAGCGGAGCGGCGGTAACAGCACAATTCTTGCTAGTGTTGTTGTTGTTCTGCTTGCGCTTGCGGCGAGAAGACTTGGAAGCTTGTGGAGTGGCGGCGGTTTCAGCGGTGGGAGCAGCGGTAACTTGGTGAAGATTCTTGGCGACTTTATCGAAGTAACCAGCTCGGACTCGCTTGTCATTAATCTCGACAGCGAGCAGGAAGGTTTCCTCAATAGTTGTCGTCTTCGCGGCTTGCACGAAATCAGCCACACAATCCGGTAAAGCAAGGATGTATTTCTTGATGGTGATTTTAGGGGTAGTAACTTGGCCAGGACAAATGATACTCAGCTGCTTAAAGCGGGCAGTTAGACCAGCGTTGTCGCCACCCTCTTGTTTGATGTGCCAGAACTCATCCTCTAGCTTCTAAAGCTCGTGGGGAGGGCAGAACTCCTTCATCATGATGTCCTTCAACTCATCCCACGTAAGCCCATAGGCTGCATCATTCCCATGTTTGTTTCTTTCGGCAGTCCACCAATCAAGAGCCCTGGACTAGAAAACGCCAGTGGCATTAACAGTGCGTAAGTTTTCAGGACAGCGGCTTTGGCGCAGGGTGACTTCAATTAAATCGAACCATTGAAACATGGAAGTAGGCCTGTCTTCTCCGGTGAATTCTTTGGGTCCGCAGGCTTTGAACTGCTTGAAGCTAAAAGTAGCTCGAGGGGAATCTTTCCTAGATTCTTCAGAGGACTTGCTAGCGTTTTCATTCAGCTTGCTGACAATTTGCGGAATGACCTTAGCCATCTGCTTTGCGACTAGAGCAGCGATGCATTTGTCCTCATGGTTTCTGCGAGCGGCTCGGGAAGTGTGCGATCCAAATGACGACATTGTCTGCAACAGACATCGCCATAAGATTCAGACACTATATGTTCGATTCTCACCTCACAACATACTTAATACTACTAAAGCTCGGGTAACACATCTATACGTAAGCACGAAATCAAGTAGGCACATAATCCACAGAGGCACGTAAACACATGGGAACATAAGCACGTATCCACATAAGCACACAGCTCGGCGCAACCATATATTACACTATATTTTGCACGTATTCACCTACATATATTGCGCGTATTCACCTATCTTTCACAGTCGCGTAAACAGTTGCGAGTAACATAGCGAGTAGCATAGCACAAGCGAGTAACATACCATGCGATTTGTTAACGTTTTGAGATAGATGTGTAGTGCGAGTTGTGCGTGTTGATCAAAGCGAAAAGCGAAGAGCGTATAAATCACCAAAAATTGAAACACATAAACATCTAAAAACCACATAAAACACATAAAATTTCACATAAAACGATAAATCACAGAGTCAGCGGGTTGCGAGCTCAGAATCGAAACACATAAATACATAAAATCAGCGATGGGAGTGTCTGGGTGTGAGACATCGAGTAACCAAAGTGATTCGACTATTCACAAGGATCCTGAGTACACACTTTTGCCTTCACGACTGTGCTCTCTCTCGCCTCGATCTGGGAAAACGACACGCATCCTTCCGGTTATTGCGCGACTCGGGTCGTTGGAGTCCGTCGAGACCTTGGTGAGAGTTTTGTAAAACCAAAATAAGGAGCGAAACAATTCATCAAGGTTCAGGTTTCACCCCTGACTTAACGACTTTATTCCTGTTTATGTGATAGATTCACGAAATAGAGAGGAAAATTTGCGTCGAAGTATGGATTTCACTCCTGATTCAACGCAAATTCTCGTGTTTTTAGTAGAAAGTTGCATCGTACAAGCGATCTGATCGAGAGTTTGCGGTTTTTACACCTAGTCTTGATCTAAGCACTCGTTCATTTTCGAAAATTGTGCGCGTGCTAGCCTTAGGAAAGATCAATAGATTATGGCGTGTTCGTAAAGAGCTTGACAGTTCCACTTAGCCTTTCCTTTAAGAGTTCGAACGGGAGTAGCAATAGTAAGCTAGTACAAAACCCCTACTGGGTTAGCACAAGTCGGTCTGTTGGAACATAGACTATAGACTAGGTCGTTTCTAAGACATCGACCTGGACTAGGTCGAGTCTTGCCTAATTCCCTATAGTTATGGCTTTGATACCAATCTGTCACACCCCAACCGATGGCGGAAACATCGGGGCACGACACTAAGCGAAACAGATTGTCCAGGATAATCCATAACAACTATTAATTATAATATATTAAAGGTTCATGTCCCATACCACAAACATATAAAATAAAACAGTTATTACAGACGTTGTTCTCAAAGACAAATATCCATTCCGACAACTCAAATTTTATTTAGTTTGTTTCTAGACTCTCCTAGCTTGATCCATAGCAGCTAACAAGCAAAAGCATCCTAAGCACCTGTCACATATGTTAAAATAAAGGTCATTACACCTAGTGTAAAGGTGAGCATACATGTTTAATAGTATAATAGATTGCGAAAGCGGTTTACGCATAACCAGCATGTAACACGTAGTAATGCGAAGCAAGTAAGTTATCGACAATGAAATATGCACAGACATGACTGCGAGTTGTAGAATGCGTAACACATATCACCACTGTGACACGTGAAGAAATACCCCTAACAACCCCTGTCCACGACAGGTGCTGAGTCCAAACTATAGTACTATCGTTGCTAGGGTGTCAGGCAACAATCACTGTGTAAACATAACATACAAGCATTCATCGAATATCACGTATAACATGCGATAGCGGTTAGCGTATAAAAAGTGTTTGCGTTGTGTAATCGATGTGATTTGATGTAATAGTATAATCAATAATTAAGCAAGGAGTGACAGATTGCATTTAGCAATCTTTTCTTCCTTTGACTTTGTCTTTGACTTCAAAGACGCGGGGTGTTACAAGTGAGGCGGTGGAACTAGATTGGAAGCCAAGGCTCCTACGGTTCACACACTGTTATCACAGAAGTCCATATTGAAGGATGGGGATCTGAGTAACGTTCAACACTTAGAAAATGCCAGAACGAGATGAAACAGTGCCTTTCGTGCAAATGGTTCTGTTTCGAGATGAAAACAGTTCGGTTTTGTTTGAACAGTTAACCTACTTGGCTGGAATCGACCTTAACACTAACCCACAACTATAGACTTAGCTTGTGAGCTTGGTGGGTTCATGATTCTACCAAGTTGTAATTTCAGAAAGTTGTTTCATAAAAGAATTTGAAAGATGAAACTTCAATCTTTAGCTTGGTCCTCAGTATGTTTGAGAGATGTCATCAGATTGCCAAGGCAAATCTGTGAAATCAAGCTGTGAAGATCGAAGAAATGTATAAAAGATAATAGAAAAGTAAAAAAATTAAGAGAAAAATATTGTGTTAGTGAGTTAAAAACTCACTTAGAAACTTTCTGGAAATGCTTAGCTAGTTCAGCTCGAATTCAGTAAGTGAGAGGAAAATTCGGAGTGTGGAAGGTGAGAAATGAGGGTGAGGGTTCGTATTTATAGGGTTAAATGGGCTTTGGAACGGATGGGCCTTTGGGGCGACTGGGCCTTGGGGCGGATGGCCCTTTAATGCAAATGGGGCTCCCTTCGCACGAATGGCCCAGTTGCTCGAAGGTCCAAGTTTGTTTTCGTGTGTTATGCCTGTTTTAAGCGTTTTAAAAGTGTAAGTGTAATGTATGAATAAATGTATGTATAAATTGAATTTGCATGTATAACTAGTATGTATTTGCATATAAATATGTATCAAGTTTGCACGTATAACGAGTTTTGTAACGAATATATAACAAGTATGCATGAAATATGTATAATACAATTTATAAAAAGATCGAGTCTTATTATGATTCAAGTCTCGGATTATAATGCTTGGATATGAAAGACGAATACAAAGGATTACAAGTTTCCATAAATAGAAATACAAACAAACTTTCTAAATAAGGAAAGTTTCAAAAAGCGAAGCGTTACAGTCAAAATCGATGGTTGAAAAATTAAATTGGCTCATAGTTGTGTCGTTTTTTGATTTGATCAAGATCAAGTTGTCACACATAAAGAGTTACAAAACTCCAGGTTTGCATATTATATTGAAATTTGGGAATTTGTGTTCAATTTTGTTCAAAGTTCCATGTATTTGGCTGTTTCTTAATCCGTAATTGTATCAATCACATTTGAAAGTTGTTTATCTTCCTCATTTGGCTGTTTCTCTCTATCTCTCTGTTGTCTTCTTCCTCTCTATGTTGTTGATTTCCATGTTTGTCTGAGTAGAAATTGTTATATAGTATAATTGTCCCTGGCTAATTATAAAGTTAATTACATAATTGGCCCATGTAGTTGTAAAAGGGTATTTAAGTAATTCCAATCAAATTTGTCAGAAAAGTTAACAAAAGTTGGTGTTAATACCCCAGGGCCCAGGTTGTTACAAAATGAAAAGTTAGAAACTCATAATGTGATTTTTAAACTATTAGTATCTGACCTTGTTACTTTTCATAAACCACAGGGACTAACGTTGTAATTAACTCTATAAATTAAAATATTTTTAGAAAACCTTAATTTGGAATTTCTTATATTGTATTTTATTGTTATTCATTAATATTTTTTTTTAACGGCTAATTGCTTTCCACGTATAAACCCATCCTTTCGAAGCTATGTCCAAAGGCCGACTACTCGACCACTGTTAGAAAACGTAGCACGCCCGTGATACGCGGGAACCCATGGAATGAGAAAACCCTCGCCCTATTTATTTCAGCTTTTGAAAAGGCAGGTCACAGGTCACAATAACCAAAAATTTCATTTGGATTGAAGTGTAACTTTTTATATAATGTTAGAAAGATATTGCTCGCCACACCAATTTTGTCGTTACCCTTATATAAAATATTTGTAGGGAAGAGTTTAAATGAAAACGCTAAATATCGCGAGAACCGTAAAAACAAATGAAAAAAACCATGAGAACTTGGTAAAAAACAATTCAAATTTAATTTTTTTTACACTTATCATTATTATTCGAATACAATATTAGAAATTAAATTTACACGTTTAAATTTACGTGAATTCGTAAATAACAAAAATTTACACATGTGTAAAAAATCTAGTAAGAGTGATTTTGAGAGGAAAAATGAATTATTTAATGTTGTGAATTCTTTTTTGATGTTGTATTTTAATTAGAATGAGGTTTGTATTAAAAAAATTGGTTTTGATTGCTTTTCTCATTCGTCTCACGGTTCTCGCAATATTTAGCGTTCTCAAGATAACACTCCCTTTTATTTGTATATGTATATATATGTGTTTGTATTGGTTTTTAATTATTTAGAAAATTTTAAGATACAAAAATAAGATGATGGAACAAAGGAACGAATATAGACAAGTATTTACCATATGGTTTCTCTAATAAAGATGTGATTTGTTCACAATAAATTAGTTATACGGATCATCTATAACAAAAAGATAACACACTATATAATTCAATGAAACAAGAGTAGATTATATCTTAATGGTGTATACGTTAGTGTACACACAACCATCAAAGTTAAATCTAACATCAAGGTCAGCTTACATGTTCCCTATTCTTTCCTCTCTTCCTATAACCTTTTTTATCATAATAATAAATATTTCATGTATTAAAAATAATTTCTTTAAGCGATCATGTTATATAACAACCATTATATCGCATATTTTAAAATTAGTCATTCTTTTTTTTTTTTGGTAAAACTCGTTTTTTTTTTTTCTAATACTGATATAGTTAGATTTTAGTTTCAGTTTTGGGATATGGCCCAACTCTATAATCAACAAATCATATATCATTTTCGTATTTAAAAGTTCCTAGGTTTTGCATTTATTAATTTAGAGTACATGACATTTTCGTTAAAAAGCAATATTATAATTCAATGTATGTATAGATGAATTTCATATAAAATGAATAAATACCAAAGGTGTAGCATAGCTGCAATAAGTTTTGTACGTAAAAGTTTTGTATGAATAATGTGTGGTCATGATCCTTATGACCATTATGATCTTTCATATCAGCGTTATGTCACTCATTTTTAATCCACCATCCAAAACCACTACCCTAAGTGTGTGGTCATGATCCAAACCACTATCCTCTTACTATTTTAATTTATTTTTGTCTAAAGGAAACCAAAAAGGAGGTCCGTGGTTGCGTGGTTTAATCCACACGAATCGTGGTGGATGAATGAGAGGATGGTGTAGCAATTGATTAATGTTCCTACGTAGCAATCAATGACCCAAACCATATCCACTGAAGACTCAAGGATCGGCAACTTCGAGCTGGATGGAAAACAGAGTCTCAAAGATATTCGTTGTAACCTGTAAGATCACAACAGACGAAGAAACATACCGTTAGCCTCGTGACAGGGAGGGGGCCTCTCTGTGACCAAACTCGGGCGTGAGAATAAGTATGGGAGTAGATGGAGAGGTCAGTGGGAGAGTAGGAGAGTTAGAGAGAGAAAGTAGTGATTACCCGTTTTTGAAGGTCTAAGTGGGGTATTTATACCTTTTGGGTATGTTGACGTGGCAGAGGTAGTCATGCCCGAACTAGTCGTTATCAGACTGTTAGAGTTGTAGGCCTTTAGTTAGTTAGGGAAGATCCTTTATGCCGATCGTACCTTTACAGTTGTCCGGTCCGTATCGGGGTGATGTTCGGTCGTCGTTGGGTGACGTTCGGTCCGGTGCTTTGCACGTTAACTCATCAAGTCCCCCTAGTTCGTGCCGTTTGTTGTAATGTTACGAACTAATCTCGGAGCTTTATTCGGTTTCATTTGGGCGAGTTTTTGTTTGTTTGTTTACTTTTAAACTCACTTTTTGGCGGTCATTTAATTTGGTGACCGTCAGTTGTTTTAGTTTCTCCTTTTGATGTGACGTTTCTAATACGTCATGATGATGACGTGCCAGCCTCCTATTGGTGGAAGTAAGGCGGTGATGGGCTGTCATATTTCACTACTTAATATGAAAGGGGAAAAAGTAAAAATCTTTTTTACTTTTTCATCTTTCTTCTTCCTCACCATTTTTCGTCCCTCTTTCTTTCATCCCCTTTTTTCTTCGAGCTCCTGCTATTCTCTCAGGTTCGTCGTTTCTTCCAATATGGCTAACAAAAATAATATGTCTGCTAGCTTTAATATCTTAACCCGATCGTGGCTGGATTGGATTATTGAGAAGTATCAGATTCCTTCTTCTCTTAATCTAGTTCTTCTGGATGAGACTGCTATCTACCCTTTTAAACCGTGGAAGATATCGGTCTATACTAGAATGTTCGACTATTGCAACTAAAGGTTTCCTCTTACAAAATTTTTGATTGATGTACTTATGTTTCATCAAGTTCACCTAACTCGGATGAATCCCTTTGTATTAGCCAAAGTGGATCATTTTGAACTCTCATGTCGTGCCCTTGATTCAGACCCGGACTTAGATGTGTTCCGGGCTTTTTATAAGTTGAATCGGACAGGAGACTGGTATACCTTTGAGGTCAGGAACAAGAACGCTACATGCTTTTCTTTGATTACATCGAGCATGAAGAATTGGAAAGATCGCTTTTTCCTGGTGGACGATCGCTGCGTTCCGGTCGAAATGACTTGGAGACCGAAGAGGTCGAGCCTTCCTGGACCCCTTCCGGACGGTTTTGCATACAGTAAGGTTTTGTATGCTTTGTTGATTAAAGAAGCTGGCCGGATTCAAAAACTTCCGGAACATATCCTCGTTATGGAGAAGATTAGCAGGATATGGCCCGAACCTAGATATCATCCAACGATTTGTTGGGATGGAAAGGGTTAGTATATTTCCCAGTAGGATGTTTAGTTGTAGCTCGTACCCTTACTTGCCCTTTTTTTGAAGTTATTGAACGTATTTTTATTGTTTGTTGATGATGCAGTTATGGGTTTGAAAGATACTCTTCGACTGAAGTCCTTCGATGTGCTAGAGTTTGAGATTCGAGCGACCAAGACTGTGGAGGGGAAACCCCACTTAGAGTTGGCGAATGAGAATTTATATCATATTCGCGATCTAGTCATTGATGTGGGCCTGGGAGGTTCGGGTTCGGTGCCGCCAGAGCAAACAGTTAATGTTTCTCCTCTCCAAAGTGTTTCGGTGGCAGTCGATGATAAAGGGAAAACTCTTGATTCGAGCGGTATTCAAGGATCGTAGGAGGGTGGTTCTGCTGGGAAAGTTATATTATTTGGTTATGAGCATCTTTCTATTAAATATGAAGGTCCAGTGGATGAAGGAGGCGATGTGATTTTGCAACCGAAGGATAATGTGAAACGGCCACCACAAACAGTCATTCAAGTCAGATTCGAACCCGAAGGAGCCTAAAAGTCCTAGGTCTGCTTCTGCGACTCACCAAGTAGCTTTGTCGGATGATGACTTAGATCGTGCTCCTGCCTTCTCGGCCACCGGGGCTTTATTGAACAATTTAACTGCTTATCTGACTGGAGGGAAAATTCCAAGGGTTCGCCCATACACTTCTGTTCCGAGCCCTTTATCTTTCGGTGGTCAGGACACTCGGTTGGTTGCTGGTGGGGATATCGATATATATGACCCTTCGTATCCAAAAAGGACCGGGCTTTCTCCTTTGGGTAAGCCTCCTATCGGTGGTGATTCCAACATTTCCCATCCCGGTCCTCGATTGGTTGATGGTGGGGACAACGCTTCTTCGTCTCCTTTGTGGTGTGAGACTGAAGCTGTTCTTGTATGTCGGGAGTTAGGTGGTTCACGCGATGCGATGGATGTGGATTCAGCGGAAGTGCTAGAGAAGTACGTGCCTGATTGGTCCTTAGTGAACAAAGACAGAACTGTTGATGCTTTATCAGCAAAAATGTCTTTGTTCCATATTGACACCCTTGCTGAATGATGTGCAAAATGTAACATAAATTACATCAAATGAGGCATAAAACTAACCCTTTTTTAGTGCTAATGTTGGAAAAAACACGTTTCTTTCTTCCTTTTGAATTTACAGGAAGAAATGAGATTAAAAGAACAAAAGGAACAAATAAGCAGCCAAAACCAACATAAATACGAGAAGAAGGAATAAAGTAACATGCCCGAACCCTCGGCAACTTCTCCCAAGACAAAAACAAGAAACAGAACCTGACCACAGAGTCGTGCCCAGCTGAGCATGGGACGTGGTCAGGCCCTGCACAACAAGTCAAACCTACAGAAGCTTCTATGCCCACCACGGGGCCGTGCCCAGCTCTACACGGGGCGTGCTCAACTCTAAGATTTGCAGAATCTTGATAGTACAACAAAGAGTTGACCACGGGGCCGTGCCCAGAAGACATGGGGTCGTGTGGGGCCCTCTGCTGACAATTGCAATTAATGAAGGAAGAGAAGATGATGGCTGTTCTAGCTATAAAAAAGGGGTGCTTGGTTCACTTTAAAGGCATCTCTTGGCAAACCACTACTCTCCCACTTTGCCACCACTACAAGACCAACACCCACCACCATCATCCATCATCCATCTTTAGATTGTGTAGTAGTCTCGGAATCCAACATTGATCGTAAGAGTTCTTGTCAATCAAAGGCCATGGTTGGCTAAACTCTTACATCACTTGGTGAAGACAAGTCTTTAATGTATTACTTATGATTTTTAATCTTTCAGCACTTTTTATTTGGGTTTGTATTAATGATTTTAATAACTAGTTTCTTATGTTGAAAGTGAATTTTCTTTACCATTTCTTCATGATGTCATTGATTTGCTCATTCGTGTCTTTACAGTCTATATAAATCTCGTTAACTACCTGGAAGGGGGTTAGGAGGGTGGTTTGGTAAAGTTCTTGTCTCGTTCAGTGTATAGATCCCGCGAGAACTTGGTTCAAGTTTACTGTCACACCCGCTCATAGCGGAAGCGCGAGGTGTGATCTGATCGGTTCTCATTGCATAACAATATAAGTGAACATACTAAATGAATAAAAACAAGCTCCAATGCCATTGTCATAATCGTTTCAAAAGAACGCAACATAAGTTAAATGTATTGGTTACAAACCATCAAATGAAAATAAGTTGTCATTGTTTTATACATCAAAATGTAAGTCTTAAAATGTCAAGGCTTTGACCACTATATCATCGCAAAGAGGCGGTATATAACGGGCAAACCCTTCAAATGGTGGCATGGAGTCTTGATACTTGCTTTCCTTGACTGAAATGTCCGCATAGTCCACTTTTTCCTGAAATACATGTTAAGTTTGAAAACATCAACAAAAGTTGGCGAGTTCATGCAGTTTAGTTGTATGAGATGTATCTGTAAAATGTGAGTTGTATAAAATGTATCTGTAAAACGTGAGTTGTATAAAATGTATCCATAAAATGTGAGTTGTATAAACTGTATCCATAAAATGTGAGTTGTATAAGATGTATCTGTATTTAATGATGTAGTATGTAAAGCGTCAATGAAATCGTTGATCATTAATGTTTCGCGAGGACATTAATATGTGTGACGAATTAGGAAGCAATTCAAACCTAGACGATTTCGTGTCGACTACTATCGACTGGGACACAAACGCACTCTTCTGTATGGGTCCACGACCAAGAGTGGGGCTCGCCAATACCCATTAGATCTAACCCTCTGTACCTAGGTCCAAACTGGATTAATGGTGCTTAGATGTATGACCCTAATCGCACATGATCTAAGGTGTTTCATTCCATGACTTATCATATTATAAACATGTATTTTCCTCGATAGTTGTAAAGTTGTAAAACATTTAAAATGAATAGGGGACATGAACTCACAGAATTGCGTCCGTGAATGGTAAGTAACTGTGATCTAACGTACGGTCATCCTGAATAGTGTCACGACCTACAAACGTTCTATATTTGTTAGACACTTCGGTCTTGTAATGACTTGAGTACAAGTCTTGTGTTTTAAATATGTGTAAGACTTGTATGTCTTTATTGTTCGTTGAACTATGTATTAGATGTATGATTTGTTAAACTGTTATATATATTTCACCAAATATATATATATTTGTATATGAAATCTTGTATCTTGTGAGTTGTATCATCGAGTCTTGTATGAATAAATTGTATAATTGTATTTTCTTCAATTATATGACATTGGGCTGCGCCCATGTCTTAATGTTATTGGGCCTTAGCCCATATGTTTTGTCTTTGGGCTTAGCCCATGTATTCATGTTATTGGGCTTAATGTTATTGGGCCTAGTCCAAGAATTTATGTTATTGGGCCCAAATGTTATTGGGCCTAAATAGTATTGGGCTTAATGTTATTGGGCCTTGGCCCATATGTTTGGTATTGGGCTTAGCCCATGAGTTTTTGATATTGGGCTTGGCCCATGTATTTATGTTAAGCCCATTTAGGATGATAAGCCCATTTGTATAATATAAGTCCATGTGTTAAAAATAAGCCCATTTGTATAAAATAAGCCCATATGTAAAATAAGCCCATTTGTATTAAAAATAAGCCCATTTATATAAAATAGGCCCATATGTATAATAAGCCCATTTGTTAAAATCTATTCTTTCATTTTTATAAAAGTTACTAAATGTAGGCTTTTTAATTAAAAGAAGACATAATAGTTTTTATAAGTTTCAAAACATCCGGATATTGTTGTCGGTGATTTGTATGTATTCGCGTCGAAAGATCACCTAAGCGTCGTAGTAACTCCTCTGAATGGCGATATGTTCATAGATTCGCCCGTCGTCCGTTTTGACCATAAGTTGTGTCCGAAAGCTCGGAATGTCCGTAAGTTGTTTTTAAGGTGTCTTTATATGTGTAGTCTTGTAAGACTTTAGTTGTAATGTGTCTTGTGTTTGTTTGTACCATTGTATTCAAGTTCCTAGTTATCATACATATAACTAATACAAACAAATAACACTTAGCACATAAGTTGTTAAGTTAACTAAATATATATTTTCTCAAAAAATATATATTTACATCAAATTTTGCTTTCATAAAAACTATTCTTTTAAAATCTTTTTAATCTAATAAAGATTTTGTCAAAAATGGTAGTTTTTATAACACATATTTTTAAGAAAAATGACCATATTTCCTTTGAAATATATACTTAGCCATGTTTAATAAAACAAATCTTTTTCTTATAAAAATCACCAACAATAATCTCATGTTATTCTTAATAAAAATATATGAGATTTATGTCAAAATCTCAACAAGATGAAACCAATAATATGTAGGGTTTTGGTATGATCATAACATAAGTTAACTAGTTCAAAATTCATGCTTTACTTCTAGTTTTAACAAACTTTTTATAAAAACCCATCTTGTATGTTTCTGTTTATAACTTTGTAAAAGTATTGTTTTTAGTGAAAACCTTATATATTTTAACAAAATCAAAGATTATGATCATCCATTCAAACATTATGTTTAACAAAACCCTTAAACATTTTCATGTACACTTGTTAGATTATGTTTTTAAACATTATCTAACAAGTTATTCATATGCTAATCATCAAAAGTAGATCAAATATGCAAGTAATAATACTTAAATCACAACATAAACAAACTTTTGTATCATGATTTTTATTTTGCTTCTTTGTATTTCATATTATTTTGTATGATTGTTTATTTTATTACATGTTCTTTAAACAAATAATACATAAATAAGTATGAAAAAGGGATTTTTTTTGAAGCTTACTTCTAGCACTAGTGGCTATGGATGATCTTGATGATGATCAAAGAAAAGAAAAATTGTTGATCTTGATGTTTGGAAGCTATGGAATGGAAAGAAAAGCTTGCTTCTTCTTGTAGTGTCTTTAGATCATCCTAAGTATCATCAAGCTCCATCTTGATCATCAAAGAAGTTTAAAATGGTGAAAGTTTTTGAAGGTGTTCTTGGCTAAAATATGAAGATTGAGAGGATTTCTTAAGTGTGTGTTTTCAAGGTGAAATGTAGTAATGAAATGGTTAGATGATTAAGGTAACTAGTTGTTATTACTTTCACCATGTTCACCACTAGACCCACTTGGTAAACAACTTGAATCAAAGGGTAAATATCCAATATATTTATGGAAACTAGTTGAAAGGGGGGTGGGTCCCACATGGTAAATTGTTTTAACTAGTTAAAGTGTTAGATTTTTTTTTTGTAGAAAAATGATTAGGAAGCTTTAGATGTTTAAGGGATTCAAGTGTTTTAAGGTGTTAAGTGGCCATTACTAGTCTAATATGATCCAAATAATATTTGATGGTCACTAAAAAAAGATCTGATATTGTTCGGATATTCGTTTCTCATTGTTTCCGTTAGTCGTTATTTGAACGCTAAAATTGTGTAACTTGTGTGAATTGATGTAGTTATTGGTTCGGATGATACCCAAAGGTATCCTCATATGAATTCTATGTTAAACATCATTTTTACATGTTGTAAAAATATTAAAAAGCTGATTTCTACAGAATTTCTACGGAAAAGTGTTGAAATCGTCGCTTTTAAGGCTTTTCGGGCAAATTTTAGTGTTGTCGGAATTCGGAAAGGTTTTGAATCAAACCCTTGCATTCCTTGTTAGGGTTTAATATATATTAGATGTTGGACTTTCGTCTAAGTCCTAAAGATGTCGTTTAGATGGTTTCTTCGGATCCTGCGTTTTCGTCAGAATACTAGTTTACTAGGTGCTTTTCTAGTAGTTTCGATGCATTGTTTAAATTGTTTCAAATGTATTCAATAAAAATGAATCATGTGCATCCTAAGTAAGTATTCCATGAGTATTCTAAGTGTATGTTACGAAATACGCAGTTCGGCAAAATGCATAAAGATGTAGCTAAAATGAGTACTTTAAGTGTATGAATGTTGCCGGAAAGTGGCAGTTGTCACATTCTCCCCCTGTTATTGAGAATTTCGTCCCCGAAATTCAAGCTGAGTCATCCTTTGCAGGAGTATTCTCGAACAGGTGGGGGTATTTTGGTTTTGATTTGGTCTGCAAGTTCCCAAGTATATTCGGGTCCGTGTCGAGAGTTCCAACGAATTTTTACTAATATGTTACGACTCCTTCATATTTTCTGGACCTTCCGGTCCATGACCTTAACAGGTGCTTCATGAATTGGAGTTTCTCATCAATGTGAACTTCATCCGCCGGGATGATAACCGTTTCTTGTGTTGAACTCTTCTTAAGATTCGACACATGAAATGTGTCGTGTACACTACTTAGTTCTTCTAGTAACTTCAGTTTGTAGGAAACAGTGCCAATCTTCTCTAAGATTTCAAATGGTCCTACATAACGTGGGTTAAGCTTTCCACGCTTACCGAACCTTGCTACGCCCTTCTAAGTCGAGACTTTCAATAAGACTTTGTCTCCGACCTCGAAAGATTATGGCTTCCATCTCTTGTCTGCGTAGCTCTTTTGTCGATCGCGAGCCGTCTTGATACGGTCTCTAATCTGAAAAATTTTATCCGTAGTCTCTTGGACTAATTCCGAACCACATACTTGTTTATTGCCTGCTTCCGCCCAACATAGAAGAGAGCGGTACTTTCGACCATAGAGAGCTTCAAACGGTGCAGTTGGTATACTTGTATGGTAGCTGTTGTTGTAGGAAAACTCAACCAAAGGTAAATGAGTATCCCAGTTGCCGCCCAAATCCAAAACACACGCACGAAGCATATCTTTGGGTGTTTGGATCGTCCGTTCGCTCTGGCCGTCAGTTTGTGGATGAAAGGTCGTGCTTAGATTTAATTGATATCCAAAGGTCTGTTGGAATGACTTCTAAATTCTTGAAATAAAGGGACTGTCTCGGTCTGAAATGATTGAAATAGGCACTCGAAGACGAGCCACTATTTCTTTGAGATAGAGTTCCGCTAGTTTCTCTATGCTATCCTTCTCCTGAATCGGCAAGAAGTGTGTGGATTTTGTCAATCTATCGACGATTACCCATATCATGTCGTGGCCTCTTGAGGTCCTGGGTAATTTCGTAATGAAGTCCATCGATATTTGTTCCCATTTCCAAATAGGAATCTCGGGTTGTAGTAGCAAACCTGAGGGTTTCTGGTATTCTGCCTTGACCATCGCGCAAGTCAAGCATCTCAAAGGCCGCCAAAAGTGGAACCCAAATTCTACCCATAAATTATAAAGTTCCATTTTCTTTCGGCACTAATTGTTTTTATGTGACTCAAAGTGTTTCTGCTCGAATATGTTCTTCCTCGGGCGCTTCTTGTTGTGCATAATGAATTCGTGTGGTAAGATCCGTGTGAATCATCGCCTCTAATGCTCGAACTCTAAAAATTCTAACTCATTCCTTGCGGTTCCAAGCGTCTGCTACAATGTTCGCCTTGCCCGGATGGTACTTTATTTCACAATCGTAGTCGTTCAACAATTCACTCCAACGTCGTTGACGCATATTTAATTCTCTTTGATTGAATATCTGCTGAAGACTCTTATGATCCATGAAAATCATACACTGAGTACCATATAGATAATGTCGCCATATTTTCAAAGCGAATACCACTGCGCCTAAATCGAGGTCGTGAGTGGTATAGTTCTTTTCGTGAACTTTTAGTTGACGCGATGCGTATGCGATAACTTTCTCCCGTTGCATAAGTACGTAACGCAGTCCTTGATGCGAAGCATCATACTAAACTATGAAGTCATCGGTACCATCGAGTAGTGATAAGATTGGTGCATCGCACAACTTATCCTTGAGAAGTTGAAATGATTCTTCTTGTTTCTCGATTGGGTGTGGGAGGTTAGCAGTTGAGAAATTTTAGAAAAATTCTTTATTTATCTTTTCATTTTTAGTTTTATTTTCATGTTTCCAAACTTTTCTCAAAAATTTAGATCGATTGGACATTGAGGATAAACCGGTACTAAAAGCTCTTGTGTCCTTTGACGACCTCGGTATCTTACCAACACTATACTACGCTCACGATGAGTGCACTTGCCCAAGTGTGTGTTTAGTGTTAGTACAATATCGTGTTTTATAAATTTAAAACTTGACTAATGCGTAAAACGGGCTCAAAATATTAATAAAATCATATCACACTCTACGCACACCACTGAACATTTTCCTTACCAGAGGATGAGTGGGCGTGAGCTTGGAAATGCCATGATGTTAAATCAAGCATAGTTAAATTCTTTGGTGGTGGAGACGTACAAGAGATGGGTTCAAGCTGAGTCAAATTGTCGGAAGTATGAGAAGGAGGTTCCTGCTCTGAAGAAGCAGGGAGGGTTGAGTTCGAAGGTCAAGCAAGAGATTTCTTCGCTTCAAACTAATATGGGTTGGCTAAAAGAATAATTCTTGGAAACAAAAGAGATCAGCAAGGCTTCTCAGGCTGCGGCTGCATTCGAGGCAAGGGACAAGGCCATTCGAGACTTAGAGGTTTCAAATTTGAAACTTCAAGAGACTCAGACGAAGCTATCGGAGATCAAAGGCAAATGGAAGTCAGAGCCGCATGCAATGCAAACTGCATGTGACCAGCTACTTGTTGATCATGTTCGTCTCGAGAATGGTAAGTACCTTTCCTTTTTTTTTTCTTTTTTTTGTGAAGTCTCAAGTTGTTTCTTAACTCTCCTTTTTTTAGATAAAGAAGAGGTGGAGAGGTCGAGGGATAGGATCACCGAAGCTCACCAGGCCGTGTTGGCCCGAATGACAGAAATTCTGAACCAGTATGATGGTAAGGTGACCGAATTGTACGGCCTTATATCGGAGCTTCTCTTAACGAAACAGTGGTTCCTTACCAAAGGCGTGGCATGGGTTGTTTGGTTGATGCACCAAAGCCCGAAGTTAGAGAAAGTCGTTGTTGACCTCATTACTTGTGTTAACGTCATAGGCGTGAATGATGGAATTGAACAAGGCTTTCATGCAGATAAGACTACCGATAAACTTGTGACTAAAGTGTCGGGTTATGATGAAGAGGCCAAGAATGCCTTGGACGCCGCTGTCGAAGCTTTTGATAAATTCCACATATCTGTTCTTCATAATGTTTCGGATTTGGTGAATGAGCCATTGTCGAAGATCAAGGACAAGAGTCAGCTCCCGATTGTTGATGATAATTGATGAATGTTGTTTGATTTTATTGAAACTTGTTTCGCGTCTTATATGTAACGCGTAAAATTTAGATGTGTTGATGACAATCTTTTGTTTCGAACATATTTTCTCGAATTTAATATAACTGCTATGTTCTTGTGTTTATGGATTTTAGCTTGATTCGCGTCCGAACCAAACTTTTTCCGATGCAAACACTTATAATTTCTTTGGATATTTGTTATATCCGAACCTCGCCATACTTTTAGTGCATTTGGCTTGGTTATTTGATTATTTTGCTAATGTTTGATCAAGCATTGCAGGTTTAAATGGGTCCGGTTTGAACCATTTTGTATAATAGTTTTTTTTGTTCTTAACTAATAAACCTTCTCGGTCGGTGCGAGGCACGGGTCATGGCCCATAGTGCACTTATTATTCGAGCTCTTTAGATAATTTAATCATATGAATAATATTATGTTTTTGCACCAACCAGAATTTCGATCACTTTATTCAATTGTCAAAATATAAAAAACGTAATTACTGAGGCATACCCTCTCGGTTTGTATACAAGGAACTTGGAAATATTTCCGGGGCATACCCTCCCGGACTTACATGGAAAAAAAATTCGATGAAAGTGATCTTTTGGTGCGGTGACTTGTTTCAGTCACACGAAGCATTTCTTCAAGTGCACTCCGTTCCAGGTTCTCGGAATCGGTGTACCATCTATTTTTTCTAGGATGTATGAACCTTTGTCACTGGCTTCTTTGATCCGGTACGTGCCTTCCCAATTTGGTGCCAACTTACCAGGTGGCTCCGCCCGACTTGCTTCGTTGCTTTGGAGTACGTAGTCTCCGATTTTGAATTTGTAAACTTTAACTTGAGCATTGTAAAATTTTTCTATCTTTTCCGTGTACCGAGCTTCCTTGATTGTTGCCATGTTTCCACGCTCTTCCAGCATATCCAAGTTTGATCGAAGCTCTTGTTCATTTTCTTCCCAGTTCTTGATTCTTTGATTCGGCAACCCTATCTCTGCTGGTATCACAGCCTCGATGCCGTAGGTCAGGCTGAACAGAGTTTCTCCGTTGCTAGTTTTGTGCATCGTTCAATGCGCCCATAGCACGTCTAGCAATTCATCTGCCCAACCCTTTCCTTCAATCCCTAGCCTTCGTTCGATTCCATCAACAATCCGTCGGTTGATTTGTTCCACTTGCCCGTTCCCTATGGATGGGCGACAGAAGAGAAGACTTGGTTGATTTTTAAATTTTCACACCATCGCTTGAAGGGGTTTTCAGCAAATTGTTTGGCATTATCACTTATGATGTACAATGGCAGGCCAAACCGAAATACGATATGTTCCCAGAAGAATCTCGTAACATTGTATCCGGAGATTACCGGAAAGGGCCTGGCTTCTACCCATTTGGTAAAATAGACAATAACAACAATCAGATACTGTGCACTCCCGTCGATCTGGGGAAGGGTCTGACGATATCGACGCCCCATTTTTAGAACGGCCAAGCTGCGGTCACTGGGATCATTTTGCTTTTCGCCCGAAGGCTTACTGGAGCATATCTTTGACACTCGTCGCACTGCTGAAGCTCCTTGAATTCCACAAATTTCATAGTGAATTTCCCTTACAATGTAATTTTCTGCTCAGAATCCAAACACTTTAACAGAGGGCCTAAAAAAGTTTTTCAATATAGGGCTCCGTCTTGCATTTGATAGTGGAGAGAATTCACCTAAATCTTTCGGGATTCAGCTTTATCAACGGGTCGTGAACCAGGTAATTGATGATCGGAGTCATCCACGAATGGGTTTGAGTTTCCACTTGTAAAACTTGCGAATCCGCGATGGATGGTACGGTTAAAATCGCGACTCATACTTCTTTCTCTAAATAGCTGAACGAGACCGATGCTAGCCTGCTTAACGCATCGGCCTTTTTGTTTCTGCTTCATGGGACATGTTCGACTTTGCATGAATCAAACATCCCCATGGCTTGTTTTACTTGCTCCAAGTACTCTATCATGTTTGGCTCCCGTGCTTCGTATTCACCATTTACTTGGTTTGCTACTAACAAAGAATCAACTTGGGCGACCACATCTTTAGCTCCAACTTTTTCCGCCAGATGAAGCCCAGCAAGTAACGCTTCGTATTCTGCCTCGTTGTTTGAGCTTTTGAAATCAAGGTATAAGGCGTATGTCATGTCTGTCCCTTCTGGATCGGCTAGAATTAAACCGGCTCCTGCTCCTTCAGCACTTGACGCTCCGTCTGTGTATAGGAGCCATGGATTTTTTGGGGCACAATCGAGGCTTCGAGCCATAACGCTTTCTTCTGGCATTTCTACCAAGAAGTCTGCTATTACTTGACCTTTGGTTCGGAATGTGATGTCAAAAGCACCGAGTTCGATGGCCCATTTGGCCATTCGTCCGGATACTTCAGGTTTTCGTAGAACATGCTGAATTCTTTGGTCGGTCCGAACCTTGATCGGATGAGCCTGGAAATATCGTCGTAACCTTCGAGAGGCATGCACCAATGCCAGAGCCAACTTTTCCAAGCTTGGATACCTTGTTTCATAGTCTTTCAAGGTCCAGCTAACATAGTAAATTTGAATATGGGAGCCAGTTCGGTGTGCTACCAATACTTCACTAATCGCACCATGTGATGCTGCCAAGTAGACTGTTAAGACTTCATTTCCATTTGGTACTTTAAGGGCTGGTAAGTGCTTAGACAACTTTTTTAGTTCCTCAAAGGCATGAGCCACTTCGTTCAACCACTTAAATTCTGATCTAAAGCTCTTTCAGAGAACATCCATAAATGGCAGGGATTTATCTGCTGCCTTGCATAAAAAACGGTGAAGTGCTGCAAGACGACCATTTAAAGATTGGATTTCTTTGACTAAGGATGGGGGTTTCATGGTGAGAAACGCATCTATCTTGTCCGGATTAGCTCGTAAACCGTTCGATCCCACCATAACTTCTAAGAACTTTCCCTCTTCAACTCCAAACATGCATTTTTTGGGGTTCAACTTCATATTTATGCTCTGAAGCCTGGTGAAAGTTTCGAGGATATCCTTAAGCATGATATCTTCGTTGCTGCTTTGGATTACGATATCATCAACGCACACTTCTAGGTTCTGCTCAATTTGATCTTTGAAATCTTTATTCATCAAACGCTGGTACGTGGCTCCAACATTCTTTAGCCCGAAGGGTATTTTGGTGAAATAATAGATTCCTTCATTTGTGACAAAGGTTGTTTTATCTTCATCTTCGATAGCCATTTGGATTTGATGCTACCCCTTATATGCATCCAAAAAAACACTTTAAACGGAACGTAGCGACGGAGTCAGTTTTTTCATCAATTTGGGGGAGTGGGAAGCAGTCTTTTGGACATGCGTTGTTTAAATCAGTGTAATCGATAAACATTCTCCATGAATTATCTTTCTTTTCAACCATGACTGGGTTGGAAACCCAAGTCTGATATCGGACTATTCGAATAATCCTAGCATCCAGAAGACTCTTTACGTCTTTGGTGATAGATTTAGCTCGATCCAGAGCTATGTGCCTCCTTCTTTGGGTCACCGGTTTGATCGACTCCTTTACATTTAGCCGATGTTGTGCTATCGACCTAGGAACTCCCTACATGTCGGAATGTTGCCAAGCAAACACATCGATCGAGCTGGTGAGTAAGTTCCATAGAAGCTTTTTGTTCCATTTTGGTAGTTGAGCTCCGATCGCCACTTGTTGTTCAAGAAACTTTGGAATGATCGACCATAGCTCTGTGGGAACTTCCGATTTCTTCGAGCTTGTCTCCGTCGCGTGCCTTACTTCTGCTAGACATAAATTCGACTCAGAATAGATGGTAGCAACTCCTGATTCTGTGGGAAATTTTGTGGCTCCGTGTATCGTTGAGCTAAAATAGCCAAGATCACGCACTCCTGGTCGTCCAAGTATCATATTGTGGACAGATTTGGAGCCCAAGACAAAAGTGTAAGCTAAACGGTTCGACATTTGTTGTCTTCTTTAAATGTGACTGGGAGGGTGATTTGTCCGACTGGTCAACTACCTCCCCTGAGAAACTTACCAACGGAAAAGACACTTCTATGAGCTTTTGCTTTGTTTGCGGGGCTAATTGTTAGAAACATTGCATATACATTATCTCAAAAGCACTTCCCCCATCAACATATATCCGTTGAATGAGATGTCCGACAATTAGAGCAGAGATGGCAATTGGACCATCTCGGGCGTCATCAGGGTCGATCGCTGGAAAAAACGTTGGCTGGTGCATCTAAGCTGCCATGTGTTGGCTCGACCGTTTGGTCCCTCGGGGCTGAATAACTTGAATCATGTTAATACCAACTTCGGTGTTCGGGTTATCAGCAGCAGTTATCGGCTTCTTGCCATCCTTGACTTCTTTTACAAGGTGAGAAGGTTTACTAGATCGTACGGCTTTCTCGATTTCTTATTTTAAAGCCCAGCATTCATCGGTGCTATGCCCTTTATCCTGATGGTACTCACAATACTTCTTAGAGTGCTTATCGGACGTGGGGTGTTGCTTCGGGGGGATAGGGAATCGAGTGGCTTTGGTACTGAGGATCTCGCTTGGTGACTTCGATAGCTCGGAGAAGGTGTTGAAACGTACGTGACCCGTTCGGGAGTTGCTTCGATCTGGCTTCTGATATGGGCTCCAGTTTCGGTTCCAGCTATTGTTTCTATCCTTTGGAGGCGATGCGTTCCTTCTCCATGATGAGGTTCGAGCCTTAGCGTTTTTAGCCGCTGCGTTAAATGGTTGTCCACAGGCAGTTTTGCCTCGAACAAAGGCTCGGGCTCGTTCCATGAGAACTTCAATGGTCTTAGGCAGTCCTCATGGAGCTTTTCTACGAGTTGGTTATTGCGAACTCCATGGAAAAACCCAGAGACTCGCAGTTGATCTACTGCTCCGCTGATCTGCATACTCTCTCTATTGAAACGATCAAGGAAATCTTCCACCAATTCACCATCCCGTCGTTTAATATGGTGGACTTCTGTGATATCCTTAGAGTAGCACCGTTGCTGGCAAACGTTTTGAAGGAACATTGGTCGAAAGTCTTCGAAATGGTTGATCGATCCTTCTGGCAAGCAATCGAACCATACCCTGGCCGAGCCACTAAGTGTCTAAGCGAACATATGACACCACGCTAGCATGGGTGCTGCTCGACTTTGGCGGCTCCTGCAAATGCAAACATATGATCGTCTGGATCGGATGTCCTATCATAGTATTTCAACGTAGGTGGCATTTTAAACTTTCAAGGGAGCGGAGCGTTTGCAATTCTCAAAGTAAACTTTGACTGAGAAGTCATGGAAGTTGGCTAATACGATATAATCAGCTCCTCATTTTGGGGATTAAGTCCCAGAGAGCCATGGCGAAACAAGCCATGTAGGTCGTTACTAGTGGTTACATTCAAGGGAGTAAGATCCTGTGAAATATGCAACGACATAGGAGTGGTGACAATAGGACTTACCAGCGATCCAGGGGAGAAAACTCCCATAGAGGCAGAGTTGGATCCTAGGTAAGCACTTCCGAATAAATTTGCTCAGAGATTCTGCAACACCTCATCACGTTGTTGTTGTTGTTGTTTAAACTGCCGTAAGAGATCCGTATTCCGCTGTAGAAAAGCATCATCGAACTCAGGCCAAGCCGCAGAGGCGGGAGCGGTAACTGTAGTGGAGATCACTAAGCTCATAGTCGGGGGAGCAACTATTGTGTCGTGAGAGACAGTGGAACCCCTCATAAACTGTGGAAGCAGTCGTTGTAGAGGCGATATTACCTGTTATAATGTCGTTGAAAAATGGGATAGATGAAGCCATGGTTTTGTGTAAAACAAACTGGAGAATTGAGCTCAGTGAATTCGAGAGGATGGCGCCACTGAAGACTTAAGGATCAGCAGCTTCGAGCTGGATGAAAAACAGAGTCTCAGAGATCTTCGTTGTAACCGGTAAGATCACAACAGAGGAAGAAACACACCGTTAGCCTCGTGACAGGGAGGGGGGCTCTCTGTGACCAAGCTCGGGCATGAGAATAAGTATGGGACTAGATGGAGAGGTCAGTGAGAGAGTAGGAGAATTAAAGAGAGAAAGTAGTGATTACCCGTTTTTGGAGGTCTCAGTGGGGTATTTATATCTTTTGGGTATGCTGGCGTGGCAGAGGTAGTTATGGCCGAACCAGTCGTTGTCAGGCGGTTAGAGTTGTGGGCCCTTAATTAGTTAGGGATGATCCTCTATGTCGATCGTACATTTACAATTGTTCGGTCCGTATCAGGGTGATGTTCGGTCATTGTTGGGTGACGTTCGGTCCGATGCTTTTCACGTTACCTCATCACTAGGGATGCAAACGAGCCAAGCTACTCGCGAGCTACTCGAGCTCGGCTCGAAAAAAAGCTCGAATGAGCCAAGCTTTAACGAGCTCGAGCTCGAGCCTGAGCCTAAAAACAAGCTCATTTAGTAAACGAGCCAGAGCCTGAGCTTCGCTTATTGAGCTCGAGCCGACTCGCGAGCCTAAACGAGCTTTCTGTTTATATATTTTTTATTAATATATTAAATATATATTTATATAATAATAATTACCATTTATATAAATATAAAAAAATAACTAAAATATATGTATAATAATAATTATTATAATTAATATAAATTAATTAATAAATACTAAACGAGCCGAGCCCAAACCGAGCTCGAGCTTGAAAAATTACCTTCGAGCTGAGCTCGAGCTTTAGAAATAAAGCTCGAATTGAGCCGAGCTCGAGCTCAAGCTTTCATATGTTAAAGGAGCTCGAGCTCGAGCCTGGTCGAGCTCGGGCTCGTCTCGGCTCGTTTGCACCCTTACTCATCACCCAGATACCCTTGAGCCTAAAGGGTATAGATGTGTGTATATATATATATTTTTTGAAGGGTGGCTTTCTATGTACAGGACCTAGTGGTCATCGGGTTCTTGTCAAAGACAATCCTCCCTCAGCCCCGCCTACGAACGCGATTTTCTATCGGGCCTCGGCCGCCGCGCAAACTGATCTTCGTCCGGAAACCATACTGCCCCCACACGATAACCTCGCTGAGGTAACAGCTGGGTAAAACCGGGTTACCCTCCGGATCGAACCATGTCTCGGTAGGAAACGATCCATCATTGGGACGTCCCGCACCTTTTGCTACAACCGAAAGTCGAACCGGCGTCTCCAAGGAGAACACCAGCACAACTGACCTATAGGGTGGGGGATAGTTGTGTGTGTATATATTCTAATTCTAAATAAAAAGAAAACATTTTTTTCTCATATCACACAGGGCCAAGAAACAGAATTTCCTTGATCGATGAGATGACGACACGTGGCATACTGCTTGGTCACGACGCACTTGCCAGATTATTGGATTCGACAAACTTGTAGGTGGGCCCACACACCCTATTATTAAGCATGGTCTCTTGCCACGTGGACTTTGTTTTCAACCAGAAACAGATGTGGTGCTATCCAAGTGGGCCCCTTTCTTATCACCTATCAATTCGCCATGATAATTTATTATTCTATATTTCTATCAACTCCTGAAAATAGCAAACCAAAAATCGAATAAATTTCGATTCAAGTAACCGAACCAAAGTCATTTTCAATATTGCGTGTTAATAACGATTTGTGGTTTATAATATTTTGAGTTAAGTGACTTTAGTCATTGTCTATGTTCTTTTGTTTGTGAGTGTTATGTGTGTGTTTGGTATTGAGACGGTCCAAAAAGTTAGTCTGAATAATGATTTTTTATTTGTGTTATATGTATGTTTTTATAGAGCTGGGTCTCTCTGAAAGCAGTCTTTCTATCCTCAATGATAGGGGTAAGGTTTGTCTACATTCCACCCTCCTCAGATCATGCCATTAGTTTTGCTAATTGTGGAATTTACTGGGTATGCTTGTTGTTGTTGACTGTTGTTGTATGTTTTTATACATAACTAATAATTTATGAGTTTGTGTTATTCATGATTAAAGCGTTCGTAATAAACTAAGATGTGTAAAAAACGCAATAAGTTAAAATGGATGATATATATCGATAGCCAGGGGCGGACCTACCTTTGGGGAGAGGTACCGCTTGGCGCTCCGGCGGTAGTGTAAATTTTGGAAAAAAATTGACGTTTTTTGACGTTTTTGGATTTCGTTACTGTTTTTTCATAAAACGTTACTGCTACGAAGATTTTCTAGATCCGTCACTGTCGATAGTTATATAGTGTATACAAATAAATAGATAAGGATTTCAACATTGTTTGTCTTCATGTTATGTTTATCCAAGTCATTTAGCTTAGTGTTTATCTTCGTGATATCAATATCAAACTTGATGTGATATATTCATCCAATTTAACAAAATCTAGCCTTCTAACGTTGGCTTGTAGTTTGACTATTATTTGCATCGGTGCTCATGTATATATTGGCATTTAGATTATGGATAAAACCTCAAATATGAATACAAATAGAACTAGATTGGTTGTTGTGATGTGCCAAATGTTATAAAGATTGCATCTACTTCTGCAAATATTTGGAGAGTGCCTTGACGATTAATTAAGAATGGACCCCATAAGTATCTGTATTTTTTGGGTCTCGCTAATCGATAGATGGGGCTAATTCCTTGATGAGTCCATGACAAGATGAAACTAATGATTCGTAATCATAAGCGGGAAGGATTGACTTCCTCTAGACAGCAGTCGAGGGCGAGGCCTCATTAGACGGCCTCTTGACAAGTGGTATTAAGGCAGGTTCGAGTCTTTAGGAAAGCGGCAAGCCAAAGTCACTATCCCATATAATTCAATACTTATGAGTCTCCCTTAAACTGAACCATGCAAAATAAAGACTTTATCTCATATGGTTGTCACAAATGAGCAACGATGCATGAGGACATGCATTTTTTGGTGATGGGAAAATTCGATGTGGTGTGCCAATGTTTTAAGTATAGCCTCTACTCAATTGTGCATAACCGCATAGGTTCGTGGCTACTCCTGCAAACCTTTGGGGAGTCTTACCGATTAAGAGTCCACCCAAAAGTGCTTCCGCTTCTCGGGTACCACTCATCTGAAGTTATAGTCACTCCCTCGATTAGTCAATGGCAAGACGAAAATGATCCAGAACTATAAGCGAGAAGAATTGGTTGGCCCTCCTAGACATTTCATGGCGCCATAAGGGGCCTTAGTAGATGACATGTGACATTATGCTGACAACCAGATTTTTTGCACAAGCTGCATTAGTGAAAATGTTCAACACTAATTATAATGCATGCTCATCTTTGTTATCCGTGAAAATGTTGAACACTAGTTATAATACATGCTCATCTTTGTTATCCTTATATTTTCCACTAAGTGATGTACATTGGTGAACAAACAACAACTGTACCAAATTTGAGTACTCTAGGTATAATTATATATTTTGACAAAAAATCAAATAAAATACCTTTATCATACAAAACGTACGAATAAAGTGAAAAGGTAAAAAAACGCGGTGACATTTTCGTAATTATTTACTCATAGAGTAATTATCAAAATTACCCTACAAATGATCTTGTAAAGTAATTTTTGTAAAATGTTCTTGTAGGGTAATTTTGTAACTTTTTCTTGTAGGATAATTTTGATCTTATAGAGAATCATAATTACTCTACAAATGATCTTGTATGGTAATTTTAATCTTGTAACATAATTTTGATCTTATAGGGTAATTTTGTAGAGTATTATAATTACTCTACAAGTGTATCAAAATTACTCTGCAAGTTTCAAAATTACCCTACAAGAACATTTTACAAAATTACCCTACAATATCAAAATTACCCTAAAATATCATTTGTAGAGTAATTTTGATAATTACCATACGAGCAAATAATTACGAAAAATACCACTGTGTTTTTTTTTCTTTTTCATGCCTTTTGTACGATAAGACTGTTTGTACGTGAACTTAAATCTATATATTTTTATCATCAAATATATACATAAAGAAAAACAATATCCACTTATTAGTGATTTTAAAACAACTAGTTAAATTTCCGTCCGCATGTTGCTGCGGGGACCCAATGACTGTAAAACGCGTGTCAGTAACGGCAAACAAATACCGAATATCAAAACATAAATAAAAATGTTGTGAAAAAGATAGTCAATCCGTCCTAAAAAACGATTTTAAATAACCTAATATATAATAATAGGATCCACACGTCCTACACGTTGGAAATTCAGTTGTTTTCAGTTCAGTTATTACGGTGCTAACACGTTAAAATATGGATGAGCTTGGTACCGGTAACGGCACCGCAAGTACCGATCTGGAAAATCATCAAAATTAGGTACCGACACCGAAAAATGCTCGGTACAGTACGGCATGGTATTTGAAGGTAAAAATCAATAAATATAGGTATGGTGCTAGACCGATGTCGAACCGAAAGTAACGATTCTGAAAACGCCAAAAGGTGGGTACCAAATTGGTACCGAAAATGATTTGGTATAGTAAATTTGGTACCGAAACGATACCGGTTTGATTACAGGATTTGATACGATTTGATCATTAATAATCTAAATATCGAAGTTAATTTTACATGCTACAATTCATTCATTGCGTAAAAAGACAAAAAAAATAAAGCAAAATAAGTTGTTATGTATATAAAACCTCATTCAAACGATATACAGTTTACTTACTGTGTGTATGAAAAGTAATCTAAACTGTGCAATTACTTGCATTGCTACGTTACCACAGGATTTGATGAGCTCGGTACCAACCGGTAACGAAAATACCGTTACTGAAATCCCCAAAAGTGGGTACCGGTACCGAATATACCTGGTACAGTACGGCTTGATACGGTTGATACTGGTACGACACCGGTATTTGAGGGTAAAACTCGATGAATACCGGTGCCGAACGAATACTGGGAATACACTCAGTTTGATAAATTTGATACCGGTATCAATACCTGATACTATTCATTTATTTCTATTTTTATTACTTTTCATTAAATTCTATTTTTAATATTTATTTATTATACTGTTCATTCACTTGACTTTGGTAAATTAACTCAAAACTATAACCAATAAAGTTGAAGTAATTTTAACATCTTCTAGATAATTTTTCAACTAAATTAGAACAAAAATAGTTTGGTAGCCTTGAAGAACACTAATATTATTCTTTTATGAAATGGAACACATGCCTTAATAAGTCCACACCTCTTCGACTCAATTCAACATCAGAGTCTGGGTATGGGGCTTGGTTGGGGGAAAATGCCCAAGTCACCATTTCGGGTGGGTTTGGGTTGGGGCGTGGCCCTTGGGGCTTGGGTTTGAAGCCGGGCGTGGGACGGGCTAGCGGTCCGATGTGACGGCCTCCTATTTGCTTTGTTGGCCATGTCATAGCGGGGTGTTTGAGTTTGAATTTTTTTTAACGCGTGCCAACATAAATGTTGTGTTTATTTGTAATTAATAAAATTTTAGGTTTTTTTTAATGTTGTGTGTTTTTTTTTAATTTTTTGTAATTTTTTTTAATATACTGCCAAGCCACGCCCCCAACCCAAGCCCCGCCATACCCCACGGACACGTCACTCACCGGTGGGAGGGTTCCAACTCCACATGTCAACTCATGTCCCCAACCAAAGCCCAGCATACCCCACGGTCTAAGAACGCAATAAGAATATCTGAGTTGGGAATGTTTACACTATAATTTTGGAGCAAATAAGTGTCTTGTATTAGCAATCCCAGGTTCAGAAGTTATTTGGAAGCATAACTTGTTCCCACCATGAATATAACACATTTTGTGTTTAGGAAACCGGTTAGATCATGCATCAACCATGTCTTTTCATATCATTTTAAAATATTTTTAAAATAGAAGTTTTTTTTTATGTGTTTTGGGGTTTAGAAGTTCTTTCAATTCATTTAGTTTTTTCCTAAGGTCGGAGGGTATGGGGGCGCCATCAAGATCACCTCAGCCTCTATGGCGCCGGTGGGGCTCCGTCACCCATACCGGCATTTTTAAGAGGGGGGGGGGGGGAGTGCTATAGGGGGGGGGGGGGGAGATGGTAACGGAAGAAAGGGGGCTCCATCGATTCTGATTGGCTTTAAAGGGGGCCCTATAGAGCCCCTAGCCACATCCTCCACACCCTTCAAGTTAAAGGAGAGGGTTTTAAAGCCTTTGTGTGACGTGACGTTGACGTGACGGTGATAAAGTCCCTACCACACCTTTCAGCCTAAGCGTGTGTGATGTGTGGTTGCATCTCACCAAGGCAAGGCAAGGCAAGAAAAAAAATATCAAGAGATAAGATTACTGAATTAGAAGATGGTGAAGCTTTCCATATAATTCATATGACATGCACTCCACATGTTACATGTATCATGTATGTGTGAAATTATGCCTTGTGACAACTAGCACACCCTTTTTGTAAATAATTTTGCTATTTGCAAAATTTTACTATGTAATTTAACAAGTGTTTTGAGTTGGACATTTCATATATATGTAATTTGAAAAATTTTACTATGCAAGTAGATCTTAATCCAAGTAAGAAAAGAAACTTTGCTCTCTAAACCTTCTAATTCAAGCCTACACTATTATATGATATAATGACTTAATGGTGGAATGATAAATTCTAATCTCTAGAACAATAGATTATTCTCGTCATTTTCTTTTAAGTTATTATCATAAAAAATCTAAAAAGCACATATTCTTTCTATCTAATATCAAACATCTAACATTTCCACTCACAATTTTCACAAACCTTTTCCAATGTTTCTTTAATAATGAAATTTATCAAATAATCAATTAAATAGCCAAAACTTATCAAACATTTAAAAAACGATTAAACCAGTCATAATAAAATCAAAATATAAAGTAGCATGTAGCTAGTATCTTACATAATCTATTTTTTTACAATATATCAAGCCTGGAGATCAATAGACCTAACTCAGATATATTAAATTAACTACATTCATTCAAAGCTCTTACATATTCCTAGTTCGTATCTTATACAATCTGTTTTATGTTTACATTACATCAAGACAAAATGTTAGTAGGCCTAACTCGGATAGTCGGATACTTAAAAATTAACTAAATTCATTCTAAATGCAACATATCACTTAAACGTCTCTCATAATGGCGGAACCAAAGGGGGTGAAAAGCGTATGCTAACCCCGAACCACGGAAATTTGTTGATTTTTATATACAAAATCTGAGATTATTTATAGAAAAAACATAAGTTAGACCCTTTAGTTGTAGCCGACAGAAAACCTTGCATTATTAGTACCCCTGATAAATAAGTTCTTGTTCCACTACCCTTTCTCATAATTATCTGTAATTTTATCATCCGTCTCGATCTTATTGTTTAGTTTATTTCTAGACCTCGCGATTATCGGTCCCAAATGATTTCTCAAAGCACAATGACCATCAAAACCTTTAACATCAATTGCTATTAAAGGTTGGTTGGGACTTTTAGACGCGATCGCATAACTTTGGAATAATAGTGGTGCTTGGTGCATGAACCCCCAAAGGTATGATTGAGTGTCTCCACTTTAATGGGACCATGAGGATGGGTTGTGCTATATTAAAAATGCACGTGGGGTTCACATGCACCTTCCACTCTAATCTTGCCAAATTGTATAAATCATGTTGGCTTCTTTGTCAACGTGTTATTTCGATCAAAATACAATAATACCAATTTGCTTATTTTACAAAGGTTTTTAAGGATAAAAACGATGAAGTTTAGATGTAATCATCAAAGTAATAATTATTTTTAAATAAGTCAATATCCATATTTGTCATCTAAACCGATTTTTTTTTTAAATATTTCAACTTAATTTGGATTTATTAGACGACTATGTAACATGTAATTTGTTGGATGTTTTGCTTAGGGGACTAGGGGTGGTTCACTAGTGATAGAATCTATCACTCCCACTATCCAATCAAGTCATGCCATGTGGACAACCAATATTCTATCACTAGTGATAGAAATGTAGAGGGGGTGGTATCACTAGTGATGGTATCACAACCTTTTTTATTTATTCCATCAGTGTACAACTCCTCAGCACTAGAGTACAACCCACCATACACAAAGTTCCAAAGTTCAACGCGTGACCACCACAACGCGTTAACTCTTCCACGCGTGGTGGATTGAGTGGCGGCGGTGTATAACGCCATGGTGGAATTCATCACGGAAAAAAAAGAAGCCCACCTCGGGTCCTCTTAGTGGAAGCATTGAACGTATTCAAAGATTTAACACGAATATAAATATAAAAATTACTATGTTAGAAACCCCGTGTATTACACGGGTTGCATAAATATAATTTTATATAATAAATAATAAAAATAAATATCTTTAAAAAAACTCGTATATTTCACATGTTGAATAAATATAATGTCATATGTTAACACAAATAGTCATCAAGTTTTATCTTTTAAAAATGAACATTGATGTACTATTTACTTATTATAACATTTTACTTTGTTTTTTTTTATTTTGTATAAATGTAATTTTATATAATAAATAATAAAAATATACATCTTTAAAAAAACTCGTATATTGCACGTGTTGAATAAAATATAATGAGGTTGAATACTTATCTAAATATTTTTATCTAATTTTTTGTTTCAAATTATTATTATTATTAGAGTTAATTGCCCGGATGGTCCCTGTGGTTTCATGTTTTTTCACGTTTAGTCCCACCTTTTGGAAATAGCAGGTATGCTCCCTATGGTTTGTCATTTTGTTACTCGGATAGTCCCCTGACATTTACTCCGGGGACTATCCGAGTAACAAAATGACAAACCATAGGGAGCATACCTGCTATTTCCAAACTAACTGACATCTACTCCGGGGACTATCCGAGTAACAAAATAACATATCATAGGGAGCATATCTGCTATTTTCAAAAGGTGGGGACTAAACGTAAAAAAACGTGAAACCACTGAGACCATCCGGGCAATGAACTCTTATTATTATTATTATTATTATTATTATTATTATTATTATTATTATTATTATTATTATTATTATAAAAATAAATGTTTATCATTATCTAAATATTTATTCTTATCTAATATTTTGTTTAAAATTATTATTATTTAATATGAGAGAGAAGTAGGAAAATAAGGTGAAAAAACATCAGAAAGTGACATGTATCCAGAATAGATTTTCATTTATTCGTATAAAAACGAAAAGATTTAACAAATTCACATTCCATACGTAAAATGTGTTACAATTCTTTTGACATATCAACTTTCACATATAACACCAACTCATTAACAAAGATACTTCTATCTTTTAAATAAAACCCTAAAATTTACTTTCCTAGCATGCTTATAATCAAGAATGACATTAGATAATTGATCATACATATCCCGGATAATCAATCGGTATATCGATATTTAATTTTGTTACATATAATATCCTACACCTTCATATTATTAATTATCTTTTTAATTTCTTATATATTCTAATACAAATTTTGTTATCAATAATTTTAATCAATTAAATGAGAGAATGACAAGTGTCTCAAAACAGGTTTCTTTTATTATATAAAGTATAGAAGCGTTTAAAGTCTTGATTAATAACACCAATAAGTATAGAAGCGTTTAAAGTCTTGATTAATAACACCAATATAAATATTAAGCGTTTAAATACTTGATTGATTTCACAAACACGTTTCTTATGTATGTTTTGTAAGTGAAAATACTGATAACTTTTAAAAAAAATTTAGTGAAAATACTATATCTTATAAACTGATAACTTTTAACAACTTTTTAGTAACTTTAGCATGATTGGTTTAGTTTACACTATGTAATTAAATATATTAAAATTTTGACGTGTTTGGCTCGGTTTGTTTAATTTCAGCTAATAGTCAAAACCAAACTTTGGTTAAAAGTTTTGCTTAGAAATACGTGAAAATAAGGTATAAATACATAAAATTGAAATATAACTACATCAAACAGAGGCATACAATATGAAATACATGAATTGGAGGTATAAAAACCAAAAAATGTATGAAATTATGAATGGTTTGGTTTGGTTCGGTTCGGTTCAGTTTAGTTAACTATGGTTAAATGAGGGTACAAAAAAACTGATAACAGATTTTTGGTTAATTCGTTTTCCAGTTAACCGGTTTCAGTTAATTTTGTTTTTGGGAGATTTCTGTTTGGTTTCGTCTGTTTTTGGTTAACGATTCAATTATTGCTCATCCTTAGACACTGTTAATCACGTAACATGTTATTTTTTTCATACAAAAAACTATAGCTATATTATACTCAAACTAAGGAGAATAAAATGCTTTTTTTATGGTGTGATTTTTTTAAATACTAACGTATGAAAAAGTTATGGAGGTGGTTATTTTTTTATAAGGGGAATAAAATGTAACTACTAATTAATTATCCATAATTTGGTTAAAGATGAGAGGTTATTTTTTTATATGAATAATCAATTCGGGCCAGCTTATGTTGGTTAAACGAGGCTATCGGTTTTTGGTTAATTCAGATTTCGACAAATCGGTTTCGGCTAATCGGTTTTCAGTAAATTCAAATTTTGGTTGAATTCAGTTCGGTTTCATCTGTTTTCGGATAATGATTTAGTTACTGCTCACTCATAAACACTTCTAATCACGTAACTTATCATTTTTCTTAATTAAAAAACTATAACAATTCTATACTCAAATTAAAGAGAATAAAATACTCGTTTTTATGGTGTAGTTATTTTTAAAATATTGGCGTACGTAAAAGTTATGGTCGTTTAAAAAACGTAGGGGTATTTAGTATTTTTATAAGGAGGATAAAGTGTAACTACTAATTAATTATATATAATTTGTTTAGACTGCCCGTTCATATTCTTTTAAAAAAACCTCTCTTACTCCCACATTTCTCTTTTTTTAATAGTAAATTACAAGTTTTGCCCTTTAAGTTAATGCCTTTTTTGCAGGCGCTGTCCTTTAGCGCAAAAGTTGACGAGTTTTGTACTTTATGTTTCAAAATCCTGCACGTTATGTCCTTTAGCCCTAACCCAGTCAAATTTTCTAGTTAAGTATGGTCATGTGCCTTGCAGATGAGGGAAATCTTGTCATTTCACCTTCCCCGGAAGAATTATTATCCAGGGATTATTTGTAAAAAAAAATAAAAACTAAATAATCTTTCTCTCTCTATAATCTGACACAACCTATCTCTCTCACTCCTCTCTCTCACTCTTAAACTGAAACGTCACCACCACCACCACCGCCACCACCAGCACCACCCTACAGCCTTCAGCCGCCACCACTCAGCCCAACTCAACCTTCATCGGTAGTCCACCATGAGTGACGATGACAGCAGCTTCATCGGCCGCCACACACAGTTGCGTAGGAGGCTGAGCCTCCTGTCGACACACGAAGAGCATTTGGTCTCGACCCACACATCAAACCCGTACTGTTTTTAATTCATGATTTTTCGACCAGAACAAAGCCAAATGATCATCACTACGAATGCTCCCAACACCTGCCGAGCCGATCATCAAGAATGTTTATAAACAAATAATGAACAGAACCATGGATGGTACGTTTACCAGATTTTGTTTATAAGAACAGAACCAAACTTAAAGACGAATTCCAGGAAATTTGAAGTTGAATAAGATGAATCAAAGTTAGGGTTTTGGTAATTTCATAAAGTTCAAAGGCAAGTACTTAACAAACTTATTATAGTTTGACTATCTTACCATTTTTAAAATTTGGAAACAAAATTGAGACTAAAGATGTTCATGCTTGAAGCTTCTGACATCGCAAAGCAAAGGGAGATAGATCAGAGGTTTTGTGGAGAGAGAAAGTAGGATTAATGTTGAAGGAGTTAGGAAAGATAAATGGTGTTTTAATTTTTTTGTTTTACAAAATAGTCACTCAATAATAGTTATTTATTTAATAGCCTCTGAGAAGGTGAAATGATAAAAATGCCATTATGTGCAAGACACATGACCATACTTTACTAAAAAAATTGACTGGGTTAGGTCTAAAGGACATAACGTGCAGGGTTTTGAAACATAAAGTACAAAACTCGTCAACTTTTGCGCTAAAGGATAGCGCCTGCAAAAAGGCGTTAACTTAAAGGACAAAAGTTGTAATTTACTCTTTAAAAAAAAAACCCTCTCTTACTCTCACAAAAAAATGGAATGGAATGCATTTTCTTTATCCGATTCTTTTGAAGAAGACAATCTCATTATTGAAGCGGGTAGGATATTGGTGAACTACTTGGTTGAGTGATCTCAAAGGCGACAAGGGCTAATGAGACAACCACCACTTGATCGTTATCAAGAGGAAGCTAACGAAACATTGATACGTCGCTATTTTAGCCCTGATCCTGTTTACGATGAAGAACTTTAGGTGACGTTTTCGAACCAGGAGACAATTATTTATGTGTTTAGCGAATGATTTGTCGGAGCGATATACTTTTTTCAACAAAGGGAAGATGCGAGAGGTAGACTCGGGTCCACCTCTATACAAAAATGTAGTGTCACTCTATGGCAACTAGCGTATGAGATTTCGTCAGACGCAATGGATAAATATCTAGAATTGTCCGAAAAATTGTGCGCGATTCACTTCATTTTTTTGTCAAGATATATACATCTTTACTTAAATTATATTTATAACAAATTTTAAGTTTAAATTTAACAACGCATGTATAAATTATATTGTATCATATCCATTTACTCATGAAGATATTTGCGTAAACCAACATTGTTTGATATCCAACGCATTTACGAGGTTCACAGTGAAAAACATGGTTTTCTCAGAATGCTTGGTAGCCTCGAATGATTGCATGTTGGATGGGCTATGTGTCATATGGCTTGGTGAGGCTAGTTCCACCGAGGTGAGCACTCCGGCTCGACAATTATACTTGAAGCGGTGGCCACGCACGTTCTTTGGTTTTGGCATGCATATTTTGGAGTTGTTGGGTCAAATAACGACCTAAATGTTATCGAACAATCCCCAATATTCGATGACGTTATCGACGAGATTGAGCCAGCACAATCATTTTATGCAAACGAGGAACATTTCAAGTACGCTTACTTCCTGGTTGACAATATTTACAACGAGTGGTCAACACTTGTTCAAGCCTTTTTGTCTACAGTTGATAACAAACGAAAGTACTTTACAAGAAGCAAGAATCAACAAGATAAGATATTGAAAGAGCGTTTGAAGTTCTAAATAAAAGATTTCATTTGATTGCCAACATAATCTGGTTTATGTTACGAGAGAAAATAATGGGCGTTATCTACACTTGTCCAATTCTACATGTAGGATCGTTTTACCGACCAAAACGAGTCGTTCAGAGGCGTTCTACTCAATATGAAAGGCGGAAACAGACATATCGAGTTTGATTCAGCTAGATATTCACTTTAAATGTCTTTCTGATTAATCTGACAAAGTTTTACAGTGAAACGACACTTCGGCTCCGGAAACACACATACACGAATGATTCAAATGAAATTACCTGACCCCTATTTATAGGCAGATGAATTCCGCACCAAACGGTTCAAACGAAATCAGGTACAAGCGGAATTACAATTCAAATGGAATTACATGCTAATTCCGTACAGAATTACCTGATGGTAATTTCGTGCGGAATTATCTAATTCATACGAAATTAGCTTTTTGACTTGATTTCTCGAACTTCGTGCCCTGAACAATGCAAGACTCGATACAAGACGAAGTCGACAGACGTATGCACTAACAGACTCCCCCTCGGATGTTGACGAGTCTTAAGTGTCGAGTCTTCAACGCCTTCAGTCTTTATCAGTCTGTCTGCTCTCTTTGAAGTATCTAACAATGTAAAACTTCTTCAATCTTTTCTCTTCTGTTTTCTTCAACACCAACAGACTCCCCTCGGATGTTGATCTTCAATGAATCGGGATCGCAATCTGGCTGGCTCACAGGCTTTCTAATTCATTTGATCAGATCTGTTGATTCCTTAAGTTCAACAGCATCATCAACTTGCGTGAAATTTAGCTCAAGGAACGATACTTGGCTCTTGCTTAAATCACAGAGTCTTCAGATATCGGAACCTGGCTTTCAATCACTCAGAATCAAGATCTGAAACTTGACTATCCTGCACATTCTCTACTTTACAATAAATTGCAAATTTGATATTTGACAAATTTATATATCACATGCAGAAAATAATATCTAATGAACCACTTGAAGACCAAACACTCAAAATCTGTTTTCATATTAAACACAAACTCCCCCTCACGAAATGATCATCATGTTTAGCACTTGGAATTTTGAAAATCAGCTCTTCAACTCCAGTTGTCGAAAATATTTTTGAATTTTTCAAAATTTTATGCTAAAACACACTCAAATCTTTTTGGATTTTTATAAAGAAATGCAGTAAAAAAATATTTACAAACAATATTTTTGTGAGTTTGTGAAAGAGGATCATATCAGATTTTGAGACAAATCACTAACACCGTTAAGCTTTAAACATTTTAAGTTCTAAACAATTCACTTAGATTATCAGTATACTGGTCCACTTAAATTTTCACACAAAGTTCAACTGTTTCGAGATACGAATTAGTGTTTTAAGAACTTAAAACTTATTCACGTGTCCCACCACTTGAATATACTCCCGTATCCAGATCCCAATATTCAGTCTTACAGGTGAATATACCTAGATGATATCTGTAAAGGATTAAATGCGAAACCATGAGAGCTCAGGTCAGAACTTCCGTTCAGCAAAGAGATGACAGCTCGTCTTTTGGTGTGTTCCATTTAGAGAATCTTTTCTTCAATAGCACATGATTAGCATTTTTCAATGTTTCATCATTTTTGTACTAAGGGCAGCGCTATATTTCAAGCAAGCAGAAAGTATTATACGGGGACTAGGCCATTGCTTCCGCAAAATCAGAAGTCCCGGGATAATACCCCAGATATCACTGAGTATAAAGACCTAGTATCTCAGAAAAAGGGACTTGCCACCTCTTGGCAAAGTAGGCTGCTGGGAAAGCCCCCTCCTGTCGCAACGGTGTACATTTCAAACAAGATTTCAGGGGTTACCCATATATCCAAGAAATGTTCCCCACGATATAAGTAAGTTTGATTTTATGTTTATATCCCGAAAATAATCTACTAAATGTATAAAAACCTACTGACACATCCACAATGAGATTGTTTATCACAATTTTGACTTTACAATTCTTTAGCATGCAGTGATAGTCCACTGATGTACTATCATTTCCTCTTTTTACAACAAAAACTCTTTTTGAATTTTATCATGTTTTTGGCTTTTTCAAATTTTCTAATGTTTTTGGATTTTCTGAAATTTTCTTACTCCCCCTAAAATTCAAAAACATTTAAAGAAACTTGAAAACAAACTATACAATTAAATTGACAACTGTTTTGAAATGCTTCAAATCGCCATCCACTTGGCATAAACAATCAGAACTCCCCCTTTCAACAAACTATTTTCCCATTATGATTTCAAAACACTTAAGTTTGTTTTAATCAAAATGTTTTTTCTGGAAAATCAGTTTTGTTAATTTTACCACTTGTAGGTTGGGGATCAATTCATCACCTTGTTTTTCAACCACTTATTAGAAAAATTTAACAATTTTAGGTTCTTCCAACAAATACCACTTGTAGAAAATCAAGTACAACTTAATGTCCCTGATTTACCACTTGTAGGTCAAACAATTACCACTTGTAGGTATGCACAATCGAATTTGATACAAAGAATGATGCTGATTCCTGCTCCACTCTTACCAACCTAGGAGCTCCGGCAAGTCAGGATTTTACTTGTGAAAAACTGCCATCCAAGCCTGACCAAACTTGGATGTTTCCTCCTCAACTTCGCTTGGGTAATAAGTTGCTTTCTTTGTTTCATAAAAGTCCTTTACCCCTTTAGCCTTTCCCTCGACCATTTTTCCAAAAATCTTTTTAACATTTCCATTAAACACTTTCTCAACATCAAATTCTTTCTTTTCAGAATAAAATTGATTCGAGATTTCAACTTTACCAACTTTTGATTTAAAATTCTCAGCCCTCAATGGTGGAAAATTAACATCATCCATTTGAGGCACTGAGTTTTCTTCTTTAACCTCAACTTGTGGCTCCTCTGACTTTGTGGAATCAGATTCATCACCAAATTTCTCAACAAACTTCTTAACAACCCACATTTGGTTGTCATGCTTAGCTCTCTTTTTATAAAAACTTGTCTTTGAACACTCACCAACTTCATATGTTGAATTTTCAAAAATTTTAAATTTATCAGTTGGTGGTTCATTTTTCTCAACAACTTTTTCTTTGAGTTTTTTAGAGACTTCCTGTTTTGTTTTTGTTTCTTGAGTACAATTCCATGCAATGTGACCAACTTCATTGCATTTGTAACAGGTCCTTGTTTCCTTTCTTTGATAAGCTCCATTCTTCACTTTCTCTTGCTTCTTGACAAGGAATTCTCTGTTTGATTGCTTCCAGAATGAGCTTTTTGATTCCTCTTCACAGCTTGTTCCTGAAACAAATTTTGTATTTGTTTTAGAAGTTTTTTTATGTTTATAATTTTTAGATGGAATAAAACCAAGACCTTTCTTTTTCAAATTACCGTTATGGTTTGGTTTCTTTTGAAAACCAGAACCAAAACTGTAACCCTTTTTCTTATTTAAACGTTGTTGGACTCTTGAGGTGTAAGGCTTAGGTTTTTCAGAAAGATTTTCATCTTTTATTTTAGAAATATTAATTTCTGTTAGTTTGAAAACCTTTTTTTATCATTTCTGGTTTAACACCTCTTATTGGAAATTCTTTATCAGAATATAATTTGTCTGAATCATTCAAAGTATATGCAACTTCAAATGTTTCGTCCTTCAAATTAGATTTTGATAAAAGAAATTCTTTATTGTAGACCCGTTTAACCGACGACTTTTGACTGTCAACTGATGATGATCCCGGACTTTCAGACTCAGACTTTGACTCCGACTCCTCGTCTGTTTCCAACACCTGATCGACCACCTTTTTATTAACTCAGACTCATGATCAATGTCAGACGATGTGAATGTGACGTCAATGTTTTCTGGTAACTCATCAGTTGTTTCGGATTTTAACTTTATATTGACAGCCTTTTTGACTTGCTCCTCATTCGGTTTTCTAGGAGAGTATCCTTCCCAAATCGGAGGCGGACACTTGTTATAACTAACACTCTGTTTCTTACCAGTATCCTTCTTCTTTTGCTTTTCATCTTGAAATGCTTCAAGACCTGCAACACTTGGATAAATTCGGTCAATTGTATAATCAGAACTAGAATAACTTTGTAAGAGTCTTCTAATTCTTTCATTTTCAATCTTTTCTATCTCCAACTCTTGTTTTAGCTTTGCACACTCTTCAATGTAATGATTGATAGCTTTTTGCTTCGACATCGTCACTGCATTCATCATTGTTAAAGCATCTTCGCTTTCAGAATTTGTCTTTTGTAGACCAGTCACTGTCCTATTCAAACGTCATACGACTCTTTTATATAATTGAGATTAAATAGTAATTGTTCCTTCATTTTATCTTGCTCACTCAACTTCACATCCTTTTCTTCACATTTCTTGCAAGATTCCAAGCATTTTTCACATGGCTTGATAACTTCAACAATCTTTTGAATCTCAATCGTCTTTTCAGCAACTCTAATTTCTTCATTTTGTTCAGTCTTTTCTTTTTGAGCAACACTCTCACATTTCTTCTTTTTCTGTTCTTTTGCTGCTTGTCTCTCCTTCAGCTTCTCCATGCGATCTGCAAAATAAAATTTAAAACTTTCAGGAGATAAATGAATTTTTGCAACTTTAATATGCTTTTCTTCCTCTTCATCACGAGTGTCATCAGTTGGTGATTGATCAAACTCTATCGTCTTTTCAGAACTATCATCTGAAGAACCAGAATCAGATGGTGATTGATTAAAAACTGTTGTTCTTTCTAAACTTTCATCTGATGAAACAGGCTCTTCTTCTTGACTTATTTCATTACTATTAAACACTTTCATCCATTCAGTCAGCAAATCAGGTTCTTGAACAATTTGTGCGATAAGTGCTACTGTTTTTGAATCGGGTGGAATGTATTTATCCTAGCTGAAACCTGCTACAACCTTTTCATCATCTTGATCAATGATACCATAATAAGCTTTCTTATTTGCATCCTCGATCATTTTGGCATGAGCAGTTTGTGGTTCTTTTTGTTGATGTGGTTGATGAACAACTTGTTGATAAATAGCTTTCCGATAGTAATCATCTTTTCCAAATGGATTCTTTGCTCCACTAGCCTCTTGATTTTTGCATTCTCTCTTGAAATCAGATTTCTCCCTGCATCGAAAACAAGTAACTTTAGGTTTATCAAACCCCAAAGTAGAAACATGTGCATCCAAAAAATCATTTCTTCCTGTAATCATTTTGATTTTTTCAGCTCTTCTCAAGACACTTGCTAAACACCATTTAATGTCCATGAGCTCCATTTCTTCAGCATCAATCTGATCGTAATCCTCTTTTGTCAGCATAGGATTTCCGATCCTTCCTGCAACCAATCCCTCATAAGATTCCAGAACGGTAGCAAGTAACGCCATGTGATCCTTAGCAACTTCTTCAGGAAAACTTTGGCCATTCTGAAGATTCAATGCAATGTTGCATTGTATCACACAACCATTTCCACTTTTTGAGCTTTGATACTGAAAACTTGAAGTTGAACTCTTCGGATTAACACTTGGATATGAAGAGACTCCACTGCTACTATTTGGACTTTGATTGACTCAAACAGATGAATTTTCAGCACTGAAAGCAGTTTGAATTTTCGGACTTGCTTCAATATCTTGAACACCTCCTTTGAAGTATATCTTAACATCTTGTTGCGCACTAGGATTACTCATTCTAGCAATCTTTTGTTGTTCAAGATCTTGTCCTTCAATCTTTTCGATGAACTGTGAAATAGCTAAGCCATCATATTTTCCGGTGTTCTTTAAGATCATCAAGAATGTACTCCATTCTTTTTGCGGTAACGCATCAGCCAATTTGTCAACCCATTCATCTCGATCTTTGGTGATATCTAACAATGACATTGATCGTACTAGGTGACAGTATCTCTCAATCAATTTCTTTGTGTCTTCTCCCGGTAAACTTGTAAACAAGTCAAATTCTTTCTTTAGCAATGCCTTTTTACTCTTGATCATCTTTTGACTTCCTGAAAACTTAATTCGAAGTGCTTCCCAAATTGAACATGAAGTCTTATCATGTTGAAGCAATATGAATATGTCTTCATTAATAGCTTGCTGGACTAAACTTATCATCATCTTTTCTGCTATGTACATGTCACGTTCTTTATCTGTAAATTCAGAAATCTTTTTCTCAACTCCCAAATCTGTACGTGGTAAAACATATTTTTTCTCAATACGTTCCCAAGATCTCAAATGGTTAGCTTGAACCCAGTTTTCCAATCTATCTTTCCAACCATAATACTCCTCAATTCCCATTAGCTTTGGGGGTTTTTGCATTGTTCCGGTTTCGTTTTCCATGTTCATGCTTTGAGCAATGGCAGCCGGAGTAGTCGGGGATGTAGCAAATGCATTGTAGAATTCTTCTTCCATGATTCGGTAACAAAGTTTTCAAACCAGACCCTTTCAAACGGAATTAGATCTTCAAACGGAATCACTTCAAGCGAAATTAACTTCCCAAGCCAAATAGCTTGTTCAAACGAAATTAACCTGCACAATAGACCTTCAAACAAAATTAAAAAAATTTCAAATGAAATTTAATTTCGTACGGAATTATCCACAATTTCAAACGAAATTAATCTTTTGAAACGAAATTATAATTTCGAAATTATAATTTCGTATGAAAACACTCAAGCAAAATTATAATTCCGTACAGAATTAGCTACAATTTCAAGCGAAATTAGCCAAACGATGTAATTCCGTGCGAAATTAAGGTGTAATTCCACACGAAATTATGCTGACGTCATCATTTCGGTCCAACTTTTGTCAAATTGATCAGGTTATAGCTCGATTTTAGGTCCAACTTTCTCAAGGATTTGTTAAAACACAATTTCGCTTATGATGTGAAAAATTCAAGTCATTTTAACTGTTAAAACTTGTTCAATTGAGAAAAGCAGGTGTAGAAGTTAGAAAATAAGATGAAATCAAGCTGAAATCAACAGAACTCCTCCTCCTGAGCTCTGATACCACTTGTAGGATCGTTTTACCGACCAAAACGAGTCGTTCAGAGGCGTTCTACCCAATATGAAAGGCGGAAACAGACATATCGAGTTTTATTCAGCTAGATATTCACTTTAAATGTCTTTCTGATTAATCTGACAAAGTTTTACAGCGAAACGACACTTCGGCTCCGGAAACACACATACACGAATGATTTAAACGAAGTTACCTGACCCCTATTTATAGGCAGACTAATTCCGCACCAAACGGTTCAAACGAAATCAGGTACAAGCGGAATTACAATTCAAACGGAATTACATGCTAATTCCGTACGGAATTACCTGATGGTAATTTCGTGCGGAATTATCTAGTTCATGTGAAATTAGCTTTTTGACTTGATTTCTCGAACTTCGTGCCCTAAACAATGCAAGACTCGATACAAGACGAAGTCGACAGACGTATGCACTAACACTACATAACATGATTTTGGAGTACCAAGGTATGACTATTTGTCAAAACTACCAAGGTGATGTCCCACGGGTTGAATCGACAATCACTGATGAAGAAAAACTCCAAAACATACAGAATATCAAGAACTGTGAGACACACGGAAACCTTCGCCATGAGTTGGTTGAGCATTTGTGGGCTAGACAACTCGATGATCTTGTATTAGGCTCGTTTTATTTATTGGTTGTACTCTTTCCATTTTAATGTGATATTTTACAAAATAAATAGTTTTTATTAATATTAGTTTACAAATTTAGAAAGAATAAACATAAAATAAAAAATGAAAATTAGTCGAATCCACAGCTCACCTAGACCATAACAGGGCCAGGTAGCTTTAGCAATGATTTTATCCAGTGCCTATTCAGCGTCCAGACAGCGACAGGTGGAATCCGGGTGCTCACCTGGACCACAATGTGTAGTCTTAAAGGTGAGAGAATTAAAGTGTAATTAAGATAGTGTGACTAAAATATAATTAGTTTTTGAAAGACTAATTTACCCTCATTTTAAAGTTATACCTTATGCATTAACCTAAAAAAGGTTCTTAACTATGACTTTCATGCATTATATTATAAATAGTTTTATTCCTCGCTCGTATTGCGGGGCACTAGGCCAAATATTTCTCAACCAATTAAAACAAAACACTACCATAGTTTTACTAGATAAAAATAAAACGATGGCAAGACTGTAATTTTAAGTTGGGGGCAAAGCTATAGTTTGTTAGGACCAATGAACTAGCGCTAGCAAATAAAAATTACATCGAGTCAACCAATTAAAACAAAACACTACAACATGTTTTCTAAAAAAACTAAAACGATGGCAAGACTGTAATTTTAATATGGGGGAAAATCGTAATTTGACTGCGGGCAAAATCGTAATTTGTCAAAAGCTATAACGATGGGAAGACTGTAAATTTGATATGGGGGAAAATCGTAATTTTGACTGCGGGAAAAATCGTAATTTGTCAAAAGCTATAACGATGGCAAGACTGTAAAAACTTCAAACACACCATCGTAGAACTATGAATATAAAACACACCATGATAATCAACATAAAACACACTAATGTTAGTCATTCGATAATCAAAGCCTTATCATCCAAAACACAACACAAACCCCACAAATATGATGTTTTAGTAATCTTCTCTATGTTATTTGTGAGTTTTTTTTTATGGTTGATATTATGGTGTTTTATAACTTTTTACACTTTATAGGAAATGGACTTTGTATCCAACACCCTATATATATGGTAAGGTTCCTGTAAAAAAGACATTTTTGTGAGAAGTGTGAGAAGCTGACTTTCAAGCATCATGTTTTGGACTTAGCCATGATGTTTTAGGTTGTTTTGATAAGAAAAACACCAAACATAACAATTAAAACACAATGCAACGTATTATGGGCGTGAAATTTAAAACACAACTAAAACACACTGCTTAACACTTAAAACACATAACTTAATGTTCTTGGCATGGTGTTTTAAGTTTTAAGCCTAGAATTCATTGCAGTGTGCCTTAAATTGTTATGTTTGGTGTTTTTCTTGCCAAAACAACCTAAAACATTATGCTCAAGTCCAAAACATGATGTCTACATGTCAATTCTTATGCCTTCTCACACTTTCCATGAAAAATGTCCTTTTTACAGGATCCTAAGACTATATATATATATATAGAAAAGTGATCAGGAGAAAACGCCTCAAAGTGTGAAAATGGTAAGAACGGTTCTCAGACATAAGATCTTAGCGGTTTGTGGCTGAGATTGATGCGGTGACATTTTTGTAAGTACTAGGGGCCTCTGAACTACCAGGTGTCACACCCGTTTCTAAGGCGGAAGCACGAGGTGTGATCCTGAATGGTTCTCATTGCATACGAATGGTAAACATACTACATGATCAATAAACAAACTCCAATATGCCATTATTAATAATTATCCAAAACATAAGTTAAGTTAAGTGTTTACATCACGCGATAGATAATTGTTTGAAAAGTTTACAACTTATTCCAAAGACAAACATCAAGGTTTTGATCATTATATCACCACATGGGGTGGAATATAACGAACAAATCCCACAAAATAGGCATTGGAGTCTTGACACGACATAACTAAAAACATAAACATCATCCTTGAGCAAGAGTGAGACCGCATGTACATCCACTTACTTACCTGAAATACATGTAAGTTTTGGAAAATTGTCAACAGAATGTTGGTGTGAATTCATGTAGTTGTTGTAATAAATGTTGAATACTTGTATCAAAACATGGTATGTGATTTGTAAAGACGTATCTGAAACTGAGTTCTGTAAATGTAAGGAATACGAGATCGCTAGTGGTTTGCAAGGCCACTAACATGTGTCACGACATAGGAAGCATCCAAACCATAGGCATTTTACTTGTGGGTTAACGACTAGAGACACAAAAGCACTCTAGATAGCACGTGGCCCAGAGTGTGGCTGCCTGAAACCCATTAGATCCAACCTTTTGTTCCGAGGTCTAGGTATATTGTTGATTAATGGTGCTTATGGCACCTTATTCGTCACATGATCTACGTGTCATTCATTAGTTTTATATTCTACATACCATAGTACATGTATTCTCCCCAAGTTTAGAAAAACAAGTAAAAGCTTAAAAGTGGGGACATGAACTAACAATTTTGCGTATCCTGCGTCATAGACTTCACCGGGTTTGTTTAGTGCGTGCCTTATCACTACCTACACACGTACTATGTTTTATTAGACGTTTAGGTCGTGTAACGACTCATTGTCTTAGTTGTTTATTAAGACTTATTTTGGAATTCATGGTATACTTTGAGTTACATCTTTGATGTACATTATATAATTTCAAAGTATATAATTATTAGTTAAAATAATAATATTTTAACTTAAATTATATTTATCCAATTATTTGGAATATTGTTAAAGATAATATATTTATTTTTAACTTGCTTTGTCATGTATTTCTTACATAAATATTTTCTCAAGTGTAGGTACACTAATACTTGTGTATTCTTATACTTGCGTATTTTGCCAAGTATTGGTGGTGTATTCCGGTATGTGTTTATACGTATGAGGATACGTATTTTGTTGTATCCATTATGTATTTTATACTTAAATTTTTGATTATCTTTCCGGAACATTATTTTTAGACAATTAAAAATCATCAATTTATATTCTCAAAATATACATATTTTGAGAGGGTTTTTATAGAAAAATATCTATAAATTTATTTGGCAAAAATAAGTATATTTCCATATAAATCTCAAGAATAATATATATTTCTAAGATTAGCTTTAGAAAATATATATTTCTAGTTTTCATCCAAAATAATATTTTTTTAACTTGTTTAAGAAAATATATATTTTTCTCCATCCAAAATAATATATTTTCTATTTAAAAATATGATATATTTTGTGATACTTGTAAAAATTCATAGCTTGCCATTTCCTTGGTTTTAAAAATACCGATTGTCCAATATTCGGGTATAATTATAAATTATATATTTATTTTCTTGGAATTTTGGTAGTATTTTATATTTCAAATTTTGGTATTTTGGTGTGTTATATTATTTTTAAGCTCCTAAAATAATATAACTAATACAATCAATATACAAATAACACACAATTTGTGACATCTAAATATATATTTTCCTAAATATATACTTAGTCATTTTAATTATCAAAATTCAACCTCCAATATTTGTAATAAAAATTATGGCAAATTTTTATATGAAAACCATGATCAAAATTTACTTGTAAACACTTGTTTAAAAATATTTTTCTAAGTGTTTAATTTCTACAAAAATTTTGCCATAGTTTCCCCTTAAAAATGGAGGTTTCCATGCTTAAAAGCATATCATTTTCTTTTAGAAATTCATCACCCATCATCAACAATTTACACATTACTTACCAATAGCCAAAAATATGCATTTTAACATGTCATGAACTTAAAAGTTTGTAAAAATTTGTAGTAATTTCACATGTTATTTAGTAAGTTTAGTTACCTCTAAAAACATGATTTTTAGTTTATAAAACTCATTCTTGTTAATTTTGGTTCTTCACAAATTGTATGATGACTTTTCAAAAATAAATCTTCTTGTGTTTTTCTTGTTACAACACTTTTCTAGCTTTTATTTAACCCTTACTACATGATCACTTTCTTTAAAAACCATGATCATGTTAAATCTTGTAATAAACTTTGGTTTCTTGAAAATATTATCTTTGAAGCCTTTTATTCTCAAGACATATGACTTGTATAAATAATCATCATACATTAAAATTAGTTCACCTTCAAGTTCATGTTTAACATAAAGGATGATCACCATGATTTTCTCAAGACCCATCCTTATACTTGCTAGATCATGTGTTTAATCATCATCTAGCAAGTCTTATATGATGATCTACATCATAAACACAATAAATCCTCAAACAAGTATATTACATACACTTAAATATCTTTAATCTTCTTGTTTTTAAGCTTTATGTTAGTGTTCATGCTTATGTTTCTTTGAGATTCTTTAGTTCCACAAATTACATAACACTTTAACCACTAAAATTAGAAGTAATAACAAGATGTAAGGAGCTTACTACTAGCTCTAAGGCTAGGGAAGAAACAAGTATGAAGATGATGAAAAATAGAGTGGTTAAAAGGTCCAAGATGAGGTCCTTCGACTTCCAAAGCTTCCCACCTTCTTAGATATGCTTCTTACACCTTGTAGTAACCTTGGATTGCTTTGTAATGGATTGAAAATGGTGATGTGTTGGTGGTGAGGGTGAGCCGAGAGTAAGGGAGGAGTAGAGAGGGTGGTTGGTGTGTTTGAAGATGAAGGATGATAGTTATGTTAATAACTTGTGGTTTATAAAGTTCTTCCAACAACTTTTAATTCTTTGGTTAATATGTTTCACATGTACTAAACATATCAATTAAATTATTGAAATAAAATCAATCTTGTGGGACCCATGTCCCAACCGTCCAAAGGGGGGGGGGTGTTGGTTGTATTTCAACTACAAGTTAGGGATTTAAGTTAGATTTCAAGTATGCTAGTTAGTGTTTTAGGTGTTTAGTGTTTATAGGATGTGTTATGATGTTCGATGACCATAACTAGCTTCGTGACACTAAAACAATGTTTCTAGTGAAAATTTGGTATTCCGGGTAGTGTCCGGTTGTTCGGTTAGTTACCGGTTCGTTAAAGTGCTAAATTGCGTAGTTTCACTATGTATGAAGCGCCTTTTGTGACAGTTTCAATTCCCGACACTTTGTAAGTTATTCTGGACAATAAAACATAAATTCTGTATAACATATTGGTGTTAAATTGTTGTTTTTAGCTGAATTATAGCTGAATTCTGCAAAATTCAGCTTTTACAGTGAGTTCCGGGTGTCTTTTAATGCATAGTTTAGCTTCCGGAAAGTTTATATGCTAACCCTTAAATCCATACTTGGGTTTTAATGTATTTTGGATGTTGGACCTATTCCTACGCCCTAAATCTATCGTCTGACTGCTTTCTGCAGAAGTGCTGACACAGTGTTTCTTACCGGTGAGTTTACTAGTCTTTCTGACGCAACGCTTAAAGTAATGCACAAGGCAATATTTGAAGTATAAAACATGCATGAATTCATATGTAAAGCAAGTAATCACTTAAATGTTGACGTTTAAGCACATAATTGCAATTAATAAATAATATTAAAATAGTACGGAAAATACCGGTTTTGTGCCAGTTGTCACAGTCTCCCCCCGTTAAAAGAATTTTGTCTCGAAATTCAGGCTGAGTTATCTCTCGCAGGAGCTTTCTCGAAAAGGTGGGGATAATTGGCTTTGAACTGGTCTTCGCGTTCCCATGTGTACTCGGGTCCGTGTTTAGAGTTCCAACGTACTTTGACAAGTTTAATACGACACCTCCTAGTTTTCTGGATCTTCCAATCCATCACCTCAACAGGCTGTTCTGTAAATCGGAGTTTGTCGTCGATATGCACCTCATCCACAGGGATGATAACTGTTTCTTGGGTTGGACTCTTTTTAAGGTTGGACACATGGAACGTATCATGTACTCCGTTCAGTTCTTCCGGTAGTTCTAGTTTGTACGCTACGGTACCAATCTTTTCCAAGATCTTGAATGGTCCAATGTATCGTGGATTCAACTTTCCACGTTTTCCAAACCTTGCTACACCTTTCCAAGGTGAGACCGTCAACAAAACTTTGTCTCCCACCTCGAAATCTAAAGGTTTCCGTCTTCGGTCAGGGTAGCTCTTTGGTCGATCACGAGCCGCCTTGATGCGTTCTCGGATCTGCATGATCTTGTCGGTCGTCTCTTGAACAAGTTCAGGACCAATCAACTGCTTGTCTCCAGCGTCTGCCCAACACAACGGTGAGCGGTACTTGCGGCCATAAAGAGCTTCGAACGGTGCGGCTTTTATGCTCGTATGGTAGCTGTTATTATAGGAAAAATTGGAAGATCATAACAAAGGTGCACATGCTAATCACATGCCATCCCCCCTCCCCACCACAATATTTAAACGTCCATAACTTTTTATACGTGATTATTCAAAATAATTACACCACAAAATCCAACGTATTCTTATCTTTCCAATGAGTATACTATTGATATACTTTTTGAAAAAAATAAACTGAGTTTTTATGGCGTTTTCAACTTTGTGTTTTTATGACGTTTTCAACTGGGTTTTTTATGATGTGTTTTTAAACCGGGTGTTTTTATGACGTTTTCAACTAGGTTTTTGTATGATGTTTTTCTAAACAAGGTGTTTTTATGGTGTTTTCAACTATGTTTTTAATAGTGTTTTTTTTTTTTTTTTCTGAAATATGTGTTTTATGGCATTTTCAATTGGGTATTTTCATGGCGCTTTTCTGAACAGTGTGTTTTTATGGTGTTTTTCATGTCATTTTTTTGATTTCAAAAGTATAGCAATAATATACGCGTTGGAAAGATGGAAAGATGATAAAATACTCGATTTTATGTTGTTTTTTTAATAATCACGTATAAAAAAGTTACGGTAGTTTAAAAAAGATGGTGAAATATGCATGGGACTTGCATGTGCATGGTCTTTCGCATGTAAGTGACATGTGCATGTGCTTTTTGACAATATTACCCTTAGTGTAAGTTAGCACCAACGCCGCATGTCAACATCAAAATCGTTCTCACCGTTTTCACACTTTTAGGCATTTTCTCTATATACGACCCCTATATATATATTGCTTGTAAGCTATCTGGTACGATTCCATTATATATATATATATATATATATATATATATATATATATATATATATTTTTAATATATAGTAATGTAATACAATATAGGGTTAGGATATAATAGGAAGTTTATTTGGGTAGGAAGACTAGGAAGTAATCTTGACCATCTATTTATTAATCAATGGCTAAGATTAAATGAGTGAAATTGAAGAAGAAGAAAAAGGAGGCGCGTGGGTTTGTTTTGAGGCATTCTAGTCAATCCAAGGCAATAGTTTCTTTCTCATTCAATTCCCCTCAATTTTTTAAACGTTAATAACTCTTTCATATGACATTATTTTTTTTAAATTTACACCAAAAAACGAGCGTTTTTTATCCTTAAAACGAGTATACTATTGCTATATTTTCGAAAACCCAGTTGCATAAAACGCAATGGACAATAAGAGTAAAAAGTGATTTTTTTTTCTAAACGCAATGGACAAAAAACACAAAGAAATGTCTTATTTCTAAAACGCAGTGGCCAGAAAACACAAAGAAATGTCTTATTTCTAAAACGCAATGGCCAGAAAACCCAAAGAAATGTTTTATTTCTAAAACGTAATGGCTAGAAAACACAAAAAAAAATGTTTTTTTTTTCTAAAACGCAATGGCTAGAAACAGAAAATATGTTGGTGCACTACATCTGTCGATTTCGTCTTAGATCGAGTTTTAGCTTTAGTGTGTTAGATCAGGGCATGTTAGTCAAGAAAACAAGAGTTTGTATATGTTTTAGATCATAGTTTCGCTTATAGTGACATAGGGAGCTTCGCTTATTTGTCACATGTTAGGTTCGCTTTTGTGATCAATGGAGGTCCGCTTATATGGTCATGTTCATTGGAGCGGATCTCCATGCCCTATATATAGTGCTATTTGAGCGAACCATAGAGAAGACCTTGTAACTCATACCGAAGTGCTGCCGGATCGAGATTTGGATGTAAACTGTCATTATTCAACACAGAAAGGTGTTTAAAGTAATTTGCAAGCTGTTTCTACGTTGATTACTTGTTTTCCGCACCTGTAATTGACGAAAACTCCTCTGAACGACTCTTTCGGGTCGAGACACGATCCTACAAGTGGTATCAGAGCTTCAGGAGGAGGAGTTCTGCAAAAATTAGCTGGAATTCATCAAGTTTTCTTATTTCTACACCTTCTTTCTTCAGTTCAGAAAGTTTCACCGGTCAAAATCAGCTCAAAATCTCACGGATTGTGTATAATAGCATATAGACAAACCCTGGAAAGTTTGGTGTTAAAATTCGCATTAAAAACGGGCCAGAATTGCTTCCGAGTAGGTTCCGCTTATACGGACACTTCATTGGTCCGCTCCAAAGAACGTGTTAGGTCCGCTCATTGTTACAAAAATTCAAAGGTTCCGCTCCAAAAACATCCTAGGTCCGCTCCAAAGTTCAAACTATTCCGCTTTTGTGTACACTTCGCAGTTAGATCCGCTTGTTTGAACCAATAAGGTCCGCTCATTTAAACCAATTAGATCCGCTTGTTTGAACCAAGAAGGTCCGCTCATTTGAACCTTAGGTGGTTCGCTTATTTGAACATTGTGTTAGTTTCGCTCATCTGGTCTCTCAGGTTCCGCTCTTTTGAACACAGAAAGTTTCGCTCTTTCGATCACTCAGTAGGTTCGCTCCAGTGAACAATCTAGTTTCGCTTTTAAGGACTGTTCAAGAAAATTCTTAAAATCTAAAAATGGACGAAGAATTCTACAACGCATTTGCTACACCAGTTACACCAATGAGTATTGTTCAAAACACGATGTTGGAAAACGAAACGGGAACGATGCAAAAACCGCCCAAGCTAACAAACATCGAGGAATATAAAGGATGGCAAGAACGGTTTGAAAATTGTGTACAAGCGAACTACTTGGATGCTTGGGAATGTGTGGAAACGAAGTATGTTAGACCAAAGAACGACGATGATGAGGAAGTTGCGATCAAAGACATGAGTGCCGATGACAAAAAGAAGTATAAGAATGAGAAAATGATGTTAAGCCTGCTACAACAAGCAGTAAAGGAAGATAATTTGGTATTACTGCAGCATAATGGGAGTTCATATTCGATCTGGAAAGCGTTAAAATCAAAGTTTAAAGGAAGTGAAGAGATGGTTAAAAACAAGAAATCACTTCTAAAGAAAGAGTTTGATTTATTTCGTGGATTGAAGAATGAAACTACAAAGGAAATCATTGAACGATATTGTAATTTGGTAATGTGCATGAAAAGATTGAGCATCACAAAAACAAATGATGAACTGATTGAAAAATTGGCTGATGCATTACCCTATGAAACATGGGGAATGTTTTTGATGATGTTGAGAAACAAAAAGGGGTTTAATGAGTTAACATTGAGCAAATTCATTGAAAAGTTGGAAGCTCAGGAAATGGAGCAGCGAAAGATTGTTAGAATGAAAGATGTTGATGGTGAACAAGATATTGGGTTGTATTACAAAGCAGGGGTGAACGCGAAATCTACAAATCTATCTCCAAAAATAGAGACTGCTTTCAATGCCAAGAATTCTCCTGGAGGTTCATCATCAGGATCAAACAACAAAACTAGTTTCACATCATTTCCGTCTTTTGATCCAAACATTTCAGCAACGAAAAATGGGAGAAAACTTCAGTGCAATATTGTTTTAAATCTTGAGAGTGATCAAGATTATTCTGAGGAAGTTGCAAAAAGTCAAATGTCTTTGTTAGGAATGGTTTTAGAATCTTATAGTTGTTTTGTTGCAGGTCGTATCGGAAATCCAATGCTAACCAAGGAAGATTACGACCAGATAGATGCTGAAGAGATGGAGCTGATGGACATAAAATGGTGTTTGGCTAGCGTGTTATGGAGAGCTGAGAAATTCAAGCAGATCACGGGGAGAGATGATCTTCGTGAGGCTAATGTTTCTACTTTAGGTTTTGAGAAATCTAAAGTCACTTGTTTTCGTTGCAGGGAGAAAGGACACTTCAAAAGAGAATGCACCAATCGCGAAGCAAGTGGAGCTCAGAATCCTTTCAACAACAACAATGATTACTATCGAAAAGCCATTTACCATCAAGTTGCTTAACAACCATCTCAACAGAATAAACATCAAGCACAAACAGCACATGGAAGACCTATAATTGAAGATTCTGAAAAGAGAGCTTGTGTTGGTAATCAAGATTGTTTGAAGAGAAAGGATGGTAGTGCCTTGGTAATTGATCAAGATGATGAAAAGTTACCCGAGGGATTTAGCTGGGAGAATTTCTCTTGGGATAACTACATTCCTGATCAAGCTACAGCTCATACAGCTTTTGTTGCCAGAATTGAAGAAGACAGTGATAGCGATGATGGCACTAAGTATTATGCAAAAAGAATGGCTGAACATTTGAAACAAATGGCAGAAACTGATAGTGAAGATGAGAAAGTAAAGAAGAAAAAGAAGAAAGTGAAAACACCGGTGAGCAGTGATGATGAAACAACTCGGGTGATTCGAAAGAAAGTGAAAGTTCCAGAGTTCAAGATTGATGAAGAAGCTGTTGCTAAGAAGAGTCCAATAATTTGTGAAAATTGTGAAGTTGTAAAGAAACAAAATAGTTCTTTGATTCACAATATGAACAGATTAAAGGAATCTTATGATGTGCTCAACAAAGCGATGAACATGTACAATAACACAAGTGAAGAGCAAGCTACAACATTGAAAACACTTCAGGGAGCTTTCATGGTCAAGCAAAAAGTTGTAAACAATTATATTGAGAAGTGTGCTGATCTCGAACAGAAACTTAAACTTCAAAGAATTGAAACTGAAAGAGTTAATCGTTTATTGAAAAGTTACTCATGTTCGCCTTATGTCATTGACAGGATTTATCCGATGGCCGAAAGCTTGAAGGCATTTGAAGACAATGAAGTAACTGAAGAAAAGAAAGTTTCTGAAGAGAAGGTTGAAGAAAAGACTCCAGTGAAAAAGACCAAAAAGAAGAAAGACATTGAAAAGACGTCATCTGATAAGAAACAAGGTGTCAGTTACAACAGATGTCCACCCCCGTTGGAAAACGGATATCTGGCTAGAAATCCAAATGATGAAAGAGTCAAAAAGGCAATAAATTTACAGTGGGAGTCGGAGTCATCAGTAAACTTGCCAGATAGTATTGATGTCGTGTTTAAATCGTCTGACACTGATCAACAGTCTCAATTGATGAAGAAAGTCGTGGATCATGTGTTAGAAAACGATGAGACAGAAGAGTCAAAGTCGGAGTCCGCGTCAGAGTCAAAGTCTGAGTCAAGTACTCCGGGTCAAACAGGAAAACAGGGCAAAATAGTTTATGATAGAAAATTTCTATTATCAAAATCTAATTTGGATGATGAACCGTTTAAAGTTGCTTATACTTTAAATAATTCTGACAAATTATATTCTGATAAGGAATTTCCAATAAGAGGTGTCAAAACTGAACTGATAAACAAGGTTTTCAAACTCACAGAAATTAATATTTCTGAAATAAAAGATTTATGTCTTAATGCAAAACCTAAAAAATACACCTCAAGAGTACAACAAAGATTAAACAAGAAAAAGAGTTACGGTTCTGGTTCTGGTTTCCAAAAGAGATCAAACCATAACGGTAATTTTAAAAAGAAAGGTCTTGGTTTTATTCCTACAGAAAAACAGAAAAATGAAAAATATGTTCGTGATTTTAAATCAAAAATGACATTTGTTTCAGGAACGTCATCTGAGGAAGAAGAAAAGAAAGATTTCTGGAAACAGTTAAACAATGAATTCCTTGCAAAGAAGCAAGATGAATTGAAGAAAATGACTGAGCAGAAGAAAGATATGAAAACCTGTTTCTGATGCAACACCGTTGGACATATTGCCAAAGATTGTTCTAAGGCAATACAATCAAAACAGGGAGTATTTCGTAAACTCAAAGAGAAAGTAGTTGAGTTCGAACCACCAATTGATAGAACAAAATTGTTTAAAGATTCTACATTTGAAATTGGTGAGAGTTCGAACAAATTTTATAAGAAGAGAGCTAAATCTGACAACCAGAAATGGATTGTTAAAAAAGCTGCTGAAAGCTCTAGCAATGATTCTGATAAATCAAAATCAGAGGAGCTATCTTCGGGCGATAAATCTGACTCCACAAAGTCAGATAAGCCACAAATTGTTTCAAAAAGTGAAGCTGTTTTAATAGAAGAAAAATTAGTTCCGATTGTGAATGATGAGGATTTTCCATCACTTCGGGCTGAAAATTATAAAAAGAAAATTGGTAAAACTGAAATTTCTAACCAATTTTATAATGATAAACAGGAATTTGATGCTGAGAAGGTCTTTAACCCCAAGGTAAAACACATCTTTGGAAAGATGATTGACCGAAAAGTCAAAGGGGTTAAAGAATTTTATGAGAAGAAGAGGAAAGGTAAGAAACCGAGTGTTGGTGACTCGGTGAAACCCAAGGCTGGTCAGGCTTGGGTGGATATTTTCATTGACTAAAACCTGACTTGCCAGAGCTCCCAGGTTGGTAAGCGTGGAGCATGAATCGGCATCTTTCTTGAGATTTTATTCGGTAATGTCACTCATTCAAACGGTAAAAAGGTTTGTTTGTGTATATTTACAAGCGGTTAGAAGATTTGATTGTGCATTGATGGCATATGGTAAATCAAGGACATTAATTTGTACTTGTATTTCCCTACAATTGATTGAAAGACAATATGATGAACCACATCCCCAAATCGATAAACCTACAAGTGGTAAAATCAATCAAACTTATTTTCCGGAAAAACATTTTGATTAAAACAAACCTAAATGTTTTGAAATCTAAATGGGAAAATAGTTTGTTGATAGGGGGAGTTCTGATTGTTTATGCCAAGTGAATGGCGATTTGATGTGATTTGATATCGGTTGTCATATTTTTGTATAGTTTGGTTTACTTTCATGTTTCTAGTGGGTCAAGAGCTTAGTTTGTTTTCATATTTTCTTTAATGTGTTTGCATTTTAGGGGGAGTAAAAAATTTTAGAAAAAGAAAATCCAAAAACATTAGAAAATTTGAAAAAGCTAAAAACATGTTAAAATTCAAAAATGAGTTTCGTTGTGAAAAGAGGAAATGATAGTACATCAGTAGACTATCACAGCATGCTAAAGAAATGTAAAGTCAAAATGTGATAAACAATCTTACTGCGGATGTGTCAGTAGATTTTTGCACATTTAGTAAATTGATACGAGATATAAACCTAAATTCAATTTTGCTTAATTCGTGGGTAACTATTCTTGGATATATGGGTAACCCCCGAAATCTTGTTTGAAAGGTCCCTCTTTCTGAGATACTAGGTCTTTATACTCAGTGATATCTGGGGTATTATCCCGGGACTTCTGCTGTATGGAAGTACTGACCTAGTCCCCGGATAATGCTTTCCGCAAAATGCTTGAAACATAGCATCGCCCTCAGCAAGCTGATGAAACAATAAAATTGATAGTCGCTGCTGTTGTAATCAAAAGATCCTCTAAAGGGGACCCACCAAAAGTCGAAGCCGTCATCTCTCTGCGTATACGGAAGTATCGACCTGAGCTCTCACGGCCCTCGCACATAATCCCTTTTCAGATATCATATGTGGTATACTCACCTGTAAGACTGAACATTGGGATCTAGATACAGGAGTATATTCGAGTGGAGTGATACACAATTAAGTTTAAGTTTCTAAAACATTAATATCATATCTCGAATAAATTGAAATTTGTGTGAAAATTTAAAATGGACCAATATACTGACAATCTAGGTAAATTGTTTAGAACTGAGAATGTTTATAGCTTAATGGTGTTAGTGATTTGTTTCAAAACTGATATGATCCTCTTACACAAACTCACAAAAATATTGTCTGTATATATTTCATTTCTGCATTCTTTTGTTTTACAAGTGGTGTCAGTTATTATCTTTCAGAAAAAAACAAAAAGATTTTAGTGTGTTTTAGCATAAATTTTGAAAAAGTCAAAAAGATTTTCAACGACTGATATTGAAAAGCTGATTTTCAAAATTCTAAGTGCTAAACATGATGAACAGATGATTTGGGATATTGTGATGTTTTGATAAGAAAATTGATACAGTTTCAAGTGGTTCATCAGGATCTGTTTGGTAGATGTGGTTGTGATAGTTTATATGCTTAAACGTTTATCATAAAGCTTATGTTTGTGGTAGAGTATTATGCAGGAAAAGTCATCATTTGAGGGGGAGTTCATGTTGATGGTGAAGAACTTAAAAATGTCAACATCTAAAAGAAAGAGATGAAGATAGAGAGATAGAAGCCAGAGACTGATCAAGACTGAAGGTGCGAAGACATGACATTGTCAAAGACTCGATAAACGACTCCGTCAACATCTGAGGGGGAGTTTGTTGGTGCACTACATCTGTCGACTTCGTCTTAGATCGAGTCTTAGCTTTAGTGTGTTAGATCAGGGCATGTTAGTCAAGAAAACAAGAGTTTGTATATGTTTTAGATCATAGTTTCGCTTATAGTGACATAGGGAGGTTCGCTCATTTGTCACATGTTAGGTTCGCTTTTGTGATCAATGGAGGTCCGCTTATTCGGTCTTGTTCATTGGAGCGGATCTCCATGCCCTATATATAGTGCCATTTGAGCGAACCATAGAGAAGACCTTGTAACTCGTACCGAAGTGCTGCCGGATTGAGATTTGGATGTAAACTGTCATTATTCAATACAGAAAGGTGTTTAAAGTAATTTGCAAGCTGTTTCTACGTTGATTACTTGTTTTCCGCACCTGTAATTGACGAAAACTCCTCTGAACGACTCTTTCGGGTCGAAACACGATCCTACAAAATAAAGTGTTCTTTCTAAAACGCAATGGACTGAAAACACATAAAAATGTGTTTTACCTAAAACGGAATGGATTAAAAACACTTCAAAATGTGTTTTTCTAAAACGCAATGGACCAAAAAACACATAAAAATGTCTTTTTTCTAAAACGCAATGGCCTAAAAACACAAAATAAAGTGTTCTTTCTAAAACGTAATGGACTAAAAACACATAAAAATATGTTTTACGTAAAACACAATGGACTAAAAACACTTCAAAATGTGTTTTTCTAAAACGCATGGGACCAAAAAACACATAAAAATGTGTTTTCCTAAAACGCAATAGATAAAAACACAAAAGAAAGTGTTTTTTTTTTAAATCGCAATGGACTAAAAACACATAAAATGTGTTTTGCCTAAAACACAATGGACTAAAAACACAACAAAATGTGTTGTTTCTAAAACCCAATGGACTAAAAGTACAAAAAAAACAGTGTTTTTTCATTACTTTGTAAAACGCAATGACTCAATTCAAAAAACCAGATTGTAAAAATGCAATTAAAAAATTTCTTACATAGATCGAAGCCGATTTCTTCAGATTTCTTCAACGATTGACGAAATTTGAATGTTAGAAATACTTATCAACGATCGAATCGAACGAATCAAGTGATTCGCTTCAAAATCACGGGAAAAATGAGATATTGTATGAAATTAAAACGGGTCTCTTCAAAAAGTTGAAGAACACGTTGATTGGGTGTTTGAATCGTTGATTGGTGAAGAAAATCGCACTATAATGTAGTGATTATTGAAATAGTAACTGAAGAAAAGATTGAAGATGGTGGGTTTTGAAGTTAAAGAGAGAAGAAGAGAGAAGATTAGATAAAATTGAATAAAATATCATTCCTCTTTATTTTAAATTTTATCACATGTCATAATCATTTTGCTTACTATCATTCCTAAACAAAATAAAATAAACTTTTCTATTTGATCCTCTCCCATACAATATATTGTGCTTAACTATAGCTTTCAATTATATAATATATGAATGAATATGAATATGAATTCTGAGTGAAATTAATATATGACCATAAAGTGAGCCCATTTAATTCCTAATGAAGACAGACGTATTGCGAAGCCCAAGGTGCGTAACTGTATCGAACTAATTGACAATGATGGGTTCCTATACTTTTATTCATATTCAGGTGCTTGGTATCTAAATAAATAATCTGATACTTTTATTAAATTATTTTCAAAATAAAAGTTAAATATTTTACAAAAACAAAAAAATAAAATAATGAGTAAACTGCAATTTTATCCCCTGTGGTTGGGGATGCTAACACCTTTATCCCATATTTTCAATACAATTGTTGTCTTACCCCTGTGTGTGGCCAATTGCATCAATGTATCCCCTCAGGGGTAAAACTGTAACACTACTAAAATGGTATTTTCGTAATCTTACCCATATTTATATAGTAAACTTAAGTTGTACACCCTGTACTTTAGGTACGCAGACACGTTTACACTCTGTTTATTAAAGTCGTCTTCTGCGGCAATGTTCCGACCACTCCAGCTATATTCCGACCACCGGAGCAAAATTTGATGCCACCGGGACCGAGTCGGAAGCACGTCGGAGTTCTGTAACTCTTGCCGCACATTGTCCGGCGTCTAAACTACTCTATCTTCGTTCTCTATGACCTTCAGAGACTCACCGGAGAGTGTGAACGCCGGCCAAAACCGAACCCGACCATCTGACCTCCGTCATCGGTATTTCACTTGTGCGTTCATGGGATTTCGAGTCGGGCTGGTGCAACTTGGTTGCAGACGGGTCATGGGTTCGGGAGAGACGGCTGAATAGAGCAATATACAGACATTATAGATTTGACTAGGCGACCATAAACCCGGTTAGTTTAGAGACGAGTTGCAGGTTTTGCCCCGTTGGTCGGAATATCGTCGGAGTGGTCGAAACATCACTGGAGAAGGCGACTTTAATAAAACAGGGTGTAAACATGTCAACGGAGGTAAAGCACAAGATGTAAATATGCCGTTTACTCTAATTCTTTTCTTATTATCAGGGTAAAAACGTCTTTTCACACGCTGAGAGGTGAACAATGATGCAATCAACCAAATACAAGGGTAAGAAAACATTTTTTTTTTAAATAGGGGTAAAGGTGTTAGTACCCACAAACCACACAGGGTAATATTACAGTTTGCTCTAAATAGATTTTAAAGCCATGATTACGAGAAAGTAAGAAACATGTATGCTCACGAGCTAGTACTCCCTCCTTTGCACCATGCACTAATAACATAACATAAACATATATAACCAATGGATAAGGTTATTGTAAAAAAGGTTAAAGGTGTGAGAAAGGTAAGAAATATTGTGGAGATGACATGTGTGCTAAATCTAAATTAATTCAAAAGGGTAAACAAGTAATTTTATCATTAATTTAGTTAATTAAAAACTTCCTATAACCGTCACCTTAATTATAGAAACTGGATTTTTTTTAAAAGATCTCTATAAACACCATTCAGCAAGTATATAACACCATTCAGCAAGTATATATAACACCATTCATGGACTAAACATCTGATGGAAACATATTTTTTTCTCTATATAAGTATAACAATATGGTACTCATATTAAAGATAAAAAAACGCTCGTTATTATGGTGTAATTTTTTTTAAAAAAAAGTTACGTATAAAAAGTTATTGACGTTTAAAAAAGACGGGGGGAAGTTAGATGTGCATTAATGTTAGTTTCTTAATTTAAAAATGTTAAATTTACCTATATACCTTTAATTTAGAAAAAATAATATGTTTAATAGTAAACATTATTTACAATTTTGCCATTATGATCTCAATCATTAGATCAAAGATCTAATGGTGTAGATTCTTTCCTATCTTTCTCACAAAAAACCTTTTTTTTTATAGGAACCTCTACCTATAATCATAATAATATAGATATAAATATAAATAAAAAAATTTTAATAAAAAAATCCATTTAACCATCAGGATGTTCGAAAGGAACAAATATAAGTATAGATACAGGAAGTAAAAAATCTGTGAAAATGTTGATTTACAAGTTGATTAAATTTAAAAAAGGGAACTTTTAGAAATATATGTGTATGAATGTAGCTGTAGGGTTAGACCGTGAGGTATGGTGGAATTTGGGTTGGGTTTGGATTTGGGTTGGGGCATGAGTTGACACGTGGATGTTGAAGATGAACAAACCCAAAGCCAAGTTATAAGGGGTATGGTGGGGCTTGGGTTGAGCGTGGCAGGGCTGGCGTGGCCAAGCCACATCAACATTTTTTTAATATATATATATATATATATATATATTTATATTTATAACTACATAAATAATAAACATACATAATTTTTTTTAAAACCACATAAACATACGTAATAATTATCAAAATAAAAAACAATCATTCTTCGTCGTCTTCGTCTTCGTCGGTTTCGAACCCAGGAATCGTTGAAACATGATCCACCAAATCAGATCGAAGGTTGTGATGTATATCCCTTGACTTGATCAAAAATTCATTTGCTGTTTTATCTTCGCCTGTTACGTTACCTGGTTGGGGGTTCATCGTCATCATAGTAGGTAACGACCGCTCTACCTTCATCCTCCAAAATCATATTGTGAAGAATGATACATGTGTACATCACGTTTCCAATCTGATCCTTGTCCCATAGTAGACAAGGCATTGCCAATATTCGTCACCTTTTCTTCAAAACACCGAATGCTCGCTCGACGTCTTTACGTGCAGCCATCTGGACCCTGTTAAACTATAATCTCTTTGGATCTGTGGTACCGTGTTTTGTGAACGATTTTACGAAAACCCCCCACTCTGGGTAAATCCCATCAACTAGGTAGTACCCATACACGTACTCAACCCCGTTTACAAAGAAAGTTCCTTTGGGTCCTATACCATTTACCCGATCATTGAATAGGGGCGAGTGGTTTATGATGGTAATATCATTATGTGAACCTGACATACCGAATAACGCATGCCATATCCAAAGATCTTGGGACGCAACCGCTTCAAGCATGATGGCTAGCATCCCGTTAAATCCACTCATGTGAGCGCCTTGCCATTGGGTAGGACAAAGTTCCCAAGCCTATTTCATACAATCTAAACTACCTAGCATCCCGGGTAGCCCATGATAATCTGCGTGATCATCCAATATTTGTTGCATGTCACTGAACGAGGGCTTTCTCAAATATCTTTTCCTATAAAGTTCTAGAATACACGAACAAAAGTTGTGAAGACTTTCTCTAGCTACACGTGCAGACATTTTTAAATAGTCATCCATAATGTCCGAACTATTGTCGTACGCTAACTGCCTAAGTGCGGCCGTGACCTTTTGCCATGTACTAAATCCTAATTGCCCAGTTACATCGGGTTTTTGTTGGAAATAAACATACCTCTCCTCAAGATCTCAAGATATCCTTAAAAATAAGTTTCTACTCATACGAAAACGACGCCTAAACATTCTTTCATCATACTTAGGTTCCGCTGAGAAATAATCGCTTACCAACAAATTGTTAGCGGTGTGCCGTTCACGAGCGATGTATCTTTTCCTCCGTTTAGGTTGTTGAGTCTCTTCCTCCTTGTCTTCGTCTTCCACGATAGCTTTCACCACCGTCGCGATCGTTTGTAGAAATATTTCTGCACCATCGTTAGATGATGATGACGATTCACTATAACTTGAAGAACTCATGGCAAGATTGTGTTTTATGTGTTTGATATTGTGTGAGAAAAATGATAAATATGGTAAGGTATTTATAAAGGAATTTTTTTTAAATAGCCCCCAACGGCTAGGCCAACGGTTAGCCTAACGGCTAGTTTGGTTTGGCCATTCACAGCCCGCCATGTCAGCTTGCTAGACCCGCCCCACGCCCGGCTTAAAACTCAAGCCCCAAGGGTCACGCCTCAACCCAAGCCCACCCGGGGTGGTGGCTTAGGTGTTTTCCCCCAACCCACGCCCCAACCCAAGCCCCATACCCCATAGTCTTATACATGGTTTGGTATGTGATTGTTGTTTGATATATACTAAAAATATAGTTTAAGAAACTGTATCTGTTCATGAGGCTTGATAAAAAAGGTATGTGTTTACATCAATGTATAAACAAATTCATAATATAACTAAAGACTATAAAAGTAAGAAACCCTCAAAACCCGGCAAACCCCGATTTTACCAAATATAAAAGACCTGAACATGAATTAACCGGCAAGCACGACACCACTAAAAGTAAAACATGGAGAGTTCCATCAACGGCGAACACTGCAAACCAGAAGCAATTAAATATAAACTCGAAATAAAACACCCTCTTGAAGTCATAGACCCAGAACTTACCAAATTTAAAAGGGTTGTACCTGAACACCCTCTTGAAGGTCACTTTCTCATTGCAAAACTCACCATGTTTTTTTATAAAGGCTATATGCCACAGCTACAGTTGCCACAAATCCAACTACAACAACAGCTGTGTAGATCTCGTGTTGCTCCCACTTTCTAGTGAAGAAGTCAAACTTGTAGGTTGATTTTTTCCCATCCTTTTTTCGCTTCTGAATTATCAACTTTGCAGCATGAGAATCCATTGTCACCTTGACAACAGCCTCTACTGTTTTCCTTCTCGTCTCTTGTGATCGCCTTCAGATCATTTCCGTTTGGAAGTGTCGGTTCAACTACCTTCTCCGCTTTCTCAACATGAGCAACACCCATTTGACCCCTGCAGTTGATTAAATACGTTAAGCACTAATGCAAAACGCAAAAACTTTTAGGGATCCATTTCGACCCATATGTGTAATAAATAGTCGATTTGGGTTATTATATATAAATCAGTAAACAATCAATTGAGCAAAGTACGTAATAAGGAAAGATGGTACCTCCAAATCCTTTCGATGATCTCGCCCTTTTTAATATGTTGGTCAAGCAAATCAGCCACATCACTTGGAGAGTCGGAGTAACATGTCACACCAGATATTTCCACGTTTCACCGATGGGCCCGGTGGGGAGTATCGTGACGTAGTTGGTAACATTACAGTCAAACAACACAATATTTAAATGCACAGCGGAAGCAAAAGATAGATATATTTCAACCGAATATAGTTGTAATATCAAGTATCCCAATGAAAATAATCCACAGGGGGATCAAAAATAAATAGGAAACATTATTCAATAGTTTGACATCCAAGCTTGCGAGACTTATTGTGGACGCTAGGAGAAAGCCAGCCTAGTTCGCGTAGTACCTGCACTTAACCTTTTTGAGAAAATACATCAGTTTACACTGGTAAATACATTCAACCGACTCATTTTGAAAAGAGTTTGAAAATTGATTTGAAAGCACAAGGCACAAACTTTTTATAACTTGGGATAATTATTTAAATATAATACTTGTAAACGATTTACATGTTTCTTATGCGTTCAGTAGCCCGATCCGTAGTTCGGGTTAAAGATCAATAGACACACCACATTATTTATTCATTTATGCACTGACGGGTGTACGCCTACACCCCGTGCTCAGGTCGTGGCCATCTCATAAGATGATGCCAAGGATATCCGGGACATGGTCATTAACCCCCCAAAGGCTTTAAGCAAACAAAACATTTCAAAACGGAGCATATCAATGATTTAACCTCTAATCGATTAAAGATTCAATGCTGGACCAAGCGGTATTTTATATACCGTACCCCAAGCCCGTATAAGGGAAATTAAGTTAAAGTATTTACCTTTGCAAGTATCAATCACAAATAGCAAGTGCGTGTAGCTTTTACCGGGTCTCCTATTCTGGAACGAAGGTTTATAATAACCTATTAGAATCCTAACGGGTCTTTAATTAAGCCTAAACTTAGACCGGTTAGTTTTAACGAAAGATACGGTTCGAACGCGTGATTAAGCGAAGACCGGAATAGAATGTGATTTATACCTGACAAGTTTGAAGACTTGTATAATATAGGTAATCCAACCACATTCTGGATTTTGAGATAAAAATGACAAGGTTTGACCCATTTCGGCTAATTTATGTAAACTAGTTACATAAACCGAACCAAACACGGAATTAGCGTAACGGGTAACCGTAAGAGTCCTATACAGGTTTCCTAAGTCAATATGCTTTAAAGAGGTTGTGATATCAGTAGGATATCTCCCATTATGCCCAAAACGAGTTTAATCCCATAATACGCCCCGTAGGGGTATTTTGGTCATTTTAAAGATTATAAAAGCGATTAATTATAATTCTGAGACTCGGGTCTGGATACGTCAGTAAAATAACTTATTTTAATAGATGTTATCAGTTGGTAAAAAGTCTTATATGGCAAAAATGGTTTTAAACCCTTACTAGGTGTTTAATACGCGTAAAAAGCCATTTTAAGCGATTTCCGGGTTATACAGGAAATCTGAGTTTTCTGATCAGGTTATAAGATTCAAAATACTTGATTTATTATATGAATCAGTAGCAATTGGATTGGCTTCAAAATACTATGTAGAACTCATTTTATAACCAAAAAGGGTATAATTGGTATTTACCGAATCAAGGTCATAACCTTAGGTTATGAGCTGGTTAAAAATAATTAAAAATATTTAAAAATCACAAAATATTATATTACATCAGTGTGTAAAAGGTTTGGTGTTGAAATTGGGTTTAGATAGGCTTTATGCTAAGTGCGCCGTTTAATTAACAAAAGATTTCTTAAATGCGCTATTTGGCATAACTCCTATTCTAGACCTCTAACTGACATAAAATTTCAGGGACATGTTTATAAATCAGTAACAAAGATTTTTGCTCTCTCACATTCCCAAAATTCTCGTTTCATGATCAAAAGGGCATTATGGTCAACTTTTAAGCATTTAACGGAAACTTTTAAACGAAGCGGACAATCAATGAACCAGTCACAGAGGGTTATACTATCATGTAATCTGGTCCTAAGGAAGTCCTAAGGCATTTCTAAACTTTACTAAAACGGATCAGAACTGAAGTCAAAGCAAAAGTCAAAGTTTTGCGACTTTCGGTTTCGAACTGGGTCAAAACAGAAAATTGTCGGATCAAACAAGCTTAGACCAGTTATTATACTTATTACCAAGTTATATGAGTGATAAAATAGGTTACATGCCTTCTACATTGTTAATTATGTGTTAATTCACAAATTAGCATTCTGTTGACTTTTTCTAAACAACTTTGACCCGACATTTGATCTAGTTAGATTGGGAATCAGAGGGTGCCCTTTTGAGGATTTAATGCCCACATGATTACCAACTTATAACTACCTTTGATTCGACTAATCACTGGACCATTAATGATTAATCGTTAAGTCAACCGTTAATTATGACGGTTTGACTTTTAAGCTAAAACTAAGTAAAAACTCAACTAAGAAAGGTTAAGCATACTTACTGAAGTCCTATCCATGATTAGGAAGGCCTAGGGTCTGCTCTTAAGCTCCAGGAAGCTCCAGAAATGCAGAAGTGATGAGTGAACACAATGTTGCAACTCAAAGGCCTTTTATAGTGTTCTTGATTGCTTAAGGTCATGACAAGCAGGTCTAGCATGGATCCCAGATCATTACAAGTGTTTCCTAGTGCCTAGGAATTGTTAGGGGTCGCCCATGCTGCTGAAAAGATCTGTTAAAGTCGGTTAAAAGGCTGAACAGTGCTGCTGTCTACGTATTCTGTATCTGGGAGCCTGACGCGGCCCGCGTAAGGCCTTTACAAGGCTTACGCGGCCCGCCTGAATCACTCTGACAGATTTCAAATCTTTCAATAATTGCAGGTTGGCTCTTGGCTCTTCGGAAGGGTATTTCTTGCATTATGAGCCCTTCTTATTTACGTATAAGGGCCTCAAGACTTTTACCCACTTTGATAAGTCCTTGGTCACTTTGTTATTACCCAAAAAGTCATAATTTTCGACGTTGACGCTTTTAACCCCTCATATACGAATTTGATCATAACTTTCTCATATAAGAACGAAACTTTATGAATTTTTTTTATCATGCATTCTAGTGAGTATAATTCACCGTTATAAAGCTTCGGGTTTGCTAAAAAGGTCACTCAGAGGTATAACTTAAACATGTTGACACATTTAACCCCTGTAGTTTGTAATCTCTCACTTTCTTTCACATTTAGCTCCGTATGATCCATGATTTATTCGTTTGAAGGTATGAGCATCATGTAGGGTTATTGTAAAGTATATTTATCCCTTGTTGACATCTTGAACCCTTGAATTCACATACTTCCCATGCTTGGCAACTTTAGTCCCTCTATAGTATCCTTTCTCACGTTCAAGCTTATGACACGTGTCAATATATTATAGGGCGTGAATTTTCGAGGTGTTACATCCTCACCCCCTTAAAAGAAATCTTGACCTCGAGATTTACTGAAACAAATGAGGGTACTTTTCTTTCATTGTGGAATCTACCTCCCACGTGTGCTCGGGACCTCTACGGGCATCCCATTTTACCTTTACAATAGGTACATGCTTCCTTCGAAGCTTCTTAACCTGTCGATCCTCGATCGACATAGGTTTTTCAACAAAATTCAAGATCTCTTCTATGTGCACATCTGTATGTGGTATGACTAGTGATTCGTCAGCGAAACACTTCTTCAGATTGTAGATGTGAAATACATTGTGAATACCACTGAGCTCTTCAGGTAAGTTTAACTTATAGGCAATTGATCCGACACGTTCGATGATCTCGAATGGTCCTATGTATCTCGAGCTTACCTTGCCTTTCTTACCAAATCGCATCACTCCTTTCCAGGGTGATACTTTAAGTAGTACCTTGTCACCTACCTCGAAGTTAAAAGGTTTACGCTTCAAATCTGCGTAGCTTTTCTACCGATCCCGGGCAGCTTTCAGACGGTCACGAATCTGGACAATCTTGTCCGTCGTTTCAAAGACTATTTCCGGTCCTGTCAGTTGGACATCTCCAACTTCCGCCCAACAAACGGGCGTTCTGCACTTCCCACCGTATAAGGCCTCAAAAGGCGCAGCCTTAATGCTGGTATGGTAGCTATTGTTATACGAGAACTCGATCAATGGCAGGTGGTTATCCCAACTACCACCCAAATCAATCACACATGCTCGAAGCATGTCTTTGGATAGTACGCTCACTCTGCCCGTCCATCTGAGGATGGTAAGCCGTACTGAAATTTAAGCGCGTGCCCAAAGATTGTTGGAAACTTTTCCAAAAATGAGATGTGTATCTAGTATCTCTGTCAGAGATAATTGACAAAGGTACGCCATGTAGAGATACAATCTTATCTACGTACAATTGGGCTAGCATGTCGGAGCTATAAGTCTCCTTAATGGGTAGGAAATGTGCTGACTTAGTCAGTCTGTCAACTATCACCCATATAGTATCATTTCCTTTCCTTGTCTTTGGCAACTTGGTGATGAAATCCATCATCACCATTTCCCACTTCCATGTGGGAAGTTCAGGCTGTTGCAGCAAACCTGACGGCTTCTGATGTTCAGCCTTGACTTGCGCACATGTCAAACATTTAGCTATATAGGTAGCTATAGACTTCTTCAAGCCTATCCACCAAAAGTTTGCCTTTAAGACGCAGTGGGGCCTGTAGCTCAGAGGATTAGAGCACGTGGCTACGAATCACGGTCCTGGTACATCTTTTCAGCTCCAGGATGAACGGAGTATTTGGAACTGTGGGCTTCCTGGAGGATAACATCTCGAAGTCCTCCATAAACTGGAACCCATATTCGTCCATTTAACCTTAGAATTCCTTCCTTGCCACAGGATAACTGTTCTTCAGTTACTCCTAGCTTTTCACCAAGATAGTTAGCTTCCAGCACAGCTTCTTTCTGTGCAGCTAATAACCTTTCATTCAAACTATTCCTTACCTCGATGCTCTTGGCATTGATTCTTATAGGCTTCACCCTTTCCTTCCGACTCAAGGCATCGGCGACTATGTTTGCCTTGCCAGGATGGTATCTTATCTCACAATCATAATCGTTTAAAGTTTCCATCCATCGCTGCTGCCTCATGTTTAAATCCTTTTGGTTAAACAGGTGCTGGAGGCTCTTGTGATCAGAATAGATCACACACTTGATGCCATATAAATAGTGCCTCCAGAGCTTCAGTGCGAATACAACGGCACCCAATTCCAAGTCGTGGGTGGTGTAATTCTTTTCATGCACTTTTAACTGTCGAGAAGCATAGGTAATAACCTTGTCTTTCTGCATAAGCATACATCCCATCCCGGTGTGTGATGCATCATAGTATACCACAAATTCTTCTATTCCATCAGGTATGTTAACACAGGCGCATTGCTTAGTTTCTGCTTAAGGATATCAAAGGATTCATGCTGCTTAGGACCCTAGTTAAACTTAACATTGTTTCTAGTCAACGAAGTTAGGGGTGTAGCAATCCTTGAAAAGTTTTCAATAAAACGCCTGTAATATCCTGCCAATCCCAACAAGCTGCGAATTTCTGTGGGCGTCTTAGGCTCTTGCCAATTCATGACAGCTTCCACCTTAGCGGGATCCACTTGAATACCACGCTCACTAACCATATGTCCAAGGAATTGGATTTCTCGAAGCCAGAATTCACATTTAGAGAATTTGGCATAAAGCTTCTCCTGTTGAAGTAGTGAAAGAATACATCGAAGATGCTTCTCATGATCAGCTTGATTCTTTGAATAAATCAGAATGTCGTCTATGAAGACGATAACAAATTTGTCCAAGTATGGTTTGCATACACGGTTCATGAGATCCATGAATGCTGCTGGTGTATTAGTGAGCCCGAAAGGCATCACTAGGAAATCGTAATGACCATAACGAGTCCTAAATGCAGTCTTGTGCACGTCTTCATCTCTAACCTTCAGTTGGTGATAGCCTGAGCTCAGATCAATCTTAGAGAAGTAGCTTGCCCCTTGAAGTTGATCAAACAGATCGTCGATCATGGGTAATGGATACCTATTCTTGATAGTGACTTTGTTAAGCTCACGGTAATCGATGCACAGACGCATCGATCCATCCTTCTTCTTGACAAATAAGATTGGTGCTTCCCAAGGAGACGAACTAGGTCTAATAAAACCTTTGGCTAGCAATTCATCCAGTTGTGTTCTCAATTCCTTCATCTCTGTTGGTGCTAACCTATAAGGTGCTCTAGCAACAGGTGCTGCTCCAGGAATAATGTCAATCCTGAACTCCACTTACCTATCTGGGGGTAATCCAGGCAGTTCTTCGGGGAATACCTCAGGGTATTCAGAAATGACAGGGATATCTTCAATCTTGGGTTTCGGATCATCAATAGTTACTTGTTCCATGTAGATGACACATCCCTTCGCCAAACACTTAGGGGCCTTGAGCATAGATACTTGCTCCGACAGTCCATACCGGGTATCTCCCTGAATGGTAAGTGACTCACCAGACGGAGTCTTGAGCACTACTTGCTTCTTATCACAGACAATCTGGGCCTGGTTATGAGATAACCAGTCCATGCCCAAAACTATGTCGAAACCGGCTAACTTCAAAGGAAGTAGGGACAACGGAAAAGAGTGGTTCTTAATGGATATGAAACATCCATCTAATATGGTTGAGGTGGTTTCTATGGTGCCATCTGCTAATTCCACCTCATACTTCACATTTAAGGTTTTAACAGGTAAATTCAGCAATTTGCAAAACCTATTGCCTACGAAAGATTTATCAGCTCCTGAATCAAATAGCACTCTCGCATAAACATCATTTATAAGGAAGGTACCTGTGATCACATTGTCGTCCTACACAACTTCCTTTGCATCCATTCTGAAGACCCTAGCATTAGTCTTCTTTCCTTCATCCGCTTTCTTTGCATATTTTGGGCAATTTGTCTTGATGTGCCCCTTTTCGTTGCAACTTTAGCATGTTGTGTCTTTCAGCTTCCTGCACTCTAGGGTTTTATGTTCCGTGGATTTGCAATTCCCACAAGGCCTTGACTAATTGGGATTTTGAGTCAAGTCTGCACTTCCCAAAGTGGTATATCTGACAAGTCTTACACTTGGGCTTATCTCCCAATTGATGCCCATCCTTCTTAGAACTAAATCCCTTCCTGTGATCATTGTTTCCTCTGTGCTTCTTATTTGATCGACGTGAATTGTCATCATCATTCTTCCTTTTCTCGGCATCCGTATTCCTCTGCGATCTTTGCCTGACCGCGTCCAGTGTGAGAGATAAGGATATATCAGCTACAGACCTAAAAGTAGCTGGCCGAGAGGCTTTTACACTTGCCTTTATCTCTGGGGCTAAACCCCTGATGAAACGAGCTATTCTTTTGGGTTCCGGGGTCACCAGATAAGGAACCAACCTTGACATTGTATTAAAGCTCGTAAGGTAAGCTTGGCAATCCAGATTCTTCATTACCAATGACAGAAAATCCGACTCAATCTTCTCTACCTCATGCTGAGGGCAGTAGTTCTCTCGGATGAGGGCAACAAATTGTTCCCATGACATACTGTACAGTGGAATCTTCCCAGCAGCTTGAATCAACGATCTCCACCAGGCTAAGGCCTCACCCTTGAACGATTGAGACACAAACTTTACTACATCCTTGTCAGCGCACCCGCTGATATCAACCATTGTGTCCATCTCATCCAACCAAGTCATGCAGTCTATAGCCCCCTTTTCCCCAGTGAAATCCCTGGGTTTGCATGACACAAAGTATTTGTAGGAGCAACCCTTATCACGGGGTCCTTGATTCTGTACGATACCTTGAGATGGGACACTATGATGGTTTGAAGAGTGACGATCGTCATCATCTTTCTTTGGTTCTTCCTTCTTGGAGAGAGGCTTGCTATGCGCCCCAGAATGAGTCTCGGGCTTAGAATGCGGTGCGGATAGGGTCCTACTCCGAGTACCACTCGATTCGCTATACTGCCTATCCAAGGCTTTTGCAACAACATTGTCAATTAACGCTTGCAGTTCCGCACCCGCTATATTAATCCGAGCATCATTCTGATTCTCCTTTGGGCGACTATTTATTTCATCCGAATCAGCCATTGTATCTTGAACTGTTACATAAGATATTGGCAAAAAAATTATTTGGGAGTTTCTTATGGAATTGTCTTTTTATGGCAATTCATTAACCATGGTAAACATAGACCATATTTGGTTAATTTGTTACTCACATTTATTTAGGATTTTTATTTATAATATCCTAATTACACAATAGTAATAGTATTATTAGCACAAAAGGCCTAGTCACAGGGACATTTCAATTCATAAGCCATGATTTCAGAGAATCAAAGCATGAAGGTTTGAACATAGTTCTTTACCTTTTCTTGACAGGGAGTCATAGACTACTACTGTCTCTTGTCTTATATGACAATGAGTATGGCCCGTAGGCACTACACTACTAATGGATGCTTGATATGTGATCATCTTAATTGATGATTTAACCTATGATTTATAAATCATCAACTTAGGTTTAGGAATCTTTGGAAGAATCCTTATATAAATGACGTGGGATTTAACGAATCACGTCTGCCAGGAGTGTTAACATGTTTACAGAGGTTAACAGGAATTTGAATCTTTTAGACAGATCTTACCATCTTGGCCAGGTCTTATAATGACACAAAGGCTAGGTTACACCGTCAAGATTCTAAATTAATATTTGGTAGGCAGATTATTTTAAAAGGAATGATTTTTGATTATTTATTTCATATATTTATGCATATAATGACAAAAATGAAATTTATAAACTTAACATTCCAATATATATTAAAAACGGTTACGCATTGCCCTAAACGGGACTTTTTAAATAGATAAATTACCCATACAGAGGTTAAACTAGAAAACAAGTCCACGCAGGGACCAATACTAGGATAGATGTTCTCACAGGGACTAAAAGACAAGTCCACGCAGGGACTAAAAGACAAGTCCACGTAGGGACTAAAAGACAAGTCCACGCAGGGACTAAATACACAGATAAATGTCCACGCAAGGACTAAATACACATATAAATGTCCACGCAGGGACTTGATTGAAATAGGAAATACAATAATACATATAGAGATTAATGATCTCGCTTCTTCTTTCCTTTTAACAGGTTTTCCAGGCCCTTGAGGAATCCACGGTTGTTCTTACGTTCTTCTTCAAAATCTCGTTCCACCCTGTTTAAACGGTGGAGGATTTCTTCCTGCTCCAGTGGGGAAAAACGTGGCGGCTGCAATAGGTGCTGAGCCGGAGGTCTAGCAGGTACTGGATATCCATGAGTTGAGTATCCCATTCCCCAAGGAGTTCCATAAGGTCCTTCGGGATGAAGGGCGTTGTAGTTTGCCGCCGCTTCTAAGTATGGGTCGGCATCAATATAGTTGTAGTGAGTGTGAGCTGGCAGCTCAAACGGGTGGTATGCTGTGGAACCGGCGTATGTAGGTATCGGGTTATCATAACCAAATGGTGGCGGAGGTGGTGCAACTGGTGCAGAATTCACCTCTGAAGCTGGGTTAGAAGGTCCACCCATTTGTTGGTCTTCATGAAGTGGCGGATAATGACTGCCACTGGAGTGTCGAGGGGTGCTAAAATGAAAATCCCCTCCGCGAGCAGGCATCCGCGCGCCTGTTCTCCTACGCCTTGGTGGATCTGGAGGTGCTTGATGAACTGGTGGCGGTGGAGGCGGTGGCGTGACTGCCACGAAACGCGAATCCTCGGAGGGATCCTGTTGCTGCGGTTGTTGGTGCTGCTGATGAGGCGATAAGTGGTGAGAGGGTGTAAAGTAGCACTCATATTGGTTGAACCTTGCTTGGTAACTGTCTGGACCCTGATAGGGTGTTCCATGGAAGGATGATCCATCAGAGATCTCGATGGGATGGTTGGGAGTACCTCTTGCAGGCTCGACGGGATCCGTGTCCTCGTCCATGTCCATTGCATTGTCTTCTGAGAAGTGGTCCTCTGGTCCCAATGGGTTAAAACCCACTGGTTCTTGGATAAAGTTTGCCGGGTTAAACCGGCCATGAAAGACAGGAGTAGGGTCGCCAAAGGAACAGTGCGAAACGGAACGGAACGCTGGAGAGGTATGTATGAAGGTTGAGGGTTATCGGGCTCGTTTTCCGAGTGCGGCCCAAAAGAGTGAAGGTAAGAAGGTGTTGAACTGTGTGAGACAGACCGTCTAGCGGGCTCAAAAAGGTTCCTCCTGTTTTTCTGAGGTTCGGCACTCATTGTAGAGGAAGGAGTTCGCAGGTGAGAAGGCCCGGCCTCGTGATCGTTGTGGGTAGTGATCGGCCCTTTGACTCTTCCTTCTCTTCTGATTCTCGGTGGCATATTTCCTGATTAAACAATTGAAATAAATAACAGACAATAAAGGACAAACTAGAACAACAATTTGAATTCGTCCTAAGTTCTTGTCTCCAATTGTGTCATTGAGATTAAACACACAAGGTTAGTGTTTAATTCACTCAACTTTGGCTCTGATACCAACCTGTCACACCCCGATATTTCCACGTTTCAACGGTGGGCTCAGTGGGGAGTATCGTGACGTAGTTGGTAACATTACAGTCAAACAACACAATATTTAAATGCACAGCGGAAGCAAAAGATAGATATATTTCAACCGAATATAGTTGTAATATCAAGTATCACAAACAGTTGAAAATAATCCACAGGGGGATCAAAAATAAATAGGAAACATTGTTCAACAGTTTGACATCCAAGCTTGCGAGACTTATTGTGGACGCTAGGAGAAAGCCAGCCTAGTTCGCGTAGTACCTGCACTTAACCTTATTTAGAAAATACGTCAGTTTACACTGGTAAATACATTCAACCGACTCATTTTGAAAAGAGTTTGAAAATTGATTTGAAAGCACGAGGCACAAACTTTTTATAACTTGGGATAATTCTTTGAATATAATACTTGTAAACGATTTACATGTTTCTTATGCGTTTAGTAGCCCGATCCGTAGTCCGGGTTAAAGATCAATAGACACACCACATTATTTATTCATTTATGCACTGACGGGTGTACGCCTACACCCCGTGCTCAGGTCGTCGCCATCTCGTAAAATGATGCCAAGGATATCTGGGACATGGTCATTAACCCCCAAAGGCTTTAAGCATACAAAACATTTCAAAACGGAGCATATCAATGATTTAACCTCTAATCGATTAAAGATTCAATGCTGGACCAAGCGGTATTTTATATACCGTACCCCAAGCCCGTATAAGGGAAATTAAGTTAAAGTATTTACCTTTGCAAGTATCAATCACAAATAGCAAGTGCGTGTAGCTTTTACCGGGTCTCCTATTCTGGAACGAAGGTTTATAATAACCTATTAGAATCCTAATGGGTCTTTAATTAAGCCTAAACTTAGACCGGTTAGTTTTAATGAAAGAGACGGTTCGAACGCGTGATTAAGCGAAAACCGGAATAGAATGTGATTTATACCTGTCAAGTTTGAAGACTTGTATAATATGGGTAATCCAACCACATTCTGGATTTTGAGATAAAAATGACAAGGTTTGACCCGTTTCGGCTAATTTATGTAAACTAGTTACCTAAACCGAACCAAACGCGGAATTAGCGTAACGGGTAACCGTACGAGTCCTATACATGTTTCCTAAGTCAATATGCTTTAAATAGGTTGTGATATCAGTAGGATATCTCCCATTATGCCCAAAACGAGTTTAATCCCATAATACGCTCCGTAGGGGTATTTTGGTCATTTTAAAGATTATAAAAGCGATTAATTATAATTCTGAGACTCGGGTCTGGATACATCAGTAAAATAACTTATTTTAATAGATGTTATCAGTTGGTAAAAAGTCTTATATGGCAAAAATGGTTTTAAACCCTTACTAGGTGTTTAATACGTGTAAAAAGCCATTTTAAGCGATTTCCGGGTTATACAGGAAATCTGAGTTTTCCGATCAGGTTATAAGATTCAAAATACTTGATTTATTATATGAAATCAATAGCAATTGGATTGGCGTCAAAATACTATGTAGAACTCATTTTATAACCAAAAAGGGTATAATCGGTATTTACCAAATCAAGGTCATAACCTTCGGTTATGAGCAGGTTAAAAATAATTAAAAATCTTTAAAAATTCCAAAATATTATATTACCCGAAAAGTCATAATTTTCGACGTTGACGCTTTTAACCCCTCATATACGAATTTGATCATAACTTTCTCATATAAAACGAAACTTTATGAATTTTTATAGCATTCTAGTGAGTATAATTCACCGTTACAAAGCTTCGGGTTTGCTAAAAAGGTCACTCAGAGGTATAACTTAAACATGTTGACACATTTAACCCCTGTAGTTTGTAATCTCTCACTTTCTTTCACATTTAGCTCCGTATGATCCATGATTTATTCGTTTGAAGGTATGAGCATCATGTAGGGTTACTGTAAAGTATATTTATCCCTTGTTGACATCTTGAACCCTTAAATTCACATACTTCCCATGCTTGTCAACTTTAGTCCCTCTATAGTATCCTTTCTCACGTTCAAGCTTATGACACGTGTCAATACATTATAGGGCGTGAATTTTCGAGGTGTTACATAACATAACCATACCTACAATACAACAACAACACAAGAACATACATATGTTAAAGTGACTGGTGTAAACAAAATCTAGGTTATATACCCGTGAGCTTCACAGGTTATGGGTTGTGTTAAAAAAATCTATATATATAGAACTATTTTTTTGTATGATTCTATATAGACGTGTCGAGGCAGAGATGTAACCTATGCTTGACTAACAAATGAGGTAAGTCTAGATGCATTATCTACGGAACGCCATTCTAAATCTCCAAAATCACCAACCGATGAAATAAGCATAGCTTCTTTACACAAATGTTCCTCATGAGGAATCAAAGGTGTCCTGTTAAGAAGTGCATAACGACGTGTAGCTATTGATCCCAACGGGAACCAGTCACCAATCGCAAAATTCACAGCCTCACCGCAATTAAAACCTATAAAAATAAATCAGTATGCCGATACAGAATCCTTGAGCCATTGTAAATCATACTTTAGAAAATAATAATTACCATGACGAAATCCTGCATGATATGCGCGGGGGAACGTGTCGACATATTCCCCGGGCTTTTGGACAGCCTTGTAAACCGGAACGCCGTGTTGTGACAAAATATTAGGAAGAAATAAGGTTGTTTTTCCTAGGAGAACATCAAAAGCGCCGTCTTCTCCTTCAGTTGATAGAATATCATGATTATACACCTTTTCACGAACGACTTTTTTGAAATGTAGTGCAGCGTGACTCGGAACACCGTACCAGGTTTTTTCAGCTCCACAATGATGGTAATTAATGCTTAACAAATGGAGTATGATTGTATAATACTATAAGCATAAAGTTAAAAACATATAATGAAGTAAATTTATGAAATACATACCTATGTAAGTAATGGTCTTCTACATGCCAAGCAAACATACTGAACAACATCCCTATGTAAAACATTGGTTCGGTAACTCCCTGTAAATCATACAAATCTAAGATAAGTAAATAAAGCATACAATTAATTTCTATACACGATCAAAGAAGATAAGCTATTTGAATTAACAAAACAATATACAAACAAAGTCAAAATCAACTTTGTTTATCTTGAATTAAAACAAAACAGGTGTTTTTCAGATGTTTTGGTAAACAACGTAAGAAAGTAGGTTTGACTACTCACCAAAATAGATGTTTTGACTCAAAATTAAAACAAAAGTAAGTCTGATTATTTGACTCAACAAAAATAAGGTTTGACTCACGAAAATGGGTCTATTTTTGCAGTCTATGTTAAAAAGTAAAATGGTTCAGAATGTTTTTCGGATTTCACCAAAATGGGTTTAGTTTGTAACATGTGCACAGATTTTGTACACCTCTATTGGTAGGGTATCTTTATGTATTACAACTTTTCCGTTGTTATGATTTTCTGCATTTCCCTTTTGTAAGCAAACAGGTATGAGGTTTTCCATTTCAAGCAATAAAATTCAAAAAAAATTCCATAACCTTGTTTATTTTATTCTCCATTTATGTGACTCTGATTACCAACAAATATAACATAACAAAAGTAATTTAACTAAATTTAAACCAAAAACACAAAAGTTAAATAGCTTGGTTTGGTTAAAGTCGTTTGGAAAAGAAGTAAATATGAAGAATATCTTTACTCGATTGAAGAACTTGAATAATTTCTTATACACATGAATTATGTTGTGATTAAAGCTCACAAATATGAAACTCTACAATGAACCCGTTTACCGATTAAAAGTTCAATATGATGCATACAATGCTGATTGTATTCAAATTACTCAACTCAAACTGTAAAACTAAAGCAATTACATCGTAAAAACGCATATTGAACCGAATTACCTTACCTGACCAAAGAACCTCCAGTTGCATCTAAGCATAGTAGACCAGCACCCAATCCTTCCAAAACCACCACCCAAGCTACTATCGTCGTCAATCATCACTTGTCCAGCGGTCGGAGGTCATCTCCACCGTTGGTAGTCACCACCACCGCTTCCATTCGTCTAAAAAACTAACATCCGCCATGGTTAAACTTTAGATCTGACCAAAACTACCACTATAAATCGGAATGAATATTCCAGATACCCAATCTTACCTCGTCGTGGATTTGCACCCGGTGTCTTCCATTGTCATGGTCGAAGTCAAGTAGGGATGAGATCGGTACGATACCGTAAATACCGTTACCGAAATTGAGGAAATGTGGATACCGATTACCGTACCGTATTTATAGATTCGGTACCGAGTACGGTACCAGTATCGGTACCGGTATTTCGGTACTTTACCACATTGGTACCGCTTTGGTGTCATCCATTGTTTTACCTAAAAAAAATTCATGTGCAATACATCCATCCATTATTAACTAAACTAGAGTAATATATAGAGGAATGTAAACAAAAGGTAAACATATTAAGTAGTCAAAAAAATCAGAAGGTAAACATCCATGGGTTCGACTTTTAACATCCAAATTCCAACATGTCTAAAAAATCACCATAATTGATTAAAAATAACCAAACAAAAGAAATTTGATATTGGTTTTTGTAAAACAATGTTTAAGAAAATATAATTTCATAGTGAGATCTAAGATAATAGCAAAATACATAAAGTCATTATTAAATTCGGTATTAATACCGGTATTTACCGAAAAATACCGGTACCGATACCGTTTTTTACCGATACCGAATTTCGAAAAATCTATTACCGATACCGGTACCGTTTATGATCGGTACGGTACGGTATCGGTACGGTACCGGTATGGTACTGGTACGGTACCGGTATTTCGGTAAAAAATCTCATCCCTAAAGTCAAGAACCACCACCGCAAGTCACCACATTCGCCGATTTGTGGTTCCCAACCACTATTTTTGCTATATTTTTTCGAATATTAACAAACCCCAAGTATAAAATCAATTATTAACAAACACATTCTAAAAAATTATTGGACTGTAACACCACTTTGGTTTATACAAACTGTAATTGCAAATAAATTCATGCTCATGTTCATATTCATGATCAAACTACCACTAATTCACTGTCTACAAGCAATTCTAACAATGTAAAAAAGAACAAATCTACAAGAACAAAAGACAAATAAAATTTTTATTTGAAAGAATTATATAAAAAAAGATTAAGAACCCTAATTACCAGTCCAACAAACATGAAAAGCAACTACCCAATTTTTCCTAATTTTGAGGAACAATTGTACTTCCTCAAATCTCAAAGCACACTAATTAATCTTTAATCTACCTACACTCAAAGCAAAAGCATAAAGAACATATACTTAACACATAAACAAAGTTTAAGAGATGCTGATGCATGTGGCTGTAGTAGCTGGAAAGTGATAATCAAGAAAACAAAAATATTAAGAACCCTAATTACCATCAAAATTCATAAAAACCACCTTAAGAGTTAAGGCCTCTGTGAGACAAAGTATCAAACATGTGGACTGCAAAATAATAATAAAAAAGAAACATAAATTATTATTATAATTAATAAAGTAGATATCTTTATACTTACTCTTGCATTTTGAGCCAAACAAAGCACAAATTGTAGATGAAAATGGCAGAGACCCACCAATGATCAGATCTCAATGAAGTGATTCCAAAGCATTCAAAACATAAAAAACCTTCAAATAAACTAAAAATCATGTCTTTCAAAATCTTGAGTTCAATCTCCTGACAAAAACAGATAAATTCCCTGACTTTGATCATTCTTCCAATTATGAAGCATACCCATTTTCAGAAACTTAAATAAGATCCAAGAAAACTGAAAAAGAAAACAGATTATTAGGTTCAAATTACATGACAAAAACAACAAAGATTATAAGAGATAAACATACCTGTGTTATGACTGATGAAGACACATTAAATGGCATATATAGAAAACCAAAAGTTAGGGTTAGTACTTACAATGAATGGAGGATAACAGGGAAAATCATATTTGAAATTATTGAATAAACGTCGTTGTCCAACCACCATCTCTGTCATCTGAGCACCCCACAAGTTGTTGATCTTCAGAACACTAACTGGAACAAACGTCGTTGACATCTCCCTTGATAACCCTAGCCGTCGTTGCTAACACCGAGGACCAGGTGCCATAAACCACCATCACTACCACCAACAATAATGGACACTAAAGATAGAAATAGGTGAGATCAGAACAAATTTTTAGAGAGAGAAAGGGATTTGGTGATGGATCGGAAAAAAATCATAGAGAAAAGAAAAGATTCCGGTGATAGGGTGAGAGATTACGAACGCGAAGTGCGATGGTGAGAGCGATGTCTTCATCTTCCTGAAATTGGCAATCATCATCCTGTTCTTCGACACTTTCATGGTGTGTGAATTGGGAAGAGAGCAGATGAGAATGAAGAAAGAGAGATGAATTTGAAATTTGAGATGAGGGGGTTTCATTGGCAAACTCACGTGATGAGTTACAGAGCTGGTCAAAATTCAGAGTTTTTGTCCGCAAGCCTGCCTGTTCTCATTAGGTTTTTTTTTTTAAAAAAAAGAAAAAAACTAGGAAATGACACCTAGGATTAGAATATGTGAGAGATTGACACCTAGGAGTGAGAGAAGGGAGGTGGCTTGTGGTGATGCCACCTCAGCCAAACCCACTTTGATTTATTATAATAGAGAGATTAATTTTTTTGAGAATAAGTATATATTTTGGTCGTGTTCGACCTACATACTTTGGGGAACGTCGTTCCACGAGATAAATATTATATTTTTGCATAAACATATCTATTTTTAAACGAAACACTCGAACGCCAACACGGGTTCATAAAATGGACCAGGTCCTCTAAATGTTCAAGTAATTGTTTATATATGTGCTAATATATGTATATATGCGTAATCATCTGGATAAGACCCACCAACTTTTCGTTATATACAAATGTTAACATCTCATGTCTTAGCAAGTTAGTGAAAGAGTTGTGGGTAGACACACGTTTTGTAACAAACGACAAAATAAATGGTAATTTTGTACAACTTAATCACTATTTATACATTTAGTTATGTACATTAGACTTAATTTATGAATAGCTGAGTCTTACAAAGTCTAGCAATTTTAGGACATATCGTTTCATTACATCTTATATTGTCGTTTACGCTGTGTCGAGAAAAAAAACAACTATGTCCAAATACGCTGGTAACAATGCGAACACACTATTCATGCAATGAGAGTTCCGGTACTCCCTGAATAACTATCATGTCACACCACAACCGATGGCGGAATCATCGGGGCGCGGCACTGAGCGAAACAGATTGTCCATGAGTATCCATAACAACTATTCATTACCAGATAATTAAACGTCATGTCCCATACCGCAACATATCTAAACAAACAGTTATTACAAATAATTGTCCCATAAACCAAATACTGTTCCGACAACTCAAATTTTATTTAATTCGTTTGTTTCTAAGACTCCATCCTAGCTTGATTCCCACATAACAGCAAAACATTCTAAGCACCTGTCACATACGTTAAAATAGAGGTCAATAAACATAGTGTAAAGGTGAGCATACAAGCTTAATAATAGTAATAGAGTTCGAAATTGTTTATGCATAACCAGCATGTAACATGTACAAAGTGAAGGCAAGTTGGTTATCAACAGAGAAATATGCACAGACGTGACTGCGAGTTGTAGAATGCGCAACACATATCCCCACTGGGACATATGAAGTAAAGCCCTTAACAACCCCTGTCCACGACAGGTGCTGAGTCCAAACTATAGTACTATCGTTGCTAAGGTGGCAGGAAACAATCACTGTGTTAACATAACATACAAGCATTCATCGAATAACACGTAGCATGCAATAACGATCAGCGTATAAATAGTGTTTGAGTTGTGTGTCGATTGTGATTTAGAACAGGTAACGTATGTAACACCCTAAAGTGCGTAAAGCAAAAAGGGTTCGAGTATACTCACAGATAGCGATTGATAAGTAAACACTGTCTTGGATTGAAGGGAGCGCTGAGAGATTAGCCTGAACAGTTAACGATAGCATAAACGGTGAGCGGTGCGTTAAATGATGAAAAGTGACCAAGTGTCGAGTGGCAACCCGATCGGATGGCTATTCGATCGGTTGACCCTTCGATCGGATGTCAATCCGTTCGGATGGTCATCCGATCGGATGTCCATTCGATGGGATTGACATTCGTTTGGTAAGGATGTGTTTGTGTATGATGGCTTTGAAGTTTTCGTTGTAGCATTTTGAAAATAGAGAAGTATCTCTACCCTTCAGGTCGTCGATCGAATGGTCATTCGATCGATTAGCGATCCGATTGGCAGGACACTTAGTGAGAACAAGTTCACAGCATGATTATCACTCAATCAGATAGTAATCCGATCGGTTGGTAATCCGTTAGTTACTGATGATCTTTGGAAATTATGAAAATGATTAAGTGTCGAAGTTCCAAATGTCACATGATCGGATGGTCGTTCGATCCGATGGCTATCCGATCGGGCGGCAATCCGTTCGACGTTTAGATACTTTGAAAGTTTGAATAAAGAGTTTAAGTGTGGAGCCAAGTGCAAGCTGATCAGATAGTCGTTCGTTCGGATGGCTATCCAATCGGATGGCTATTCGATCGGGCGGCAATCCGTCCCAATGAACCTGATCGTCTTTGAACTTGATTATTTTTGAAAGTTTTGCAGTTTGCTCGAGACGGTATGACAACGTACTAAACAACAGAACTCCAGCAAGTCACAAGTCGTTCGATCGAACAAGGATCACCCTAATCCGATCAGTTGACTGGTTCGTGAAGGTTGTTTCATGTTTATCCCAAAATTGGTTGTCTCTTTGATAGAAACCAGATCTTGAACCAACACATCACTAAGAAAGAGTAGAAGGTCTGTATAAGCTCTGATTCTATTGGTTTTGAGTGCATTGAGTGTAAAAGAGTTGAAAGAGAGTTTAGAAAACCATCTTTCAATCCTTTTAACCATGAATATGTGTAGATCTATGTGAAAACATTGTTTAATCATGTGGAAATCCTTCATATCTGAGTTGTTCTTGGTGGAATGAGGCCAAAACATGAAGTTCATAAGAACTCCATGATGACATCACCCTAGAACACCTCAAATCCACTGATTTCACGGTTAAAAGTTAAGATTCAAAAGAGAGAATGATGAAGAAGTGTGTTTAGATCATAGAAGTACAAGATTTAGGTTGAAAACTTATAAGAATCACGAGAAATCGAGAAAAAGAAGGCTTGAGTGCGGCTGGTCGAGTGGAGGATCCGTCACATCACAAATGATGTGACAGGAGGGTATTTATAGGGTTTCCAAAAGAGGAAAGTGCACAAGGGTCGGATTGGCCACTGATCGGATGGCGCCTCGATCGGATGGCAATCCGATCGGATGGCCACTCGATCGGTTAGCCATTCGATCCAAGTGTCCGGCGTGTTGAGTTTTGTCGTTTCGATTCGCGTGTTGAGCTTTGCGATGCGTTTCGAGCGAGCGGTGCGATAGAATTACCCATTAGTTACACAAATAACCTAACTACTATATCTAACATACAATCACTATAAATAACTTACGTTTAGCGTTTGCGATTTAGATTGAGATAGAGTTGCGATTGCGTTTTCATTAATCACCACAAACGTAAAGTAATCATGCACAAGTAACACATAAGTACACACACACGTAAAACAATACTCAGAATCTATCAATCAAGGCGCGAATGCGATTGCGATGCGATTAGCGATAAAGCGATAAAACATGCGATAAACATCGATTAAACCTCGATTATTAATAGATACTCCACATAATACAACTAAAGCGATAAAATAAATAACTCAATTACAAGTCAAAGAAGTCAAAATAGTAGTTAAGCAAGGAGTGATAGATCGCAATTAGCAATCTTTTCTTCCTTTGACTTCAATCTTGACTTTGACTTTGACTTTCGTAACACGGGTGTGACAGCCTTCCCTTCTTAAGGGAATTTCGTCCCGAAATTAGGCTGAAGCCATAGCAAACAACTGCGGGTACTTCGCCTTCATGACACTTTCGAGTTCCCAGGTGAACTCTGCGCCTCGTTTGCCTTCCCAGCGAACCTTCACAATGGGAATGCGTGAGCGCCTGAGCTTCTTGGTTTCTCGATCCATGATCTCGACAGGCTTCTCCACGAAGTGTAATGTTTCGTCCACTTGGAGATCCTCTAGTGGAACTTGTAAATCCTGCTCGGCTAGGCACTTTGTGAGGTTCGATACATGGAAAGTGTAGATCCCAATGTCAATCCGGATCACAGTGGTTGATTGTTTTAGTCCAAAACACCTATTGATTAGGTGTTTGAATATGTAAAAGTCAAGAAAAGTGTTGTATGAATTCCCAACTAATATAAACGTTAACAAGCTCCTGGAAATCGGATTAAGCACAAGAAATAACAAGAAGATCACAACACTAGAGTTTTCACCAAAGAAACTAGCCAAAACCTTGGCTAGGGCACCATTACATGAGTTTATATAGGATATGACTTGCCAGCATAATTATAATTATGCTGGCATCTTAATTACACCAAGTCAGATTTGCTACTATAAAACATTACAATTTTAGCCCCTAGACTTTCTAAAGCTTAATAAACTTAACCAAACCAATCTAGAACCATCTAAAACAAGTACCAACACTCTCAAATGACCTAACAATATTCCCCCTAGACTGTTGCGTACTTGATAGTTCTTCATTCTTGTTTAGCGTTTTGGACCCTAAGCGTTCTTCAGTCTTGTATAGCGTTTTACACCCTAAGCGACTCAAGTACCGACAGTCTCAAAATGGTCTAACAATATTCCCCGAGACCGTTGCGTACTTGAGCGTCTTCATTCTTTGACTCTAGTTTCAGGATTTACTGCTACTTTTCCCACGTTGTGCTGTGATTGAGTTTTCTTGTTATCAGCTTCACTTGCGTCCTCCATTATGACATTGTATGTGGATGATGTCGGAGATTGAATCTCTCAAACTTCTGATTCTGATGAAAGATCCGTGACTTTTGGAGCAGGTGATTGATGATAGCTTCTTTCTTCTCTCGAGATTCATCACATTCCTTTTGTTCTTCAATTTTTGAATAAGATCTCCATCATCTCAGTCTTTCTTTCTCTCACCTTTCTCATAACTCACGTGTATCCCTACGCGGGTAAAGTTTGCATCTCAAGATTAGCTTGTAGTACTGAGTCACCCCGCCTTTTCTTTTGCTTGTCTCTGCATTTTGCAACCTGTGGGGATCTTCGTTTCAGTGTGAGAGACTTCAGGGAGAGCACATGCAGAATATATCTTCAATCCTCTGTCAGCCCGTTTCTCTTGATCTTGCTTCTAGCGCATATTGTATTCTGAATCACACAAACGAGCTAGTTGAGATCCGATTGCAAAACGAGAAACTTAGATAATGCTATATTTACAAAGGATAAAAGAAGTACTGAAAGTGATAAGAATATTCACAAAGGCGTAGACAAATACGCAGTTAAATATGCAGGTAAGAACGCTACATATTTCTGACTTTTAGACAATTACGCCGGTCAGATTCAAATTTCAAACTTTCTCGAAAAACGTGCCCATTTGTCCGCTTAAACACTTAAAACTTGGGCAATTTGGACTTCGATATTCATTTCAAAGATTGGGAGATTCCTTCTTTTTTTTAATTAAACACTCGTCGACTTTCCTGCAAAAGATCATATTGTCAACACTTGCCAGATCCGTAATAATTCTTTTTAGCAAATCAAGGCACAAGAAAAACTGCAAGTATATTTGTCCGCTTAAATCCATGCATCCTTCTTTCGACATGCTTTCGGTGAGCTTGTTTATCATGTTTTGGTAATATTGACAAGAATTCTATGGCCCCACACAAGCTATTGAAAATAGAATCATTACGCCCGTGAGTCCCACATCAGGACATACCCCCGCGATCAAGGTATGCACAAAGGTTCCTCATAACAGGTGAGTATATTGGATTCATTCGTTTTGCTTTTCAACGATAGAGTTGGAGATCAGGTCAGTACTTTCGTACTGCAGAGATCCTAAAACCTACCGAGGGCGGAGACAGATACCAGATTTGGTACGATTTGTGCATTTTGCGCATTTGAATGACTTTCTATGAAAGCTTTTTCAATTTTGGGATTTGGCCATTTTTGGCTCTTTTCTTGAAAAGATATCATAGCGTCTAGGTCAGCATGTATCTGGATGCAGCAGAAGAACAACTATGATATCCCCGAATGAAAAACCAATATAAAGACCTGAAATCTCGGACTTTGGTAATCTGTCAACATAAGATTTAAGATCATTAAGCCATATGCCGCAACGTGTTACCCATAATGATGCATAATGCCTGAGGAAAGCCAGAATCCTTGTGTAGATGTTATGTTTTGTCACCTAAAGCAGTTTACTCGTTGGTGTTGCTGAATCTACCGACACGTCGTTGCTTGGTACCTCGATTCCTTTTGTTTTCTGTTTTTCAAGAAATGACAAAGTGTTAACAATTTTCTCTTATTTCTTCTAACAGGAGTCAGATACAAGCATCTAATTTTGATTTTCTGGAATATCCCCCCTAAAATCTTTATTTTCGAAAGTCCATTGCCCGAAAATGAAATTTTAACGTTCAAAAAATCTTTTTGGTGGGTAACGTTTTACGATACTTGTTTTACTTTTAACAAACGTTTTTTTTTTCTTTTTTTTTTACAAAAGATAGAGAATTTACAAACAATTAAAGATGACAAGATTTATTTCCACTCAAGGAAATTAACTGTAGGATCGCGTTCGGCCCTGTTTGAGTCGATCAGAAGAATTCCTATCCAAATCAAGAGGCGGAAACTAATGATTTGGTGCAATTTCAGCCGGATTCACTTATAATTGCTGTTTTATTGATCTTGATAATGTTTACAGACTCTGACAGCACTTCGGCAGCACCTCGTGACTATCCGGAAGAATACACCTACACCTATCTGTTTAGGTTTGCTTGAAATGACCTATTTATAGATGACATGGTTTCACTTATACGGTCATGTCCGTATAAGCGGAACTATCATGTTCACATAAGCGAACCTGTTAGACTATGACACATATGCGGACCTAGCTTCTTGACACGTAAGCGAAACCTATTTTAACACTTGTTTCTAGGATTTCGTGCCATATCTCATCTATACAAGTCTAAGACTCGATGTAAGACGTAGTCGACAGATGTAGTGCACCAACAGACTCCCCCTCGGATGTTGACGGAGTCTTCGAGTCTTCGATTGTCAACCTACAGTCTTTATCAGTCTTCAATCTTCGTCTGAAGAATTTAACATTGCAAGAATCCGCAAACTCTATCTTCATCATCAACAAACTCCTCTCTCTCGAATGTTGACACGGTGTCTTCAGACTCCCCCTCTCAATCTGCTGGGATCGTAGTCTGGAATTCACAACTTCAAAATTTATCTTCAAGATCGATACCTGGCTCTATTCCATCACAGAATAGTCACCTGACACACATTTACCTGCACAATCTCTACATTCACATAAGTTTTTTTTTAAAGATTAAACTTTTCAACAATTAAGATACTATGATGATAAACTACAGTAATGATTTTGCATCCAGGATCTTTTCCTAGCTCTTTTCATACAAACTTAACAACATCAAATACACTCTCCCAAACCTGTTCTTCATGTTTAGCACTTTGAACTTCGAAAATCAGCTTCTTAATAGCAGTTGTCGAAAATCTTTTTGGATTTTACAAAAATTTATGCTAAAACACACTAAAATCTTTTTGGATTATCTGGAAGAAAAATAACTAACACCATTTGCAAAATACGAAACAATGCAGAAATGAAATATTTACAGACAATATTTTTGTGAGTTCGTGCAAGAGGATCATATCAGTTTCTAAGACATATCATCAACACCGTTAAGCTTTATTTCATTTTAAGCTCTAAACAATTTACCTAGATTGTCAGTATGTTTGTCCTCTTAAATTTTCACACAGATTTCAATTGTTTCGAGATATGCAATTAGTGTCTTAGATACTTAAACTTATCCGTGTGTCCCACTACTTGAATATACTCCCGTATCCAGATACCAATATTCAGTCTTACAGGTGAGTATACCACAGCTGATATCTGTAAAGGGGTTATGTGCGAGGGCCGTGAGAGCTCAGGTCGATACTTCCGTATACGCAGAGAGATGACGGCTTCGACTTTCGGTGTGTCGCCTTTAGAGGATCTTTTGATTACAACAGCAGCGGCTATCAATTTTATTGTTTCATCAGCATACTGAGGGCGAGCTTATATTTCAAAGCTTTTTGCAGAAAGCATTATCCGGGGACTAGGTCAGTATTTCCATACAGCAAAAGTCCCGGGATAATACCCCAGATATCACTGAGTATAAAGACCTAGTATATCAGAATAAGGGACCTTTCAAACAAGATTTCAGGGGTTACCTATATATCCAAGCAGTTTTGTTAACCCACAGAATAAGCAAGTTTGATTTTAGGTTTATATCTCTTTAGAGTTTACTAAATGTGCGAAAACCTACTGACACATCCACAGTAAGTTTGTTTATCACATTTTGACTTTACATTTCTTTAGCGTGTCATGATAGTCCACTGATGTACTATCATTTCCTCTTATATGCAATCAAAACTCATTTTTCAGTTTTATCATGTTTTTGGCTTTTTCAAATTTTCTAATGTTTTTGGATTTTCTAAAATTGCTTACTCCCCCTAAAATTCAAATACATCTAAAGAAAATTGAAAACAAACTGTACAGAACATGACAACTGATATCGAATCGCCTCAATTCTCCATCCGTTTAGCTTAAACAGTCAGAACTCCCCCTCACAACAAACTATTTTCCCATAATGATTTAAACACTCAAGTTTATTTTAATCAGAATGGTTTTTCCGGAAAATAAGTTTTGTTGATTTTACCACTTGTAAAATTGGGGATTAAATCATCACGTTGTTTACCAATCTTTTGAAAGATAGTTAATTCAAGTTCAATCTAATGACCTTGATTAACCACTTGTAGAGACAACCTGGTTCTAATTCTGAACCACTTGTAACAACAACAATCATACAACTCAAACTTGTTTTTCAACCAATTACCATCTGTTGGTTGAATTCTCAAAGTGCCGATTCCTACTCCTCGCTTACAAACCTGGGAGTTCCGGCAAATCCTGCAATAACTTCTCAAACATATTATACAAACATGATAAAGAATGATGCCGATTCCTGATCCACAATTACCAACTTGGGATCTCCGGCAAGTCAGGTTTTTATTCTTTGAAAAATATATCCACCCAAGCCTGACCTTCTTTGGGTGTAACAACAACCTCTTCATCTTTACTTTTAACGGACTTGTGAACCCTTCTTTTGGCAGCATAAAATTCTTTAACACCTTTAGCCTTACCATTAACCATTTTGCCAAAAATGTGTTTCACATTTCCGTTGAAAGTCTTTTCAACATCAAATTTCTTCTTGTCAGAATAAAATTGATTTGAAATTTCAACTTTACCAACTTTCTTCATAAAATTTTCAGCACGCAACGGTGGAAAATTTTCATCGTTCATAGTTGGAACTTTTCTATCAACCTTTTTCTCAACACGTGGCTCCTCTGATTTTGTGGAATCAGATTCATCACCAGAATTGTTACCTGAACCTTTTACAACCCATTTTTGAGTTTTTACATTTTCTTTCCTTCTTGAAGCACTCTTTGAACACTCTCCTTTTTCAAAAGTTGAATTTTCAAAGCCAGTAAACTTCCGGGTTGACAGTTCAGTCTTCTCGACAACCTTTTCTTTCATTTTACCAGAGACTTCCTGTTTTGGCTTGAATGTCTTTTGACAATTCTTTGCTACATGACCAACAGTTTTACACTGAAAACAGATTCTCTTTTTAATCTTCTTTGGAACATCATTCTTCTTCAGTTCTTCATGCTTCTTGGCAAGGAATTCCTGATTTGTCTGCTTTCTGAACATTTGTTCTTTCTCAGCTTCTGTTGTTTTCCCTGAAACAAACACAGTTTTTGGTTTATAAACTTTTTCATTTTTATAGTTTTTCAGTGGAACAGAACCTAATCCTTTCTTTTTGAAATTACGATTATGGTTTGGTTTCTTTTGGAAACTATAACCACAATTGTAACCCATTTTCTTGTTAATTCTTTGTTGATCTCTTGAAGTGTTGTTTAGGTTTTCCGATAAGATTTAAATCTTTTATTTCAGAAATATTAATTTCTGTTATTTTGAAAACCTTTTGAATCATTTCAAGTCTGACACTTCTTATTGGAAAAGCATCATCAGAATATAATTTGTCAGAATCTTTCAAAGTATATGCTACTTTAAATGATTCATCATTCAAATTAGATTTTGACATCAAAAACTCTTTATCATAAACCCGTTTGTCCTTTTTGATTGTTGACTTTGACACATCAAACTCAGACTTTGACTTGGGTTTGGACTCCATATTTGACTCCTCACTGTCATCTTTATCTAACACCTGATCGACCACACTCTTTATCAACTTTGACTCATGATCAGTGTCGGATGACGTGTACGTGACATCAATATTTTCTGGCAAGTTATCCGATGGCCCAGACTCCTATTCTAAGTTTATTGCTTTTTCGACTCTCTCAGAATTTGGATTTCGAGGTGAATATCCATTTTCGACCGGGGGCGGACATCTATTGTAGACAACACTTGATTTCTTACCAGAAGTCTTCACTTTTTCTTCGTCTTTTATCACAGATTTCTTTTCTTCAGACGTCTTCTCTTCTCTAAACGTCTTCAAATTCTCCACAACCGGATAAATCCTGTCAACAACAAAGGTAGAACATGAGTAACTTTCTAATAACTTTTTAACTTTCTCAGTTTCTATCTTTTGTGTTGCTAACTCCAAATCCAGATCAGCACATTTCTTTATATGAAAATTTGCATCATCAAGCTGTCTCAGGTACGCTATCTTCAGTGTATTCATTGCTACAGCTTGTTCACCACTCGAATCAGTATACTTGTTGATTTCTCTGTTCATTGTATCATAGGATTCTTTCAATCTTTTTATATTATGCAGCAATTCGTTGTTCTGTTTGATTAAAGAATCACAATTCATGCACTTTTCAGGAACTTTGACAGGTTCTGCATCAACTTTATCTTCAAATTCAGGAACCTCTTTGACTTTTCTGTTTGATCGTAAAAATTCAGCTCTTCTCTTTCTTTCAGCTTCAGCTTTTAATCTCTCTTCCTCTTCTTCTTCTTCTTCTTCTTCTTCGAGCTTTCTCCGTCTTGCTTCAGCAGCTTCTATGACTTTTCTGCTTCTTTCTGCACATTTCAAATCATAGGCATTAGCAATGAAAGCATTAACATTTGAAGTGTTTTTGGACATCTCTTTGGCCATGAGAACCCAATCAGGACAAAAATCATCCCAACAAAAAATTTCAACCAACTTTTCATCATCTTGTTCTGCCAAACACACTTTGCTGTTTATTGGAATATATTTATCCCATGAAAAATTTTCATATTTGCTTAGACATGCTCTTTTTGACCAGTCAATCACATCTCTTTCGTGAGCAGTTTGTGCCTGATGCTGTGCTGGTGGTGTGACTTGATGATAAATCGCCTTTCTGTGATAATCGTTGTTTCCAAAAGGATTTTGGGCTCCAGTAGCTTCACGGTTTTTGCACTCCCTCTTGAAATGCCCCTTTTCCCTGCAACGAAAACACGTAACTTTAGATTTATCAAAGCCTAAAGTTGAAACATTTGCATCACGAAAATCATCTCGGCCTGTAATTTGTTTGAACTTCTCAGCTCGTCTCATCACGCTAGCCATGCACCATTTAATGTCCATCAATTCCATTTCCTCAGCATCAATTTGATCGTAATCCTCTTTCGTGAGCATTGGATTACCGATCTTTCCGGCCACAAAACTACTATAAGACTCAAGAACCATTCCCAACAAAGACATTTGATTTTTAGCAATCTCTTTAGTGTAATCTTGATCATTTTCAATACTAAGAACAATATTGCACTGAAGTTTTCTTCCATTCTTTGTTACAGAAATGTTTGGATCAAATGATGAAAATCTTGTGCTGCTTGATCCTTGGGATGATTTCTTTTCAGAAGAATCTTTAACACTGAAAGCAGTTTTGGTTTTCGGAGAATGATTTGTTGATCCAGTAGCACCACTCTTGTAGTACAAACTGATATCCTGTTCTCCATCGTAATTCTTCATCCTTGCAATCTTCCTTTGCTCCATCTCTTGAGCTTCCAGGTGTTTGATGAAATCTCCCAATGTCATATTCTTGTAATCTTTTCTGTTGGATCTCAGCATCATCAGAAACGTTCCGCATGTTTCATGTGGTAGTGCATCTGCAAGTTTTTCAATTAATTCATCAGTATCTTTCTTAATTCCAAGTTTTGTCATATTTCTCACCAAATTACAATATCTATCAATTATCTGCTTGGTGTTTTCAGTTTTCAACCCACGGAATAAATCGAATTCTTTCTTCATGAGAGACATTTTGTTTTTAAGCATATCATCACTTCCAACAAATTTTGCTTCTAATTCTGTCCAGATTGAGTAAGCAATTCCATCATGTTGAAGCAGTATCAGGATATCTTCTTTTATCGCTTGCTGAAGCAGACTAACCTTCAACTTCTCATCTCGATATTTCTTTTTATCTTCCGTACTCATCTCTCTAAGTGTTAACGTAACATTATTCCTCGTGGGCCTAACATATTGTTCCTCAGTGTGTTCCCACGCGTCTAAATGATAAGCCTCGACCCAGTTTCCAAAACGTTCAGACCACACATTATAATCATCAATATCCATTAGTTTAGGCGGTTTCTGAGACGTTCCGATTTAATTATCAATCAAAGCATTCTGAGTAATAGAGATCGGGCTAGCAAAGGCATTATAGAATTCAGTGTCCATTGTTCGATTGTTCAAAATTCACAAATTTCCAAGTTTAGGCAAAGTGGTTCACACAAGCGAAACTTTTGTTGACACTAAAAGCGAAGCTACTGAGTGTACAGAAAAGCGAAACTCCAAGCTGTTCATAATAGCGGAACCTCAATCTGTCACAAAACCGGAACCTTAAGATCACTTGGAGCGAAACTACTCTTTGTTCAGATAAGCGGAACCTTCAAGTGTCACTGTGAGCGGAACTATATGTGTCTGTTCAAGCGGATCTCTTGATGTCTGTTCAAGCGGATCTCTTGAGCGGAACTACAAATATGTGTCACTGAAGCGAAACTAACTGTCCCTTGGAGCGAAACTAGACTGTCACTGAAGCGAAACTACTGACATTTTGTCCACAAAAGCGAAACTATCCTGTTCCTTCAAGCGGACCTATCTGCTGAAGTCACTTTTTGAACGTGCACGAATAAGCGAAACCCCAAAAATCCTACTTTCTAGGTTGATTTTAAATCTGAAACTTTCAAGGGTTTACTAATACATGATTCCGAGTGCAGTGTGTGAAATTGAGCTGGTTTTACCATGAAAAAATTTAAAAATTTGAAGAAAGTGTAGAAAAATAGATGAAATGCAGCTGAAATGGCAAGAACTCCTCCTCCTGAGCTCTGATACCACTTGTAGGATCGCGTTCGGCCCTGTTTGAGTCGATCAGAAGAATTCCTATCCAAATCAAGAGGCGGAAACTAATGATTTGGTGCAATTTCAGCCGGATTCACTTATAATTGCTGTTTTATTGATCTTGATAATGTTTACAGACTCTGACAGCACTTCGGCAGCACCTCGTGACTAACCGGAATAATACACCTACACCTATCTGTTTAGGTTCGCTTGAAATGACCTATTTATAGATGACATGGTTTCGCTTATACGGTCATGTCCGTATAAGCGGAACTATCATGTTCACATAAGCGAACCTGTTAGACTATGACACATAAGCGGACCTAGCTTCTTGACACATAAGCGAAACCTATTTTAACACTTGTTTCTAGGATTTCGTGCCATATCTCATCTATACAAGTCTAAGACTCGATGTAAGACGTAGTCGACAGACGTAGTGCACCAACATTAACCATTTCCAACCAGGTTACCAACTGGTTGCAATGAGTTTTATCAAAGACTTCTGTGGGGATGATGGCCTTTTGTTGTGAGGAGCTGAGTAGTTAGGCTTGAAAAAGACATATTCTGCATCGTTGATTAGAGCTGATATTCTTCTGTCATGAACTTATAAACGTTTTCCAACGTAAGTGCTTCAGAAATAACATCTCCTACTCCAACGATCTTTCCTCCCTTCTTGTCACCGGCGAAGGATACGAAGTCACCATCGACAAAACGAAAATTCTTCAGAAGTTCCTTTAAGCCAGCCATGTGCCGTGAGCATCCACTATCCACATGCCAGATATATTCCATGAGCATCCGAAGCCATTTATGGAGTTTATTCTGAAATACAAATATGTACACTGATCAGTTTGATTTGGGAACCCAGATTTGCTTCACTTTGGATCTATCGTGGTTTTGTCCCACGATATCTTCTTTTTGTTTCCAAAAACAGGTCGTGGTATTAACCAGATTTTTAACAGATTTCTTAAAGTAATCAAACTGCTCTGTGAAATTTTTAACAAGATTGTATTCTGGTTCAGAAAAATTCTTGTTTTTACAATGTTTCGCTGTATGTCCTAAATGACCACAGCGAAAACATCGTTTACGTCTGGGATTTTTGGTGTTAGAAGATGCTATATGTGATGAGTGTCTTGAGCTGTTTGAGGAGTCTTTTGATGCGGTGTAGCTTGAACTCTCAGCTTTCTTCATTTTCTTGTCAATACGGCTTTCATCTTCTGAGCAGTCTTCATCATTGTCGAGATCTGATGAAATTTCTGAGCTTTGATCTTCACTTGATTTGTCTGTAATTTCGTCACTTGAATCTTCAGAACTTTGATCTTCTGTTGTTTAATCTTCACCTGAATTTTCTAATTCTTGATCTTCATCAGAACTTGAAGTTTCTTTCTTCCTTTTCTGAGGCAGAAAAGCTTGAATCTTCTTTGCTGCTTTCTTCAGTGACTTCCTTTTCTGAATCTATCATACCTGTTCGAGATGGAATAAATTCTGGAATTTCCTCGGTGAGGAATATTCCAAAACTATTCTTTTTCAATTCTAGCACAAAATGCAGAATTTAAATCATGACATTCAAACATAGCTTGTTCATGATCACGGGTCTTAAATGTAGGCACATGGCCCTTACAGTCTGTGACAACCCTCACTAAACTAGGTATCCGTACGATTTAATTAATAATTAATTACTGCTTGATTACTGTGCTTAACTGAAATTACTGATGAACTGCTACTTGACTGTTGATACTTGTACAAATCTGCATCATACTTTGATTTCCGTCACTACATTATTTACATGCTGAACTCTAGTGACAAACGTGATGCACAAAAGCACAGTAGCACTATGAACGGATAACCTATTGAACATGCTGATAAAGCCAGCATCAGGCAGATACTGCCTCTAAGGGCCTGTATGAGCCAGAAATGTTTTACTACACCCATAGTGAGTGTAGGGATACAAGGGTTGTAGAACTGCGTCTCTAGGAATAAGATATAATGACTGGATGTGCCTAAAACGTACTTTAAGCACCAAACACAACACTTTTATTAACATATCAGCTTCTGGCTAACTAATAAAGTGCCAAAACATGAGGAAAATATTCCTGACACTTTGGGAAATAAGTTGTGTCACTAAAAATGTTATTTACGACACTTAAAAGCTTACTTAAGCACTTTAACGGGTTACTATCCAACCGAACAACCGGACTTTACCCGGAACATAAAAATATTGACATTAACAATATTGGTCTTTTTCTGAGCCAGTTAGGGTCCCTGAATACCCTAACACCCGCATTAGAACACATCACACCACTAACCGAGTTAACCCCTAATCTAACCTAGTTAAACTAACTAAACACCAACTAATCTAGTTGAGATCGAACCAAGACCCCCCCCCCTTTGTAACCGGCCCCATAACTAGAGGGGACACCATAGTACACCCATGATTATTTTATTGTTTGTTGCCTAATATCTTGAAGACATAGTAACCAATGGATTAAGGACTTGCTTTTGTCTATAAAATCTACACTAAATACATAAGCTCATTCACTTAACACCACACCACTCAAGCACACTCTCTCCCTCTCCCTTGACTCTCGGCCGAGCACACACACATCCATCCATCCATCATCCGACTTCCATCTTCTCATTCCAAGCATATACAAGTGTTCAAGATCGCATACGAGGAGTCTTGGAGCTAACGGAAGGCGAAGGACCTTTCTACCTTGCTTTTATCCACCACCTTGTCGCATAGATTCTTCCCTAGCCTCGAGCTAGAAGTATAACACTTAAAACACTCTCTCGAACTAATCTAAGGTGGTTAATAAGATTTGTAACGGTTAAAACTCGGAAACTTGCATTTTGAAGCTTTAAAGTCTACTAAAAACATGAATCTTGTTGGTTAAAAGCATAATAGTTGTGTAAAAGTTGTAGTATTTGAAAGTTGTGAATATTTAAGCCCGATCTACGTTGTGGTAGCTCGGATCACCATTTAACCCGGTTTGGTTAAGATCATGGATCTTGACATAAGCTTGTTTCGGACGGTACAAGGGTTAAAAGGTGAAACTCTACCACACGAGAAACATGAACTTGTGTAAAAGTATTTTTACTTGTAAAATAGTGTTTAAAACTAGCGGATCTACGTATCTGCAAGTGGTATTTTCAAAGGACCAAGTGTCGAGAAAATCATGTTTTCTAAAAGTCGGATAACACACTAACAAGCATGATTTTTACAAACCACAAGTGTATAAACACTTGTGAAATAAAAAGTTTCGACAAAATAACGATCTTTGTAAAAGATGACGGGAAGATGTAAAGATGGATTTATTCTAAAAACGAGGTTTTTACGAGATTAAACTATTTTATACAAAGATCCACAAAATATAACGGGATCTACACTATAGTTTTCGGAAAAACTACAAGTTCACGCGATTATGCAATTTACATACTTGTCGACTAGTTTGATGTGTTAGAAATTGTTTGATTGAATCAAGAAGTTGTTGAAATGATTTTTGTAAAAGAAAATGATACGCTTGAAAGCGTGGCCACCTCCAGTTACAGGGGAAACTCTGGCGAAATTTTTCTAAAAACCTAACACTTAGAATTATTTACAAGTGTTAGAATTATTTTTGATATGTTTTCAAAATATATTTCGCCACGACTTTATTTACAAATATTCGGAGGTGGGATTTTCACAAAACTAAACGTGATAAATATTTATTCGGTAAATATATTTTCACCACACTGTTTATGATTATTTTGTGAAAATACACAAATATTATTTTTAGAGTAAAAAAAAAAATATTTACAAACGTTGACGAATCCAAAATAATACAAACGCTTTCACGATAAACATATAAGTTACAACGGTAATTATTATTACCACACGATTACTAAAACGTAACTTACACATTATACAGAAATGATTATGAACGTATATTTTATCAACGTATTATTTTTGGGGAAAAATTATGTGAAATGGAAATATAATATTTTTGAGAAAAATATTTATATTTGGAATTAGAAATGAAAATATATTAAGTGAGACTTAATATTATAAATTGAACGCACATGTATTAAATCCCACATCCTTGGGAAGGAGATTAACTACCAAGTACATGCAAAATATAAACACGAAATAGTTGTCTAACTATTTCCCAAAAACTCAAACTGTAAAGCTAAGGCACGGCCATCCGTCTAATAGAATTAGTACATGTAGGTCGTCGCACAGCTGACATTCGGAGTACTTGGTAGAGACGCACTGACTGTGAGTTCATGTCCCCCTTTTCTCTTAACTGTTTTCAGTTTTCTAAACTGCGGGGGTGAAATACATGTTACTATGATTACAAGTACTTTTACACATGGTATGGTTAGCGTAAGGTGGGTTACTACTTAGATCATGTGAGTGGGTAGGCGCAACTTGAGGCCATTAATCCGCATTGTAGGACCGAGGGACAGTAGCGGTAGATCTATCTGGGTGTAGCGAGCCCAGCCCCAGGCCCAGCATAACGGACCTCGGGGTGACTTTGTGCCCAACGCAAAATCCGCTAGGTTTGAATCTTCCTACTTGCACTTCACACATATCAATGGCCTTGCAAACCATTGGTGATCTCTTTTTCCTTATTTGCTACATACCAGGATTTTTGATAAATACAAAGGTTTATTTACTCACTTACACATGAACTCGCTCAACATTATTGTTGATTTTTCAACTTACATGTATTTCAGGGAATTAAAAGATCTGGCACGGTATGGCACGTTTTCCCGCTGCACTAGTTTCCAAGGTCATCCGGGGTTTAGGGAATGTGACTCTTTCCTGGACAAGTCACAGTCCTTAAACTGTGTTTATGTTATGTTTAAGTTGTAACGTTTGTTGAACAAGGTTATGGTTGTTAGGGCGTGATCCCGTTTTAAAACAATGGTACTGTATTTGGTTTTTAAAACTTAATGGATGATTCTTGCATGTTTTAATTCATATAGCTTTGTTATGATTAAGCTATGGTATTAAGAAGTCACACCAAATTAACCACGCTTCCGCAAAGCCAGGGTGTGACACAGTCATCTAAAGAGTTAAATTTAGGCACATGGCCATTACATTCATCCCGAATATTGTTTCTCTTATCACAGTTCCAGGCGAACCAGTTAACAGTGGAATAACTGTCGCCTGAATAGCCTATTCTTATTTTTGAACCGCCGCAGTCTTCATCCTTATCGCACACATCTTCTTTACACACAAATGAATCTGCATTACTTTTAGGAATATTAGCGGTTGTTTCATTCTTAAAAGAATCATTTTGAGCAATAGGAGCCTTTTCATCAATCAAATCATTGTCGGGATGAGGATTTGGCATAGGCACATAGTTTTTGCTATGTGGTGGAAAGAAAAGTTTTCTTTCATTTCCTTGCCTATCCTTATACCCGATCCCATCTTTTACATACGTCGATCGTTGGCAGTTTTTGATGTTAGTAAAGGCCTTTTGACTGACATTCCATTTGTGTATAATAATTTGTAATTTATTATTTTCGTTCAAAGCTTTTTCTAGTCTATCTGTTAAATCGTTGATGATAAAATCTTTTCTAAAAACAAATTCTTTTAGAGTTTGCATTTCAGCTAAAGTTGAATTCAACTTTCTCTGATATGCGGCCTCGTTCTGTTTAAGTTCTTTATTAAATTTTAAAGCTTTGTCTTTTTCTCTCTCAAATTCAAGATTAAGAAATTTATAGTGTGCCATGACGTCAACGCATGATTGTGTGCATAACATTACTTTAAAGTCGTGTGGAATGCTATTTACCAAGTCCTTGTCAGCCTTTTCCTTTGAGGATTCAGTTTTCATGGCTGCAGATGAGGCTTTTGCTTTCTCTTCCTTCATAACGGTTGTTTCTTTCTGGACCTGCTCCTTGGACTTCACAACTTTCTTTTCATTAGGTTGTGGAGCCATAGATGCACTTGGGAAGCATTAAAGTAATTCGTGTTTAAAGCTTGTTGACTGACGCTTTCTGATTCAAGAAGTGCGACATTCTTCAATCCTGCAGAAGTCTGAGTAGGCTTTGGGGTGTAACCAGTCGTATTCATTTCTCGTTTGTTAACATCCATTTCAAAAGCCTTCAAAGTGTTGATCAAATCAGTCAGAGTGACAGGATTTGGATTGTTAAGGAAATCCCTTTTGATCATCATGCACTTCAGGCTCCATTCCTTTGTAAGTGAGTCCAAAAGCTTCTTTATGGCAGCACGGTTAGTGATAGGATTTCCTGCCTTCTTCATCTTGGTCATCATGTTTCGAAAGCGACTGATATGATCGGAAAGGCTTTCTCTACGAATTCCACAAAACATGTCGTATTGCTTCTGCACCATGTTTCTTTTGCTCTCAATTAGCTCTTCGTTTCCCTCGTAATATTCGATCAAAGCGAGCCAGAGTTCATTTGCAGTTTTGTATTCTTCAAACATGTTACAGTCATCAGTTGACAAAGCCATGGTTAAGGCAGCATGTGCACGACGGTCGCGTTAGATTAGGGCTTTGTCTTCATCAGTGTAGGTTGTGGGGTCGTTGTTATTGACTATCACATCTCCTCGAACCACCGTTGGAACATGGGGTCCAGCGGTGACAGAAAGCCATAGATTGTAGTCAGTGTATTCGAAGAACGATTGGATACGAGTCTTCCAAGTACTGAAATCGTCTGCTCCTTTCAATTTTGGTGGTCTTGTGGTGGTTCCGGTCTCAAGTTCAGCTTGAGCAATTAGACTCAGCTGATTCAAAAACATTTTGAATAGATTTTGACTTAAGAATGCTGATCAGAAGCTAATATCGCTGAGTAGCCAAAAGAAAAACAAGTTCGCCGATGACAGACTTAACTTTGCCGATGACCATGCTAGAAACACTGAGACACCGTTGACTTCGCTGATATCTTCGCTTATGATGTAATTTCGCCGGCAAAAGAGAAACCTGCACTAGCAAAAATAGCTAATTTCGCTGAGACAAACAACAAGAACGTTAGTTTGGCTAAATTCGCGGATCACCATGATAAAAACGCTGTGGTTCTTTATCACTGTCCTCGAAGTCGCCTTCGATAAATTCGCTAAAGGGTCACTGACGCTATTTTGCCGGAAATTAACAAATACGCTCGTTCTTGATCGGCGAATTTGTTAATTATGCGATGTTCAAATTAATTCCGCTAGCTTCAAAATTATCTACACTGACTTCAAAATAACTATGTTGTCTTCAAAATAAATATGCTGTCTTCAAAATAATTATGATGTCTTCAAAATAAATATGCTGTCTTCAAAATAATTTCGCTATATTCAAGTTAAATTCGCTGTATTCAAAATAAATCCGCTGTATTCAAAATAAATCCGCTTATTCAAAATAAATCCGTTGTATTCAAAATAAATCCGTTGTATTCAAAATAAATCCGCTGTATTCAAGTTTATCTACGCTGACCAGAAGGTTTAACACGAACTAAAACCCTCTAATCACCAAAAAACGACTTAAAAACCATGTTTTTATGCATCAAAATGTCCAAAATGACTCCCTAATCACTGATTAACAAAGACCTATCAATTAAACACACCAAATCAATCCATTTTAAGCCCAAAAATTTGAAAACCTTGAAACTTTTGAAAAAACCTTCAAAACTTGAAGAATCTTAACAAAAACACAACAATCAAGAACACTAAGGCTCCGATACCAAATTGTAGATCTCAATATCAATCCGGATCACAGTGGTTGATTGTTTTAGTCCAAAACATCTATTGATTAGGTGTTTGAATATGTAAAAGTCAAGAAAAATGAAAAGATGAAGATGATGATTTACAACAAGTGTTGTATGAATTGCCAACTGATATAAATGTTAACAAGCTCATGGAAATCGGATTAAGCACAAGAAATAACAAGAAGATCACAATACTAGAGTTTTCACCAAAGAAACTAGCCAAAACCTTGGCTAGGGCACCATTACATGAGTTTATATAGGATCTGACTTTCCAGCATAATTATAATTATGCTGGCATCTTAATTACACCAAGTCAAATTTGCTACTATCAAAACATTACAATTTTAGCCCCTAGACTTTCTAAAGCTTAATAAACTTAACCAAACCAATCCAGAACCATCTAAAACAAGTACCAACGGTCTCAAATGACCTAACAATATTCCCCCTAGACCGTTGCGTACTTGATAGTTCTTCATTCTTGTTTAGCGTTTTGGAACCTAAGCGTTCTTCAGTCTTGTTTAGCGTTTTACACCCTAAGCGTCAAATTCAAGGGGCTTGCGTCGTCCATCGGCGTAACTTTCTTATGACTCCGAGCTTTCAGCAGATTATCAGGAATTTACAGGATTTTATCAGTTTCTTGCAGTAGCTCGGGACCGATTAGCTGCGCATCTCCAATCTCATGCCACAATATCGGCGATCGACATTTTCTTCCGTACAATGCCTCAAATGGTGCCATTTGTATGCTAGAGTGATAACTATCATTGTACGAGAATTCGACTAAAGGTAAGTGAGTGTCCCAATTACCACCGAAATCTATGACACAAGAGCGACGCATGTCTTCAAGAGTACGAATCGTTCTTTCAGTCTGACCGTCGGTTTGGGGATGGAAAGTGGTACTTAGATTAAGCCTAGTACCGAGAGCAGATTGAAATGTTTCCCAAAGACGCGAGGTAAACCGACCATCGTGGTCAGAGATGATGTCACGAGGCGTACCGTGTCGACAGATAACTTCGTCGGTGTAGATTCAGGCTAATTTTTCCACCTTAAAGTCTTCTCGTATCGGCAAGAAATGAGCAGATTTAGTCAAACGGTCAACGATAACCCAGATGCTATTGATGCGCGTGTGGTGTCGTATGTTTTTATATATATTTTTAGCCCCTTTTACACGTTAGTCAAGTTTTAAATTTATAAAACACGATATTTTACTAACACCAAACACACATATGGGCAAGTGCACCCATCGTGAGCTTAGTATAGTGTTGGTAAGATACCGATGTCGTCCAAGGACACAAGAGCTTTTAATACCGGTTTATCCTCAACGTTTAATCAAATCAAAAGTTTAGAAAAATGTTTTAAATTAGAAAATAAAAACTAGAAATGCTGAAAATAAAAATAAAATAAAAACAGAAATGCTGAAAATAAAAACTAGAAATGCTGAAAATAAAAACTAGAAATGATGAATCACTTGGATCCGACTCGTGTTTAGCGTAACCTTTGATTATTTCCGCACTTTTGCACTTTTTAAGAGATTATCTTAGTTATTGTAGTAGGCCCCTCTTTTGAAGGTGACGTTACCCTCAACCCAGTAGTTTGAGACAGCAAGGATACAATCCTAAAGGGTTGGATTATTGAAATATAATTAATTAAGTTATTAATGCGTAATGTGGTAGGCCCCTCTTTTGAAGGTGACGTTACCCTCGGCTAAGTAGTCTGAGTCAGCAGGGATACAGTCCTAAGTAGCCGGGTTAAAGTTTTAATAGTAGCTTACATATGAGGGGATCAAAGAGTTTGGACCCCCGCCATCCAATACCAGTGGGTATTGAAGGAGGTCCTACTAAATTTGACCCAGGTCCTTGCAGGATCTATACACTGAACAAGGCAAGACTCTTACCAAACCATTCCCTTAACCCCCGACCAGGTAGCCAACATATCTCCATATAGACCGTGGAATTAATGGTGAAAATCTTTAGTTTTATATAGACAGTAAAATAATGCCAAGACACCACAGACAAATGATAAGGAAGATTCACCTTCAACATAAGAAACTAGTTATTAAAGTCATTAATACATAACCAAATAAAAAGTGCAAAAAGATTAAAAATAAAAAGTATTATACTAGACACTTGTCTTCACCAAGTGATGTAAGAGACTTAGGCAAACATTGCCTTTGATTGTCAAGAACTCTTACGATCAATCTTGGATCCCGAGACTACTCACACACTCTATGATGGATGATGGTGGTGGATGTGGGTTGTGATGGTGGTGGTGGGTGGGTGAAGTGTGAGAGAGGTGCTTTGCCAAGGGATGGTTTTCAAATGAGCCAAGCACCCCTATTTATAGCCTGCACAGAAGCCCGGACACGGCCCCGTGTCCAACCATCTTCTCTTTCTTCATTAATTGCAGTTTGTCTGCATTAGTTAACCACGCCCCCATGTCCGCTGGGCACGACCTCGTGTGCAGAAGCATATCTGTACTATCAAGATTTTCCTAGATTCTGCGAATCTTAGAGTTGACCACGGCCCCGTGTTCGCTGGACACGCCCCCGTGGTGGGTGATAGAAGCTTCTACAAAACTTTGTCTTTTCTGCAGACACTTGGGCACGCCCCCGTGCTCATTGAGCATGGGGCGTGTTCAGCCTTTTGTTCTCTTGTTTTTGCTTGGGAAGATGCTGTCGGGGGGTCGGGCATGCCACGTTTGTTTCTTTTCTTGTGTTTATGTTAGATTTAGCTGCCTTTTTGCTTCTTTTGTTCATTTGTTCATTTGAGCTCATTTAATCCTGAAAATACAAAAGGAAGACAAAAACACACTTTTTCCAACATTAGTACTAAAAAAGGGTTAGTTTTATGCCACATTTGATGTAATTTATTTGTTGCATTTTGTGCACATCAAATACCCCCACACTTGGATCTTTGCTTGTCCTCAAGCAAAACTCTTTATAATGTCGCTTTACACTCCCAAATGGAACGGGTAGAAGAGAAGGTTTTTTTTTGGGCTTGTCATAGAGTGTCGGGATTTCCAAGATTCTTTATTAAGTTTTATTTTTATTTATTTACAATCCTATTCGTCATGATTTATTTAAAAATTACATAAGATAAATTACTTATTAGGGCATAACATGCCTTTTTAAAATTCCATTTATATACAAGTTGACATACCTCACGGGGGATCACTCAACACTCGGCCGAAGATGTATTTTAGTGAAACACTCGAGAGCGGCATGGAACTTACTCCTACCATATGCTTGCCAAGCAATCAATCCTCCTCCTTTTAACTATATACCTTTGTAAATATCAAGAGGACTTTGGGGAAGGGTTAGGCATGGGTTAAAGGTAGGTGGTTGGGTTAGTGGTTAGTAGAAAAGGACGAAAGGCGTAAAAAGCGCCGGTTTTCTTAAGACTTTTTATTTTTTGTAACTTTTTATTTTGATGAAACAATTCTTCAAACAAAGTTCTTTTTGATAAACTTGTTTGTTTATTTCTTTTGGCTTCATCAATATTCATTTTTTTTAACAAGTCATAAGAAAAACCGAGCTTTGTTACTAAAACAAAGGGTTTAAAATGAAAAAGGGTTTTGGTGGGTAAAAGGGTGTTTGTTTTGGGTTAAGAAATGAAAAGGTTTAGGCTCAAAGGGGTTAACTAGGGGGATTTTGGGTAGGTGGTTAAAAAAAAAGAAAAAATAATGGTGTAGAAATAAAAAGGGTTAGCCCTAATGCCTTCGTCATTTACTTACTCGGGTTTAAGTTGGTAAGGACCGGGAATATATCGTCGTGGCAAGTTCTAGAGTTGTAAGAACCAAGCGGCTATTCACGCAAGAAACGAAAAATGAGCATTTAGTTTAAAGATGTGTATTTGTGTGCTCAATAAAGGCTCAAAACTCACTTTTGTGGGAATGGGATTTTATGTGATCAAGTATATATAATCAAATTTTAACTAGATTTGTCATGCCATTTCATAATTTTCTTATGTTGGTCCTTTTTATAACGACGCTATCGGTTGTAAATTAGTAAAAATATAACCTTTTTAGAACTTGAAATTCCCAAATTAAACCTAGATAAGTAAAAAAAATGAAAAAATTTGGGGTGATTAGCGGTTCCAATAGAGTTTTGTGTAAGGCTTGTAATTAGGACTTGCAAAACTCAAGGTTTTAGCATCCCTCCACACTTAAATTACACACTGTCCTCAATGTGTCCCAAAAAAAAGTTTTTAGGTTGATTCAATGTGTAAAAAGGTGTGAAAAAACAAAAATTTATGTTACTGGGCGTCTGGACATGGCCCCGTGGTGTCCGGGCACGGCCCCGTGTTCAGATCGCTAGTAACAGAAACTAGTAAAAAGAAACAAAAGCCTGGGCACGGGGGCGTGTTCAGCGAGCACGCCCCGTGTCCAGTTACCTGAACTGGGCATTTTTCTGCAGATGGTTGAGCATGGGGCGTGTTGGCTGAGCACGGCCCCGTGCTGTAATGAAGAAAAATTGTCGGGTGGCCTTGTTTTTGTGCATGGGGTGCTGATTCAAGTTTCCCTTGGTATCCTTCACCATCCCGAGTGTGTTTTATTCCTGAAAATTAAAACTAAACTAGAAAACATAAAAATTAATCTAAACTAAACTAAGGATAGTTCCGCGAAATGCCCCCGTGGTGCGCCACGTTTATAAGGGTCCTTGGCTAGACCCAAAGCCTGGTCATATGTTACCCAAGTGGGATGTTTTGCATCCCATGTTGCACCGTCGGAGAGCGTTATCCAAACTCGAGTCTATGACCTTCATGTAATTGACCAGGTCGTCGTCTTCTACTCTCTTCCTAACTCCAAACTTCATTTCCTTGTCCCCAATCCTCAATGTTAGTGTTCCATCATTCATGTCTTCTACTGCGGGGCCGTAGCTAGGAATGGCCTCCCTAAGATGAGTGGTACTTCGGTATCTTCCTCTATATCTACTATGGCAAAGTCGGCCGGGAAGACAAATTCGCCGACTTTGACCAATAGATTTTCAGCGACACCTTGTGGATATTTGACGGACCTATCGGCGAGTTGTATACTCATTTTTGTAGGGCTTGTTTTCCCTAGGCCGAGTCGGTTGAACATTGATGCGGGCATGAGGTTGATGCTAGCCCCGAGGTCGGCTAGTGCATTGCGAATGAGGGATTCCCCAATCGAACAAGGAATTGTGAAGCTTCCAGGGTCAATCTTCTTTTGCGGGAGTTTATTGAGTAGTAAGGCGGAGCATTCTTCGCCTAAATTAACTAATTGCAATGATTCAATTTTCCTTTTATGAGTGAGGAAGTCCCTCATAAATTTTGAATATTTAGGCATTTGAGTTAGGACTTCGATAAATGGAATATTAACATGTAATTGTTTTAGCAAATTTTCGAACTTTACAAATTGCTCGTCGGTCTTTTGGCAAATTAACCGTCCGGGGTACGGAACCGGAGCATTCTTGGTGGGCTCTTGATTTGGTGGAGAAGCCTTCTCTTGTTGGGTCGTGGGTGGAGTTGTGGTTTGGCTAGATCGGCTTCTTTCAGTTGGAGGTAATGGAGCCTCCTCGGGACCCACGGTACGGTTTCTCAATGTGATGAGATGTACCTGTACTTTTGGGTTGGTTTCGGTATTACTTGGTAACGCGCCTTGTGGTCTCTCGGAGAAATTTTGAGCTAGTTGATTTAATTGTTTTTCAACGTTTTGAATACTAACTTGTTGATTTCTAAAATTCAATTCCAATTGTTGAAATCGATCAGAGTTTTTCTTTTCGGTGTCGGAGATGAGGCGAGATACGGTATCTTCAAGCCTTTCTCGTCCCCCTTGTTGTTGAGAGAAATTTTGTGACTCATTTCTTAGTTGTTGAAAGTTTGTTCATTGGTTTAGATTTTGTTGGTTACTACTATTGCCGGGTTCTCTCCAACCAAGGTTAGGATGGTTACGCCATCCTTAGTTGTAGGTACCCGTTGGAGGACCCGACGGTCTAGTTCTATTATCAATGTAGTTTACCGACTCTGTTTGATTATCTACTTCTTTCATACAACTCCAATTTTCATGTGGCCCACCACACCCCTCACAAGCCATAAACGAGGCCGTTTTTTCCATCTCTAGCTTTTTGATTTTTGAAGAAAAGGCCTCGATTTGAGCTTGTAAAGAAGTGCTTTCATCAACCTTATGGGCGCCCGGGGCAATAGATTTATTGCCTCGGGGAGTGTGCCACTGAAAATTGGTTTGAGCAATTTCCTCAATTTGATTATATATTTCATTTGGGCGACGATTACCTAAAACTCCCCCGGAGCTAGAGTCAAGTGTTTGTCTTGTGTGTGGCAACAACCCATTATAGAAAGTGGATACTTGTTGCCATACCGCAAGACCGTGATGAGGACACTTTCTTAGTAGCTCCTTGAACCTTTCCCAAGTTTCATATAAGGATTCCCCATCCTCTTGTGAATATGTATTAATTTCGGTCATTACTTTAGCCATTTTAGCAGGAGGGAAATACTTATATAGAAACTTTTGGGCTAGTTCATCCTAGGTGTTTACCGAGCCAACTAGGAGGGTATTAAGCCAAGCCTTAGCTCGGTCTTTTAGTGAAAATGGAAACATTCGAAGGCGGATGGCGTCGTTTGATGCTCCATTGATCCGAAAGGTATCACATATTTCTAAGAAATTAGTAATATGTAAATGGGGATCCTCGTCCGCAAGCCCATGGAAGGTTGCGAAGTTCGAAGTTGTTGGCTTCGACATTCAGTGCATTGATAGCGGCGCCGAGATTACCTACGGTAGGTCGTAGGTAATCCATGAGGGTACGTTGGTCCGCCATTGGAAGTGGGTCTCCCGAAACTTTCTCTTGGTTTTTAGCTTTAAGCCTTCTTCTTAGAAAGCGTTCGGGTTCGTCTAGGGGTCCTTTTATGTCTCTACTAGAACTGGAGCTCATACACTACGTGGAAAGTTCAGATGTGGTGCCTGGGTTCCAAGTCCTGCAATAAAAACAAAAAGAATGTTGGTCAGAAGCTTCACCACGGCCCGTGCTCAGATGAACACGGCCCGTAGTCGGAGATGCAATGATTATTTTCTGGATCCCTGTTACTCGGGAGTTTGACACGGCCCCGTGTTGCACCGACACGGCCCCGTGCTCAACTCTCTGTAACTCGGAAAATAAAAACTACCAGTATCAATGCTGGGCACGGCCCGTGTCCTGTTGGGATTGAACCCTATCAGAGGAACAGATAATTAAAGCCAAAACTGGACCAGAGCAGTGGATCCTGAATAAGCAGATGTTGATATACAAATCTCTCCCCTTGAAAGTGATTACAACTACTGATGACCTCCTATCTGCTGATCTTGCTAAACTGCTGACCCATAACTGCTGCTCAACTAAAGATCTGATGGAAGACTAAAGTCCTACTGATTCAATCTACTGCCTTGAGTCAAGCACTGCTGATCCGGACAAGTGCTGCTGGGTTCACAGCAGTAGAAGGTTGTAGCAGCTGTTCTAAAGTCTGTTTTGTAATAGAATGTATTAGCAGTAGTTAACACAAGCAGTGTCTGTATAGATCAGAGGTTAGAGTTTGTTAGGAGGTTAGATGTCACTTTCATGGTGACGTCAGCTAAGATGCTCAGTAGTTTGCAAGTGCCTATAAATAGTTCAGTATTTTGTACTGTTCTATTAGCTCTTTGCATCATTCGTCTTCTTTGCACGAACAAACTACTGAGCTCTGGCTGAGGGGGAGTTTGCATTCATTCATCAATCATTGTAATCGTGTTTGAAATAAATTCAAGCTTTCGGTTCATTGTGTAAAGATGTTTGATAAAAGTATTACTCTCGTTTGATTGTATGCAAAGTTTGTTTGCATCTTAATTTCCGCTGCACACTCATCCATCTTCATCTTATTTACAAACATAAAATATAATCAAAATCAAACCCAGATCCAACAATTGGTATCAGAGCTTGGACAGTCAAATTTGATTTAACAATCATTTTGACGTAAATAGTTCAGCTCATAATAGTTGATACTGATCGTTTGTTCGTCGTTGAAAAACAGAGTAAGGATTAATCACCATTAAAGTTGATTTCTCAGTATCTGTAAAACAACAAGAATGACGTCACAATCACAGGACGATAAAAACAACATCGGCTCGCTTTTTAAACCACCTATGCTAAAAAGAAATGAGTACAACATCTGGCAGAGGAGGATGGGTCACATCTTCGCTCAACAAAGCACAGGTTGTTGGAGGTCTGTCGTCTTTGGTCCCCATGTTCCTACAGTGCCAAACACTGAAGATACTAAAAAGTTCGTTCCAAAACCAGTTGAAAACTATACCGAAACCGACTTTCAAAAGATCGAACTAGATGTTAAAGCGTTTAGCATCATAGCTTCAGCGCTGCCCAATGAAATATATGCTGGACTATTACACTGTAACAGTGCCAAAGAATTGTGGGACGCACTTAAGGAACAGTTTGGGGGTACCGAAGAAGTCATAAAAAACAATAGGGAAATCTTGAACCAACAGTATGAAACATTTTGTCATGTTAAAGGTGAATCACTGACGCAACAATTTGAGCGTTTCAGTTGTCTCATCAGTGAACTGAGGCTTGTTAAAACCACTTTTACAAACTCAACTCAAAATAGCAGGTTCCTCAGGTCACTGCCAGAAAAATGGGACACCATAGCTTTTGTCACCCGAAATTCACCTGAGTTCAAGGATCTGACCTTGACCCAACTCCATGGTCGACTCCTGACCTACGAAAGGGAGTTGAACCAGAAAAGGAAGTTACAAGAGTCAGGAAAAACCGTTGATGATTATACATTCGGTAACACTGCTCTTTTGGGTCAAGAAGAATCTGGGAGTAGTGGTAAGGATCAGGGTTATGATCACTTCATTGACATAACTGCTGGTGCAAATTTTAACAACCCTGATCCTCACTCTACAAGTTATGCTTTCACTGCAAACGAAAACCAGATGTCAGACAATCTAAGCTTTGAACTCAATGATCTACAGCATTTTGACCCCACTGATTTAGAGGAAATGGACATCCTGCATCAACTGGCCTTGCTAAGTGTTAGAACTAGCAAGTTTTATAAAAGAACAGGGCGAAAATTCCCAGGGTTTCATGGGAATCTAAGGGTTGGGTTGGATAAATCAAAAATCAAGTGCTACAAGTGTAATAGGTTAGGACACTTTGCTAGGGAATGTAGGAGTCAAACTGCTGGCCCTATTATCACTCATCCTAGTTCAAACCCTAGACCTCAAAATCAAAACACTGTGCACTATGCCCAATATGCCCCAGCAGCTCAAGTGAATGCTGCTCACTATGCTGTTGCCCCTGTGCCAGTGAATTATGTCCAAACAGCTGCTCCACAGATCCAATATGTTCAAACCCCTGTCCCTCCCTCAGGCACAAGTGCAACCTGCACCTCAAACCACTGCTCCAGCAGCAGTACAACCGGATCAACAAAGCTTTTTCACTCAAGGGTTTGTTGACTGGAGCAGTATGCCTGAAGACCTTAGTGATGAAAACTTTGCACTCTATGCCTCCAATGTTTCTTCTCATGATGAATTTTGTTTGATAACATTAGAGTCAATACAGGAGGGTGTTGAATCTGAAGAGGAACAGTTGGTTTCTGAAACAGTGGATGAGGTGATTGAAGCAGTGGTTACTACTGTGGCTAATGATGTACTGTTGGGAGAAAGTTCAGGCACCCTGATTGAACCACTGACAGATCCATGGTCAGAAGAGAACAAAGAAGAAAAGGCAGGTGAGAAAGAAGAGAGAGCTGAAGATGAAGAAAATCCCCAATGTGATTGTGCAATGATGGCTGCTGCCAAGATATCACCTCAAGTTCTTGAAAAACTGTGTTCTGACAATTGCATTATTGCTTTTGCTAACACCAAAGAGGTGAATGAAAACCTTCGTGATAAAATCTTATCTGATGAAGTCAAATTTGAAAGATCTCTAAAAGAACTTAAAAACAAATTGGCTGAAAAGGAGAAAGAGATTAGCAGCATGAAAGAAGAGCAAAGCATAACCAAAACCCAACTCCAAACCTTGGTAGAAAAATACCAAGTTTGCAAAAAGGAGTTAGAATCCATCCAGATCACATGTGAGAGATGGGTGGAATCATGCAAAGGGTATGAGGTTATGCTTGAGAAACAGATAAAAAGCAATGTGAAATTTGGGGTTGGTTATAGAAAACATGATGATGAAAACACTGCTTTTGGAAAATCTGTTTCAACCACTGATGTAACTGCTGAGTTCATCCCCACAAACAAGAATGGCCAAGAAGTGAAAATCACTGACAAACTTGGTAACAAAATCACACTTGACAGACCAATGGGCCCCTCTGCTTTTGAGGAGATTGAAAATCATCAATTTAAACCAAAATGGTCTGATGAGTGTGATATTCTTGAAAATTTCAAGCCAATGGACTTTACATCAACTGATGGTGTTAAAGCTCCAAAAGCTAAAGTTATACCTCTCAAGGACATCCCAGCAGTGGTTAAAGCCTCTGCTACAAAGGAGTCTGAAAAGAGAAAGAAGAAAGAAAAAATTGATAACTTGTTTTGTGAATTCTGTGAGAAAAGGAACCATCTAACAAAAGATTGTTTCCACTTAAAAGCTTATGATATAAACAAAACAAGTGTCATAGTTTCAGCTGAAAGTGCATTGTTTGTGGTAAAACAAACCACAAAACTCAAGCATGTGTGTATCTCAAAAACTTTGATATAAAAAAGAATGAGTACCTTGCTAAAACATCCTTGAGTCCATCAGCATCACCATCGGTCAAATTCACCAAAAAGCAACCACTGTTTGTACCAGTTCAAACAGCTGTCACAAAATAGCTGAACCAAACATCTGTCAAAAGAGATGTTCAGGTTACTGATGCACCTCCAGCCAATCAGTTCAGAAAAGGCAAGGAAAAACAGTCTTACCAAAGGATTCCACACGTTTATGAGACCTACAAAAGGCCATCTAAACCTAAAGTGAATAGGCATCCTTTTGGTTATCAGCAGGTGATTGGTCAGGACCCTCAACAGTGGTTAGCAAGAAACAGTACTAAAACTGTCCAAACCCCTGACCTAACCACTGTCCATCACTCTGTATCAATACCAGACACTGCTGAATTCCCATCCAAAGCCATGTTGGCTTTGGAGCCCTTAATGAACTAATCCTTTTACTTCATGTGTAGGGAGCTTCTGCATGCTTTGATAGTCTTTGGTATGTAGATAGTGGAGGCTCCAGGCACATGACAGGATGTAAAGCCCTCCTCAAAGACTTTAAAATCCATGGAGGGGGTGATATATCCTTTGGGAATAATAGTAAAGGGAAAGTTCTAGGGTCTGGGACAGTGCAATCTGGAAATGTAAAATTTGAAAATGTCAATCTAATAGACAATCTGAAATTCAACCTTCTGAGTGTATCACAAATGAGTGACAAAGGGTTTGGGTCATTCTTCACAAAAGATTGTTGTAGGATTGTTGGACCAGAAATGGTTAAAAAGATTGAAGCAATAATCAAAACTGGTCACACTAAACTTGTTGCTCAAAGAAGTGGCGATGTTTATGTTGTTGATATGTCAAAAGAGTGTCCCAGAGCAGATGCCTGTCTGTTCTCAGCTGCCTCTAACAAAGAGACAGAACTTTGGCACAGAAGGCTGGGGCATACAAATCTTAAGACAATCAGTGAAATCTCAAAAAATGGTTTGGTGAGAGGCCTACCACAAAAATTGTTTTCATGTTCTGAACATTGCATTTCCTGTTTAAAAGGAAAACAGCATAAAAGTTCTTATAAGTCCATTGAAGAGTCCAAAACAACCCAGTGTTTGCAAATGCTACACATGGATTTGTCTGGCCCAGTTCAAGTCATGAGCCTCAAAAAGAAAAGATATTGTTTGGTTATTGTTGATGACTTTTCTAGGTTTACATGGACTTTCTTTTTGCACTCTAAAGATGAAACTGCAGGCATTTTGCAAGACTTTGTGATATAGGTTGAAAAGCAATTTGACCTTCCAGTAAAAAGGTTCAGGAGTGACAATGGCACAGAATTTAAAAATAAGGAGTTGGATGCCTTCTGTGTGAAGAAAGGGATTGTAAAGCAGTACAGCATCCCTAGAACACCAGAGCAAAATGGGGTTGTTGAGAGAAAGAACAGAACTTCAATTGAGGCTGCCAGAACCATGCTTGCAGATTTAGGTTTGCCATTAACTTTCTGGGCAGAGGCAGTAAACACTGCTTGCTATGTCCAGAACAGAGTTTTAATAAACCCCAGGCACAAAAAGACTGCTTATGAAATTCTGTATAAAATTAAACCATTGATCTACTTCAAGGTGTTTGGCTGCGCATGCTTTATTTTGAACTTAAAAGATTCCATTTCAAAATTTGCAGCCAAAATTGATTGTGGTTATCATCTGGGTACTCAGCCACTGCCAAGGCCTACAAAGTATTCAATACACGGACCAAGGCAGTGGAGGAGACTTTGAATGTAAAGTTCAATGAACTTTCCTCAATGAAAATCCCAGCAAATCCTGCTGATCTGTTTGATCTTGAAAAGTTTACTTTTGAAAATACTGCTGTCAAGACTAACAGTGCAGGTCCAACAGAGGATACAACACCAGACTATGGGTATGAAATCATCATCCCTCAAAGGTCTGCCACAAATGGAAAAGCATCAGTTATTCAAAACAGCTGTCAAAGCTCAACCACTGCTACCTCAACAGTTGTTGACCAAAGTAGCCCTTCTACCACTGCTTCCACATCCTCAAACACTGCTGACAAAAGTCCTCAAACAGTGGATAAAAGTCAGCAGTGGTCCACTTCATTACCACCCATTCCACCACCTTTTGAAGCCACTGCTGGGTCATCAAAGTCACCAGCAGTGGTTAGCTCAGATGATACACATTTGCAGCCTTCACCAACAAATGCCATCATACCATACCAAGGAGACTTAATCTTCTTGAGATCTTATCCACCTGATCAAATCATTGGCAACATAAATGAAGGGGTGCTCACAAGAAGCCAAACCCAAAACATTTGTCTTTTTGCTGGTTTTCTATCACTCCATCAGCCAGTCAAGTACCAAGAGGCACTAAAAGACAACAGCTGGGTAGAAGCCATGCAAGAGGAGCTCCAACAGTTTAAAAGAACAAGTATGGGAGCTTGTACCACTGCCAAAAGAGGTTAGTCCCATTGGCACAAAGTGGGTCTTTAAGAACAAAACAGATGAAAGGGGCATTGTTGTCAAGAACAAAGCCAGGCTTGTGGTTCAAGGTTACAGACAGGAAGAGGGGATTGATTATGATGAAACATTCGCCCCTGTTGCAAGATTGGAAGCTATCAGACTGTTCCTGGCCTTTGCTGTCAACCACAACTTGAAGGTGTTTCAGATGGATATCAAAAGTGCTTTCCTCTATGGTACATTGCAAGAAGAGGTCCATTTTATCCTGATCATGTCTACAGGCTAAACAAAGCCTTGTACGGCCTGAAACAAGCACCAAGGGCCTGCTATGAAACTCTTTCCAACTTCCTACTCTCAAATGGTTTCAAAAGAGGTACCATTGATAAAACACTGTTTCTTAAATGGAGAGGGAAAGATTTAATGATTGTCCAAATTTATGTGGATGACATTATTTTTGGAAGCACATGTACCAAAATGTGTGAAGAGTTTAGAGAACTCATGACAGCTGAGTTTGAAATGAGTGCAATGGGTGAGCTGCAATGCTTTCTTGGTCTCCAAGTACATCAATTGCAAAATGGAACCTTCATTCATCAAAGCAAATATGCTAAAGAACTTTTAACTAAATTTGATATGAATGATTGTAAACCATGCAGCACACCCATGGCCACAAATAAGCTGGTCATGTCTGATGAAAAGGATGAGCTGATTGACCAAACACTTTATAGAAGCATGATTGGGTCTTTATTGTACCTAACTGCATCTAGACCAGACATCATGTTTGCAACATGTGTCTGTGCAAGAAGTCAATCAGCTCCCAGAAAATCAAATCTCATTGCTGTAAAAAGGATTCTCAGATACATAAAAGGTGCTCCCACACTTGGTATCTGGTATCCAGCTAATGGGAATATCAAGCTTTCAGGTTTTTCAGACAGTGACTTTGCTGGATGTCATACCGCAAGGAAGTCCACTTCAGGAGGGTGCCAGTTTCAAGGTGATTGCTTAGTCTCTTGGCAGAGCAAAAAGCAAGCAGCAGTTTCAACATCCACTGCTGAGGCTGAATACACTGCTGCTGCAAGCTGTACAGCCCAACTCCTATGGCTTCAAAATCAGTTGCTGGATTTTGGTATCACTGCCTTAAAGACACCACTCATGTTGGACAGCCAGGCAGCAGAAAATATCATAAAAAATCCAGTTTCCCACTCTACCACAAAGCACATCGACATCAGACATCACTTTGTGAGGGATTGCTATGAAAAAAGGTTTGATTTCTCTGCATCATGTCCCAACTAAAGACCAGCTGGCAGATGTGCTCACAAAAGCACTTGATACAGCCACTTTTGAAAGCTTGGTCTCTAGGATTGGAATGCTAAACATGGAATAAGAAGCAACATCTTGTTTTTCTATGAATAAAAGCAACAAAATGTTTTTAGAAAATTAAAAATCCATCCTTAAAAATAGCTAAAAATGAAAATTTCATTAAATCCTTAAAAGTCTGCCATAACCACTGATTATTCAAAAGTCTGCTCTACTTCAAAAAGCCTGCCCACTGCTGAAAGGCAACCTCTGTTCTCTCATTTCTTGATAACGTCTGTTGTTCAAAAGTAGTGTCTCATCCATTGATATGCTATCCATTGATAGTGAAAATCATCCACTGCCCCCTTTCCACTGCTTTCATCAGTTGCTTTCATCAAAAGTACTGTCCTTCATTTTCACCAGTGGTTGTCACGTGGGCAGTACATAGCAGTCAGATCTTTTGTAACGGCTACCACGTCAGCATTCATTCTCTTTCCTATAAAATTCCCCACTCACCACCAAAATAGGGTTTTACTGTTGAATTGAATTCTTAAAAATTCTCTTCTCAAAGCAGTTTTTCTTCTCATCTCTCACAAATTCCTTCGATCATTCGTTTCAAAAATGACAAAATCGAAGTCATCTGCAAAACCCACACCAAAATCATCAAAAACAGCCTCTAAAAAGGCAATCTCCCTTGAAATTCCATTCAAAAAATCTCACAATCTCCTGGGTCTTCTCACAAAACCAGGATCCACCGATGTTTTCGATTCCATTATTACCATCATGGCAAAATCAAAGTACAAAACTTTGCTCACCGCTGATGCACCAATCTATTTGCCGACCCAAAGGGAGTTTTGGAAGAATGCAACCCTTGAACAACAAGGAGACATTGCAACCGCCATTAAATCTTACATAAAGGGTAAAACTGTCCAAATTACACCACAATCCATCTCCGAAGTCTTTCAACTCAATGACCAAGCAGGTAAAACTTCCTTCACTAAAAACGAGTTGCACATTGACTTCATTGAAAGAGGGTATGAAGCCACAATGATGACGAAACTAACCTTAGAAAAAGGTTATTTTCCTCCTGCACCCAGATTCCTATTTCGTACCCTCCTACTATGTGTTTCCAACAAAACCACTTCTTTTAATGAGATCCCTATAAAGATTCAAAATCTGGGATATGCAATTCTTCAAGAAGAAAATTATAACTATTCTCGGGAAATCTTTAAAGATTTGGTTAATAATGTTGAAACCAAATCATTCTTACTATTTCCAAGGTTTTTAAGTTACTATTTTGAAAAGAAATTCAGTAAGGATGATTTAGCTTTAATAAACCAAGGTGAAACAACTGTAATAAATTGCCTAACATCTGAAACTTTTTCACGAATGTTAGCACCTTGCAAAACACAAGCAGGGGTGCCTGAGCAGAATTTAGCAGCTACCACTGCTCCTCAGGTATCTGCTGCTGAGCCTACTGCTCTAGGTGATCAAAGCAGCAGACCAACTGTTTTGAAACCCACACCTACAAAACCCAAAAGGCTTTACAAAAAGAAAAATCAAAAACCCCCCAAACCAATCAAAATGGCAACTCTGGAGGATGAGATACCAGAGTTAATGCCTGTGACAACACAAATGTCACAAGAAACCACTGCTGCTTCTTCCTCACAGCAGTTGGTACAAAAAGAACAGGTTGTACACAAAGGGCCACCACATTATGATGCTCTGGATACACTTGTTTCCATCATCCACAGCTCAATGCCTGGAGCAAGTCCGCCTTCTACACCAACCATCACATCCACAATTCCACCAAAAAACACAACTACTGTTGGATGCAATTGATTTGAACCAGGCATTACTCAGTCCTTCTCAATCACCTGTCAATGAGAATATGCCTCAACCAATGACTGAGCCTGCTGTATCATTCATTGCTAACCCACCAACACAACCTGAGGAGGTTACACCCATTGAGTTACAAGTAACTCTTTGTGGTAATCCAAGTGAAGCAGCCACTACAACTGTTGAACCCACTGGTTTACAGTTGGACAGTGGTTACATCAATAAGACTTCCTTGGAGGCAATTCCTTTAATAGCACCTCTGCCAACCACCAGTGGATTTATTTATCCTACTGGCAACATCAAAAGGTTGTCAAGTGTTGAAGGAAGAAGACCCTAGTACCAAGAAAAAAGGGGCATCCGTGGTTAATGTTTGGAGTAAACTCCCTACCTCTACCACTGATAAAACCACTGTTAGTGGGAAATCAGATGATCCCATTCAATTGGGTGATGATTTAAAGTACCAGAAATTGACGGCTCGTGTTGAAAAACTTGATAACTCTGTTGCAGAGCTCAAAGATATGCTCCAACAGTTGTTACAGGTACAAAAGGTACAATCCACTGCTGTTCCACCTCAAACACCTGCTCTCCAACAGGCACCTGCTACAAATGAGCTCTGGAATCTATTTCAACCTTTTCTCCATCATCAAGCACAAATAGCAGATCAGCAACATGTAAAACATGTTCAACAATTGAGAAATGCTATGGAGTCTAGGTTCAAAGACACTCAGGCTGATCTAAAGGCTCTCAAAACTCAGATCCTGCACTCCACTGGCACTGCTCCTCCACCAGTGTTCTTCATTGATCAACTCCCCGAAGATAATGCCAAAAAGGGGGAGAAAATTCAGGAGTGGAGAAGGAAAGGAATAACAGATGGTCTCTACCTTGCACCAGAAAATTCAAATATGACCAAACAGATTCCTTTGCCAGATGGGAGTAAGAAATTTGATGTGACCACAAATGCACTTGCAGAAGCACTTGCATGTGTGAAAAGGGATAGAGAGGCCAAAAAGAAAGCCAGGGTGGATTATCCGGATCAGGGTACTTCAGGGTCAAGAGATGATGAAAATCTTATTGATGAAAAGAAGAAGCCTACAAGAAGAGTAAGGCTACCCAAATCCATTCCAGTCAGACGTTCAAAGTCTGCTCAAAAACCACCACTTAAAACAGCTGTTGTAACTCCTGTTGTATCAGCTGTTGTTGGTACTTCAGTAGTTTCAACATCCGCTCCCACTTCAACACACACCATCTCAACACACACTACATCCACTGCTTTACCGCCATCACCACCAAAATCAAAATCACCTCCTGTCAAAAGGCAGAAGACAGCAGTTGTTATAACTTCTGCTGTAAAGACAACAGTGGTTGGAACACCAGTTGTTTCAACAGCTGTTAGTCTATCACCCACCACTGCCACTACAACCACCTTTCCATCCAAAACATCATCAGTCCCTCCTCAAATAAAGAGGAGAAGGCTAATTCCTAAAGATGATGTCTCTTCACCATCACAAACATCTTCAAAATCTTTAGCTCTTGTCAATATACCAAAACTCGTTCCACTTTCTTCAGTTCCAATGCACAAACCCTTACCTCCTGCAGGTGTTCAATTTCCTCTTGAACTAGAAGCTGTTAGAGAAGAAATAAAATCTTTTTATATTGAGGATGACCCTGCCAAAAGGAGTTTGCCTTCAATCAAAGGATATCCCTGGCCCAAACATATATATGAATATTTGAAGATAAAGGCCAAGCAAGCAGAAGATGTCTCGAAAAGAAACACACAAGGGAAATCTGACAAAGAAGTTTCAAGATACTATCAATATCTGCTCACACAAGTCAGTTCCCTAGAACGTTTTGCAAAGAATGTCAGTCAACAAATTTCAGAAAGAGCAGCTGAAACTTTGAAGAAAGACTACATTGAAAGCATTATGTTTCACAAGAGATACAAAGGAGAGAGACACATGTACAAAGAGTGGACTGTTCCTGAGCTTGAAGTTGAAGCAGCAAGAATTCAAGACATGATAAAAAGGAAAGTCACTCACACTCCTCCTGATTGGGCAAAGTTCAAAAAGAATGTACCTGACAAACAGTTGGAACTAAAGAAAATGAAAGAAGAACTGGCTGCTGCTGATTTTGGTACAAAAAGACAAATTGCTAGATGGAAAGAAGATATGACCAGGTCAACCTACAAAAGGTTGGAGGAATTAAGAAAGAAAGATCCAAAAATTCTTCAAAAATCTGACTATCCTGAAGCAGAGGTTTCAAAAAGGCCAACAAAGCTGCACACCAGGAAAGCCACTGCTCCTACTGGTACTGCCTTTTACAAAAGAAGGAAACAAAGCCAGTTAGGAGCTGAAACAGTTCAAGAAATTCTTACTGGAAATGCTGTTGTAAAAGAAGGCTTGTTAAGAAAGTTAAAAGAAGAACTTGAACATGAAAACTCTGCTACCACTGCTCAGCCAGTGATGAACAGGCCAGCCTCACCAAATACTTCTACAAATAAGCATCTCCCAAGAAACCCACCAGGCTCAAAAATACAAAAGTGGGAAACTGACAAACAGACCTGCGTATTGACTTTGCTCAGGTCTGGTGGAGAAGTGGAGAAAATATCAAGGGAAGAAGCTCTTGGCCTGAGTCTTGAAGATTTGCAGGATCTCCTTGATCTTCCACTTAGCAGGGGTGATGAAGATACAGATGCCCTTGACTTTGAATTACAATTTAAAGGTCAGATAAAGGAGCTGTTAATGAGGCAATAAAATGTCCACAAAATAATGAAGGGTTTTGGCATTATCTGTTCCAGGGGGAGATTGTTAGGATTGAACCCTATCAGAGGAACAGATAATTAAAGCCAAAACTGGATCAGAGCAGTGGATCCTGAATAAGCAGATGTTGATATACAAATCTCTCCCATTGAAAGTGATTACAACTACTGATGACCTCCTATCTGATGATCTTGCTAAACTGCTGACCCATAACTGCTGCTCAACTAAAGATCTGATAGAAGACTAAAGTCCTACTGATTCAATCTACTGCCTTGAGTCAAGCACTGCTGATCCGGACAAGTGCTGCTGGGTTCACAGCAGTAGAAGGTTGCAGCAGCTGTTCTAAAGTCTGTTTTGTAATAGAATGTATTAGCAGTAGTTAACACAAGCAGTGTCTGTATAGATCAGAGGTTAGAGTTTGTTAGGAGGTTAGATGTCACTTTCATGGTGACGTCAGCTAAGATGCTCAGTAGTTTGCAAGTGCCTATAAATAGTTCAGTACTTTGTACTGTTCTATTAGCTCTTTGCATCATTCGTCTTCTTTGCACGAACAAACTACTGAGCTCTGGCTGAGGGGGAGTTTGCATTCATTCATCAATCATTGTAATCGTGTTTGAAATAAATTCAATCTTTCGGTTCATTGTGTAAAGATGTTTGATAAAAGTATTACTCTCGTTTGATTGTATGCAAAGTTTGTTTTCATCTTAATTTCCGCTGCACACTCATCCATCTTCATCTTATTTACAAACATAAAATATAATCAAAATCAAACTCAGATCCAACATGTCCGACCAGGCACGGCCCGTGCTGAGCTCTGCAGAAGCTGGAAAATTTAAGAAAAATCCTAAAAAAATAGAAAAATAAGAAAAAACGATCAGGCCGTTGATTCCTGACTTTCTTAAAATCCTTGTGTCCCCGGCAACGGCGCCAAAAACTTGATGCGCGTGTCGTGTCGTATGTTTTTATATATACTTTTAGCCCTTTTTACACGTTAGTCAAGTTTTAAATTTATAAAACACGATATTTTACTAACACCAAACACACATATGGGCAAGTGCACCCATCGTGAGCGTAGTATAGTGTTGGTAAGATACCGAGGTCGTCCAAGGACACAAGAGCTTTTAATACCGGTTTATCCTCAACGTCTAATCAAATCAAAAGTTTAGAAAAATGCTTTAAACTAGAAAATAAAAACTAAAAATGTTGAAAATAAAAATAAAATAAAAACAGATAGACAAGATGAATCACTTGGATCCGACTTGTGTTTAGCGTAACCTTTGATTATTTCTGCACTTTTGCACTTTTTAAGAGATTATCTTAGTTATTGTAGTAGGCCCCTCTTTTGAAGGTGACGTTACCCTCAACCCAATAGTTTGAGTCAGCAAGGATACAATCCTAAAGGGTTGGATTATTGAAAGATAATTAATTAAGTTATTAATGGGTAATGTGGTAGGCCCCTCTTTTGAAGGTGACGTTACCCTCGGCTAAGTAGTCTAAGTCAGCAGGGATACAGTCTTTAGTAGCCGGGTTAAAGTTTTAATAGTAGCTTACATATGCAGGGATCAAAGAGTTTGGACCCCCGCCATCCAATACCAGTGGGTATTGAAGGAGGTCCTATTAAATTTGACCCAGGTCCTTGCAGGATCTATACACTAAACAAGGCAAGACTCTTACCAAACCATTCCCTTAACCCCCGACCAGGTAGCCAACATATCTCCATATAGACCTTGAAGATATGAATGGTGAAAATATTTTATTTTGCATAGACAGTAAAATAATGTCAAGACACCACGGACAAATGATAAGGAAGATTCACCTTCAACATAAGAAACTAGTTATTAAAGTCATTAATACATAACCAAATAAAAGTGCCAAAAGATTTAAAATAAAAAGTATTATACTAGACACTTGTCTTCACCAAGTGATGTAAGAGACTTAAGCAAACATGCCCTTTGATTGCCAAGAACTCTTACGATCAATCTTGGATCTCGAGACTACTCACACACTCTATGATGGATGATGGATGATGGTGGTGGATGTGGGTTGTGATGGTGGTGGTGGGTGGGTGAAGTGTGAGAGAGGTGGTTTGCCAAGGGATGGTTTGCAAATGAGCCAAGCACCCCTAATTATAGCCTGCACCGAAGCCCGGACACAGCCCCGTGTCCATTGGACACAGCCCCGTGTCCACCCATCTTCTCTTTCTTCATTAATTGCAGTTTGTCTGCATTAGTTGACCACGCCCCCGTGTCCGCTGTGCACGACCCCGTGTGCAGAAGCGTATCTGTACTATCAAGATTTTCCTAGATTCTACGAATCTTAGAGTTGACCACGGCCCCATGTCCGCTGGACACGCCCCCGTGGTGGGTGATAGAAGCTTCTACAACTTTGTCTTTTCTGCAGACATGTGGGCACGCCCCCGTGCTCATTGAGCACGGGGCGTGTTCAGCCTTCTGTTCTCTTGTTTTTGCTTGGGAAGATGATGTCGGGGGTCGGGCATGCCACGTTTGTTCCTTTTCTTGTGTTTATGTTAGATTTAGCTGCCTTTTTGCTTCGTTTGTTCATTTGAGCTCATTTAATCCTGAAAATACAAAAGGAAGAAAAAAAAACACACTTTTTCCAACATTAGTACTAAAAAAGGGTTAGTTTTATGCCACATTTGATGTAATTTATATGTTGCATTTTGTGCACATCACTATCGTGACCTGAGGTCATACGCGGAGTTTCGTGATGAAGTCCATGGCTATGCTTTCCCATTTCCACATCGGGATCTCGGGTTGTTCAAGCAAGCCAGAGGGTCTTTGTTGTTCGGCCTTGACTTTCGAGCAAGTCAGACACTTCGAAACATAGATTGCGATATCTTTCTTCATTCCAGGCCACCAGTATCGTTGATAAAGGTCATGATACACCTTGTCGGCGCCAGGATGAATAGAATACCGAGACTTGTGGGCTTCATCCAACAGGATTTGTCGTAAGTTAGTACGTTTGGGAATCCAAATTCGGTCCAAATAGTGGAACATCCCATTCGATTTATTCACTAACTTCTTTCCATTATGATAAATCCTTTCCTTCTTCAAGGTGCGTTCGGTAAAACAAGCATGCTGAGCGTCACAGATGACGGTTTCGAGATGATGCTGGGCGTGAACATTACGAACACTATGCAAATAGCTTCGTCTGCTGAGGGCGTCGGCAATGACATTTGCTATGAGAGGATGATAACGGATCTCACAGTTGTAATTGTTGAGAAGTTCCACCCATCGGCGTTGACACATATTCAATTCTTTTTGGCTGAAGATGTGTTGTAGGCTCCTATGGTCGGTGAAGACCATACACTTAGTACCGTAAAGGTAGTGCCGCCAAATCTTCAATGCATAAACAACTGCACCTAGCTCGAGGTCATGGGTTGTATAGTTCTTCTCGTGGATCTTGAGCTGACGAGATGCGTAAGCGATAACCTTGTCTCGTTGCATGAGAACACAACCAAGACCAAGGTTCAAGGCATCACAATAGGCAATAAAGTCATCGTTTCCTCTGGGTAAAGCGAGAACGGAAGCATTACAGAGCATATGCTTGAGAGTTTGAAAGGTAGTCTCTTGTTCAGTTCCCCAAACAAAAGGCTTGTCATTATGCGTCAAGGAAGTAAGCGGGATAGCGATTTTCGAGAAGTCAACGATGAATCGACGGTAATAGCCCGCCGATCCGAGGAACGAACGAACATCGGATGGTGATTTTAGAGTAACCCAACTCTTAACAACTTCGATCTTCGCGGGGTCGACGTGAATACCTTGACTATTAACGATGTGACCGAGGAATTGAACCTCCTCTAGCCAGAATTCACACTTGGAGAACTTGGCATAGAGTCGATTCCCCTGGAGTAACTCGAGAACCAAACGTAGATGTTGCGCGTGTTCGGTTTTCGACTTCGAATAGATCAGGATATCATTGATGAACACGATGACGAAGCGGTCAAGAAATGGTTTGCACACACGGTTCATCAAATCCATGAAAATTGCAGGTGCATTGGTTAAACCAAAAGGCATCACGACGAATTCATAATGACCATAGCGGGTTCGGAAAGCGGTTTTGGAATATCTTCCTCCTGAATGCGTAACTGGTGATAACCTGAGCGTAAATCGATCTTCGAGAAACATGTAGCACCTTGCAATTGATCAAACAAATCATTGATTCGGGGCAGGGGATAACGATTCTTGATTGTTAGCTTATTTAACTCCCTATAGTCGATGCACATTTGGAACGACCCATCCTTCTTTTTGATGAAAAGGACCGGTGCGCCCCAAGGAGAGGTTCTAGGGCGAATGAAGCCTTTGTCAAGAAGTTCCTGGAGTTGACTCGAGAGTTCGCGCATCTCGGACGGAGCGAGGCGATTAGGAGATTTAACAACAGGGTTGGCTCCAGGAATGAGGTCGATACGAAAATCAATATCACGGCTCGGGGGTAAACCAGGTAGATCTTCAGGAAACACAAGAGGAAAGTCACGAACTACAGGCACCTTATCGATTGCCTTAACTTCCTTTTTCTCCACTACTACAATGTGAGCCAAGAAAGCTTGGTATTCCTTGCGGGGATACTTGCTAGCTTGGACACACGACATGAGTTGGAGTTTCTACGACGCGACTTCACCGTAAACACACAATAGATCACCATTAGCGAGCGAGAAGCGAATCATCTTATCGAAACATACAACTTCATCACGATTCTCACGAAGAAAATCCATGCCTACTATGATGTCAAAACTACCGAGCTGCATCGGAATAAGGTCGATGTCACACCCCAACCGAAGGCGAAAACCTCGGGGCATGGCACTGAGCGAAACAGATTGTTCAAGAGAAATTCCATAACAACTACTTTACCGGATAGTTTAAATATTATGTCCCATACCATAACCCATCAAGCAAAGTAAGTTATTACAGACAGCGATATCTCTAAAACAAATAACATGTTCCGACAACTCAGATTTCAAATAAAATAAATTGTTCGTTTGTTTCTAGCCTCTTCCTAACTTGATTCCACCAAGCAAGCATCCTAGCAGATAGCATCCTAAACACCTGTCACAAACGTTAAAATAAAGGTCAATACACATAGGGTAAATGTGAGCATACAAGTTTGATATAACATAATAGAGTTCGAAATCGTTTACGCATAACCAGCATGTACAACGTATAATGTGAAGCATGTAAGTTATCGACAAAGATTCTATCAATACCAATTGTAGGATCGTGTAATTGACCCGAACGAGTCGTTCAGAGGAGTTTTGATCAGTTTCAGGTGCGGAAAACAAGAAACTGACTTAGAAACAGCTTAATCTTCACTTTAAACACTGATAAGATTGATATAATCAGCAATTACAATCAGTCTCCACATTGGCAGCACCTCGGTATGGAATTCAAGAACTTACACACCTATATTGAGATTCCGCTCGAACCACATATATATAGCCGAGGTGATTCCGCTTGAACATGCTCAAGCGGAATCAATATTACAAGCGGAACCTCCACAAACAACTCAAGCGGAATCATAACATGTGGTTTCGCTTGAAATGACTAGGTGTCATTTCAAGCGGAATTAGCCTGTTTGACATCTAATTCTGCTATTTTCTCATAAATCGTGCCCTGATCTATTCTATCTAGCATAAGACTTGATACAAGATGAAGTCGACAGATGCATGAACTAACAGACTCCCCCTCAGATGTTGACAAGTCGTACGTGTCGAGTCTTCGCATCTTCAGTCTTAATCAGTCTCTGGGCTTCACTCTCTTTAACAACATTAACAGACGCCCCTTAACAATGTGCTGGCATTCCTTAAGTTCATCAGCATCATCTGCTTCAGGATCGACATCTGGCTTTCACAGGTTCAGATTGTCGACTGGCTCAAACTTTGTTCACATAATCTTCAGGTATCGGAACCTGACTCTTCAAGCTCAAACTTCTCAGGATCGATCGACCTGGCTCTACTATCACTCAGCTTTGACGTTGTTCCAAGATCGTCACCTGGCTCTCGTCCTGCTCAGGTTATCTACACAATCTCTACCTCACAATAAATTCCTCAATTAATCTCAATACGTATGCATTAACTCAAACTCTCCCTCAAATCAAAACAAAACTCTGATGAACCACATGTAAATTTGTTTAAAAATACATTCATTTAAGAACAAACTCCCCCTCACAAATTTGTCATCATGTTTAGCACTCGGAATTTTGAAAATCAGCTTTTCAATACCAGTTGTCGAAAATCTTTTTGAATTTTTCAAAATTTAAGCTAAAACACACTAAAATCTTTTTGAGATTTTTGAGTATAAGGAATGCAATGCAGTAAAGAAATATTTACAGACACTATTTTTTTGTGAGTTTGTGAAAGAGGATCATATCAGTTTTTGAGACAAATCACCAACACCGTTAAGCTTCATTTCATTTTAAGTTCTAAACAATTCACCTAGATTGTCAGTATATTGGTCCACTTAAATTTTCACACAAAGTTCAATTGATCCGAGATACGATATTAATGTTTTAAAGACTTAAACTTATTCGCGTGTCCCACTACTTGAATATACTCCCGTATCCAGATCCCAATATTCAGTCTTACAGGTGAGTATACCACAGATGATATCTGTAAAGGGGTTAGTTGCGAAACCGTGAGAGCTCAGGTCAGAACTTCCGTTCAGCAGAGAGATGACGGTTCGACTTTTGGTGTGTCCCCTTTAGAGGATCTTTTCTTCAACGGCAATGATTATCAATTTTATTGTTTCATCATTTTGCTAAGGGCGAGCTTATATTTCAAAGCATTTGCAGAAAAGTATTATCCGGGGACTAGGTCAGAATTTCCATTCAGCAGAAGTCCCGGGATAATACCCCAGATATCACTGAGTATAAAGACCTAGTATCTCAGAAAGAGGGACCTTTCAAACAAGATTTCGGGGGTTACCCATATATCCAAGAAGTTGTTACCCACAAAATAAGCAAGTTTGAATTTAGGTTTATATCTCGTTACAATTTACTAAATGTGCAAAAACCTACTGGCATATCCGCAGTGAGATTGTTTATCACATTTTTACTTTCCAATTCTTTAGCATGTTGTGACAGTCCACTGATGTACTATCATTTCCTCTTTTTGACAACAAAACTCGTTTTTGAATTTATCATGTTTTTGAATTTTTCAAATTTTCTAATGTTTTTGGATTTTCTGAAAATTTCTACTCCCCCTAAAATGCAAACACATAAGAAAATTGAAAACAAACTAAACTCTTGACCCACTAAGACACAAATTTTGAAAACAAAACTATACAAGAAAATGATAACCGATATTGAATTGCTTCAATTCGCCATTCACTAGGCATAAACAATCAGAACTCCCCCTTTCAACAAACTATTTTCTCATTAAGATTTCAAAACACTTAAGTTTGTTTTAATCAAAATGATTTTTCCGGAAAATAAGTTTGTTTTAACCACTTGTAGGGACTGGTTCATCATATTGTTAATTTTTAACCACTTGTAGTAAATCAAGTACAATTTAATATCCCTGATTTACCACTTGCAAGTATGCACCATCAAACCTCTGAACCACTTGGAAGTAAAATTTTGTAAGAAAATCAAGTACAACTTAATGTCCTTGATTTACCACTTGTAAGAACATAAAACATTTAATCACATGTAGGAATAAAACATCTACACAAACCATTTTACCAATCAAGATGTCAATTCCTGCTTCGCACTTACCAACCTAAAAGCTCCGGCATAGTCTTTTACCTGTAAAAATTTACCACATGAAAATTCATTCACACAATCTATTTAAATATGAATGATGCCGATTCCTGATCCACGATTACAAACTTGGGATCTCCGGCATAGTCCTGATTTTCAGGGAAAGAGAATTTCCACCCAAGTCTTACCAACCTTGGGTGTTTTTAGCTCTTGTTCAGTCGGGTTATAAGTTGCCTTTTTAGTCAGATAAAAATCTTTAACTCCTTTTGCCTTTCCCTCGACCATTTTCCCAAAAATTTTCTTAACATTCCCATTGAAAGCTTTCTCAATATCAAATTCCTTCTGAACAGAAAAAAATTGATTTGAGATCTCAACCTTAACAACTTTTTGCTTAATATTTTCAAATTTCAAAGATGGAATTTCAACATCATCTTCTGAAGACACAAATTTTTCTTCTTTTACTTCAACCTGTGGCTCCTCTGATTTTGTGGAAGCAGGTTCATCGCCGACCTTCTCATCACCCTTTTTGACAACCCATATTTGATTGTCCTTGGCTTTCTTTTTATAAAAAATTTTCTTTGAACTCTCACCAACTTCATAAGTTGAATTTGCAAAAATTTTAAATGCTTCAGTTGGTGGTTCAACATCGACCACTTTTCCTTTCAGTTTTTCAGATACTCCCTGTTTTGGTTTTGTCATTTGAGAACAAACTGATGCAATGTGACCAGTTTCATTGCATTTGAAACAGGTTCGAGTATCTTTCCGGTGAAAAACTCTAGTTCCTTTTCTATTCATCTCAGCAAGAAACTCCTGATTTGATTGCCTCCAGAAAGGTTTCTTCTGCTCTTCCTCAGCACTTCCACCTGAAACAAAATCTGTTTTTGTTTTAGAATTTTTCTCATTTTTATAGTTTTCTGGTGGAATAAAGCCTAAACCTTTCTTTTTGTAGCTACCATTATGGTTTGGTTTCTTTTGAAAACCAGAACCAGAATTGTAACCCTTTTTCTTGTTTAATCTCTGTTGAACTCTTGAAGTGTACTTTTTAGGTTTTCCAGTAAGATTTAAATCTTTTATTTCAGAAATATTAATTTCTGTCATTTTGAAAACCTTTTTAATCATTTCAAATTTAACACTTCTTATTGGAAACTCTTTGTCAGAATATAATTTGTCCGAATCATTTAAAGTGTATGCTACTTCAAATGTTTCATCATCCAGATTTGATTTTGATAACAAAAACTCTTTACTGTAAGCCTTTTTGACCATCGGTTTTGAACTGTTCACTGACGAACTTGACCCTCCAGACTCAGACTTTGACTCAGACTCCTCATCAGTATCCAACACTTGATCGACCACCTTTTTGTTTAACTCAGACTCATGATCAGTGTCAGACGATGTGAACGTGACGTCAATGTTTTCTGGTAATTCATCAGTTGTATCTGTTTTTAGCTTTATATTGACTGCTTTTTCAACTTGCTCCTCATTTGGTTTTCTGGGAGAATAACTTTCCCAGATTGGAGGCGGACACTTGTTATAGCTAACAGTCGGTTTCTTACCAGTATCTTTCTTCTTTGGCTTGTCATCTTTGAATGCTTCGAAACCTGCAACAGTTGGATAAATTTGATCAATAAGATAATCAGAACTAGAATAACTTTGTAATAAGCGTCTGATTCTCTCATTCTCAATTTTCTCAGTCTCCAACTCTTGTTTCCACTTAGCACTTTCTTCGATATAGAAATTTATAGCTTTTTGCTTCGACATCATCGTAGCATTCATCATCGTCAAAGCATCTTCTCTCTCAGAGTTAGTCTTTTGAAGACCAGTTACTGTTCTGTTCAAAACATCGTAAGATTCCTTCACGTAGTTAAGATTGAACAATAATTGTTCCTTCATTTTCTCATACTCTGCCAGCTTCTCATCTTTAGCTGCATATTCTTTGCATAACTCTAGACATTTTGAACACGGTTTGATAACTTCCACAATCTTTTCAACTTTGATAATTTTCTCCACATCAACAACTTTTTCATTTTCTTCAACTAATCTTTTGATTGTTTGAAACACTTCTTTAGCAAATTGAACTTTATCATTAAAATCAGAATCTTCTTCTTGATCCATATTTTCACTTTTCTTTTCTGTTTCAACAATCTCCTCAGCAACACTTTTAACTTCTTCATTTTGAACAATCTCATCTTTTTGAGCAACACTTTCAGACTTCTCCTGTTTTTGCTCTTTTGCTGCTCTTCTCTCTTTCAGCTTCTCCAAGCGATCTGCAAAAAAAAAAATAAATAAAACTTTCAGGAGAGAGATGAGATTTTGCAATATTAATATGTTTTTCTTCCTCATCATCACTGCTGTCATCAGTTGGAGATTGATCAAACTCTACTGATTTGTCAGAACAGTCATCTGAAGAACCAGAATCAGATGGTGTCTGATCAAAGACAGCTTCTCTTTCTGAACTTTCATCTGAACATTGTGAACTTTCTTCAGATGAAACAGACTTTTCTTCTTCATTCTTCACAGTCACACCAATAGATTTCATCCATTCAGTAAACATATCTGGTTCTTTTACTATCTTAGCAATGAACGCTTTGAAATCTCCCTTTTCATCTGTAAACATATCCCAACTAAAACCTTCTGGTAGCCTTTCATCATCCTGAAAGTTCCAGTTAAAGATTTCTTGATTCCCTATACATGCTCTTTTTGAATCCTCGATCACTTTTCTACCATGAGCCACTTGTGGTTCTTGTTGTTGTTGCTGACCAACTTGTTGGTATATGGCTTTCCGGTAGTAATCATCTTTTCCGAATGGATTCTTCTAATTACAAGCTTCTCTGTTCTTGCATTCCCTCTTGAAATGACCTTTCTCCCTGCATCGAAAACAAGTAACTTTAGATTTATCAAAACCTAAAGTAGAAACATGTGCATCAAGAAAGTCATTTCTTCCGGTAATCAGCTTGAATTTCTCTGCTCTTCTTAAGACACTAGCTAGACACCATTTGATGTCCATGAGCTCCATCTCTTCAGCATTTATCTGATCATAATCCTCCTTTGTGAGCATAGGATTCCCGATCCTCCCTGTAACCAACCATTCATAAGATAGAAGCACGGAACCCAGTAAAGCCATGTGATCTTTCGCAACTTCTTCAGAAAAACTTTGACCATCTGAAATATTCAATGCAATGTTGCACTGTATCACATTACCATTTCCAGTTTTTGTGCTTTGAGAATGAAAACATTCAGATGAACTCTTTGAATTAACACTTGGATATGAAGAAAATCCACTGCTTTTGTTTAAACTTTGATCAACTTTTTCTGTTGAATCTCCAGCACTAAATGCGGTTTGGATTTTCGGGCTTCTTTCTACTTCTGGAACACTGCCTTTGTAGTACATCTTCACATCCTGTTGACCACTTGGACTATTCATCCTCGCATTCTTTTGTTGTTCCAAATCTTGACCTTCAATCTTCTCAATAAATTGAGAAATTGTTAACCCATCATATACCCCAGTGTTCTTCAGAATCTTCAAGTATGTTCCCCACTCTTTCTGTGGCAAAGCGTCAGCTAACTTGTCTACCCACTCTTCACGATCTTTGGTTATGCTTAACATTGACATGGATCGAACTAAGTGGCAGTATCTTTCAGTGAGCTTCTTTGTATCTTCTCCGGGCAAACTTGTAAAAAGATCAAATTCTTTCTTAAGCAGTGCCTTTTTACTCTTGATCATATTCTCACTACCCTCAAACTTGACTCGAAGAGCATCCCAAATTGATTTTGATGTCTTGTCATGTTGAAGCAATATGAAGATGTCTTCTTTGATGGCTTGCTGAAATAAACTAATCATCATCTTTTCAGCTTTATACATGTCTCGTTCTTGAACAATAAACTCAGATATTGCTTTCTCAACTTGCAAATCAGTACGTGGTAAGACATACTTCTTCAAAATGCACTCCCAAGATCTAAGATGGTTAGCTTGAACCCAGTTTTCGAATCTGTCTTTCCAACCATAATACTCTTCTATGCTCATTAGCTTTGGGGGTTTTTGTAACGTTCCGGTTTCGTTTTCCAGATTCATGTTCTGAGTAATGGACGCCGGAGTAGTCGGGGTAGCAAACGCGTTGTAAAAATCGTTATCCATGTTTCAGTAGTCAAATTTCTAAACACAGTCAAGTTCAAGCGGAATAACCCAGATACAGTTCAGGATCGTGTAGTTTACTCGAACGAGTCGTTCAGAGGAGTTTTGATCAGTTTCAGGTGCGGAAAACAAGAAACTGACTTAGAAACAGCTTAATCTTCACATTAAACACTGATAAGATTGATATAATCAGCAATTACAATAAGTCTTCACACCTGCAGCACCTCGGTATGGAATTCAAGAACTTACACACCTATGTTGAGATTCCGCTCGAACCACATATATATAGCCGAGGTGATTCCGCTTGAACGTGCTCAAGCGGAATCAATATTACAAGCGGAACCTCCACAAACAACTCAAGCGGAATCAACCTGTTTGACATCTAATTCTGCTATTTTCTCGTAAATTGTGCCCTGATCTATTCTATCTAGCATAAGACTTGATACAAGACGAAGTCGACAGATGCATGCACTAACACCAATGACTGCGATTTGACTGCGAGTAATGAGTGCGCAACACAGCTGTAACACCCCGTGTTTCGAAAGTCAAAGTCAACGTTGAAGTCAAAGGAAGAAAAGATTGCTAATTGCGATCTGTCACTCCTTGCTCAACTGCTGTTTTGATTTCTTTGACTGGTAGCTAGTCTATTTGTGTTGTAACGTTAGTTGTATTATGTGGAGTATTTGTTAATAATCGAGGTTTAGTCGTTGTTTATCACTTGTTTTATCGCTAATTCGCTTATCGCAATCTCATTCGCAACTCGAATTATGCGTTCTGGATATTGTTTTACGTGTGTGTGCTACTTATGTGTTACTTATGCATGTTTATGTATGCTTATATTGTGGTGATCAATCAAAACGAGATCACAACGCTATCGCAATCAAATCGCAAACGTTAAACGCAAGATATTTAGGATGATTGTATGTTAGATACAGTGGTTAGGATTAATGAGAAGCTCTATCGCATCACAATGCTCAACACGCGAATCGAAACATCAAAACTCGTCGTGCCGAACACTCGAATCGAGTGGCCGACCGATCGAGTGGCCAACCGATCGAGCTGCCACCCGATCGAGCTGCCACCCGATCGGGCTGCCACCCGATCGACCAGCCACTTTCCCCACTTTCCATTTTGGGAAACGCTATAAATACCTCTCATATGTCACATCACTTGATGTGACAGCTCTCACTTGACTCAACTCGCTCTAGCTGCACTTTCTCTCAATTTCTCGCGATTCTTGTAAGTTTTCAACCTAATCTTGTACTTTCTTGATCTACACGCACTCCTACACCTTTCTATCTTTTAAATCTTAACTTTTAACCGTGAAATCACTATATTCGAGGTGTTCTAGGATGACGTCATCATGGAGTTCTTATGAACTTCATGTTTTGGACTCAATCCACCAAGAACAACTTAGATCTGAACGATTTCCATATGAATAAACAAAGATCTAACATAGATCTGAACATATTCAAGGTGAAAAGGATTGAAAGATGGTTTTCTAACTTTCTTTCAACTCTTTTACACTCAGTGCACTCAAACCGATAGAATTGGAGCTTATTCTGATCATCTACTCCTTCTTAGAGTTGTGTTGGTTCAAGATCTGAATTCTATCCAAGACACTACCGATTTCGGGTTAAACATTGTTGGAACCTGAAGGTTTATACATGTAGGTTAGCATAGTTAAAGGGTTGTTTCTTTATTTGCTTAGTTTACTTGTGGGTCGAGTATGTATGGGTTGGGTTATTCTATTAGTTGTCGCATGGGCCTAGGTTTAGAGCCCATTCGTTTTGTATTTAAACAAACCTCAACCATTTGGTTGAGGTTGATCAGTGGTTGCGACTCAAAGGGATAGCCGAAGTACATAAGAAGTCTTGTATCAGTCTTAGTTCATCTTTGAATGCAAGATATTCTGGTTTGTGTTTAATCATGTTTTGTTTATCTATTCATTCTTGAATCGGTTTGTGATTGTTTTTCGCACTCTCACAAACTAGTGTTTGATATCATTGAAGGATCCTAACGGGTTTTACAATTGGTATCAGAGCCAAGAAACCAATCTTGGTTCGGTTTTGATATCATTCAGATTCAAGAACATCTTATGCTACTGATCCAGTTTTTCATTGTTTGTTTTGCAGTGATAACATTCATCTTCAAACTGTTCTTAGAATTTATTGAAAGAAATTACTGATTTTGGTTTGTGTGATTTCAGAAAGTTGTTTGCTGATTTCTCAGAGTTTTGGTGATCAAAGAAAATTCAAAGATTACGATATCTTTGAATTTTTTGAAAAGTGCTGAAAATCAGGGATTACGAGTCAACAGATTTATCTCACATTTGTTTTGTAGGTCTCGACTGGCAACCATCAGCTGTCTCGACTTGTCTTGTTTCGGTCTCGACTCGCAACCATCAGCTGTCTCGACTTGTCTTGTTCCGGTCTCGACTAGCAACCATCAGCTGTCTCGACTTGTCTTGTTTTGGTCTCGACTCGCAATCAACCAAGGTCTCGACTTGTCTGGTGTTGGTCTCGACTCACAATCAACTACGGTCTCGAGCTGTCTGCATTTAGTCTCGACTCGCAACCATCTGTGGTCTCGAGTTGTCTGCCTTTTAGTCTCGACTCGCAACCGTGGTCTCGACTCGCAACATCACTTTACAACGTGATTTGGACTTGGACTTTGAACTGTTAACATTTTTTGGACTTAAAATAAATAATTGATTAATTAATTAATTATGTCTACAAATAACGTTGATTTGGCTGCCCTTAACAAACAACAAGAACTGGATTCAAAGGTTGGAACCACTACACGCATTCCGAGGTTGACTGATGCGAATGATTTTCCAGAGTGGAAATGGCGCTTTGAACAACATGTGAAGGTTAAGGATTCTAAAATTTGGAGAAGTATCATGAGAGGTCCAAGGGAGATAATGACAGACAGTCCTACTGAACCGGGTTTAAAAGTAAAGAAAGCCAAAAGTGAATATACTGAAGAGGATTTCAGTATAATTGAAGAAGATGAAAGAGCATTGTCTTATCTGACCATGGGATTGGGCCTAGATATCGCTATTGGCTTTCGTACCTGCAAATCTACCAAGGAACTGTGGGAATCTTTGATCGATGTTTACGAGGGAAATGAGGACATGAAGGAGAGCTGAAGAAACTTGCTCAGACAAAGCTTCAATAATTTCAATCACATCTATGGGGAAACCGTTGATAACCAACTTCAGACGTTTGTCAAACTGGTCACTCAAATGCAGATGGAAGAAATTCATACATCAAATGCTTCAACAAATAGGCAACTTTTAAATGCGCTACCAAAAAGCTGGGATCATCATGTTGCAATGATCAAGAAAACAAAAGATCTTGCTAGGTGCAGTTTGTCAGAAATGATTTCTCATATCAAAGCATGTGAACTAGATGATAAACAAAGAGAAACCAATCATAAAAACAGCATGCTAGCTGCAGGATTCACTATTGCTCCGACTTCGTCAAACAATAACAACGCCGCTCTCTTGTCTCAAGGAGGATTTCAAATGTTTAGCAATGCTGCATCTGTTAAGGCTGCTCCTACTTCAGCAAATGTCTATTACTCTGGGTCTCCTGCACAAGTTGCTCCATCATCTTCTACTGCTGCTTCCGCTTCTGCTGTGAATGCATCCTCTGCAGCTCCTGCTTCCTCTGCGAAAAATGAGATGATTGCTTTCTTTACACAACAGTCGAAAGAAAATTTGGATATCGCAGCCTCCGTTATAAATTTTTTGAACGCCTTCATTGCAGGAAAAATTGATCCTCCTAAATGGTGTGGCGATGACCTACATCAGATCCATCCTGATGATGTTGAAGAAATGGACATCACCTGGCAGATGGCGATGGCTGCTTTCAGGGCACAAAAGTTCATGAAAAGAACAGGTAAAAACAGATGGGGCGCTTCTTTCATAGGAGCTTCTAAGGTGCCTTTTAACTTACGTTGTTACAACTGTCATGAGGAAGGGCACTATGCTCGAAATTGCACAAAACCACCGATAAATAGAGAACAAACTCCTGCTCAGCCCGCAACACCTAATCGAGAAAGAGCTCTTGTGACCACATCTAGTATAACAGATGCTGCTGCTACTGGAAGTCCTCAACCAGAAGGATTAGCTCAAGCCCTGGTGGTTCAGCCCAACATCAACTTTGATTGGAATTCAGAAATTGAGCGTCTGAACATTTCAGCTCCAGAAAATCAAGCTGCTTCAAATAACATTGCTTTCATGACCTCAAATGATCAAGCTTCTGTACAAGAGGATGAGGCTTCAGCTGAAAACTTTGCTTTCATGACCCAGATTCTTTCAGCTCCAGTTAAAGGTCTTACCAAAGAAGAGGTACTTTCTGCTTTCTGTACTCATGAATGTAGAGAAAGAGTTGAAGTTTATAGAATGCACAACGCTGAGCTAATTCAAGATTATCAAGATATAAAAAATAAAAACTTTACTTTATCAAAAAACGAAAAACTTTATAAAGAAAAGATTGAAGCTCAGCGAAAAGACATCATCAAACTCAAGGATGATGTAAGTGTGAAATCATCTCAACTCTTATACATTCAGGAAAAACTGTGCGTTGTGACAAAGGAACTGGAAGATATCAGAGATAGATATCAAAGTAATGAGCTTAACATTAAGAAATTTGATTCTTCCAGTAAATTAGTCAAAAAATTGTGTGATCAACAGCTCGCGTACAAGGAAAAGAAAGGGTGTGGTTTGGGTTATAATCAGACTCCTCCTCCCTACAATGATAATTATACTTATTTACCAATGACTGAGGAGGAGATGATGAATGAGAGTAAAATGACTTATGGTTCCAAAAACAATAAGTTGTCATCTAATGATAGACCAGTTGAGAAACAGAAGTCTACTCCATTAAATTTCGTTTCTAAAGGCTCAATTGATCCTAACGTTTCGTCTTCATGTGCAGATGATTTTTCTGAAGTAAAGTGTGGAGATGTTCATGGGAGTGAACCAGTTGTTCTTTCAAATATTTCTGAAAATTATTTTGAACAAACTGAATCTGACATTGCTTTTGGTCGTTCTTTATTTGCGTCGTTTTCTGCTTATGTTTCGTCTTGTGAGCCTGTTGTTTTGGGCAAAACTGATGATGTTTGTGTTGAAACTTTGAACAATAAGTGTGGTGATGATCGTTTTTCAGCTAATTTGTGTGATTGTGATGTTTCTAACGTTTCAGTTGATGACAGTGTTATAGGTGAGGTCCCTCAGGATGCATTCAGTGAAACCACTGAAACGACTTCTCAAGAAAATCAAGAGTATCCTGATTCTTCTTCTGAATCTGTCTCAGTGGGTGTCCCTAATGTTGAATCTAGTGGGACTCCATTGGAAACTGTAGTTGAAATTGAACCTGAATTAGTTTCACATGATAAATGCGTTGAGGAAATGCATATTGATGAGACTTATACATGTTCGAATAATGAACCTGAATTAGTTTCACATGATAAATGCGTTGAGGAAATGCATATTGATGAGACTTCTACATGTTCAAATATTGAACCTGAATTTAGTAATGAAGAAAAGGGAATTGAGATAAGTGAGGAGTCATTAGATAAACAGCCACCAAAATGCTCAGAACAACCACAAGCAAAACATGTTCAGAAAACTAAAACGCCAAATCATTCAAAACCAAGAAAATCTTGTAAAAATTTTCAAAATACTAACAAAATGAAACGTCAAACATGTTATAACTGTGGCATCGCGGGCCACATTGCCAGAAATTGTGTTAAACTCCCAAGGGCATCGTACAAGAGGAAGTTTGTGCAAGATCAGAAGGTCAAGTCTAACCGATATCGTTGTTCAGAGTCAATGACGACTGAAAAGACTAAGACAATGAAAAACAACTATCGCAAGACTAAACCTTTTGATCAGGATTGGAATGCAGCCAAACGCAAAAATCAAAATCAACAAAATGATTTTCGAAGAAATCAACATAATGCCTTTGGTACCTACAATTCTAACTGGTCAAACAAGCATTGGAAACCTAAAGCTAAGGCCACGCAATCCAATCCGTCTCATACATGTTATCGAAATTCTGCCATTAGAAATACTTCGAAGTTTTTAAATAAAGACAATTTAGTGTGGCAGAGAGTGACTTACATTGATGCACAAGGAAAACCCAGATCCACTATGGGCTGGGTTCCTAAATCTAACTAATCCCGCTAATCGTGCAGGAATAGCTGTGGAGGACTACCGTGCGCCTCTGGTACATGGATAGTGGCTGTTCCAGGCACATGACAGGAGACTTATCCCAACTGGTGAATGTCAAAGAATTTAATGGTGGATATGTCTTATTTGCGGGAGGAGAATCAGGCAGAATCACATTGAAAGGAACCGTACAAAACGGCGTTTTAAGCTTCGAAAATGTTAACTATGTTCCAGAACTGAAACACAATCTGTTGAGCATTTCTCAGATTTGTGATCGAGGAAATTCAGTTCACTTTACAAAGAAAGGATGTCATGTTCTTAAACCTGGGATTGTCATTCCAGAAGATTGGTTCTTAATGTCAGCAGAGAGACGAGGAAATGCTTATGTGATTGATATGAACAAGAAACCGTGTGAAGAAATTACTTGCCTATTCTCGAAGATTTCAGAACATGATGGTCTACTGTGGCATCGTCTCCTTGGGCATGTGAACATGAAGAATTTGAACCGACTGGCTAAAGGTCAATTAGTACGTGATCTTCCAATAAAATATTTCATTTTGGTTGAAAAGTGTGTTGCTTGTGCAAAAGGAAAAGCTCATCGAAAACCTCACAAGGCTAAACCTGCACCCTCGACGAAAGCCATGCTTGAATTACTTCACATGGATCTTTTTGGTCCAGTGAATGTGTTGAGTATTGGCAAGAAAGCTTATTGTCTTGTAATCGTCGATGATTACTCTCGTTACACCTGGGTGTATTTTCTCACTCACAAGAATGAAACTGCAGTTTTAGTGAAACAATTCATCACTCTAGCTGAAAATCAAGCGAGCACCAAGGTGAAGGTTATTCGATCTGACAATGGGACAGAATTCAAGAACGTTACTTTGGACACATTCTGCACAGAAAAGGGAATTGATCGTCAGTATAGTGCACCACGAACTCCTCAACAAAATGGAGTAGCTGAAAGAAAAAATCGTACTCTTATCGAGGCTGCACAAAATATGCTGGCTGACTCGAAGCTTCCTAGTTTCTTTTGGGCCGAAGCTGTTAGCACGGCTTGTTACGTCCAGAATCATGCTTTAGTAAATAAACGTCATATGAAAACCCCTTATGAGATTCTGGAAGGACGTAAACCTTCGGTTTCACACTTTCGTATCTTTGGATGTCCTTGTGTATTATTACTTATGGACTCTAATGGAAACTTTGAGGTCAAAGGGGACGAATGTTTCTTTATTGGATATGCTAAAGGCTCTGCCTATAGGGTATACAACAAAGTAACTAAAAAGGTCGTCGAGTCGTGCAACATTGAGTGGCTTGAAGAAAACGCTACAGATGCTAGAGTCGGACCAGATTGGTTATACGACTATTCTGAATTGTTTAAGTCGTTTAATATTTCGTCAAGTGATTTTTCAAATGCAGGTGTGTCTATTCCAAAACAACCGTTGTCTTTTGAGGACACTGAAGAAGAAGAACAGACAGAAGGAAGCGTCAGACATCATACCATTGATCCGCCGGGAATGGTGTTTACGCAGCATCCTACGTCTCAGCAAACGTCCCATCAATCCCCTGAAGGTGCTTCAACTGGTGGTTCTGCATCTAATGGTTCAGGATCTGCACTATTTCCTGAATCCATTCCTGAAGATTGCATTGTCACCACTCCATTCGTTCATAATACTGCAGCATCTAATGAGGGGGAGTCTAGCAACACCACCACTGAAGACGAGACCGTACCTGACCTGGCAATACCTACAAGTGTCCAACGAAATCACCCTATAGAGAATGTGATTGGTCCTGTAAATGCAGGAATTTTAACCAGGAGCCAATCAGGAACCATCAATACTTGCTTATATTCTTGCTACATTTCACAAATCGAACCTAAAACTGTTGATATAGCTTTGCAGGAACCAAGCTGGGTAGATGCTATGCATGAAGACCTGAACCAGTTTGAGAAGCTTGGCGTATGGAAACTTGTCAAGTTGCCAAAGGGAAAGCGCAAACTTGGAACTAGATGGGTGTTTCGAAACAAGAAAGATTCTGCAGGGGTTATTGTTTGAAACAAAACAAGGCTGGTGGTTCAGGGTTTTCGACAAATAGAAGGTCTGGATTATGATGAAGTATATGCTCCGGTTGCCCGACTTGAAGCCATCCGGATCTTCTTAGCTTACGCGTCATATATGGGGTTCACTGTATATCAGATGGATGTCAAGACAACGTTTCTATATGGAGATGTGAAGGAAGAAATCTTCGTTGAGCAGCGACCAGGTTGTGTGCATCCAGATCATCCAGAATATGCCTACAAGCTAGACAAGGCATTGTATGGATTACACCAAGCACCACGAGCTTGGTATGCCACACTAACTGAACATCTTTTGGCTCATGGGTACACACGTGGCACGATAGACCTGACTCTGTTTATCAAGAAAGTGGGTAAGGATCAAATCTTAGTTCAAATTTATGTCGATGATATTATTTTCGGGTCTACAAGTGAGGAGCTTTGAAAGGAGTTTGAGAGAGTTATGAAAAAGAAGTTTGAAATGAGTGCTCTCGGGGAAATGACACTGTTTTTGGGTCTACAAGTCAAGCAGAATTCTCAAGGGATTCTTATCCATCAAGGGAAGTATGTGGATGACGTGCTAGCAAAATTCAAGTTTTCAGACGCAAAACCAGCTGAAACACCAATGGCAGAGAGACCGTTATTGACTGAAGATGAAGAAGGATCTCCTGTGGATCAACGTCAGTATCGGTCTATGATCGGGTCGTTGATGTATCTGACAGCTAGCCGTCCGGATATCATGTTTGCTGTCTGCAACTGCGCAAGATATCAGGCTAATCCTAAAACTTCTCATCTTATTGCTGTTAAACGAATCTTTCGGTACCTTAAAGGCCGACCCCGGTTTGGTCTGTGGTATCCGAGGGATTCCAATTTTGACTTGTTTGCATTTTCTGATAGCAACTTTGGAGGTACTGATAGTGACAGGAAATCTACATCAGCGGGATGTCAATTTCTGGGCGACAGGCTCATTTCTTGGCAATGCAAGAAACAACAAACGGTGGCGATATCTACAGCTGAAGCTGAGTACGTTGCTGCCTCTACCTCTGCATCTTGCTCTCAAGTGGTGTGGATGCAACATCAATTGCAGGACTACGGTTTGACTTATCTCAATACTACTATTTACTACGATAATGGTGTTGCAATACAAATAGTTAGAAATCCAGTTTTTCACTCCAAAACCAAGCACATAGACATAAAAGTTCATTTCATTAGAGACTGCTTCGACAGAGGTCTTATTACACTTGAGCAAATCGACACAGATGCAAATGCTGCCGATTTGTTCACCAAACCTGTCAGTAGCTCAAAATTCAAAGTGCTTGTGGATTTTCTGAAAATGATCCGTTTCACTGACTGAGCATGTTTTTGTTTCGTAGGTAAATTTGTACATAAAGTTTTCTATTCTTAGGTAGTTTTTATTTATGCTCAAATTTAGGGGGAGAAAATTTTGAAAAATACAAAAACAATAAAAATTTGAAAAATACAAAAACATTAAAAAATAGAAAAATACAAAAAGAGGCGTTGCATGACTGGGAAATGAAATGAATTTTCACATTATGGTCAAGGGCTGGCTCATGTAAAACCAGTATCGAAATAGTTTGACTCTAGTATTGATGTGTTGGTAGGCTCTATTCTTAAGACTGGAAACATTGGCTGTTTTTGTTCAGAACTAAAATAGTACATGACCCCAGGAAAGAAAATCACTTGGAATTAGCTCATGTCTTTTTGAATGTCTGTATGTTATCCCGATACACACAATTTTGGTCTGTCTCTGAAATCTTCTCTGAAAAAGTCGTGTACCTCCTCTGCTGCATCCAGATACATGCTGACCTGGAGGTGCTAGGCAACGACACCTTCTGCTGCATCCAGATACATGCTGACCTAGCTGTACGTTGTCGCGCTATAGATCAAATACACCAGAAAGAGGCCCTCTAGTGCCCAAAAGAAACCCCAATAAACTTATATCAAATTGAGAAAAACTCATTTGATCTGTATATTATATCATCTCTACAAAAGATCTATTCTGTTCTCTTCTTAATCTATTCCCAGTTAAGCTTTCAGAGATCTGGATTGGACTTGTGAAATATGTGGTAGGGAAGCTACTTGCATGATAGAGTGTGCTGTTTATATTTCCGGGATTTGATTAGTATTTGCTTGGGTGTTTATTGTTAAGAAATTAAAACATGATAAAATATGTTACAGGCAGTTATATGGAACAGGTCTAGGGAGATGAGTTTAGGTGGACAAATATACTGGCAATCGTCTAGATCATTCAGTAGTAGATCAGTGTTAATAAGTGAAGTTAAGCCCGAACCTCGTGATTTGATCCCTGAGTAATTTTGTAAATTTCCTATTTTATTATTTTTTTTAAATAACAGTTTTTTTGTTATTTGATTTTTGTGTTTTAGGTTTTTGCTTTTATTATGCTCAGAAAGTTTAATGGATTATTATAACTGATTTATTAAAAAGATTTTTATCATAAATTGTTTTATCAAAAGAAATCTTTTAAGTCAGTTATGCCCAAAAGGTTGGTCTCGGCCCAAAATCAAAGGCCCGGTTCACTTGGTTTTGAGGTATAAAACACAGGTCTCGAGTCGAGACTTCATTTCTCACTCGAGACCTTCTCATATATTCTCTCAAAGTTCCGGCAAGTTGATAGATCTTCCAACGTGATTCTCCGGTTTCGATTCATCATATTCTGCTTCCGGTCTCGACTCATCAGTTTTTGAAGGTATCTTGATGTTTTGGTTGAAGTTTTGCAGGTGTTATGAAGATCTGATGATGCGTTGATGAAGATTTGAAGATTGTCAAGAACCCTAGTTTCTAATATATTTTGGTCTTCAAACAAATCATCAGATGTTTTTGGGATTTTGATCCAAAAATTTGAAAGGATAAAGTTGTTTGTGGGGTTTCGACTCAGATAACATAAGGACTCGAGAGCAGTGGTTACGAGTCGCAATCTCATGGTTGTGACTCGAGATCTCAAGGTCTCGACTCAAGGTCTCGACTCGAGATCTCAAAGTCTCGACTCATGGTCTCGACTTTGTGATTCATGATTTCGACTCGAGAACTCATGGTCTCGACTCATGGTCTCGACTCATGGTCTCAAGTCAAAAGCAACAGTCTCGAGTCAAGATTTAAAAAAATCTGAGTTATGGTGCTGATTGATGAGTTCCAAATGTTGACTTTGCAATTTTGAAATTTTGTACAAATATAAATGTCAATGTTTGTAATGCATTTTTGTTTTATGCAGATTATGGATTTGAAATTCATTTCGACGCATAATCAGGCAGGATACTTAGCACCTCCACCAGAGAAACACAGGAGGATGTATACTTCATTGATGAAAGGTCTCAACAACTGTCGTATAGTTCACGCACTACGAGAAAATCCAGTTATCTAAGAAAATTTTATTCAAGAGTTTTGGAAGAATGCGAAAATTGAAGTTGTTGAAGGAAAGGGAGTTATCGTTTCTGAAGTTCAAAAGAAGGTTGTCACTGTGACAGAACAGATGATTTGAGAAGTTTTACAGTTAATGATCAAGAAACAGATTCGATTGAGCTTCCCGCTGGCACAGTTGAAGCGATATTGCCTAGATTGAGTTATGAAGGGAAGTATCCACCTCTGGTTAAGAAGTTTGTGCATCCTTATTGGGGACTTTTGTTGCACATGTTTCTTTTGTGTATAACAGAGAACAGGGGAGGCACTGATCAGTTGAACAGTACACAGTCTGCTGCACTTGCCTGTGTGATAACAAACGAGCCTTTCAATTATTCAAAGTATGTTTTGGAAGCTATGAAGAGAAATGTGTTAGGAGTCAGAAAGGACAAATTTCTCATGTATCCGAGGTTTTTGCAAATGATTTTTAATGCTCGTTATCCAGAGTTGGAGAGATCTGGAAACACATTGGAATTGAAGCCCATGGGTCCAGCTTGTTTTGGTGCTCTCACTCCAAAGAAGGGTACTGAGAAGAAATTTGAAGGATTGATTCCGTTAGAGAAATTTGGTCAATTTGTAGAGACTGAAGATGTCGTTGCTAATCCAGAGATAGTTCAACCTGTTCCAGTAAATGATGCGCCTGCAAATGCAATTGTTGCTGAAGAACATGACGTTCAAAGGTGTGTTGAAAATGAGCCTGAGACAGAGTCTTTAACAATTGATTCTGACGATGAAGGCATTGAGATTATGTGTGATTCTGGGGAAGATGAAGAGCTTCCTCCTGAAGCTGAAGCTGAAGCTGTTACTGCTATTACTGCTGTTCCACCTGTGATTTCTGCTGAAAGTCTGGCTTTGCTGTTAAAATCTGTAACTGAAAAGATGGGAAATCCTCCTTCTGATCTTTCAGTTTATAATGAAGAGCCTAGTGAGAACCCAAAGGATCCTGATTCGCTACCATTGAAGCGGAAAAGGAGGGATCCTCGACTCGGAATGTATGTTGAGCAAAACAAAGATCAATCCATGAATACTGCTGAGGATGATGAAGGTCTGTATGACTTCGATTTTGAGAAAAGTGTCACTGATACCACCACATCTACTGAAGATATCTTTGAATTTGATGCTGACACTCAAAGAAATGATATGGATACCACCACTGTTGATGTTCAAGTTACAAGTGTTGATACTGATTCTGTTGATATTATGTCACTTGGTGTTTCTAAATCTGCAGGTCCTTCTAGAGTCGTTCTTGATGTGCCTAGCAGTTCTAGTGGTAAAAGACCTGAAGAACCGTTTAGAATGCCAATTGATGATGATTCAAGCGATGATGATGATTTCATTAGTATGAGAGAAATGAAGAAAAGATTAATTGTGGTTGAGCAAGAATCAATTCATAAGGAAGCCAAGATCATCCAACTTGAAGATGTTATAGTGCAAAAGAATCAACAAATTGAACAACTTCAAGGAGATGTCAGTTTGTTGTTTACTATGGTTTATGATTTACGTGAAAAGTTGGAGAAAAAATATGGTCAAGAGTTTTCGGATCCGACTGACGTTGAAAACAGAAGAAAAGCCTTCGAAAAGGATAATGCTGAGAAAAGTGCTGCAATGGAACAATACTTCAAAAGAGTTACTGATCCAGTGGCAGACAAAGAGAAGGCTGAAAGAATTAAGAAGAAAAGAGAGCTGGTTATTTTGAAGAACAAGAATCTAAATCCAGATGATGATGATGCTCATGCAACTCACCATTTAATGGATGTTGGTGAAACTCTCTACGATCAAGTTGGAAATCGTTCTGGTGTGGTTAGCTGGGGTTTTGACCATGATGGAAAGAGATGGTGGATCAAAAGAAAAGTGGGCCCTGTCGAGTGGTACAAACACCCATGCCAGTTTCAGTCTTTCACTAAAGTTGATCTGACAGAGTTGTCCAAGGCACCTTATGTAGATGACAATCCTGGGGGTCCTGGATATGTGTTTTTCGAGAGATTGAAGAGGGAAGTTCTTCATAACTTTCCGTCGATGCGAACGACAGAGTCTTTTGTTAAACCAGCTAAAGGGATTAGAGATCCATTTACCAAGAAGCGTATGAAAATTGTGCACTGGCCTGTAACTGACAAAGAAAAGATGATTCCGTTGGTGGAAAAGATTCCAAAAGGTGCATTAAAGTCTTTACACTTCTGGGCTTATGATGAGCATCTGGGTCAGGCTGTGTTTGTTTCTGATGTATGGGTTGGGTTATTCTATTAGTTGTTGCATGGGCCTAGGTTTAGAGCCCATTCGTTTTGTATTTAAACAAACCTCAACCATTTGGTTGAGGTTGATCAGTGGTTGCGACTCAAAGGGATAGCCGAAGTACACAAGAAGTCTTGTATCAGTCTTAGTTCATCTTTGAATGCAAGATATTCTGGTTTGTGTTTAATCATTGTTGTTTTGTTTATCTATTCATTCTTGAATCGGTTTGTGATTGTTTTCCGCACTCTCACAAACTAGTGTTTGATATCATTGAAGGATCCTAACGGGTTTTACAAACATGAAACACCGTCTCGGACAAGTCAACTGGTCGGACTAGGGTGATTCCTATCCGATCGGGTTACTTGAGCCATGACGAGGTTCTGTTGGTTAGCACGTTATCAAATTGTCTCGAACAAAACGCAAACTATCAAAACAACCAAGTGTAAAGACGATCAGGTCAACTAGGACGGATTGTCGTCCGATCGGATTGCCACCCGATCGGATAGCCACCCGATCGGCTTGCACCTTGGTCCCACACTTAACTTCTATTTTCAACTTTTGAGGTTGTGAACATCGAACGGATTGCCGTCCGATCGGATTTCCGTCCGATCGGATTACCATCCGACCATGTGATGTTTGGACTTCAACACTTAAACATATTTCAACATGTTCAAAGCATTACCAGTTCTAACGGATTGCCACCAGATCGGATTGCAATCCGATCGAGTGACAAACTGTTGTGAACTTGTTCTCACTAAAGTATCCTACTAGTCGGATCGTCGTCCGATCGAACCGCCGTTCGATCGACCGACCTGAAGGGTAGAAATATTTCTCTGTTTTCAAAATGCTACAACGAAAACTTCAAAGTACAAACCATCATACACAAACACACCCATCCTAAACGAGGTAACAATCCAATCGAGTGGTCACCCGATCGGATGACCATCCGAACTGATTGTCACCCGATCGACTGGCCTTCCGATCGGATTACCGTCCGATCCTTTGACACTTGCACCTTCTTACGCCCCGCTTATCGTTTATGCTATCGTACTGACCAGGCTAAACTCACTCTAGCGCTCCCTTCAATCCATCATCACTGTGAGTATACTCGAACCCTTTTTGCTTTATGCACTTTTGGGGTGTTACATACGTTATTTATTCTAAATCACATCGAACACACTACGAAATACTTTAACGCTAACCGTTACTGCATGTTATACGTGACTCAATGAATGCTTGTTTGTTATATTTACACATAGATTGTTGTCTACCTACCTTAGCAACGATAGTACTATAATTTGGACTCAGCACCTGTTCACTCAGGGGTTGTTAAGGACAATTAAACACATGGTTCGCAGTGGTGAACATGTATTACGAACTGCCTTGTGTAGTCAACCCGCAGTCATTGGTATTGATAGGATCATGTCGATAACTTACGTGCTTCATTTCACGCATTGTACGTGCTGGTTATGCGTAAACAATTTTGAACTCTATTATACTTGTATGCTCACCTTTACACTATGTGTATTGACTTTTACTTTAACGTATGTGACAGGTGCTTAAGATGTTAAAATGCTTGGCTTGTTGTGAAATCGAGGCTAGGAAAGAGTCTAGAAACAAAGAAAATTTATTTTTATTTGAAATCTGAGTTCTCAGAATAGAACTATTTGTCTTGATTTTTGTCTGTAATAACTATGCTACTTGTTATGTCATGGTATGGGACATGATGCTTAAATAATTGGTAATCGTAGTTGTTATGGAAACTTCTGGACAATCTGTTTCGCTCAGTGCCGCGCCCCGATGATTCCGCCATCGGTTGGGGTGTGATAGATTGGTATCAGAGCCACAGCTATAGAGAATTAGGCAAGACTCGACCTAGTCCGGGTCGATGTCTTAGAAACGACCTAGTCTATAGTTAAGTACCAACATACCGACTTGTGCATACCCTTAGGGGTTTTGTACGAGCTTACTTGCTATACCTCGTTATTCTCGCTTGCACTACACTAGCACTGCACCTTAATTTCGAAAAAGAATAAGTGATTGGGTAGAGACTAGGTGTGAAAACCACAAACTCTCGACTAGATCGCTTGTTCGACTCGCATTATTATTTATAAACACGAGAATTTGCGTCAGATCAGGAGTGAAATCCGTACTTTAACGCAGGTTTTCTTCTCTATTTTATCAAAACAGGAACGAGGTTGTTAAGTCAGGGGTGAAACCCGAACCTTGACGACTTGTTCCGACCACTATTTTTGTTTTACAAAACTCTCACCAAAGTCTCGACGGACTCCAACGACTTGAAGTCACGCTGTAACTGGAAGGATGCGTGCCATTCGCCCAAATTCGAGGCGAGATCACAGTCCCGAAGGCCAAAGTATATACCAAAAGTCCTTGTGAATAGTCGATTCACTTTGGGTAGTCAACGTCTAACAGCCGCAGACAATCTATCCTTGATTTTTATGTGTTTCGATTCTGAGCTCGCAACTGCCGACTCTGATGATTCGTCGCTTTTATGTCGAATTATGTGTTTTATGTGATTTTATCTGTTTATATGTTCGATTTTGGTGATTTATTCTTTTTTCGCTTCGCTTTGATCGACGCACACGACTCGCACTGCACATCTACCTCAATACGCTAGCAAATCGCTACTACTTGGGGAATCACTGTACGCTATGTTGCTCGCTATGTACTCGCTAATCGCAATCGCTATCCTCGAACGTGCGCGAACTGTGAATGATAGGTTTCTGTATTCTGACTGCTTCTATGTGCCCTATGTGCCTTATGTGCTTATGTGAATCTATGCTTATGTGCCTACGTGTTTATTTGTTACATGACTGTGTTCCTGAGCTTTAGTAGTATTAGGTGTGTGAGGTGAGATTCGATTATGTTGTGTTTGAGTCCTGTGGCAATGTCTGTTGCAGACGATGTCGTTATCTGGATCCCTCCACTCTCGAACTGCTCGTAAAAACCAGAAAGACAAACGCCTTGCTGCTCTCATCGCTAAACAGATAGCGAAGGTTATTCCTCAAATCGTTAGTGACCTGCAAGAGAATACCAGCAAGTCTTCTGAAGAGTCCAGGACAGATTCGCCAAAGTCTGTTTTTAGCTTCAAGCAGTTCAAAGCTTGCGGTCCGATAGAATTTACTGGCGAAGATGGCCCTACAGCCTTGTTTCAATGGTTTGATTCGATCGAGGTCACCCTGCGCCAGAGTGGTTGTCCTGAAAATCTCCGTACTCTGAACGCTACCGGCGTCTTCCAGTCTCGCGCTTTAGACTAGTGGACGGCCGAGAGAAACAAACGCAGAAATGATGCAGCTTATGGTCTGACATGGGATGAGTTGAAGAACGACATGCTGGAAGAGTTCTGCCCTCCCCATGAGTGCCAAAAGTTGGAGGATGAATTCTGGCATATCAAGTAGAAAGATGGTGATAACGCAGCTATGACTGCTCGCTTCACGCAGCTCAGTTTCATCTGTCCTGATCAAGTGAAGACGCCTGAGATCACGATCAAGAAATACATCCGTGCTCTGCCGGACTGTGTGGCTGATTTTGTTCAGGCTGCCAAGACAACTACCATCGAGGAGACTTATCTGCTCGCCGCTGAAATCAATGACAAGCGCGTCAAGGCTGGTGTCTGGGACAAAGCCTCAAAGAGTCTGCATCAAGCTACAACCGCCACCGCTGAAACCGCCACCGCTGCTCCTCAATCATTCAAGTCCTCTCGTCGTAAGAGGAAGAATGCTAACAAGAAATGTGCTGTTACTTCCGCTGCCCTGCTTCAAGCCGTACCGGCTCAACAACAACAACAACACCGATCAACTGCCGTACCAGTCACCTATGCACCGCCTGCAAAGCGTGCGTACACTGGCCCTCACCCTGCCTGCCCGACATGCACTTATCATCACCCGGTTGGTATAGCCTGTAGATATTGTGTGCATTGCAATATGTACGACCATTTCACCGCCAATTGTCGCACTGGCCCCCGTCACGCCGCAGCTCCAGCTCCTGCTCAGCAAGCTCTAATCACCGCCCCTCAGGGTCAACAACAAGAAGCTCCAGCACCCGCGATCGACGCCAGAGCTTGTTTCGCATGTGGCGATCCTAACCATTTCGCCAACATGTGCCCCAACAGGGTGGTTAAACAAGAGCCTCAGCAGCAACAGCCCCAGCAACAGCAACAGTAGCAGCAACAGCAACAACAGCAAGCAGCATGCGCCCGAACCTTCAACATCAATGCGCGCCAGGCCCAGGCTAACAACAACGTGGTCAATGGTACGTTCCTTGTGAATGGTATATATGCTTCGTGTTTGTTTAATACTGGAGCCGATAACTGTTTTTTGTCGTTCGAATTCGAGAAGCTCCTAAATCGTAAGTGCGCCCCTCTACCCTCGTCGTTCGATGTCGAAGTTGCCACCAGAAGAACTGTCGATGTCAATTCTGTTCTTCGTGATTGTACTCTCGAACTTAACAATCGCATCTTTCCTATCGACCTTATACCAATGCAGCTTGGTAGTTTTGACGTCATAGTAGGCATGGACTTTCTTCGAGAAAACCATGCTGATGTTGTTTGCTTCGATAAGATAATCCGATTCTCGCTCGTGAATGTTGACCAACTTTGTGTGTATGGTGAAACTGCTTCGAAGGGTCTCAAACTCATGTCATGTATCCAAGCTAGCAAGTATCTCCGCAAGGAACACAGAGCTTTCTTGGCCAACATTGTAGTAGCGGAGAAGGAAAAGAAAGGAAAGGCGGTAGACCAGGTACCAGTTGTATGTGAATTTCCAAACGTCTTCCCGGATGAATGATGCGTGTCAGTGTGTATATAATTTGGGTGTATATTTTAAGCCCTTTTTACACTTTTTAGCCAAGTTTTAAATTTATAAACACGATATTCACTAACACTAAACACACATATGGGCAAGTGCACCCATCGTGGACGTAGTATAGTGTTGGTAAGATACCAAGGTCGTCCAAGGACACAAGAGCTTTTAGTACGGTTTATCCTCAACGTCTAATCAAATCAAAATGTCAGAAAAAAAGGTTTTTAAACTAGAAAAATAAAACTAACTAAAATGCTGAAAATAAAATAAAAGTAAAAACAGATAGACAAGATGAATCACTTGGATCCGATTCGTGTGTAGTGTAACCTTTGATTATTTTCGCACTTTTGCACTTGTTTAAGAGATTATCTTAGTTATTGTAGTAGGCCCCTCTTTTGAAGGCGACGTTACCCTCAACCCAGTAGTTTGAGTCAGCAAGGATACAATCCTAAAGGGTCGGATTATTGAAAGATAATTAATTAAGTTATTAATGCATAATGTGGTAGGCCCCTCTTTTGAAGGCGACGTTACCCTCGGCTAAGTAGTCTGAGTCAGCAAAGATACAGTCCTAAGTAGTCGGGTTAAAGTTTTAATAGTAGTTTAACTTATGAGGGGATCAAAGAGTTTGGACCCCCGCCATCCAATACCGTTGGGTATTGAAGGAGGTCCTACTAAATTTGACCCAGGTCCTTTGCAGGATCTATACACTGAACAATGGCAAGACTCTTACTAAACCGTTCCCTTACCCCCCGACCAGGTAGCCAACATACCTCCATATAGACCGTGGAGATATGAATGGTGAAAATCTTTGATTTTATATAGACAGTAAAATAATGCCAAGACACCACGGACAAACGATAAGGAAGAATCACCTTCAACATAAGAAACTAGTAATTAAAGTCATTAATACAAAAGCAATTAAAAAGTGCAAAAGATTAAAAATAAAAAGTATTACACTAAACACTTGTCTTCACCAAGTGATGTAAGAGACTTAGGCAAACATGGCCTTTGATTGTCAAGAACTCTTATGATCAATCTTGGATCCCGAGACGACTCACACACTCTATGATTGACAATGGATGATGGTGGTGGATGATGGTGTTGTGATGGTGGTGGGTGGTGGGTGAAGTGTGAGAGAGGTGGTGTGCCAAGGGATGAGTTGCAAGAGCTCCAAGCACTCCTATTTATAGGCTGAACAGAAGCTCGGGCACGGCCCCGTGTCCACTGGGCACGGCCCCGTGTCCATCCTCCTCTCTTTCTTCGTTAAATGCAGTTTGTCTGCATTAGTTGACCACGCCCCCGTGTCCGCTGAGCACGACCCCGTGTGTAGACGCATATCTGTACTATCAAGATTTGCCTGGATGCTGAGAATCTTATAATTGACCACGGCCCCGTGTCCGCTTTTTGTCTTTTCTGCTGACTCTTGGGCACGCCCCCGTGCTCACTGAGCACGGGGCGTGTTCAGTCTTCTGTCTTATTGTTTTGCTTAGGAAGATGTTGTCGGGAGGTCGGGCATGCCACGTTTGTTCCTTTTCTTGTATTTATGTTAGATTTAGCTGCCTTTTTGCTTCTTTCATCTATTTGAGCTCATTTAATCCTGAAAATACAAAAGAAAGACAAAAGCACACTTTTTCCAACATTAGTACTGAAAAAGGGTTAGTTTTATGCCACAATTGATGTAATTTATATGTTGCATTTTGTGCACATCAAATACCCCCACACTTGAATCTTTGCTTCTCCTCAAGCAAAACTCTTTATAATGTGGCTTTTTCACTCCCAAATGGAATGGGTAGAAGAGAAGGTTTTTGGGCTTGTCATAGAGTGTCGGGATTTCCAAGATTCTTTATTTAAGTTTTATTTTTATTTATTTACAATCCTATTCGTCATGATTTATTAAAAACGTTTCATAAGATAAATTACTTATTAGGGCATAATATGCCTTTTTAAAATTCTATTTATATACAAGTTCACATACCTCACGGTGGATCACTCAACACTCGGCCGAAGGTGTATTTTTAGTGAATTACTTGAGAGCGGCATGGAACTTACTTCTACCATAAGCTTTCCAAGCAATCAATCCTCCTTCTTTTTAACTATATACCTTTGTAAATATCAAGAGGACTTTTTGGGTGAAAGGTTAGGCTTGGGCTAAAGGTGGGTGGTGGGTTAGTGGTTAGTGAAAGGGCGAAAAGCGTAAAAAGCGTCGGTTTTTGAAAGACTTTTTATTTTTCACAATTTTATTTCATTTTGATGAACCATTTCTTTCAAACAAAGTTATTTTTGATGAACTTGTTTGTTTATTTGGTTTCATCAAAAAAAAATTTTTTTCAAGTCATAAGAAAAACCGAGTTTTGTTACTAAAAGAAAGGGTTAAAATAAAAAAAGGGTTCTGGTGAGTAAAAAGGGTGTCTGTTTTTGGGTTAAGAAATGAAAAGGTTTAGGCTCAAAGGGGTTAACTAGGGGGATTTTGGGTAGGTGGTAAAAACAATGAAAAATAATGGTGTAGAAAGAAAAAGGGTTAGTCCTAATGCCTCCATCATTTACTTACTCGGGTTTAAGTTGGTAAAGACCGGGAATGTATTCTCGTGGCAAGTTCTAGAGTCGTAAGAACCAAGCGGCTATTCACACAAGAAACGAAAAATGAGCATTTAGTGTAAAGATATGTATTTGTATGCTCAATAAAGGCTCAAAACTCACTTTTGTGGGAATGGGTTTTTATGTGATCAAGTATATATGATCAAATTTTAACTAAGCTTGTCATGTCGTTTCATAATTTTCTTATGTTGGTTTTTTTATCACGACACCATCGGTTGTAAATTTGTAAAAATATAACCTTGTTAGAACTTGAAATTCCCAACTTAAACCTAGACAAGTAAAAAGAAAATGAAAATTTTTGAAAAAAAAATTGGGGTGATTAGCGGTTCCAATAGAGTTTTGTGTAAGGCTTGTTAATTAGGGCTTGCAAGATTCAAAGTTTTAGCATCCCCCCCCCACACACACACACTTAAATTGCACATTGTCCTCAATGTGTCCCAAAAATAAGTTTTTAGGTTGATTGAATGTGTAAAATGTGTTAAAAGCAAAATTTTATGTTACTGGTACTCTGGACACGACCCCGTGTCGGATGGGCACGACCCCGTGTTCAGGTGCCAGTAACGAAAACTTACAGAAGGTGGACACGTGGGTGTGTTGGCTGGACACGACCCCGTGTCTGGCAAAAATCTGCAGAAATTAAACAAATAGCAGGTCTGGGAGGTGGGAACGGGGGCGTGTCGGCCGGACACGACCCCGTGTAGACAGTTTGCAAGATTGAAAAACAGGTTTCTAGCTCCGGTTTTCCTGTCCCGGCTTTAGTAGTACTAATGTTTAGTAATCTAAGCCTCGTATGTACCTGTTTTATCAATAAACACCACACCAAACAATACCAAACATCCTAGATTACCAAGTTCAACATCCATGTCACAAAGTTAAAAACAAATGCAGAAAAATAAAAAGAGTTAGGGAAAGTAAATTGTTCGACACTTCGGCACGCAGGCCGGAAATTGTTTGATAGAAAGGGGGTTAACCTGTGGGATTACCAACCACCTGCTCCTGCTCCTACTCCACCCGCCTAGTCCATGTCTTCATCACTGTCCTCGTCATCACCTCCTCCTCCATGCCCCGCAATGTACTCCCGGATGCTTCCAATATCATCTTGGATATCGGAGATGTTTCTTTTAATGGCTCCGACCCGGTTGTATGTGTTGTTGGCGAGGTTGTAGGTGTTCCTGGTGCACATAAGGTTTTCCTGCAAAAGATCATGTAAACTCTGAAAGTTAGGAAACCCACCTCCTTGTGAGGAGGATTGGCCCGGATCACTGTGAGGATGGTACTGGTAGTGAGGAGGTTGTTGAAACTGTGGAGCGTGAAGGACTAGCGCCTCTTGCGGGTTCCATGCATGCCCTTGCATCCTCTGAAAGCTAACCAACCCGTCTTCCACCTCATAGATTAGGTTCATGGAGCGGCAGATGTGCACATCGACTCTTCCCGACCATGGGCCTCTTTCGAAAGACCTAGGTATGTTCACGAAGTGCTTGAAGAGACGGTATACCCACCCCCCGAAGAAGATAGGGGTTGGTGCATGAGCTAGCCGGTTCAGATGCATGTTTCGGAGCAAGAGAAATGGAACATCGAGGTGTCTTCGGGTATGAATGCAGTGAAGGATTATCAAATCTCTCAACCCAACAACGCCACCACTATCATGCCTTTGGCTTAGAGAGTAACCGAGGACCCTATGGATGTATTGGTAGAGTGGGTCCCTCAACTTGGTACTCTTTGTGTTGCTTGGGTTGTAGTGCCCTTCACCAATCTGAGCCCACGCGGCTTGGCTCTCGTTCTCATCCAAATCTCGCACCCCTCCGGTGTTCTCTTCACTCCCCGAATCTTCCTCCGTATACAGCCCAACTATTGCCCCGAATTGTGCCATTGAGATCGAGTACTTCGTTCCACCACATCGGAATGCCACCCCATCATTGTCAAAAGGGTCGCACCTTGAATTGAAAGTAAAGGTGCTATAGAACTCCATAGTGCCCTCATGGACGGAACGAAGTCTAGTGGTTAGGGCAATCCTTAGTGGGCCTGTAACGAGGTTGTTAAACCAGTCAAGTTGGTTCACCATTGCTAAGAGATCCGTGCACACTTGTCTTGGGTATTCTTCTGGTCTTGTTTGAAGTGTGTCATATCTGGCCCTAGCATCGAGCTCATTTGCGTTTAATCTTGTGAACTTCTTCGACATCTGAAAGAATACACCAAAAGTTAGCACGGAATAATGAAATTTTTCGGAGAAAATTGAAAACAGTGGGCTGGACAGGCCCTGTGCTCAGCGGGCACGACCCCGTGTCCAGGCGTCTGTTACTCAAAAATTCTATTTTTCGACTCGGTCCCGAAAAATTGAAAATTTTTGGTCAAGTATGTGCGGTTTCCCCCGAAAATGAAACCCCAAGTGCCGTTTTTCCCAAAACAAACCGTTTACCCCTTCAATTTTATCTTTTTCGGTTCAAAAACAAGGGTTTGGGGTTTTTGTGAGAAATCGGGCAGATCTATCAACAATACAAGTGGGTTTACTTTCCATAACACTAATCTATACTAATGCTAACAGATTTAAGCAAAAATTTGAGGTGTTAACTACATGCAAGTACCTAATCTAACTACTAATGGGGATAGAATCATACCTTGTTGTTGTTAGAACGACAGGAGAAGTTGAAAATCTGCGGAAAATCGCTTGGACCAGAGAATTTTGTGGGGAAATGAGGAGTGTTAAAATGAAGAAACTGTTTTGAAAAGGGTTTTAACCCGACAGTTGTGTCGACACGGCCCCGTGTCTAGCGGACACGGCCCCGTGCCGAGCAAAGTTTTTTTTTCTTTTATAGTGCTCGTGTGAGTGCCCTGTTTTCCCAAAACTCGGTTAGAAGACTTACCAGTTTCGATGTTCATCCGTTTGTTCGTAACTTACCAGGTATGATGTTGATGCCTTTACTCGTCGACAGTTTGAAGCGAGATCTCTTCCTCCTCATCCTCAATGAATCCTTGATAGAGTTTCAGCCGTTGGCCATTGACTTTGAATGGAGTTCCATTCCAAGATTTAATTTCTACTGCACCGTGAGGAAAAATATGGGTGATGGAAAAAGGTCCTGACCACCTAGATTTTAGTTTACCCGGAAATAATCGAAGTCGTGAATTAAACAATAGAACTTGATCTCCTACTCGAAATTCATTAGGTTTAATGTGTTTGTCATGCAAATTTTTCATTCTTTTCTTATAAATTTCAGAGTTAGAGTATGCATAATTCCTTAATTCGTCTAATTCATTTATTTGACAAAATCGATTTTTACCGGCAAATTCTAAATCTAAGTTTACATTTTTTATTGCCTAGTAGGCCTTGTGAGCTATTTCTAACGGCAGATGACAACTTTTTCCATAGACGAGCTTGTACGGGGTTGTGCCTATTGTTGTTTTATAAGCAGTTCGAAAAGCCCATAAAGCATCATCTAATTTATCAACCCATTCCTTTTTATTTAATCCTACAGTTTTTTCAAGTATTCGTTTTAAACCTCTATTAGTCACTTCGGCTTGTCCGTTTGTTTGAGGGTGATATGCTGTTGAGACCCGGTGATAGACCTCATATCTTGTTAAGATTTTTTCGAGTTGATGATTACAAAAATGGGTACCTCTATCACTTATTAATGCTTTTGGTGTTCCAAAACGAGAGAATAATTTTTTCAGAAATCTTACCACGACTCTTCCATCATTTGTTGGAAGTGCCTCGGCCCCGGCCCATTTAGACAAGTAATCTACTGCCACAAGTATATATTTGTTTCCTTTTGACGGCGGGAAAGGTCCCATAAAGTCGAGTCCCCACACATCAAAAATTTCACAAACGAGAATGCCATTTTGTGGCATTTCGTTTTTGGAAGAAATATTACCTGATCTTTGACAAGAATCACATGTCTTAACTAGACTTTGCGCGTCTTTGTGAATGGTCGGCCAATAAAATCCTGAATCAAATACCTTTCGTGCGGTACTAGCGGCACCATGATGTCCTCCGTATGGACCTTCATGACAATGGCGGAGAATTCTTCTTACTTCACCACCATGTACGCACCTTCGGATGAGTTGGTCGGCACACATTTTGAAAAGATAAGAATCTTCCCAAAAGTAATGCTTCACATTAGCAAAGAATTTCTTTCTTTGGTGATGTGGCCATCCTTTGGCGACTATACCGCTAGCTAAGTAGTTAGCATAGTCGGCATACCATGGTTCTTCCTTGTATTCCACCATTTCTAGGGACTCCGTTGGAATTTTTTTGTTGATTAGCGCGTCCCTAGTTGCCTCCAAATCTGGGTCTTCTAAGCACGAAAGATGATCTGCTGCTGTATTTTCTGCTCCTCTTTTGTCTTTAATTTCAATATCAAATTCTTGGAGGAGTAGAATCCACCTGATCAAACGGGGTTTTACGTCTTGTTTCTTGAAAAGGTATCGAATGGCTGCATGATCTGTATAGACTATTGTTTTAGAAAGAACAAGATAAGAACGAAATTTATCAAAAGCAAATACCACTGCTAGTAATTCTTTTTCAGTTGTCGTGTAATTCTCTTGTGCATCATTAAGTGTTTTACTAGCATAATAAATTGGGTGAAAATGCTTTTCTTTTCTTTGTCCCAAGATTACTCCAACTGCAAAGTCACTTGCATCACACATGATTTCGAAAGGTAATTTCCAATCAGGCGCTATCATGATAGGTGCATTGACTAGCATTTCCTTGAGGGTTAGAAACGCTTGATTGCAATCCTTGTCAAAGATGAAAGGCGCATCTTTTTCAAGTAATTTTGTTAGAGGTCTTGAAATTTTAGAAAAGTCTTTGATAAATCATCTATAAAATCCAGCATGCCCTAAGAAACTTCTGATTGCTCTAACTGAGGATGGTGGAGGTAATCGAGAAATAGTGTCTATTTTTGCTCGATCAACTTCCATTCCTTCGCTTGAGATCTTTTGACCGAGCACTATTCCCTCTGTTACCATGAAATGGCATTTTTCCCAGTTAAGGGCGAGGTTAGTTTCCTCACATCGGGATAGCATTCGTTCAAGGTTATCGAGGCACTGGTCGTATGAGTCTCCAAAGATAGAAAAGTCGTCCATGAAGACTTCCATTGTCTTTTCTATCATGTCATGGAAGATGGCCACCATGCAACGTTGGAATGTTGTGGGGGCATTACATAGACCAAATGGCATGCGTCGATAAGCAAAAGTTCCATAGGGACATGTGAAAGTGTCTTTTCTTGGTCTTCGGGCGCTATCGGGATTTGAAAGTAACCTGAAAAGCCATCCAAGAAACAATAAAATTTATGACCGGATAATCTTTCTAACATTTGATCAATGAAGGGTAAAGGAAAGTGATCTTTCCTTGTTGCTTCATTTAATCGTCTATAGTCTATACATACTCTCCATCCTGTGACGGTTCTCGTTGGTATTAATTCATTCTTTTCGTTAGTTATTACCGTCATACCTCCTTTCTTTGGAACTACTTGGACGGGACTTACCCAGGGACTATCTGAGATAGGGTAGATAAGTCCATCGTCAAGTAATTTGCTGACTTCGTTTTTAACCACTTCTTGCACATTTGGATTTACTCTTCGTTGTGGTTGTATTACCGATTTGTACTCATCATTCATTAAAATTTTGTGTGTGCACATGGAAGGACTTATTCCTTTAATATCTACAAGCTTCCAAGCGATCGCATTTTTATGTTTTTTCAAAAGTTTAATTAATTTTTCTTTTTCTAAACTATTTAATTTAGACGAAATAATTACAGGTGATTTACCATCTTTGTCTAGAAAAGCATATTCTAAACCTTTCGGAAGTTCTTTGAGCTCAAGAGGTGGATCTTTAGGAGACTCCTTATTTGGTTGCTCATTTTGATCAAGAACTTTAAAAGTTTGTTCTATGGCGACCTCTTCTTCAACAAAGTGGTCAATCTTTTCACTTGTATCGGGTGGCTCATCTTCATCTTCAATTAGGGGGTCATTGTTGCCAAAAGGATATTTCATTGAGCGCTCAAGATCTATGCTCCTTTTGAATATCCCTAGTTGAAGAGGTAGATTATTGAAGTTCCGGTTTTTCAAAGCTTCGTGAGTTTTTACAAAAGGTTGTCCCAACACTAGAGGAGCGTCATCGAGGATGACAAAGTTTGTTGGGATTACCATTTGATTTGTTTGAATCAAGACATCCTCAACTACACTGATTGATTTTATTATTTTCTGATTGGATAGAAAAATGGGTATTTAAAGTGGAGAAAGATCACTAATACTTAATTTTTTGAAAATGTAGTTAGGCATTATGTTAACACAAAGATCTTTATCAATGGTGACGTTACTAATAAATGAATTTTGAAAGAAACATGGAATCGGTGTAATGTTAATTTCAAAAGGGTCTTCTTTTATTAGCGAAGTTTGATCATTAGTTAACTTAACACTTACCATTTCTTCAATTTTAGTGTTAGTGTTTAACTCTTTTAAAAACTTAGCATGAGTTGGTACTAAACAATGATTTTCAAAAGAAGGTGACAAGAGATTAATTTCTTCAAAATTAGACTCTTCTTGAATTTTAACGTCATCGTCCTCACCCCTTTCGTTGTTTAACTCATGTGTCGGTTTTTCACTTATTTGTTCTTCCATTTTTGACTCTTCAACTATCGTTTCTTTATTTAATTCTTCTCTTGCGCAGGACTCCTCTTCCCTTGCGCGAGATTCTTTTATGTATCGCTCGATAGTTTTAAGTTTTTCTAATATCCTATTGGTCACTTCGGTGATAGAAAAAGGATCGGGATCCTCAAAGCTTGAATCCGGTTGTTCGATCCTTGGTTCCTCATAGTACTCATATGAAGTAGATGGTTCATACCATTGTTCTTCATTGTAAGCATATGATGGATAAGGGTTGTAATTTTGTTCTTCATAGTACTCATATGAGGTGGTTTGTTTACGCCATGGTTCCTCATAATAAGAGTATGAAGGTGGTGGCTTATATCTTGATTCCTCAAAGTATGAGTATGAAGGCTCATACCTTGGTTCATCAAAATATGAGTATGAGGGAGAAGGTTCATACCTTTGGTCTTCATAGGATGTGTATGCAGTCGATGGCTCGTACATGGGTTCCTCATAATAGTTGTATGAAGTGGATGGTTGAGATGAGTTGTAATATTGAACCGAGTGCGGGTTACCACAATTAGTGCAATAGTCTTCCCTATAATCATCCTCCTCATAGGTGTAGTTGTAGCCTCCTGAGTATTGATCCATAAGGATCACTCAACAGACCACAACAGAGTCTCGGGACCAGAAAATAAAAATAAAGACGGAAATAGAAGCTGGACACGACCCCCTGTTCAGTGGACACGGCCCGTGTTCAGTATATGTTTCTGGGCGTTTTAATTAAAGTTACTGGTTTTGTTGAGCATGGGGGCGTGTTCAGTGAGCACGACCCCGTGTTCAGACTCTGTATCTGGTTGTTTTATTAAAAATATGCTGCACGGCCCCGTGTTCAGTGGACACGGCCCGTGTTCAACCTACTATAAATGCAAACTAAACTAAAATGCAGAAAAATGTGCGCGTGTTTTGAAAAAGTCTTGAAAAACTGATTAGGCCATCGATTTTAAGCTTTCTTAAAATCCTTGTGTCCCCGGCAACGGCGCCAAAAAACTTGATGCGTGTCAGTGTGTATATAATTTAGGTGTATATTTTAAGCCTTTTTTACACTTTTTAGCCAAGTTTTAAATTTATAAACATGATATTCACTAACACTAAACACACATATGGGCAAGTGCACCCATCGTAGACGTAGTATAGTGCTGGTAAGATACCAAGGTCGTCCAAGGACACAAGAGCTTTTAGTACTGGTTTATCCTCAACGTCTAATCAAATCAAAATGTTAGAAAAAAAAGGTTTTTAAACTGGAAAAATAAAACTAACTAAAATGCTGAAAATAAAATAAAAGTAAAAACAGATAGACAAGATGAATCACTTGGATCTGACTCGTGTGTAGTGTAACCTTTGATTATTTTCGCACTTTTGCACTTGTTTATGAGATTATCTTAGTTATTGTATTAGGCCCCTCTTTTGAAGGCGACGTTACCCTCAACCCAGTAGTTTGAGTTAGCAAGGATACAATCCTAAAGGGTCGGTTTATTAATGCATAATGTGGTAGGCCCCTCTTTTGAAGGCGACGTTACCCTCGGCTAAGTAGTCTGAGTCAGCAAGGATACAGTCCTAAGTAGCCGGGTTAAAGTTTTAATAGTAGTTTAACTTATGAGGGGATCAAAGAGTTTGGACCCCCGCCATATAATACCGTTGGGTATTGAAGGAGGTCCAACTAAATTTGACCCAGGTCCTTTGCAGGATCTATACACTGAACAATGGCAAGACTCTTACTAAACCATTCCCTTAATCCCCGACCAGGTAGCCAACATACCTCCATATAGACCGTGGAGATATGAATGGTGAAAATCATTTATTTTATATAGACAGTAAAATAATGTCAAGACACCATGGACAAACGATAAGGAAGAATCACCTTCAACATAAGAAACTAGTAATTAAAGTCATTAATACAAAACCAATTAAAAAGTGCAAAAGATTAAAAATAAAAAGTATTACACTAAACACTTGTCTTCACCAAGTGATGTAAGAGACTTAGGCAAACATGGCCTTTGATTGTCAAGAACTCTTACGATCAATCTTGGATCCCGAGACGACTCACACATTCTATGATGGACAATGGATGATGGTGTTGTGATGGTGGTGGGTGGTGGGTGAAGTGTGAGAGAGGTGGTGTGCCAAGGGATGAGTTGCAAGAGCTCCAAGCACTCCTATTTATATGCTGAACAGAAGCTCGGGCACGGCCCCGTGTCCATCCTCCTCTCTTTCTTCATTAAATGCAGTTTGTCTGCATTAGTTGACCATGCCCCCGTGTCCGCTGAGCACGACCCCGTGTGCAGAAGCATATCTGTACTATCAAGATTTGCCTGGATTCCGCAAATCTTATAGTTGACCACGGCCCCATGTCCGCTGAGCACGGCCTCGTGGTGGGCGATGGAAGCTTCTACCACTTTGTCTTTTCTGCTGGCACTTGGGCACGCCCCCATGCTCACTGAGCACGGGGCGTGTTCAGTCTTCTGTTTTATTGTTTTGCTTGGGAAGATGCTGTCGGGAGGTCGGGCATGCCACGTTTGTTCCTTTTCTTGTATTTATGTTAGATTTAGCTGCCTTTTTGCTTCTTTTGTCTATTTGAGCTCATTTAATCCTGAAAATACAAAAGGAAGACAAAAGCACACTTTTTCCAACATTAGTACTAAAAAAGGGTTAGTTTTATGCCACAATTGATGTAATTTATATGTTGCATTTTGTGCACATCAATGAACTCCCGGGATTGCCGCCAAATCGTGATATCGACTTTCGTATCGACCTCATTCCTGGAGCCAACCCTGTTGCTAGAGCTCCTTATCGACTCGCTCTATCCGAAATGCATGAACTCCCGAGTCAGCTCTAGGAATTGCTTGATAAAGGCTTCATTCGCCCTAGCACCTCTCCGTGGGGCACACCGGTCATTTTCGTCAAAAAGAAGGATGGGTCGTTTCGGATGTGCATTGACTACAGGGAATTGAATGAGCTAAAAATCAAGAATCGCTATCTCCTGTCTCGAATCGATGATTTGTTTGGTCAGTTGCAAGGTGCATCATGTTTCTCGAAGATCGATCTATGCTCAGGCTATCACCAATTGCGCATCCAAGAGGAGGATGTACCCAAGACCGCTTTTCGCACTCTTTACGGCCACTATGAGTTCGTTGTTATGCCTTTTGGTTTAACCAACCATCCGCAGTTTTCGTGGATCTGATGAATCGCGTGTGTAAACCATTTCTCGACCGCTTCGTCATCGTGTTCATCGACGATATCCTGATCTATTCCAAGTCGAAAGCCGAACACGTGCAGCATCTATGTTTGGTTCTCGAGTTACTCCAAGGGAATCGACTCTATGCCAAGTTCTCCAAGTGTGAATTTTGGTTGGAGGAGGTTCAATTCCTCGGTCACATTGTCAATAGTCAAGGTATTCATGTCGATCCCGCGAAGATTGAAGCTATTAAGAGTTGGGTTACGCCTAAGAACCCATCTGAAGTCCGTTCTTTTCTTGGAATAGCGAGATATTATCTCCGATTTATCGAAGGATTCTCTAAAATCGCTGTGCCGCTTACTTCCCTCACGCATAAAGACAGATCCTTTGTTTAGGGAACTGAACAGGAGTCTGCCTTCCAAACCCTCAAGCACATGCTTTGCAATGCTCCCGTCCTTGCTTTACCCGACGAAAACGACGAATTTATTGTCAATTGCGATGCCTCGAACCTTGGACTTGCTTGTGTTCTCATGCAACGGGACAAGGTTATCGCTTACGTGTCTCGTCAGCTCAAAATCCACGAGAAGAACTATACATCCCACGACCTCGAGCTAGGCGCAGTTGTTTTTGCAATGAAGATTTGGCGACACTACCTTTATGGTACAAAGTGTACGGTCTTCACCGTCCATAGGAGCCTACAACACATCTTCAGCCAGAAAGAACTTAATATGCGTCAACGCCGATGGGTAGAACTTCTCAATGATTACGACTGTGAGATTCGTTACCTCCCTGGCAAAGCAAATGTCGTTGCCGACGCCCTCAGCAGGCGAAGCTATTTGCATAGCGCGCATAATGTTCAGGCCCAGCATCATCTCGAAACTTTCATCCGCGAAGCCAAACATGCATGCTTTACCGAGCGTACTTTGAAGAAGGAAAGGATTCATCACGATAGTGCTCAGCTAGTGAATAAGTCGAATGGGATATTCCATTATCTGGACAGAATCTGGATCCCTAAGCGGACCGATGTACGACAGATTCTGATGGACGAAGCCCACAAATCTCGGTATTCTATTCATCCCGGTGCCGATAAAATGTATCAGGACCTTCGCTACAAGTACTGGTGGCCGGGCATGAAGAGAGATATCGCTCTATATGTTTCGAAGTGCCTAACTTGCTCGAAGGTCAAGGCCGAGCATCAAAGACCCTCTGGCTTACTTGAACAACCCGCGATCCCTATGTGGAAGTGGGAAAGTATAGCTATGGACTTCATAACGAAACTTCCGCGCACGCTATCAGGTCACGACAGCATTTGGGTTGTCGTTGACCGCTTGACCAAATCTGCTCATTTTCTGCCAATTCGAGAAGACTACAAGGTAGAGAAATTAGCCCGAATCTACACCAACGAGATCATTTGTCGACATGGGATGCCTCGCGACATCATCTCTGACCGCGATGGCCGGTTTACCTCGCGTCTGTGGAAAACATTTCAAGCTGCTCTCGATACTACGCTTAATCTAAGTACCACATTCCATCCCTAAACCGACGGTCAGACTGAGAGAACGATTCGTACCCTTGAAGACATGCTCCGTTCGTGTGTCATAGACTTCGGTGGTAATTGGGACGCTTATCTACCCTTAGTCGAATTCTCTTACAATAACAGTTATCATTCCAGCATTCAAATGGCACCGTTTGAGGCATGATATGGGAGAAGATGGCAGTCGCCTATTGTGTGGCATGAGATCAGGCACTCGCAATTAACCGGTCCCGAGCTATTGCAAGAAACAACTGACAAAATCCTCCAAATTCGAGACAACCTGCTGAAAGCTTAGAGTCGTCAGCAAAGTTACACCGATAGACGACGCAAGCCCCTTGAATTTGACGTTGGTGACCACGTACTCCTAAAGGTATCACCTTGGAAGGGTGTGGTCAGATTCGGCAAGAGAGGGAAACTCGCGCCTCGATATGTTGGACCCTTCAAGATTCTGGAAAGGATCGGAAAAGTGGCCTACAGACTCGAACTACCGGAGGAACTTAGCAACGTTCACCCGACTTTCCATGTGTCTAACCTCAGAAAGTGCCTAGCTGAGCATGATTCGCACGTACCTCTTGAGGATCTTCAAGTAAATGAAACACTACACTTCGTGGAGAAGCTTGTCGAGATCATGGACCGCCAAACCAAGCAGCTCAGACGCTCGCGTATTCCCATTGTGAAGGTTCGATGGGAAGGCAAACGAGGCGCAGAGTTCACTTGGGAACTCGAAAGCGACATGAAGGCGAAGTACCCGCAGTTGTTTGTTACTGCTGAAGCCTAATTTCGGGATGAAATTCCCTTAACAGAGGGAGGTTGTAACACCCCGTGTTTCAAAAGTCAAAGTCAAAGTCAAAGTCAACATTGAAGTCAAAGGAAGAAAAGATTGCTAATTGCGATATGTCACTCCTTGCTCAACTGCTGTTTTGACTTCTTTGACTGGTAGCTAGTCTATTTGTGTTGTTACGTTAGTTGTATTATGTGGAGTACTTGTTAATAATCGACGTTTAATCGCTGTTTATCGCTTGTTTAATCGCTTCTTCGCTTATCGCAATCGCATTCGCAACTCGAATTATGCGTTCTGGATATTGTTTTACATGTGTGTGCTACTTATGTGTTACTTGTGCATGTTTATGTATGTTTATATTGTGGTGATCAATTGAAACGAAATTGCAACGCTATCGCAATCGAACCGCAAACGTTAAACGCAAGATATTTAGGATGATTGTATGTTAGATATAGTGGTTGGGATTAATGAGAAGCTCTATCGCATCGCAATGCTCAACATGCGAATTAAAACATCAAAACTCGTCGCGTCGAACACTCGAATCGAGTGGCCGACCGATCGATTGGCCAACCGATCGAGTTGCCACCCAATCCAGTTGCCACCCGATCGACCAGCCACTTTCCCCACTTTCCATTTTGGGAAACCCTATAAATACCCCTCATATGTCACATCACTTGATGTGACAGCTCTCACTCGACTCAACTCGCTCCAGCCGCACTTTCTCTCAATTTCTCGCGATTCTTGTAAGTTTTCAACCTAAATCTTGTACTTTCTTGATCTACACGCACTCCTACTCCTTTCTATCTTTTAAATCTTAACTTTTAACCGTGAAATCACTAGATTCGAGGTGTTCTAGGATGACGTCATCATGGAGTTCTTATGAACTTCATGTTTTGGCCTCAATCCACCAAGAACAACTTAGATCTGAACGATTTCCATATGAATAAACAAAGATCTTGCATAGATCTGAACATATTCAAGGTGAAAAGGATTGAAAGATGGTTTTCTAACTTTCTTTCAACTCTTTTACACTCAATGCACTCAAATCGATAGAATCGGAGCTTATTCTGATCTTCTACTCTTTCTTAGAGTTGTGTTGGTTCAAGATCTGAATTCTATCCAAGAGACTACCGATTTCGGGTTAAACATGAAACATCGTCTCGGACAAGTCAACTGGTCGGACTAGGGTGATTCCTATCCGATCGGGTTACTTGAGCCATGACGAGGTTCTGTTGGTTAGAACGTTATCAAATCGTCTCGAACAAAACGCAAACTATCAAAACAACCAAATGTAAAGACGATCAGGCGACTGGGAAGGATTGTCGTCCGATCGGATTGCCACCCGATCGGACAGCCACCCGATCAGCTTGCACCTTGGTCCCACACTTAACTTCTATTTTCAACTTTTGAGGTTGTGAACATTGAACGGATTGCCGTCCGATCGGATTGCCTTCCGATCGGATTACCATCCGACCATGTGATGTTTGGACTTCAACACTTAAACAATTTTCAACATGTTCAAAGCATTACCAGTTCTAACGGATTGGCACCCGATCGGATTGCAATCTGATCGAGTGACAAACTGCTGTGAACTTGTTCTCACTAAAGTATCCTACTAGTCGGATCATCATCCGATCGAACCAACGTTCGATCGATCGACCTGAAGGGTAGACATACTTCTCGATTTTCAAAATGCTACAACGAAAACTTCAAAGTACAAACCATCATACACAAACACACCCACAATCCAATCTAGTGGTCACCCGATCGGATGACCATCCGATTCTTTGACACTTGCACCTTCTTACGCGCCGCTTATCGTTTATGCTATCGTACTGACCAGGCTAAACTCACTCTAGCGCTCCCTTCAATCCATTATCGTTGTGAGTATACTCGAACCCTTTTTGCTTTATGCACTTTTGGGTGTTACATACGTTACTTATTCTAAATCACATCGAACACACTACGCAATACTTTAACGCTAACTGCTACTGCATGTTATACGTGACTCAATGAATGCTTGTTTGTTATGTTTACACATGGATTGCTGTCTACCTGCCTTAGCAACAATAGTACTATATTTTGGACTCGGCAGCTGTTCACTCAGGGTTGTTAAGGACAATTAAACACATGGTTCGCAGTGGTGAACATGTATTACGAACTACCTTGCGCAGTCAACCCACGGTCATTGGTATTGATAGGATCATGTCGATAACTATGTGTATTGACTTTTACTTTAACGTATGTGACAGGTGCTTAAGATGTTAAAATGCTTGGCTTGCTGTGAAATCGAGGCTAGGAAAGAGTCTAGAAAAAAGAAAATTTATTTTTATTTGAAATCTGAGTTGCCGGAATAGAACTATTTGTCTTGATTTTTGTCTGTAATAACTATGCTACTTGTTATGTCATGGTATGGGACGTGATGCTTAAATAATTGGTAATCGTAGTTGTTATGGAAACTTCTGGACAATCTGTTTCGCTCAGTGCTGCGCCCCGATGATTCCGCCATCGGTTGGGGTATGACATGTTCACCACTGCGAACATGTGAAGTAATATCCTTAACAACCCCTGTCCACGACAGGTGCTGAGTCCAAACTATAGTACTATCGTTGCTAAGGCAGGTAGACAGCAATCGATGTGTAAACATAAAAACAAGCATTCATCAAGTCATGTATAACATGCAATAGCGGTTAGTGTATAAATAGTGTTTGCGTTGTGTGCCAATTGGGATTTGAATATAGATAACGTATGTAACACCCAAAAGTGCATAAAGCAAAAAGGGATCGAGTATACTCACAGATTGTGTTTAACAAGTAAACACAACCCTGGGTTGAAGGGAGCGCTGAGAGAGATTAGCCTGACAGTTACGATAGCATAAACGATAAGCGGCGCGTAAAACGATGCAAAGTGTCAATGAATCGGACGGTAATCCGATCGAATGGCAATACGATCAGATGGCCGGTCGATCGGATGTCAATCCGTTCGGATGGTCATCCGATCGGGTGACCATTCGATTGGGTTGCCATATGATGTGTTTGTGTATGATGGTTTCTGCTTTGAAGTTTTTGTTGAAGCATTTTGAAAACAGAGAAGTACCTCTACCCTTCAGGTCGGTCGATCAAACGACAGTTCGATCAGACGGCCATCCGTTCGGCGGGACATTTCTCAGAGAACAAGTTCACAACGGTGTTGTCACTCGATCGGATAGTCTCCCGATCGGGTGGCAATCTATTGGAACTAGTAATGCATTGAATATGTTGAAATTGTTTAAGTGTTGAAGTCCAAACGTCACATGGCCGGATGGTCGTTCGATCAGATAGCAATCCGATCGGACAGCAATCCGTTTCGATGTTCAGAGCCTCAAAAGTCGAAATAAAAGTTAAGTGTGGGACCAAGGTGCAAGCCGATCGGGTGGTTGTCCGATCGGGTTGCAATCCGATCGGGTGGCAATCTGATCGGACGGTAATCCATCCCGGTGGCCGGATCGTCTTGTTACTTGGTTGTTTTGGTAGTTTGCATTGTGTTCGAGGCAGTGTAATAACTTTCTAAATAACATAACCTCATCGTGGCTCAAGTAACCTGATCAGGCAGTAATCACCCTAGTCCGACCAGTTGACTTGTCCGAGACGGTGTTTCATGTTTAACCCGAAATCGGTAGTCTCTTGGATAGAATTCAGATCTTGAACCAATGCATCAACAAGAAGGAGTAGAAGGTCAGGACAAGCTCTGATTCTATCGGTTTTTAGTGCGTTGAGTGTAAAAGAGTTGAAATAAGGTTAGGAACCATCTTTCAATCCTTTTCACCTTGAATATGTTCAGATCTATGCAAGATCTTTGTTTATTCATGTGGAAATCGTTCAGATCTAAGTTGTTCTTAGTGGATTGAAGCCAAAACATGAAGTTCATAAGAACCCCATGATGACATCATCCTAGAACACCTCAAATCTAGTGATTTCACGGTGAAAAGTTAAAATTCAAAAGATAGAAAGGTGAAGGAGTGCGTGTAGATCAAGAAATTACAAGATTTAGGTTGAAAACTTACAAGAATCGCGAGAAATCGAGAGAAACGGGCTTGAGAGCGGCTGGGTCGAGTGAGAGGAGCTGTCACATCAAATGATGTGACAGTTGGGGTATTATAGGGTTTCCCAAAAAGGAAAATATGAAGGATAGGGTGGGTCACCGATCGAATGACTGTCCGATCGGGTGGCAAACCGATCGAATGGCAATCCGATCGGGTGGCCGTCCGATCGAGCTGTCACTCGATCGAGTGGCTCCGACGGTTAGAGTTTGGCGTTTTCGTTTCGTGCGTTGAGTTTTGCGATGCGATAGAATTACACATTAATCCCAACTACTATATCTAACATAAAATCATCCTAGTTATCTTGCGTTTAGCGTCTGCAATTCGATTGCGATAGCGTTGCGTTGTGTTTGCATTTCGATTAATCACCACAACATAAACATAAATAAACATGCACAAATAACACTTAAGTAGCACACACACGTAAAACACACTACTAGAAAACATGGTTTTCGTCATGTAATTTTTGGTTACAAAATGGTAGCAATTTCCTTATTGTCACCAGTTTGCCACCGAAAATACGGTGACAAAAACACCCGTGTCAATTGCCCTAATGCTACCAAATTGCCACCATCTTTATATTTTGCTACCTTATTTTACCACCACAAAATTGGTCAAAATTATTTGCCACCGCTTCATGTTTGCTACGGCTCCGCTTGTTTGCCACCGAATTGTGACGCATTTTCATACCATTTAGCCACTGATTTGCCACCATTTAACCGGATTTGCCACCATTTAACCATCAGTTTTTTCACGTTTTATACCATTTAGCCACCTATATTGCCACCATTTAGCCACCAATATTGCTACCATTTAGCCACCATTTAGCCATCGGTTTTTGTACATTTTGATACCATTTAGCCACCATTTTTCACGTTTTATACCATTTAGCCACCAATATTACCACCATTTAGCCACCAATATTGCTACCAGCCATCGGTTTTTGTACATTTTGATACCATTTAGCCACCATTTAGCACCTATTTAGCATCATTTAGCCGCCACTGATATTGCCACCATTTAGCCACCATTTTTTACACAATTGCAACCATTTGCTACCATTTATTTGCTACCATACAGATAGATTACTGCAATACTGGTTTTTAATTCAGATTTCTTTTCTCCGTGCTATTTTCATAAAAATTACATATCAATAAAACTACAAATAATATGAAAAAAGTCTAATAAAATCCCAAAATTATATAAAACATCTTGTTTTCAAAAGCATATAAAAAATACCAACTAAAATATAAACTAACTAAAATTATCCTAATATTCAAAACCAAGTGTTCTAAACATTCAAAACCAAGTGTTTATAGTCTATTTTCGAACCGTAGCTGTTAACATAGCTTCAATTTGTGACATCCTATCAAGCAACACATCTTTATCCACCTTATCTTTTTCTTTGTCAGCCAACAACCCCGCAATAATTCCATTGAACCTTTCTTTGTCTTCATCTTTTTCCTTAACGAGCTCCTTGATAACTAAGTTCAACTTTTCAATCTACAAAATAACCAATGAATAGAATGAAGAAATCAAAATTACCGAAAACTAATAATGGGTCAAGTTGGTTGCAAAGAAAACAAAATACAACTGTGAGATACAATTCAAGTGCTAGAAGCTAAATAGCATGCTCCAGTTTGTTTACATATTAAAAAGGAAATTATACCTAATTTTAAAAACATTTTTTGTATGAAACAACTCGTAAAGAAGGTGTAATCAAATCATTATGAAATTCCTTAACATTCTCACTAATTTAAGAGCATCAAACCTAACAATAAAAAAACAACCATCTCAAATCAAACAAACATAATAAGAGTGGGAAACGATACAAATGCATAAAAGTTATTAGTCTAAAAGGATTAAAAATACCTCAGGGTCTTCTCTACTATGTACACACGGGTCACTATCATTGCCTAACCCGTACCCTTTTCCTTTATTCTTGCCCTCAGCTCGTGACCACAGGTCTTTGTCAAATTTTGGATGTTTATTACGTTCTTTCCCATACTTCTCCTCAAGAAAACCTTCATATTTAACCTAATGGGATAAACACATAATTATATTTTACAAATTTCATTGTAATAAACTTCGTGTTTTTAATTTCGAAATACTTTGTTTAGATTTACTAATCAATTGACTTACCCAAGTCTCCTCTGCCCTAGCATCAACCCATACAAGATTTTCTTCTTGAGTGTCCCCTTCCGAATCAACGTCCAAAAGTAGTGAATTGCTACAAGTTAGATCTTTATCCAATGGTCGACTTCCTTTCCTACAGTGTGATTGCTTAAACGCCTCACGAATCGTCAATTCACGCCCAAGTTTCCTTTCCTGTAGAATTTGGAAGTTAATAAAAATGATAATATTGACATGATATATATATATATATATATATATATATATATATATATATATAATAAAAGAGGGAAATTAACAATTTTTACCGCTTTTCTTTTCATGGTCACATAGGATTGAGATCCTAGCGTATGTTTGCCGCCGGTTGCCCTACTTCTAATTTCTTTGTTTCTTAAAGACTTTGCTTTCCACTTAGGTGTGTTCCAGTGGTCAAGCATTTGTTCCCATATCTCAGATCTTATCCATGTTGGTTTAAAGTCAATAAGATCGGTCATATCGTCTCCAATATTTTTACCTTTTTCCTTCGCCTTAGCTTTAGCCTCATTCCGTACGTTACGCAGCAAAGTGGGGAATTTACCAGCAATGCACTTCTCCCAGCACCTATGAATTTGTGCATGGTTTTTCTCCTCCCACCGATAATACATCTATGAAGAAAAAAAAACAATAAATAAACATACATAATACTCCAACAAGTTAAAATAAAAATTGTCTAAGTACACACACCTGGAATCGCTCAAACAATTGTGTCATGTGCTCATTAGGAACATCTCTCCAGCTGTCCCATGGACCGGACCACAAACTTATTAAATTTGATGAAATAGTCCGGGTAGCAGTCTCCAAAGTTTGTTTTGGATGACGTGACAGGGGGAATGCCCCCTTGACTGTTGTTATTTTTTGTTCATATTTATATAGTTTGCCGGGCCCTTGCCCATTTACCCCCCCAAAAAAACCACCCTTTTATAAACAAGATCAGGTGCGACAGTGGTGTGTTAAACACCTACGTTACAGCTGCGTTATAGCTGATCACACAACCTACAGCATCCAGCTGAACATCCAGCGATCCCTCTTCCTCTTGCTGAATAAAAATATATGTACTAATATAATTTAACTATAATAAAAATAAGGTGTGTAAACAATAAAATGGAGAAAAAAGAATATGAGGCAGTGAGTGAATTATATAGTTTTTAAATCAATGCTATACAAGCAAATCAAATTGCAGCTATTGAATTTGATTATATAATGATCGCAGGTGTTCAGCTGGAGCATCCGCTGCTGTGTTTCTACAGCCGGCGCTGCTGCGTTAAAACAATAAGACAACCTCAAATATATTTTACACATATATGTAGTATATTAATGAAAAATTAAACAAACATTCGGTGCGTTTAGGCTCGCGAGTCGGCTCGAGCTCGATAAGTGAAGCTCGGGCTCACTTACTAAACGAGCTCGGGCTCACTTACTTATCGTCTCGAGCTCGATAAGTGAAGCTCGAGCTCGGGCTCGGATCGATCCATATAAAAAATATAATAAAAAACCTCTAAAAATAAAAAAAAAATCACAAAAAATCAAAAAAAAATCTAAAAAAAATAATTAAAATAAAAAAAAAATTAAAAAAATGAAAAAATCTAAAAAATTAAAAAAAATAATGAAAATTAAAATCATACACAGTGGCGGACCCATAATTTTTCTCAATGGGGTCCGCTTTTTTCAGGTCTTAAGATTTTTCACAACCGAATGTTAGAATTTTCGAATCGGTCGTCATTCGGGTCGGGTCAGACGAGAAGTGTAATAAAGAGGGATCAAAACATTATACCAGGTGTGGCTTTAGAGGGATCAAAACGGATGCTTCCGATCGAGGATGCCGACACCTCATCTGAGTCAAAGGAATTGGCTGGTTGTTTAAATGGGAATGGTGGACCGACTCCCGCTGTTGGAAAAGACTAGAAAGATAAGCAGAGCGGTTCTTTAGCAACCGCAACTAATGAGCAAAAAGAACAAGAAAAGAGGTAACAAGCTGGTTTTTAGTAGGCTTGATGTATTTATCTCACAAAAATCTCACGATTTGTATATCATTGTCATAAATGACATTGTGGAGCTAGGAGTTTGTTGCATTGTGTAAATTGTTAATTGCTTCGGGTTTTTCTCCCATGATCATGGAGCTGAACCTGATCCGTTCGAACTAACATTGATTTGTACAAAGTATTTCAAGCAGAAAACAGAATGTACTTCACGTGTTTAGTTTCGGTCTGTAACTTAACGTGTTAACCAATAACTCATAACCGAACCCATTATCGAACCGGGTCAACTGATGGTTTTAATGGACTTGACAGAACTGGTTATATTGTTGGTTCGCAGTTTGACTTATTTCCAAATAATATGGCTACATATAAACATAAATCGTACAGGTATATATCTCAAAATCCCTATCTGATCAATCACAAACCCTATCATCATCTGAACATTCAATAATCCATAAAACAAACACTCAAAAAAATGAAATAAAAGTTACCTGTTTGTCAAACAGAAGCACAAACAGAACCTTAATCCTGCAGCAGCAACTGGAAAATAAATAAAACGATTGTTAACCATCTATTGAAAAGAAAAAAAAACTCAATTACACATGAAGAAGGTCGTTCAAACCAGAACTCTAAAGTAATTGATATTCCAATACTATGTAGATGATTAATTCCACGTCAATTGATATTTTGAAGAAAAGAATTCCATCAAGGAGAAAAGGAAATTGCATTCAAATAGGGTTCTAGGGTCTCATAGGAACAAGACTCATACCTTCTACAGAAGCTCCAGTTCTTCGATTCAGAGGTTAATGGAAACCATGTATAAGGGTACGTAGTATTATGTTTCTTGTTTTAATATTCAATCAAAACCCTAATTAGTGGAGAGGCTGGTTATGTGAGTTAATTGTGGATAATATATGGCGCTCTAAAAATAAAAATAATCCCGCTCAAATTTTATGGTGACTAATATGGTGGCAATTTAATCCTCAAATTAAATTTTAATGTTGCTACCACTCTTCCGGTCACAATTACGAAAATCTGGCCCACGAATTTAGTTAGGCATGATTTTAAAACACAATATAAATTTGTTTCCCACGAATTTGTGATGGAAATAAATGGTGGCAAAATTTGCCACCGCTTAGCTACCGTATCCTATAAGCACGCTTAATTTGCTAGATTGCTACCTTCTTTTTTTTTCGGTAGCAAAACTTTGGTGACAATTGCCTAATCTTCTAGTAGTGACAATATCCAGAATGCGTAATTCGGGTTGCGAATGCGGTTACGATGCGATAAGCGATAAAGCGATAAAACAAGCGATAAATAGTGATAAAACCTCGATTAGTAATAAGTAATCCACATAATACAACTAATGCAATAAAATAAATAGACTATCTACAAGTCAGAGAAGTCAAGACAGGAGTTGAGCAAGGAGTGAGAGATCGCAATTAGCAATCTTTTCTTCCTTTGACTTCAATGTTGACTTTGACTTTCGAAACACGGGGTGTTACAGCCTCCCCTATTTAAGGAAATTCCGTCCCGAAATTAGGCTTTAGCTGTAACAAACAACTGCGGGTACTTTGCCTTCATGTCGCTTTCGAGTTCCCAAGTGAACTCTGCGCCTCGTTTACCTTCCCACCGAACCTTCACAATGGGAATGCGCGGGCGTCTGAGATACTTGGTTTGGCGGTCCATGATTTCGACAGGCTTCTCCACGAAGTGTAGTGTTTCGTTTACTTGAAGATCTTCCAAAGGTACGTACAAATCATGCTCAGCCAGGCACTTTCTGAGGTTCGACACATGGAAAGTCGGGTGGACGTTGCTAAGTTCCTCCGGCAGTTCGAGTCTGTAGGCCACTTTTCCGATCCTTTCCAGAATCTTAAAGGGTCCAACGTATCGAGGCGCGAGTTTCCCTCTCTTGCCGAATCTGACCACACCCTTCCATGGTGATACCTTTAGGAGTACGTGGTCGCCAACGTCAAATTCAAGGGGCTTGTATCTTCTATTGGCGTAACTTTTCTAACGACTCCGAACTTTCAGCAAATTGTCTCGAATTTGGAGGATTTTGTCATTTGTCTCTTGCAATAGCTCGGGCCGGTTAATTGCGAGTGCCCGATCTCGTGCCACACAATAGGCGATCGACATCTTCTTCCGTACAATGCCTCAAATGGTGCCATCTGAATGCTGGAATGATAACTTTTATTGTACGAGAATTCGACCAAGGGTAAGTATGCGTCCCAATTACCACTGAAATATATGACACACGAACACAGCATGTCTTCAAGGGTACGAATCGTTCTTTCTGACTGACCATCGGTTTGGGGATGAAAAGCGGTACTTAGATTAAGCGTAGTACCGAGAGCAGATTGAAACGTTTCCCAAAGACGCGAGGTAAACCGACCATCGCGGCTAGAGATGATGTCGCGAGGCATCCCTTGTCGACAAATGATCTCATTGGTGTAGATTCGGGCTAATGTTCTACCCTGTAGTCTTCTCGTATCGGCAGAAAATGAGCGGATTTGGTCTAGCGGTCAACGACAACCCAGATGCTATCGTGACCTGATGGCGTGCGGGGAAGTTTTGTTATGAAGTCCATGGCAATACGCTCCCATTTCCACATAGGGATCTCGGGTTGAACGAGTAAGCCAGAGGGTCTTTGATGCTCGTTCTTGAATTTCGAGCAAGTCAGGCACTTCGAAACATAGAGGGCGATATCTCTCTTCTTGCCCGGCCAGAAGACTTGTAGCGAAGGTCCTGGTACATTTTATCGCCACCGGGATGAATAGAATATCGAGACTTGTGGGCTTCGTCCATCAGAATCCTTCGTAAATCGGTCCGTTTAGGGATTCATATTCGGTCCAGATAGTGGAATATCCCATTCGACTTATTCACAAGCTGGGCTCCATCATTGAGAATCCTTTCCTTCTTCAAGGTACGCTCGGTAAAGCAAGCATGTTGGGCTTCGCGGATGAGAGTTTCGAGATGATGTTGGGCTTGAACATTATGAACGCTATGCAAATAGCTTCGTCTGCTGAGGGCGTCGACAATGACATTAGGTTTGCCAGGATGGTAACGAATCTCACAGTCGTAATCGTTGAGAAGTTCTACCCATCAGCGTTGACGCATATTAAGTTCCTTCTGGCTGAAGATGTGTTGTAGGCTCCTATGGTCGGTGAAGACCGTACACTTAGTCCCGTAAAGGTAGTGTCGCCAAATCTTCAACGCAAAAACAACTGGGCCTAGCTCGAGGTCGTGGGTTGTATAGTTCTTCTCGTGGATCTTGAGCTGACGAGACGCGTAAGTGATAACCTTGTCCCGTTGCATGAGAACACAACCAAGACCAAGGTTCGAGGCATCGCAATAGACAACGAAGTCATCGTTTCCGTAGGGTAGAGCAAGGACGGGAGCATTACAAAGCATGTGCTTGAGAGTTTGGAAGGCAGACTCCTGTTCAGTTCCCCAAACAAAGGATCTATTTTTATGCGTGAGAGAAGTAAGCGACATGGCGATTTTTGAGAATCATTCGATAAATCGGCGGTAATAGCCCGCTAGTCTGAGAAAAGAACGGACTTCCGACGGGTACTTTGGCGTAACCCAACTCTTAACAGCTTCAATCTTCGCAGGATCGACATGAATACCTTGACTATTGACAATATGACCGAGGAATTGAACCTCCTCTAGCCAAAATTCGCACATGGAGAACTTAGCATAGAGTCGATTCCCTTGGAGTAGCTCGAGAACCAAACGTAGATGCTGCGCATGTTCGGCTTTCGACTTGGAATAGATCGTGATATTATCAATGAACACGATGACGAAGCGGTCAAGAAATGGTTTACACACGCAATTCATCAGATCCATGAAAACCGCAGGTGCGTTGGTCAAACCAAAAGGCATAACAACGAATTCATAGTGGCCATATCGAGTACCAAAAGTGGTTTTGGGTATATCCTCCTCTTGGATGCGTAGTTGGTGATAGCCTGAGCGTAGATCGATCTTCGAGAAACATGACGCACCTTGTAACTGATCAAATAAATCATCGATTCGAGGCAGGGGATAGCGATTCTTGATGGTGAGCTTATTCAATTCCCTGTAGTCAATGCACATCCGGAACGACCCATCCTTCTTTTTGACGAAAAAGGACTGGTGCGCCCATGGAGAGGTGCTAGGGCGAATAAATCCTTTATCAAGCAATTCCTGGAGCTGACTCGAGATTTCACGCATTTCAGACGGAGCGAGTCGATAAGGAGCTCTAGCAACAAGGTTGGCTCCAGGAATGAGGTCGATACGAAAGTCGATATCACGACTTGGCGGAAGACCGGGTAACTCATCAGGAAAGACATTAGAAAATTCGCAAACAACAGGGAGATACTTGTTAGCTTGGACACATGACATGAGTTTGAGACCTTTCGAAGCAGTTTCACCATAAACACATAATAAATCGCCATTAGCAAGCGAGAATCAAATCATCTTATCAAAGCAGACAACTACAGCATGGTTTTCACGAAGAAAGTCCATGCCTACTATGACTTCAAAACTTCTGAGCTGCATTGGAGTAATGTCGATAGGAAAGACGTGATTGTTGAGTTCGAGAGTACAATCACGAAGAACAGAATTGGCGGCGACGGTTCTTCCGGTGGCAACGTCGACATCGAATGACGAGGGGATATGGGCGCGCTTACGATTAAGGAGCTTCTCGAATTCAAACGACACAAAACAGTTATCGGCTCCAGTATCAAACAAACACGAAGCATATATACCATTCACAAGGAACGTACCATTAACCATATTGTTGTCAGCCTGGGCCTGGCGCGCATTGATGTTGAAGGTTCAGGCGCGGGCTGCTTGTTGCTGCTGTTGTTGGGGCTGCTGCTGCTGGGCTCTTGTTTAACCACCCTGTTGGGACACATATTTGCGAAGTGGTTGGGATCACCACACGCAAAACAAGATCTAGCATGAGCAGCGATTGCAGGAGCTTGTTGTTGTTGACCTTGAGGGGCAGTAAGAAGAGCTTACTGAGCAGGAGCTGGAGCTGCGGCTTGTCGAGGACCAGTACGGCAGTTTGCGGTGAAGTGGCCATACATGTTGCAGTGCACGCAGTATCGACACGCGATTCCCACTAGGTGATGATAAGTACATGTCGGGCAGGCAGGGTGAGGACCAGTATATGCACGCTTTGCGGGCGGTGCATAGGTAACTGGCGCTGCAGCTGGTCAGTATTGAGTCTGCTGCTGAGCTGATACAGCTTGGAGCGGGGCAGCAGTAGTGACAGCACAGTTCTTGTTGCTGGAGTTGTTGTTGTTCTTTCTTTTGCGACGAGAGGACTTTGATGACTGCGGAGCGGCGACAGCGGTTTCAGCGGTTGCGGTAGTAACTTGATGCAGATTCTTCGAGGCTTTGTCCCAGACACTAGCCTTGGCTCGCTTGTCGTTTATCTCAGCGGCGAGCAGATAAGTTTCCTCGATTGTTGCTGGTTTTGTAGCTTGCACAAAATCCGCAACACAATTCGGTAGAGCTCGGATATACTTCTTGATTGTCACATCGGGAGTCTTGACTTGATCAGGACAGATTATGCTGAGCTGCTTGAAGTGAGCAGTCAGAGCAGCGTTGTCACCATCCTTCTGCTTGATATGCCAGAATTCGTCCTCCAACTTTTGGCGCTCATGGGGAGGGCAGAACTCTTCCAACATGACGTTCTTCAACTCATCCCATGTCAAACCGTAAGTTGCATCATTTCCGCGTTTGTTTCTCTCGGCCGTCCACCAGTCTAAAGTGCGGGACTGGAAGACGCCGGTGGCGTTCAGAGTGCGGAGATTTTCAGGACAGCCACTCTGGCGCAGGGTGACCTCGATCGAATCAAACAATTGGAACAAGGCCGTAGGGCCATCTTCGCCAGTAAATTCTTTTGGACCGCAAGCTTTGAACTGCTTGAAGCTAAAAACAGACTTTGGCGAATCCGTCCTGGACACTTCAGAAGACTTGCTGGTATTCTCTTGCAGGTCTCTAACGATTTGAGGAATAAATTCCGCTATCTGTTTAGCGACGAGAGCAAAAAGGCGTTTGTCTTTCTGGTTTTGGCGAGCAGTTCGAGAATGGAGGGGTCCAGATGACAACATTTTCTGCAACAGATATCGCCACAGGACTCAAACACAATAAAATCGAATCTCACCTCACACACCTAATACTGCTAAAGCTCAGGAACACAACCATGTAACACATAAACACGTAGGCACATAAGCACGTAATCATATAAACATGTAAAGCACATAGAGCACATAGAAGCAGTCAGAATATAGAAACCTATCATTCCAAGTTCGCGCGCGTTCGAGAATAGCGATTGCGATTAGCGAGTACACAGCAAGCAACGTAGCGTACGGTGATTCCCCAAGTAGTAGCGATTTGTTAGCGTATTGAGGTAGATGTGCAGTGCAATTCGTGTGTGTTGATCAAAGCAAAAGTGAAAAGCGAATGAATCACAAAAATCGAAACATATAAATAGATAAAACCACATAAAACACATAAAGTCCACATAAAAGTGACGAATTATCAGAGTCAACGGCGGCGAAATCCAGAATCAAAATACATAAAAATCGAGAAATAGATTGTCTAAGGCTCGATAGACGTCGACTACCCAAAGTGGTTCGACTATTCACAAGGACTTTTGGTAGACACTTTGGCCTTCGGAACTGTGCTCTCGCCCCGAATTTGGGCGATTGGTACGCATCCTTCCAGTTACAGTGTGACTTCAAGTCGTTGGAGTCCGTCGAGACTTTGGTGAGAGTTTTGTAAAACAAAAATAGAGATCGGAACAAGTTGTAAGGTTGGGCTTCACCCCTAACTGAAAAACTTTGTTCCTAGTTTGATATAACAAATGGGAAAATCTACGTTAAAGTACGGATTTCACTCCTGATTCAACGCAAATTCTCGTGTTTATAGATAAAAATGCGGGTCGAACAAGCGATTTTAGTCGAGAGTTTGCGGTTTTCACACCTAATCTCGACCTAGTCACTTGTTCACTTTCGAAATTTAGCGTGCAGTGATACTGTAGTGTAAGCGAGAATAACGAGATATAGCACGTAAGCTCATGCAATACCCCTAAGGGTATGCACAAGTCGGTCTGTTGGTTCTTAACTATAGACTAGGTCGTTCCTAAGACATCGACCCGGACTAGGTCGAGTCTTGCCTAATTCCCTATAGTTATGGCTCTGATACCAATCTGTCACACCCCAACCGAAGGCGAAAACCTCGGGCGTGGCACTGGGCGAAACAGATTGTTCAAGAGAAATTTCATAACAACTACTTTACCGGATAGTTTAAATATTATGTCCCATACCATAACCCATCAAGCAAAATAAGTTATTACAGACAGCGATATCTCTAAAACGAATAACATGTTCCGACAACTCAGATTTCAAATAAAATAAATTGTTCGTTTGTTTCTAGACTCTTCCTAACTTGATTCCACCAAGCAAGCATCCTAGCAGATAGCATCCTAAACATCTGTCACATACGTTAAAATAAAGGTCAATACAGATAGTGTAAAGGTGAGCATACAAGTTTGATATAGCATAATAGAGTTCGAAATCGTTTACGCATAACCAGCATGTACAACGTATAATGTGAAGCATGTAAGTTATCGACAAAGATTCTATCAATACCAATGACTGCGATTTAACTGCGAGTAATGAGTGCGCAACACATGTTCACCACTGCGAACACGTGAAGTAATATCCTTAACAACCCCTGTCCATGACAGGTGCTGAGTCCAAACAATAGTACTACCGTTGCTAAGGCAGGTAGACAACAATCGATGTGTAAACATAACAAACAAGCATTCATCAAGTCATGTATAACATGCAATAGCGGTTAGCGTATAAATAGTGTTTGCGTTGTGTGCGAATTGTGATTTGAATATAGATAACGTGTGTAACACCCAAAAGTACATAAAGCAAAAAGGGATCGAGTATACTCACAGATTGTGTTTAACAAGTAAACACAGCCTTGGATTGAAGGGAGCGCTGAGAGAGATTAGCCTGACAGTTACGATAGCATAAACGATAAGCGGCGCGTAAAATGGTGAAAAGTGTCAATGAATCGGACGGTAATCCGATCGGATGGCAATCCGATCGGATGGCCGGTCGGTCGATCGGATGTCAATCCGTTCGGATGGTCATCCGATTGGGTGACCATTCAATTGGGTTGCCATCTGATGTGTTTGTGTATGATGGTTTTTGCTTTGAAGTTTCCGTTGTAGCATTTTGAAAATAGAGAAGTATCTCTACCCTTCAGGTCGGTCAATCGAACGGCGGTTCGATCGGACGGCCATCCGTTCAGCGGGACATTTCTCAGAGAACAAGTTCACAGCGGTGTTGTCACTCGATCAGATAGTCTAACGATCGGGTGGCAATCCGTTGGAACTAGTAATGCATTGAATATGTTGAAAATTATTTAAGTGTTGAAGTCCAAACGTCACAGGGCCGGATGGTCATTCGATCGGATAGCAATCCGATCGGACGGCAATCCGTTTCGATGTTCAGAGCCTCAAAAGTCGAAATAAAAGTTAAGTGTGGGACCAAGGTGCAAGCCGATCGGGTGGCTGTCCGATCGGGTGGCAATCCGATCGGACGGCAATCCGTCCCGGCTGCCGTATTGTCTTGTTACTTGGTTGTTTTGATAGTTTACGTTTTGTTCGAGGCAGTGTGATAACGTGCTAAACAACAAAACCTCGTCGTGGCTCAAGTAACCCGATCGGGCAGTAATCACCCTAGTCCGACCAGTTGACTTGTTCGAGACGGTGTTTCATGCTTAACCCGAAATCGGTAGTCTCTTGGATAGAATTCAGATCTTGAACCAACGCATCAACAAGAAGGAGTAGAAGGTCAGGACAAGCTCCGATTCTATCGATTTTGAGTGCATTGAGTGTAAAAGAGTTGAAATAAGGTTAGAAACCATCTTTCAATCCTTTTCACCTTGAATATGTCAAGATCTATGCAAGATCTTTGTTTATTCATGTGGAAATTGTTCAGATCTAAGTTGTTCTTGGTGGATTGAAGCCAAAACATGAAGTTCATAAGAACCCCATGATGACATCATCCTAGAACACCTCAAATATAGTGATTTCACGGTTAAAAGTTAAGATTCAAAAGATAGAAAGGTGAAGGAGTGCGTGTAGATCAAGAAAGTACAAGATTTAGGTTGAAAACTTACAAGAACCGCGAGAAATCGAGAGAAAAGGGCTTGAGAGCGGCTGGGTCGAGTGAGAGGAGCTGTCACATCAAATGATGTGACAGTTAGGGTATTTATAGGGTTTCCCAAAAAGGAAAATGTGAAGGATAGGGGGGTCACCGATCGGATGACTGTCCGATTGGGTGGCAATCCGATCGGTTAGCCGTCCGATCGAGATGTCACTCGATCGAGTGGCTCTAACGGTTAGAGTTTGGCGTTTCCGTTTCGTGCGTTGAGTTTTGCGATGCGATAGAATTACACATTAATCCCAACTACTATATCTAACATACAATCATCCTAGTTATCTTGCGTTTAGGGTCTGCAATTCGATTGCGATAGCGTTGCGTTTGCGTTTCGATTAATCAGCACAACATAAACATAAATAAACATGCACAAATAACACATAAGTAGCACACACACGTAAAATAATATCCAGAACGCATAATTCGGGTTGCGAATGTGGTTACGATGCGATAAGCGATAAAGCGATAAAACAAGCGATAAATAGCGATAAAACCTCAATTAGTAATAAGTACTCCACATAATACAACTAATGCAACAAAATAAATAGACTATCTACAAGTCAAAGAAGTCAAGACAGGAGTTGAGCAAGAAGTGACAGATCGCAATTAGCAATCTTTTCTTCCTCTGACTTCAATGTTGACTTTGACTTTGACTTTCGAAACACGGGGTGTTACAGTCGATAAGAAAGATGTGATTGTTGAGTTCAAGAGTACAATCACGAAGGACAGAATTGACTGCGACGGTTCTTCCGGTGGCAACTTCAACATCGAATGACGAGAGGAGATGGGCGCGCTTACGATTAAGGAGCTTTTCGAACAGTTATCGGCTCCAGTATCAAATAAACACGAAGCATATATACCATTCACAAGGAACGTACCATTGACCACATTGTTATCGGCTTGAGCTTGATGGGCGTTGATGTTGAAAGTACGTCCGCGAGCTGCTTGCTGCTGCTGCTTTGGCTGTTGCTGGGGTGCTGCTGTTGTGGCTCTTGCTTCACCACTCGATTCGGGCACATGTTTGCGAAGTGGTTGGGATCACCACACGCAAAGCAAGCTCTAGCGTGGATCGCGGGTGCAGGAGCCGCTTGTTGGCCTTGAGGAGTGGGAAGTAGAGCTTGTTGAGCAGGAGCTTGACCTTGAGCTGGAGCTGGAGCTTGACGTGGACCTGTACGGCAGTTGGCGGTGAAATGGTCGTACATGTTGCAATGCACACAGTATCTGCAAGCGATTCTCACTGGGTGGTGATAGGTACAAGTAGGGCAAGCCGGGTGAGGACCAGTGTAAGCACGCTTGGCCAGCGGTGCATGGGTAACCGGTGCCGCTACTTGGCAGTGTTGAGGCTGCTGTTGGGCAGGAACGGCTTGAAGCGGAGCGACAGCGGTGACAACGTAATTTTTGCTACTGTTGTTGTTGTTCTTCCTCTTGCGACGAGAGGACTATGAAGATTGCGGCGCGGCGGCGATTTCAGCGGTTGCAGCAGTGGTAGCTTGATGCAGATTCTTGGAAGCTTTATCCCAATATCCTGCCTTGACTCGCTTGTCATTGATCCTAGCAGTGAGTAAGAAAGCTTCCTCAATGGTTGACGTCTTTGCAGCTTGAATGAAATCAGCCACGCAATCCGGAAGAGCACGGATATACTTCTTGATGGTGATTTCGGGCGTAGATACTTGACCTGGACAGATTATGCTTAGCTGCTTGAAGCGAGCAGTCAAACCAGCGTTGTCGCCATCCTTCTACTTGAGATGCCAGAACTCATCCTCCAACTTTTGGAGCTCGTGGGGAGGCAGAACTCTTTCATCATCAAGTCCTTCAACTCGTCCCACGTTAGCCCGGAAGCTGCATCATTCCCTCGTTTGTTTCTCTCGGCCGTCTACCAATCTAAAGCGCGGGATTGGAAGACACCGGTAGCGTTAACAGTTCAGAGATTTTCAGGACAGTTGTTCTGATGCAGGGTGACTTCAATTGAATCAAACCACTGAAACATGGCCGTAGGACCATCTTCTTCGGTGAATTCTTTCGGGCTGCAGGCATTGAACTGCTTGAAGCTAAAAGTAGCTTTTGGCGAATCCGTCCGGAATTCTTCTGAAGATTTGCTAGCGTTTTCATTCAGCTCACTAACAATCTGGGGGATAACCTTCGCAATCTAGTTAGCGACCAAAGAGGCGATGCGCTTGTCATCATGATTGCGGCGAGCTAATCGGGAGTGAAATGATCCAAATGACGACATTGTCTGCAATAGACAGCGCCATAGGATTCAAAATGCTATATAATCGAATCTCACCTCACACGTACTAACACTAAAGCTCAGGAACACGAATAATCACAAAATCACATAGGCACGTATTCACAGAAACACAGAAGCACATAAAGCACGTAAAGCACATAGAAGCACGTAAGGCAGTTAGAACACAGAAACCATACTATATTTTGCACGTATTCGCCTATCATTCAAGGTTGCGCGTTTGAGAATAGCGATTGCGATTATAGCATAAGCGAGGATCATAGCATGCAATTATCCATAAGTAGCAACGATTTGTTAGCGATTTGAGATAGACGTGTAGTGCGAATTGTGTGTGTCGATCAAAGCGAGTAGCGGAAAGCGTAGAAATCACCAAAATCAAAACATGTAAACAGGTAAAACCACATAAAACACATAAAATTCCACATAAAACGACAAATGTCAGAGTCTGCAGTTGCGGGCTCAGAATTGAAACACATAAAATCAGCGATTGCGAGCTTGATATCGAAAATAGATTGTCTAAGGCTTGATACACGTTGACTACCCAAAGTGATTCGACTATTCTCAATGGCTACAAGTATACGTTTTGGCCTAATAGACTGTGCTCTATCACCGGAAGACGGTGAATGGCACGCATCTTTTCGGTTATTTACGCAACTCGAGTCGTTGGAATCCATCAAGACTTGGTGAGAGTTTTGCAAAACCAAAAGTAGAGAACGAAACGAGTCATCAAGGTTCGGGTTTCACCCCTATCTTAGCGACTACATTCCTGTTTGTGTGATAGAATCACGAGATTTAAGGGGAAATCTGTGTCGAAGTGCGGATTTCACTCCTGATTCAACGCAAATTCTCGTGTTTGATAGTAAAAATGCGGGTCGAACAAGAGATTTTAGTCGAGAGTTTGCGGTTTTCACACCTAATCTCGATCTAATCACTCATTCATTTTCGAAAATAGTGCAGTGTGACTGCCTTAGGAAAGGCAGTGTGATAGTATAACGTGAGTGGGAGTCGATCGAGAATAGCAGTAAGCTCGTGCGGAACCCCTAACGGGTTCGCACAAGGCGGTCTATTGATACTTAGACTATAGACTAGGTCATTTCTAAGATATCGACCCGGACTAGGTCGAGTCTTGCCTAATTCCCTATAGTTATGGCTCTGATACCAATCTGTCACACCCCAACCGATGGCGGAATGATCGGGGCGTGGCACTGAGCGAAACAGATTCTCCATGAGTATCCATAACAATTATTCATTACCAGATAATTAAACGTCATGTCCCATACCACAACATATCTAAATAAACAGTTACTACAAATAATTGTCTCATAAACCAAATACTGTTCCGACGACTCAGATTTTATTTAATTCGTTTGTTTCTAAGACTCCATCCTAGCTTGATTCCCACATAGCAGCAAAACATCCTAAGCACCTGTCACATACGTTAAAATAGAGGTCAATACACATAGTGTAAAGGTGAGCAAACAAGTTTAATAATAGTAATAGAGTTCGAAATCGTTTACGCATAACCAGCACGTAACATGTACAAAGTGAAGGCAAGTAGGTTATCGACAGAGAAATATGCACAAACGTGACTGCGAGTTGTAGAATGCGCAACACATATCCCCACTGGGACACGTGAAGTAAAGCCCTTAATAACCCCTGTCCATGACAGGTGCTGAGTCCAAACTATAGTACTATTGTTGCTAAGGTGTCAGGCAACAATCACTGTGTTAACATAACATACAAGCATTCATCGAATAACACGTAGCATGCAATAACGGTCAGCGTATAAATAGTGTTTGCGTTGTGTGTCGATTGTGATTTAGAATAAGTAAAGTATGTTACACCCAAAAGTGCGTAAAGCAAAAAGGTTCGAGTATACTCACAGATGGCGTTTAACAAGTAAACACTCTCTTGGATTGAAGGGAGCGCTGAGAGAATATCCTGAACAGTTAACGATAGCATAAACGATGAGCGGTGAGTTAAATGATGAAAAGTGACCAAGTGTCGAGTGGCAACCCGATCGGATGGCTATAAGATCGGTTGACCATTCAATCGGATGTCAATCCGTTCGGATGGTCATCCGATCGGATGGCCATTCGATTGGATTGACATTCGTTTGGTAAGGATGTGTTTGTGTATGATGGCTTTGAAGTTTTCGTTGTAGCATTTTGAAAACAGAGAAGTATCTCTACTCTTCAGGTCGTCGATCGAACGGTCGTTCGATCGGTTAGCGATCCGATTGGCAAGACACTTAGTAGAACAAGTTCAAAGCAGGATTGTCACTCGATTGGATAGTAATCCGATCGGTTGGTAATCCGTTAGTTACTAATGATCTTTGGAAATTATCAAAATGATTAAGTGTCGAAGTTCCAAATGTCACATGATCGGATGGTTGTTCGATCGGATGGATATCCGATCGGGCGGCAATCTGTTCGACGTTCAGATACTTTGAAAGTTTGAATAAAGAGTTTAAGTGTGGAACCAAGTGCAAGCTAATCGGATTGTCGTTCGATCGGATGGCTATCCGATCGGGCGGCAATCCATCCCAACGAACCCGATCGATAACACACGCACGGAGCATGTCTTCAATAGTACGAATCGTTCTTTCAGTCTGCCCGTCGGTTTGCGGGTGGAATGCGGTACTCAAATTCAGCGTCGTACCAAGAGCTGCTTGAAAAGTTTCCCACAATCTCGATGTAAACCGAGCATCGCGATCAGAAATGATGTCTCGAGGCGTACCATGATTCTTAATGATCTCGTCGGTGTAGATTTGGGCTAACTTGGCCACCTTGTAGTCTTCTCGTATTGGCAGAAAGTGGGCTGATTTGGTTAGACGGTCGACTATAACCCAAATACTGTCGTGACCTGATGGCGTGGTCGGAAGCTTAGTTATGAAATCCATAGCTATGCTTTCCCACTTCCATACGGGTATCGGCGGTTGTTCGAGTAAGCCTGAAGGTCTTTGGTGTTCAGCCTTGACTCTTGCACAAGTTAAACAGCTACCAACATATAGAGCAATATCCCTTTTCATCCCAGGCCACCAGTACTTGTAGCGAAGGTCCTGGTACATTTTGTCCGCACCGGGATGAATGGAATATCGGGATTTGTGGGCTTCGTTCATGATGATCTTTCGCAAATCTGTCCTCCTCGGAACCCAGATTCGGTCCAGATAATAGAATATCCCGTTGGCTTTGCTCACGAGCTGAGTTCCATCGTGATAGATTCGTTCTTTCTTCAACGTACGCTCGTTAAAGCAAGCGTGTTGTGCTTCGCGGATGAGAGCTTCGAGGTTATACTGAGCCTGGATGTTTCGAACACCTATCACGTAATTCTTTCTGCTGAGGGCGTCTGCAACTACATTCGCCTTGCCTGGGTGATAACGGATCTCACAGTCGTAATCGTTGAGAAGTTCTACCCATCGGCGTTGACGCATATTGAGTTCTCTCTGGTTAAAGATATGTTGTAGGCTCTTGTGATCGGTGAAGATCGTACACCTTGTACCATACAGGTAGTGTCGCCAAATCTTTAAGGCAAAGACAACTGCGCCTAGCTCGAGGTCATGGGTTGTATAGTTCTTCTCGTGGATTTTGAGCTGTCGAGATGCGTAAGCTATAACCTTGTCTCGTTGCATGAGAACACAGCCAAGCCCAAGGTTTGAAGCATCACAATAGACAACGAAGTCATCGCTTCCGTCCGGCAGTGTAAGAACTGGTGCATGGCACAGCATGTGTTTGAGGGTTTGGAAAGCAGTCTCCTGCGCGGTTCCCCACACAAAAGGCTTGTCTTTATGAGTAAGGGAGGTAAGCGGTACAGCAATCTTTGAGAATCCTTCGATGAATCGCCGGTAGTAACCGGCTAATCCGAGAAAAGAGCGAACTTCTGACGGATTCTTTGGCGTAACCCATCCCTCGACTGCCTCAATCTTTGCAGGATCAACGTGTATACCCCGACTATTCACAATGTGCCCCAGAAATTGAACCTCCTCCAACCAGAACTCACACTTGGAGAACTTGGCGTAGAGTTGGTTTCCCTGAAGCAACTCGAGAACCAATCGCAAATGCTGCGCATGTTCGGCCCTCGATCTGGAATAGATCAGGACATCGTCGATGAATACAATGACGAAACGGTCTAAGAACGGTTTACACACGCGATTCATCAGATCCATGAAGACCGCGGGTGCGTTGGTCAAACCAAAAGGCATGACAACAAATTCGTAGTGGCCGTATCGGGTTCGAAAAGCGGTTTTGGGTATGTCTTCCTCTTGAATCCGCAACTGATGGTAGCCTGAACGTAGATCAATCTTGGAGAAACACTGAGCACCTTGTAATTGGTCAAACAGATCATCGATTCTTGGTAAGGGGTATCGGTTCTTGATGGTCAGCTTGTTCAATTCCCGGTAATCGATGCACATCCGGAACGTCCCGTCCTTCTTTTTGACGAAAAGGACTGGTGCGCCCCATGGAGAAGTGCTCGGGCGAATGAAGCCTTTTTCAAGTAACTCTTGGAGTTGGTTTGAGAGTTCTCGCATCTCAGATGGAGCGAGTCGATACGGAGCTTTGGCCACTGGGTTAGCTCCTGGAATAAGGTCGATTCGAAAGTCGATATCACGACTTGGAGGTAATCCAGGAAGATCATCAGGGAACACCTGAGGAAATTCTCGGACAACGGGGACATCCTTGACTTCAACTTTCCTTTTCTTGTCCGTCTCAGCTACAACAATGTTGGCCAAGAAGGCTCGATATTCCTTGCGGAGATATTTGCGAGCTTGAAGATATGACATGAGCTTGAGGTCTTTTGCAGTAGTTTCACCATAAACACATAGAATATCACCACTAGCTAGCACAAAACGAATCATCTTATCGGAACACACAACTTCAGCATGGTTTTCACGAAGAAAGTCCATGCCTACTATGACATCGAAACTTCCGAGCTGCATTGGAATGAGATTAATCGGGAATATATGATTGTTGAGCTCGAGAGTACAATCATGGAGCACAGAATTGACAGCAATGGTTCTTCCGGTAGCGACTTCTACTTCGAAGGGTGACGAAAGATAAGAGCGCTTACGTCTAAGAAGTTTCTCAAACTCAAATGACACAAAGCAGTTATCGGCTCCAGTATCAAACAAACATGATGCATATATACCATTCACAAGGAACGTACCATTGACCACGTTGTTATCAGCTTGAGCCTGGCGTGCATTGATGTTGAAAGTTCTGGCGTGAGCGGCTTGTTGTTGAGGCTGCTGTTGTTGTTGCTGGGGTTGTTGAGCTTCTTGTTTCACCACTCTGTTCGGGCACCGGTTTGCGAAGTGGTTAGGGTCACCACATGCAAAGCAGGTCCGAACATTGTTTGCCGGGGCCTGTGCAGCTGGAGGAGCTTGGGGAGCAGGTAGCAGGGCTTGGTTAACAGCGGCCTGAGCTTGCGTCTGACGAGGACCATAGCGGCAATTCGCAGTGAAATGCCCGTAAACGTTGCAGTGGGCACAGTAACGGCAGGCCACACCCACCGGGTGATGATAAGAACATGTAGCACAGAGTGGGTGGGGGCCGGTGTACGCACGCTTAGCCGGCGGCGCATTGATCACTGGCGCAGTGCGCTGTGGTTGTTGCTGTTGTTGCGGTACTGACTGAAGAGGAGCAGCATTGGTTGCGGCGGCGCAATTCTTGTTCTTCTTTCTTCTTCTCGAGGACTTGGAGGTTTGAGCAGTAGGGTTGTCGGTTGATGCGGCAGTAACTTGATGCAACGACTTGGATGGCTTATCCCAGACACCAGCCTTAACTCGCTTGTCGTTAATCTCGGCAGCGAGTAGGTAGGTTTCCTCGATTGATGCGGGTTTGGCGGCGAACACATAATCTGCAACACAATCCGGAAGGGCACGGATGTATTTCTTGATGGTCATCTCGGGAGTCTTGACCTGGTCTGGACAGATAATGCTCAGTTGTTTGAAACGGGCGGTGAGACCAGCGTTGTCGCCCTCCTTCTGCTTGATGGTCCAGAACTCATCCTCCAACTTTTGGCGTTCGTGGGGAGGACAGAACTCGTCCAGCATGATAGCCTTCAGTTCCTCCCACGTCAGCTCGTAGGCAGCGTCGTTCCCGCGCTTATTCCTTTCGGCTGTCCACCAGTCCAATGCCCGCGACTGGAAGACACCGGTAGCATTGAGAGTTCGAAGATGATCCGGGCATCCGCTTTGACGAAGGGTAACTTCCACAGAGTCGAACCAGTGAAATAAGCCTGTAGGGCCCTCTTCACCGGTGAACTCCTTGGGTCCACATGCCTTAAATTGCTTGAAACTGAACGGAGCTTTGATGGGTTCAGTGAGGGTTCGGGATTCTTCCGACGACTTGCTGGTGTTTTCGTACACCTCGCTGACAGCTTTCGCTACAGACCTTGAGATGAGCTTGGCGAGACGTCGGTCTCTCTTTTCCTGACGGGAAAGGTTTTGGCGAATTCTTGATGATGACGACATGGTCTGCAATAGACATCGCCCTAGGACTCAACACAACGAATTCGAATCTCGCACGTCTTAGTTTACTAAAGCTTAGAATCACGTCGCATCTCACGTCACGTAACACATATAAACACATAAGCACATAATCATAGAGGCACATAAGCACAGAAGCAATTAGAGCACATAAGCAATTAAGCAAATAGAGCACTTAATTCCCTAAACACGTACGAAATTTTATCACAGAGGATGTCAGAAAACAGAAACCTATAACCACAAGTCGAGTGTTGTTCGTTTTGCATATCGGATAGCATCACATTGTATCGTCTAACTTAGTCGTATAGCGTAGCATAGCACACTGGTTTCGTTTAGATCACATCAACAGGGGTTTGAGTCGAGATAGGATAGCAACAAAAGTCACGCAGATTGGTAACAAATGGAGTAACCAACAAATCTTAAAACACGTAAACAGGTAAATCATATAAAATCAACAAAGCAACACTCAAAATCGGAAAATGGATTGTCTGCGGCTACTAGACTTTGACTAACCATGGCAATTTAACTATTCACAGTTGACTTGTCGTCACTTTCGACTCTAGGGGACATGTTTCTGCCTCGATTCTTGGGCATTATGCATGCACATTCTAGGCCATACTCGTGAGTTCAGGTCATTGGAGTCCGTCAACTGCCTTGGCGAGATAAAATAAAGTCGGAATAACTGCCAAGGTTAGGGTTTCACCCCTAGCTTAGCAATTTCTTCCTTGTTTTAAGAAAAATTTAGAGGAAAATTTTCATCAAATTACGGGTTTCAGCCCTGATTTGGTATAATTCTCCCCCGTTTGTTGATAGAAATTTCACAAAATAATTTGGCAAAATTTGTAATTTAGGCAGGAATTTGCGGGTTTCACTCCTAATCCCGTCCAAACTACAAAATTTGGCTCGGAGTTCGGATGTAATGATAGAATAGAAGGAAACAACATAGAATAAGCACATAAACTTGGTCTCTTGGTTCCTAACTATAGTCTAGGTCTCTAAGACAGCGATCCGGACTAGATCGTGTCTAACCTAATTCCCTATAGTTATGGCTCTGATACCAATCTGTCACACCCCAACCGATGGCGGAATCATCGGGGCGCGGCACTGAGCGAAACAGATTGTTCAGAAGTTTCCACAACAACTATCATACAATTCAGTTATATAACACGTCCCATACCGTGTCCCAAATAATAACAAGTTATCATAGAAATCAACTAAACAATATGGGAACTGTTCCGACAACTCAGATTCTTAATTATTACAGACCGAATATAAATATTGTTTTAAGACTTCTAGACGGCTAACTATAGATCTTACTGACTACAGGTGCCAGTACAAGATCTACAGATAATTATGGCCCTGGAACAGGTATGTGGACACTGTCCCAAGGTCACAGGCTCCTAGAAGCTTATTATTGCCTTGCTTCCCTAGCACGCTAGTAGCTTAAACACCTGTCACATACGTTAAAATAAAAGTCAATACATATAATGTAAAGGTGAGTACACAAGTTTGATATAGCATATAGAGTTCGAAAAGTTTACGCATAACCAAGCACGTACACAAGGGCAAACGATGCATGTAAATTATCAACATGGGACCATCGATACCAACGACTTCAAGTTGACTGTCCGAGACAGTTCGCAATACATGATTACCACTGTAATCCATGCAAGTAATTGTCCTTAGCAACCCCCGTGTAAACGGGTGCTGAGTCCAAACTATAGTACTACGTTGCTAAAGCAGGTAGATAGCACTCCACGTGTAAACATAATAAACAGCCATCATTTAGACAAGTAATACATGCAAGTAGGTTAGCGTTCAAATAGTTTGTGTTGTTTGTGAATTTGATAGATTACGTATGTAACACCCAAAAGTGCTGAAAGCAAAAAGGGGTCGAGTATACTCACAGTGGTTGATTGTGGATTGAAAGGAGCACTGAGAATAGGTTAGCCTGAATAGTTCGATAACAATACAATGAGTAATGCGGAAAAAGTGAACAATGTACTTGGATCGAGTAGACCAATCGATCGGACAGCTGTTCGATCGAGTGGGCTGTTCGATTGGTTTGAAAGTCCGTTCGAACATCCATTCGATCGGCCGGCTGGCTCGATCGGCTGGTTCCTTCAAGTGGATTGTTTCTTCCTTTGGTGAGAAGGATGTGTTTGTGTATGATGGTTTGTACTACCTTTCAAGTTGGCCGATCGAACAGCTGTTCGATCGGTTAGCCCAACCGATCGGCTAGCACTTCATTGTTTTCAAATATGTCACTCGATCGGTTGGCATGCTCGATCGGGTGACATTCCAATGCTTCGAAAAGTCTAAGTGTTTTGAAGTGTAGTATCTCATGATTCGAGTAGTAATGATTACAATCGAGTGGCTCGATCGATCGAATAGAACTCTGTCAATATTACACTTCATGAGTTTGTGGGACTAAGTGCTAGTCGATCGGTTAGCCTAATCGATCGGCTGGCATAGTCGTTCGGTTGGGCTGTTCGATCGAACAGCCTAGCCGTTCGGCCAGCTTCTCGATTCGGTTAACCTATCACTTAACACTTGGTTATTCCCGTGAATTGTTGATGTTTTAGAGATATTTTGACTACGAGTTGAACCACAAAACTGAAGTCCCCACTTAGCCCACTGACTCGAGCAGGAATCACCCAAACTCGGTCAGAGACGGTTTGGAACTTAAGTTTAACGTTTAACCCGAAATCGGTATATCTCTCGGTAGAACCCGAATCTTGAACCATGTGTTTGTTTAGATTGATTTATAAATCGGTTCAAGTCCCGTTTTCACCGTTTTGAGTGTAAAAGAGTTGAAAGATAGATGAAAACCCATCTCCCAATCCTTTTCCACCGTGAAATGTTAAGATCTTTGGTAGATTTTAGGTTATTTATGTGGAAATCGGTTAGATCTAAGCTACTCATGGTGGAATGATGTCAAAACTTAGTGTTCTTGAAGAACACCATGATGACATCACCCAAGAACACCTAGATCTTGGTGATTTCACGGTTGGATTTCAGATTTTGAAAGATAGAAAGATGGAGAATCGATTAATGAACAAAAACGTACAAGGATTAGAGCGAAATACTTACCGGTTTGAGAGAAATCTGAGATTTAGTGAGAAGAAGAGGCTGGTCGGTCAGAGCTTTTCCAAAAGTGGAAAGTTTGACAAGGACAGCCCTATTTATAGGCTTCCAAAAGAGGAAAGGGTCAGCTGATCGAACAGCATCCCTGATCGAGCGGCTGTCCGATCGAACAGCCTGTTCGATCGGCTAGCCTGTTCGATCAGGTTGCCCTGTTCGATCGGCTAGCCTGTTCGATCAGGTTGCCCTGTTCGATCGGCTTGCCTGGTTTTGAGTGTTTCGCGACGATTTTTGATATTTCGACTTCGATGAACGATGATTTGAGAATGATAGAATTCCTAATCAAATTACTTTTAGTCTCAACTACTATATCTAACATACGAGCATCCTTACAACCATTTCGGGTTCGATTTCCATTGAGTTTGATTCACCTTTGAGTCTTGATTGATTTGATTGATTCACCACACACTTTAACATAAAAGTAAACATGCACAAGTAACACATAAGGCACACACACGTATAAAAAGTACTAAAATCCCCACACTTGAGTTTGATGATTGGTTTGATTAGCTTGATTATTGATTGACTAGCTTTATTGCATTGTTACTTCCTATCATTCACAGTCGGTCGTTGATTCACAGTTCGATTATCGACCGATTAGTTTGATTATACAACACTTACTCCAAATAATATGAAAATCAAAATGAAACTAAAATGAAATTAATCTTTATTAATCTTTAATTCCAATAACAGTCAACACTTGACTTTGACTTGACTTTTGGGAAAACACGGGGTGTTACATCGATTATTAATAGATACTCCACATAATACAACTAAAGCGATAAAATAAATAACTCAATTACAAGTCAAAGAAGTCAAAACAGTAGCTAAGCAAGGAGTGACAGATCGCAATTAGTAATTTTTTCTTCCTTTGACTTCAATCTTGACTTTGACTTTGATTTTCATAACACGGGGTGTTACATATCAGTTGATATGAGAGCATATCAAGTTAAAAATGTATACAAAAGCCCTAATTAGGTAAACACTTATAATATTATATAAACTTTCGGAAAAATGCCTAAACACCTAAATTGTCCGATCTAAACTATAAAATAACAAATTCGGCATCTGCAGCAAAATTTAGCATTTTGTGGCAATGACAAAGTCCATTGATAATGTTAATTGTCTGAAACCACTTCAAGGATATTAAAAATATCTGAACGATGCTTACACGTATATTACCATGCACACTTCGTATCTTATCCGGTAAGGACTCGTTATCGAAACTAGTGATAAATTTACTATCCTAACATCAATTAACATCCTAATCCTAATCCCCCAAGTATATCCCTAAACCCCTAAATATCTAATCTAGAATTTTCCCACATGTCCATTTGAATTATAAATTGCAAACACCATGCCTACCCCCCCCCAACCATCTCCTAGTTTCGGCCAAGAAGGGGCCCACAAGCGCCTTCCGTAATTGATAGGATATGATGAAGATTATGGGCGTTGATCTTGTGTTGACTCAAGAATATTGAAATTGGGTTATAAGGGTTTCAAGGCCACTATATCACCTACATCTTCCCATAATCATTCAACGGTTAAGGAATCGATCTAGGATTTGAATCCACAGACTCCCTCCTTTGTATTTAAAACATATGTTTGCTTGTAAATGTGCTGATGATTTAATCTATTTTTCATTGGCAAAATAAGACATGGACTTAAACTATTTTCCATTGGCAAAAAAAATCAACGAAAGTCGCAAGGAATACAAAATATACAGTGCATTCATTTTTTTTTTTTGGAAATCATGTTTTTTTGTATAATAACAACACTAAAAAAATAAAACAAAAGACAAATAAAAGTTTTTGCTACTAATGAAATTCATAATCAACTTCACGCCGCAACATGCGGATAAGCGTAAACTCGTTAGTAACAACTAACAACATACTGATCTACTTATTTATTTTTCAGTCTCATAACAATTATAAACAACAAATTAACGATAATATACTTCTTAAAACTACTTGTTTACAACAATATTATTTTTTTAACCCGCCTAGTATACTATATAATATAATTTATGGTCAAAGTCAACATCTCAATCCCGTAAAACCCTAAAATTCCCCCCCAAAAAATCACCGATCACCGGAAAATCACCATGAACGACGATTCAACCACCACCTGCAGCCAATGCAACCTCACACATCCAAAAATCCTCCACCACATCCGCCTCAACGCCACCTTCCGCCACCTCTGCACCACCTGCGTCCTCCGCCTCCACCCTAACCACTTCTGTCCGTCCTGCCTCACCGTCTACCACCGTTCACCGCCAGAAAACGCCATCGTGTGCTTCAAATGCCACTCCTTCTCCCACCGCGCCTGCGTTTCCCCCTCCTTCACCGTCCGTATACCTTGCGTTACGTGCCTAAACCCTAACGGCGTCGTTTTCAGCCCTAGGTCATCCAATTGGTTTTATAACTGTAATAACGGTAGCCGGAGGATAGATTTGGCTGCTGCGAGGCTGCTGGTGGCTGCGGCGGAGATATCGACGTTGTCGATGAGTAGAGCGGAGGCTGCAGCTGTTAAGGAAGCAGAGTGGAGAGCGAAGGAGGCTTCGGAGTGGGGGAAGAAGGCGAAGGAGGCGGTTAATCATGTTGTAAAGGTTATGGAGATTGAAAAGAAGAAAAGAGATGATGAATGTGAATGTGAGTGTAGTGTTGTGGTTGATGATGTTGGAAGTAATAGTAGTTTTGTTGGAATTGGTAGTAGTGTTGGTTCGGTTGAGGCTTTTGAAGCGTTGAAATTAGCAGGCGATCAGGGTGAAGATTTAGTGGTTCAGTATGAACATCAATCGAATTTGTGAGAGCGTTTAGGATATATGTGGCGTATATATGATTAGTTGGATGGGTAACTTGATTTCTATCGCGTATATATGAAAAATTGGATGATAATTAGTTTTGATTATACGGTTTGATTTCTTGTTCTGTCATCAATGGTTAGTTAATGGTATGATCTCTAAATCATGTGGTTTGGTGCAGCATAACTTATATGATAACAAGAAACACTTGATTGTGACAATCCGGGGTCGGGTCGGGTAGGTATAATAAACTAGTGACATGGACTAAATGGCTTGAATGGCTCATCTCAAAATCCAAATTCATGTTCACTTTCAATGCTAATATTATGTCACTTTGACCAAGAAAAAGGTTGCAGTCATCCTGGTAGATCAGTTAACTAATGAAGCATTGTAGGTCTAACTACTATCTATGGTTTTTGAGAAGGACAAACCAAACCAAACTGGCTGAGTTGAGTCGGGCCTAAACGGTTTGGTTTTGAAGGTTTAAACATTTTTTCTTTTTTATAAATTATACTCTTATTATTAAAAATTTTAAATGATGGATGGTTTATGTATTTGGTACAAATACATATTCAAAATTTTAAATAAATAAATAACGGATGTTAAACCGCTTATGTAAACTCAGTTTACAAGTAACCGATGGTTCGGGTTGTGCACGACAATATCAAAGTAACATTGCACAAGTAACATCAATCATATCAATAGTATACAACTATACAAGTAACATGGAACTTAATCCATATTGCACCCATGTGGTCAGGTTGTGCACGGTAATAAAAGCAACTTTGTAAATCATATACACACCACAGAATACATGCTCAATTTTCCTAACAAATTTGATTGTTGTTCTTACTGTATCCCTAAATCTTCATCAATCTGCACATAGATTCAACCTGCTAATTTCATCGCATTCAAAGCTTTAGAAACCTCAATTGAACCAAAACTACTACTATATACAAGACATGTTTCATATGATTTTCCCCATCTTTGATGTTTTCTTCTTTTTGTGTTTGCTAAAACTCATTAAACATATAGGTTTCACGATGTGATTGAAGATATAAGGCAGCGTTCGTTTCATGGAATGGAATGGAATGGAATGGAATTAGGAAGTTTTTCTTTGTAAAATTGATCTTGGTTGGGGGAGAGAGGAATTTGAAATCCCATGAATTTCTTTAATCAATGAAATTTGAGACTATTTCAACATTCCTTAGAAATCCTTCACTTTAATGAAGGAATGGAATGGAATGTTGAAATAGTCACAAATTTCATTGATTAAAGAAATTCATGGGATTTCAAATTCCTCCCTCCCCCAACCAAGATCAATTTTACAAAGAAAAACTTCCTAATTTCATTCCATTCCATTCCATGAAACGAACGCTACCTAAGTGTTTCCCAAGTTGTAACGTGTTTAAAATTTTGTTGAAAGTGGAAATGAACCAAAATTTGACATGTAGATGGTATGGTACGCCGAATCATGATGTGGGACCGGAGATCTGTCTATTAGACGGCAATTTAGGGTTTGGGTCTTGGGGTTAATTACGCATGTTGATTAACAAATACTTTATCGAGTCTAACAGTTTGCTAGTTAGTAGATTAGTCACAACCGTTCCATCCATGTGTTACTTCCATTTGTGCTGAAACAGAATACCAACAATGAAAAAGCTTGCATTGGCCTTGGTGCACACATTAAGGTGACTTCGGATGTACTTCCAACTACAGTTTTTGTTTGACTTTACTAGTCTAACTCAATTTTATTGTTAAAAACAATATTTAACAAAAAACTAAGGCAACTTGCTGTGATATAAACTTAAAGAATCTAGAGGGGATGAATATATTGCTTTTAAATTTAATGATCAATAATTTGGGCCTAAGCTGGCGCCTACTTGGCCCATGCTCAAGGCCGGCTTTGACCATTTTAAGTATCCGTTTAAAAAAACAATATGCAGACAAGTTTAAGTAAAAGAAAAATCAGTAAACAAAACAAAAAGATTTATAGTGGTTTAGGTGAGTGTTAAGTGTTAACTAACCCACCATACGTACACTCATTGGTATCTATCAAGAATTTATTTCATTAAGAACAGCTTGCTAATCAAGACAATGCTCTTCACAAGTTTCTCTTTACTAATAATATATATCACGAATCTAAGTCTCACAATGAAGTTAGGGTGAACACTAAAATATAGCAATTTAAGTGTATAGTATAGATAATTACCAACTACTAATAAACATCCTTTCTTTTAGTCAGCTAACAAAATAAATAAATTCGTATATTATTGGATATGTATTGAAGGGAATATAGCTGTAAGTTTTCTTATTGGGTAACCGATATTTTACAACTCATTAAACTTGTACGTGCCACGTTTTCTTATTTGCCATCATTCACATTGAGTTAGACACTTGTTGATCTATGAAATAAATGTATATATATACATGCATGAATAGGGCATCATTTCTCTAAAAGATAACTGGTATCAAGAAGCAATAGAAAGAAAGTTTGTAGTGCTGTTCGAAATTATCATAGTGGTGAGGATACCGGCAAAAAGAATTGAATAAACGGGTGAGAACGATTGCTGAAGGTAAAATATTAAAACACAAACACTTATCAGAATATACTAGGTAGCACTGGAACGGGTACGGGATCGGGGTACGGGGACGATACGGGAACGAGGAACGGCAAAACTCAAAATTCCAAGATACGGGTACGGCAATAAAAAATATAAAAAAATAAAAATACATTAAACAAATTCCAAAAATACTACATCTTCCAAAGGTAATTAGTTATCAATAATCAAATCATTTTCAAATTGTGGTTCATCTAGTGAGAGATCGGCAATCGATAGAGAATTAGAGATGATGAGACTTGAGAGTTTAGAGATTAGAGAAGTCGAATATGATAGGTCTATTTATTTAATGGACGGTTGTGGAATTTGAAAGGGTAAAAACCCTAGAAATAAATGGAAACGGGCTGGATACTTCTACCAGATACGTCCCCGACATTGAAAACTTTAGGAAACGTCCCCGACGAGTACCCATGGTGTTTCCGTCCCCGACAAGTACCCGAGACGGGTACGGCCACATAAATGGAGTCCCCGTGCTACATAGAGAATATATTATTTTTATTATTGTTGTTGTTGTTGTTGTTGTTGTTGTTGATCGGCATGCTTACTGGTTGACGATCGAGTATAAAAATACGGTCAGGTTTTTACCATAAGTTAGTTATCATGTCTCAAGTCCTAGGAGAAAAAGAGTATTTATAAAAGGGTTCACAGACAGAATCCAATAGAGAGGGGCCCTGCATAGTGGGGGAGGGAGGGGGAGGCCGACTTTCGGAACTTTTTGCTCAGAGTAGGTAGTTTCCGTATAGAAATTTTTGGGTGTATACGTTTTCTACCCCCGTTTTATATAAATTTTTGGGTATATACGTTTCGAGCCCGGGTTGGAAATCTTAAGCTTCGCCACTACCTATAGACGTTTAAGTGAGTTCATACGACTTCTTAAAACATCAATTTATTGCATTAATTCAGTTGTATCATAAAACCCATATGAACTGATGTTATTTGTATGGATAAAAATAAATGATGTAAAGTTGTTGAAGCCTGGACAATAGTTGATATCACGAGATTGATGTGGTAACTTGTTGAAATCATCCCCTAGCTTTATAGCCTAGTGGCATTTTAGTGGTAGGATAAGACTTTGGGATCAATAGTCCTTGTTGTTTGAGCCATTTTTTCAGTTTAGTCGAAAGATTTCATTTTTCGTCTGTGGGTCCAAAAAGGTTTCGCCATTGCCATTTTAGTCCACCGAGTTAATTTCATCCATTATTTTTGTTAACGAGAAGGGCAATTCGTCTTTTTATATGTAATTTTGTTAACTAGAATGGCAATTCGGCCATATAAAATGACCGAATTACCCTTCTTGTTAACCGAAATAATGGATGAAGTTAACCCAGTGTATTAAAATGGTAACGATGAAACCTTTTTGAATCCACCGACGAAAAATGAAACTTTTAGACTAAACTGACAAAATAACATAAACCACACCAACGAAAACTAAAATGGAATTTTAACTCAAAAGAATAATATATGAGATCACAAATTGATTTTGATACTTTTTAACATGGCCCAGCTCAATAACTAAATCATATTATCAGTTATCGATCTACATCGCTTTCTCACGTCTCTGGTAGTTAATTCCCATTCTCACATCACAAACCTAAACTATCATATACTTTTCTTCAAACTCTTCAATTACTATACGGAACTATCAAATTCTTCCTTCACTATTACGAATTTCACTTCAATCATCATCATCAACATCTTATGCAGCGGAAAACGTGTTCAACTATTTCAAACAAGTTCGTCAAACTTTGATCAATTTCAATGGCGGAACCGAAGAAGATAATAATTGACACGGATCCTGGCATCGGTAAACCCTAATTTCATCCCATCTGTTTGATTTTTATGTTTGTTGTTGATATTATTATTCATTTGTGTGTGTAATTGTTGAATTAGATGATGCTATGGCGATATTTCTGGCTTTGAGGTCACCAGAAGTTAATGTGATTGGGCTTACAACTATTTATGGCAATGTTTACACCACTCTTGCCACTAGAAATGCATTACATTTGGTAATTTATTTGCATCTTTTTTGCTTGAGATGTCACTGTTTAAGATGGATATGTATCAATTAATTATAGCTGTGTTTTGTTAATTGTATTTAGTTGGAGGTTGCTGGAAGAACAGATATCCCTGTTGCGGAAGGATCTCATGTTAGTTATGTGGTATATCTCCTTTCATTTCTACTTTACGCTACGCCCCGCTTATGCGCATATATGTGTGGGCCCTTGGGCTTTGATGGAATAACTAGTCAAATAAAATACACCATCTGTGTACTTAAAATCTTATTAAGTAGTTGATAAACACATATAGGCTTTGATGCACATACTTGAAATCTTGAATAACTTGGCACCCTGGAAATTTTGAATCCTTCCTGTAACTGGAATGAAGCCCTCACAATGATACCAATATTCATTCATCCACATAGCAAATGTAACCAGAACATATAATTCATCTACAATCGCATTACAGAGTTTGCAGTAAGAACCATGTCATCTTGTTAAGTAAATAGATAGTAGTAACTAGTAAGGATGGAAATGTTAAATATCATATAGCTTTATTGCAGATTTTAACGTTATTTTACTAATTTCGTGAAAATCACGTTAAAAAGCGAGGGACGGTTAATCATGCATCATGTGGTGGCGTTGATAGCCGAAAGACAAGGGGTACATGCGCTAATCGGCTTTTGTCCCAATTGCTGAGTGTTATGTGCCTTATGTCCAAGGCTTGATGCAAAAACGACTATCGAGCCGGGGGTCTCACTGGAAGCAGCCTCTCTATTCCTACGGGGTAGAGGTAAGGCTGTCTACATCTTACCCTCCTCAGACCCTACCTTAGCTTTGCTATTGGTGGGATATACTGAGTATGATGATGATAATGATGATTTCTACTTTATGCACACTTTACTAGTAACTTCTGATTAGGAATATTGAAACAAAAGAAGAAATCTCATAGCATACTTGTGTAGTTGGTTTAAAAAAGCGTGAGGCGCTGCCAGGCGTTTTGGTCCCAAAAACGAAGGTGTACGTGTCGATGTACAACCAAACAAGCTTTGTTTAGAACCAGAAGTTGCGTCTCTCTTATTGTTTTACATATCAATCTATTTATCAAGTCAAAAAAATTATATTTTCTTTATCTATTTGGTTGTTTTTACATATAAACCTCCTATAGAGTATAGACCCTAGTTTTGACCCAGAACTACTTGAATTGTGCCTTTTTCTACTGATGTGTTTTCCTTAGCGCCTCGCTAAACCAAGCCAGTCATGTACAAAATGAATTTGGCTTATAAACTATTCTAAAATATATATAATTTTTTTTTCGTGAACTGTATTTTTTTATATTAGCCTTGTGCACTTGTTTGCGTAAATCTTCTCTTGAAAAAAATAATTACGGTGTCCATGAAACTGTTCTTTTTTTTTTCCATGTGCCAAGAAAGCAACGAAGCTTCGAGTTGCAGACTTTGTTCACGGGGTAGACGGGCTCGGAAACCAGAACTTCCCGCAGCCGAAGTCAAAACCAATAGAAAAATCAGCAGCAGAATATTTGGTGGAGCAAGCTCGTCTTTACCCCGGAGAAATCACTTTGGTCGCATTGGGTCCCCTTACCAACATCGCCTTGGTCTTGCTCATTTCCTTATTTATTTATTTAATATTTGTACAAGCAAATACTGTTTCACGGAAGCATCTATAATTTTTTTTTTAATTTATGCAGGCCATTGAACTCGACCCCGCCTTCACCAAAAACATTGGACAGATTGTTCTTCTTGGTGGTGCGTTTTTAGTAAACGGGAATGTGAATCCAGCTAGCGAGGCTAATGTAAGTATGAACAATTATTTGCATATTTACATTACATTGTATTTAATTTCGTCCATTGGACTGGACGTGTAGATTTTTGGTGATCCGGAAGCTGCTGATATTGTGTTTACTTGCGGTGCTGATGTGTTGGCTATTGGGCTCAATGTTACTCATCAAGTTATTCTTACAGGTAATCCTTTTTGTATGCTTTGAATGCATCCCCAAATTACTTTAGTTTGCGTAGAACTTAGGGGCCGTAATGTTTTATTCTAATTAAAGGGAAAACAATGATTTGTGTAGATCATGATCGTGACATCTTGGCAGAATCAGATGGAATATTTGCCAAGTATTTGAGCAAGATCCTGGAATTTTACTTTTCTTATCATCGCGATGCATACAACATGAAAGGTATGTATTTTGAGACATAAATTGTCAAACACTTGGTTGTTGATTTTTGCAACTTTTAATCCTGATTTTTTATTTATGAAAAGGATTTTTTTTTTCTTTTGGTTAATCTGCTGATGCGATGACTGGGACATTTGTGATTTGTGTAGGTGTATACCTTCATGACCCGACAACGATTCTTGCAGCTGTGAATCCTTCATTAATGACATACACGGAAGGTGTTGTCAGAGTCCAGACAACTGGTATCACAAGGGGCCTATCGTTGTTTTTCAACAAACAGAAAAGGTCAAAATCTTGTTTATTTTCTTTCTTAGTATTTCTTTTTCATTATATATATTTATATATTAATATACATATGTATATACTTAGTAGTAATCAAACTCTTTTAAATGAAAGTGATTTTGGTTATGCATCAAACGCGCAGTTTGGTCTTTCGTCAACTTTTAACTCGTTTGATCTGTCAACACTTTTCACTGTTTCCATTGACCAAATATAGTTTTGTTGTCAGATTTTAAGAACCAAAGAAAATATTGGTTTTGTATAGAAAAGGTACTTCTGTTTTGATTTTGATGTGGTATCGATACTATGCAAGGTTTAACGAAGAGACTGAATGGTGCAACAAGCCGACGGTGAAGGTGGCAGTTACTGTGGACGCTCCCGAGGTAGTTAAATTGGTTATGGAACGTCTTATGTATTGATAATTAACATCCCCAGCTCTCTATTTCAAAGCCTCTGTTTCTGAAGAGGAACCCTAAAGGTTCAAAAATGATATATTTTCTGTATTTGTTTTATTGATCATTAGCAGCAAGTAATAATGTTTCACTTTCCTTTTCACATTTTTCCTTTCAGAATGATAAAAAAAAAGGATTAATTTCATATATACCCTTACAAATATTATAAATATCGTACATACGCAACAAAAACCAAAAATATCATACATCCAATTTAAGTGAACGGACCATTCTACCCCTATTTATTTTTCTTTTCATCTTTTATATTTTGCTCACCATTTATCATCAAGACATCGAGGGCGTTTGGGATTCCTTATTATAAGTCCTTTCTGGCTTCTCTAAAAAGTTAACTAGTGGGAATGCCCGCGCGTTGCCGCGGGTTCCTTATGTGTTTTAGCCCACGTTGGACTTTGAGAAGTGAATTAAAGCTACATAAACACCAATATTAAAGGGAGTTTCACATGCATGTTACAGTTAAAACAGTTGGAAAAAAGGTAATAGCCATATAGTTGGTCTACCTTTTTTCCTTTTTCGAACGGCAACTTTCAATAACCACAACACCGAAAACCCTCTAGCAAGGAGCTAGGGAGCCGGAACCATAGAACAGAAAAAGAACCAGATTACATATTGAATTTTTTCCATCTATCCCAATACAATGTCACCCTCTTAGCTCTACTTTTCACCCACAAGAAACCAACGATTTTACTTTGCCAATAAAGTTACTTACCGCCACAGGTTCGTTAGCGAAAACATACCTGTTCCGAGGTCTCCAATGACTCCAGCAGCTAATTAAAATCACCACATGCACCATCTTTTTTTCATCTCGCTCCCCGGAATGTACTTTTGAACTTGCAGCAGATCGCTTGTCGAGAAGGCGTATATTTGGGGTATGTTACACCATCTGGAGACCTCCTGCCACACTAAAGTCGCAAGCAAACAACCCGTGAATAGGTGATCCACGGTTTCCTCTTCCGACCAACACAAATAACAAGCTAAAGGCCCATGAATAATCTTTCTTTTTATCAAGGCGTCTGAGGTGGGGAGGCAACAAAGAATAGTTCTCCATCCAAATGTATTTATCTTCAGCGGGTTGCGGAACCCACGAGCTCCATTCCAGAATTTTATTACTCTGAACCGGGTCAGGGTTATGTAAGCATTTTTTTTAACTGACGCTACCGTAAAGACACCGTTGTTATCTTCCCGTCACCTGCACACATCTGACCCGTTCTTAAAATTATATAAGGAGTTTGCAGACTTCAAGCTGTCCATGTTCGACCCCGCCCCATCCTGTGGCTCCTCTCCTCTCCAGTCCCAACTGAAATATAGTTAGTCTACCTAGTTGTAAATTAATATCAACGTAACTGTAAAACCAAAAACAAATGCATATCTTTATATATCAAGTATACAGATCAAGGCGTCTGAGGTGGGGAGGCGACAAAGAATAGTTCTCCATCCAAATGTATTTTATCTTCAGCGGAACCCACCAGCTCAATTCCAGAATTTTATTACTCTGAACCGGGTCAGGGTTATGTAATCATTTTTTAACTGACGCTACCGTAAAGACACCGTTGTTATCTTCCCGCCACCTGCACACATCTGACCCGTTCTTAAAATTATATAAGAAGATTGAAAAAAAAACCCGACCGCACCCCTTGAAAATATGGTTGAACACCTCATTCACACCCAGCAAATAATCTATGGGTCCGAAAGGAATCTCCGTAGCGTAAGTCTGGCGCCAACTGCAATAAGATGTCCAAAAAAATCTTTTGATTGCAGGTGCTGAAAATATAAAATAGGACTAAACAGGATCAAGATGATGGGCCCATTTTGTTGTCCATTTAAATAAAAATGACAAGATTTTTTAAAACTATTAGAAATCCAAATATCGTTTCTGAAAGGATCAAAAACCATTACCTCCTTTGCTTAAACCATCTCTTATAGCAACAGTGTTCCTTGGATCTAAAGCCATGATTGCTTCAATTCCAAAGCTTAATCATGTGATAAAAATACAATGAAATATTAATAAATGGACAATAAATAAATGTAAGATGTAAAGAAAAATACTGAATTTATTTAGAAAACTACCTGTATCAAATATTTATGGCAAAGAATCAAAGTACGCCTTAAATCTCAAGTTGATATCATGTTTTTTCCTTCATACTCCACACCAATACCATTGTCTCTGACTGTTCGGTGTGGGGAGCGGCCTAGGGCCGGCGACGCCCCGGCACACCACCCCCTAGGGCCGTCCCCGTCCTCAACGTCGCCTGATCCCCGTTCTTGCCGTGCCTCTTCTCTCTCCCTTCTTCTTTATACATGCACACATATACATACAACATACATACATATATATATGAGGCTCATCCCCCACTCCCTTCTTCTTTACACCCGCTTACGTGGACGCCTACGTAGCGGAGCATCCTTTGAGGACTACCCTCCTCCATACCCCATAGTCTCAGAGAAAATGCCCTATACTTTTTCCAATACCGAAAAATGCAAAAAAATGCATATGCTTAATATACTAATTAGTGTAACAACAATTTTACTTAAATAAAAAAATCTTGAATACCTAAATAACTTTAAGGTACCGTACTTGTTTTATGTACAATGTCCTCTAAAATAATGACAGACATAGAGATTTCTAAAGCAAGATCTCACTTGCTATAGCTCCCTTCCCAACATCTACATTGACATGAATTCAAATAAAGTTACAATAATTATAAAAATCATTTTGTAACATTTTTTTCCGTAGCAATATACTGAACTTAAAGCTATAGCAAGTCTAGAATTAACATCGTTGCTTTCGCCCCATTGTAATAAACGTTTCACATTGTCCAAGTTCTGGCTAGCAAGAATTTTAACATCTTCCTTAATATTATGCCCAAATTTATAAATCAAATATAGAGTTGCATTCCTAAGATCTTGGAAGAATTCAGGCTGAATTTGTTGCTCATTTGAATTGACTTGTCAACAAGTGAGAAAATTGAGTAAAGAGACTCTAGTACATTTGTTTGACTACAAAATCCACTGGATGAACACCATCAATCCATCCAAAGTAAAGATCAACCTAATAAGTAACAAACAACCATGAGGTAAACTGTAATGATCAATTATCATTATCAACTATAGAGCTAAAAAACTTGTAGTGTTATGTTAAACAGTGCGGGCACAACACGACACGTTTAACCTGAAGGTAACATGTTCAATGACACGACATGACACGTTTAAGGCAATTAAATATAAGCAGTTCAATAATCATGAATGACATAACAAGTTTAACACGATCAAAAAATAATAAAGCACAATTAACACAATAAAATAAAAGTTCGGCTTTTCCATGAAACATAAGTCCCATCATTAGTGCACTGCAATTTATCGTTCATTTTAGACTCGATAAAAACACGTATGTGACAACTCGTAATTCGAACCTACTTTGTGTAACGTTACGTGCTTGCGTGAACCTTGTTGATTTAAATGAATGATTGTTATGATTATTTGCTTTGTGTCATGTAATGTATATATCTATGTAAACGGCCCAAGCGCACAACACACGCACGATCGCACATGTCATTTGGGCCACACAACTTGTATTCGGTTCAAGGGCAGCCCAAGCAAGGGCCGGCCCACTTCTCTTATACGTACAACACACACACACCTTGAGGGAGTTGTTCCTCATTCGTTTGCAAAACACCCACACACATAAAACCCTAGTGCTCTCCTCTCTCTCTAAGCCGACGGCTATCCGGAATCCGCTCGAAGTCCTTGTGATCCCTACCTTGCATTCGGTTAGTATACGGTTTTTATTGTTTGACTTTGATTGTTGTTATAGCTTGATCGAATGATTATATGGCTAAGTGATTGATCTTGTTTCGTTTGATGTAGAATAGGGTAGTAACCGGTTATGTTTATGATAATCTTGGAATGATATCGGATGAATGTCAATATAATTATTAATGGTAATGTAATCGGCCTATATGATGTTATTATGTTTTTATGAATCGGATTTGTATGATGGGATTTGGAAACGAATAGATGTTAGTCGGCTGTTATGGTTTTTGGTTTGCTTATGGTGATCGAAAGCCTTAATTCCGATAGGTAAATGTTATAAGATGTTGTTCATGATTTGGTCCGATTAGGGTTCTTGAGAAAACGATTGTAATGTGCTTGTTTGATCGATTCTATGCTAAACGATTGGCTGGAAACTTGTTGATTGACATATGTTAAATTGGAAACAATGTAACTAATTTAGTGAATTATGGAATAGATGTAACTGATTGCTTGATTAACGAAAGTTTGTTAATCGGTCACACAAGGCCCCTAGTCGCACAAGACCTCTTTCGCACAAGGCTGGTTAGTCGTACAAGACACATCCAGTCGCACAAGGCCTGCTGGATCGCACATGCTGCATGTGTTTAACAGTTGGGCCTTCAAGCCCAAAGCGAGTCGCACAAGACATATGGACCGGGCTGGATAGTTGTTGTTTGTTGTGACTGGGCCGCACAAGATGATTGATATGTATGATCGCACCACATGTTGGGCCACACACACACCTGCTCAATGTTGTTATACTGTTGGGCCTTAAAGCCCAAGTCACGAGTACACAATCCGATCCGATCACACAAGACATCTTGGGCAGTCGCACAAGATGTCTTCTGTCGCACAAGATATTTTATGTTGTTACTTGGACCGTCTATGCCATTGAACCATTTATGATGTTGGGCCGACTATCTGATGGGCTTGGACTTTCTAATCGCACAAGTTGAATGTATTGCTTGACTGTTAAAGTGTTGCCATGATCTATACGTGTTTGTAACGTGTTAACTCTGTGTAATCGTACGTGCTTTACTTGAACCCAAACCTGACTTGTATGATAAACCTGCTAGGACGTGGTTGATCACATTGTAGATTAACTGAACCTTTTCGTGTATCATACCGAGCAACCCCAGGTGAGTTCAATGCATTTTCTCAAGCATGCGTCCCGGTGGTTTGGGACAACTGGTAAACATTTAGAAGGGAAACTTTGGGTAAACAACTTAATCGGTTTTGGTTATTGAACATGGGATCTATCATCGGATTGCCTGGAGGGCAATGGGGGTAATTAGTTGATAGCGCTATTAGGTGGGAAACCTCACACCGGGCCGTAAGGACGGGGGTGAACTAATTATCTGGGTTTCACTATGGTTGTTAAGAGGCACACTCCTCGGTTACGTAAGGGTGTTTTCCCTAGGGTAACTAGCGTGAACAACATAGTGGGTTGCTAAGAGGCACACTCCTCGGTTACGTAAGGGCGTATTCCCTAGGGTAACTAACATGAGCAACATCGTAACGCAACATTGAATCACATTAACATACATCTGGTAACTCAACACGTTAACAAAACCTTGAACTCACCAGCGTAGTCTGACACACTTGTTTGCATGCTTGTAGGTCGTTAACCTTGGAACATGGACTTGCTATCTGGGAGTGCTGAGTGGTCATGGATCGAGGCTTTCGGATTATCTTACATTTGATACATTGGTTTTAAGTGTTATTATGAAACATTCGCTAAACGATTTATTACATGCTTCCGCTACACAACATTTTGGGAATTGATATCATGTTGACATTTTATCTCAGTAATTAATGACATGTTTTATTTAAGTATTTACCATTGGTTCAATGTGATTGGTGGCTCGAACTCTGATGCGTAACACGCCTCGCGGGGTTTCCGCAGGTGGAATGTTGGGGGTGTTACAGTTGGTATCAGAGCCACTGGTTATAGTGAACTAGGTTTTAAAACGTTTTTGTAAAACCAGACTATAACCCAACACCTTCGAAAATCGATCATGACACTCAGCTCCAGATTGCAAGGTTAGTCTTTCGTATACTCATTGTACTACGTAACTAGTGGACACTTACATATGATATTGCATGCTGGTGCACGTTAAACACGATAGTATGAACTTACGTGTCCCTTGCACGTGTTATATGACTGATAGGGTGGTAATTCCCTAAACATTCGTGACTTAAGTTATGTGATGCTCTGTGTTTGCTATTCGAGTTGGGGGAACCATTCGACATGAGTTAGGAGGGGCTGAGATGAGCATGCAAATCACAATATTATTGTGGGTGCACACATAATAATAATGTGGGGTGCATGCGAGTCCCAGTGAGGCTTAACAAGTGAAGGAGGGGTTCCGCTCTGTTAATTGATCAGTGTGAAACGTAACAAACTAATAGGAGTCATAACAGTGATCGTCTCCTACTCGAATGTGACTTTCTCACCTCTCTCTGAATCCTTTTGAATCGCGATGTTATCGAGTATTACTTGAACGTCCCTTTGAACGCCTAGCGAACTAAGTAGAATGCTAGGTGCTTGTACGAACGTCCCTGAGTGGATGTTGCAGCGCCCATGATTGGTTTATACCCTTTTCTTTCCCCCTCACTCCTCTTTGTTGTTGGAACTCAATATACTCACATCTCAGACCCTGAAGGGCGGTCACACCTGCGACACTCTGGAAACCTACCGTGTTTTACCCAGTCAACTTGTAAGAACGATGGGCATAAGGGTAAATTTAGTACTCTACCGACTTCAACATTTGAACGACCCCAATTATTGACAATGAACATCAACGATTTGACTCCAAACGAATCCTTAATTCTAGTCAGCAACTTATGGGAGCCGACTTTTACGAATCAATCGAAACGTAAACGATGACAATCGACCATGATGTGGACTGTGTAACTTCCAACACAACGAGTAGCACCCTGGAACTCCGCACGAAATACGAAGAGATGGACATCGTTGGTGAAGGATCATAGAGTCCTGTTTCGAGCAACAACATTAGAGGCAACAACTATCGTGACATCAAGGTACTTGTCATAGTAGCTTACAGTATGGAAATGAAGGTGCCTACGGCATGTAATGGCAGTTGATAATTCAAGACGACAACAACCAAGGGAGCGATGACAGTATGGTAGAAATCCATGTGATTGTAACAATAACACCGGCAGTGGTGCTCGCGAAAGGGTGTTTAGGATTGACGTGGGCGACGACAGGACAATAACAACATGGTAGTTTGGATGGATAGCAAATCGCTTCGGCTCGATTCCGTTTAACCCTGATGCTTTTTGAAACCAAACCTGTTATGAAACCGGCTGATGGCAGGTCAGCGGAAACCGCAAATGTTAGTTGGGATGCCAACTCGATATTGCGGGGGACAGACATTCGACACCGGTGTTACCTCTGCTATCCTTGGCAGTTACGGCGCAATAGTTAAGTTGGTGGGTTATTAGGACATATCGCCCGGACGTACCCTGTAAGAAGAAATTTAGCGTCACTATATGCTCTAAAGTACCAGAGTGGTGAAGAGATTAGTATCATGTCAGTAATGACAGCCTCGAAAGCGCCTATGGAAGGAGGACCTCACTGTATTAGCAACTATATCTAATGATCAGACTAAGTAAGATAGGATCGAGGACCCACCGATTGTTGTGACTCATCTCAAGGTGCAATTGGAGGAGCTTTCCGGTCTACTACCACAACTATTAGTCAGAACCTCAGTGATCTCACGATTAGAGGGAGCTCCGGATACTCATACTCTTACCGCCTTACACCAGGAGGGTTGCAAGAACTGTGTAATCTACTACGAGAATCGTTGCACAAGAGTTGTTGGACCTAATTCTCACTTTGGGAAGCCCCAGTTATATCAGTGAAGATAAGCCTTTTTGTGTGTACGTACCGATTATCGAGCACCCATCGAGACGACAGTTGAGAACCGTTTGCCGCGACCATGTATCGAAAACCGATCGACTAGTTACAAGAAACGAGCTTTCATTCGAGGATTAACTTACGAGCGCATTATTATCAGATGGAAACCCAAGGGGAGAAAGTTCTTAAAGAAGCTTACCAGACGCAATTCGACCATACAACTTTGCACTCCAAGACCTTTAGAGCGATCATCACACCAGCAGCCTCATAGATCATGTGAACCGACCGTGCTATTGGGTGACATTTTGAACCCTTTTCGGGGGGAAAGCAACAACATGGACAACTTTTATCCTGTTTGGGAGGTCCTGATGGAGGAGCCACATCACGCGAAGTCTTGATAAAGGTAGCTTCTGAATTCGAGAGGTACCTTTTGGGTAATGTAATCAACGAAGGGGGAATGCACGTGAATCTTGCTAAGACCCGTTTTCTTTGGAAATTGATCGACACTAAAAGTCCTTCGAGGATACAACGATTTCTTGGTTCCGCTTGATTTATCATAGGAATTTCGAAGGTCGCATAGCTTAGATCCCTTTAGCACAGCGGGGTGCCGTGTTCGCGAAAGACAGAACATGAGGACGTCTCTTCAGCTTTCGAATCCTAATTCAGTAAGGTACTGAGCCTCATTTTTTTACCCAAGGGCATGGGTAATACAGTGGTATATCATTATGTTTTGAATCAGAGTCCTAGTCACACTGACGCAACATGAGAGAGCAATGACTTACGTAATGGAATTACAAAGAGGAACTGCATGACACACAACTGGTGGTGGAAACCGTGGCCTTTGGAGTTACACGAAGGCATTACTTGGACGGTACCAAATGCGTTACTTAGACCGATCACAAGGGCCTTCCGTGTACTCTGGTTTCGAAAGAGCTAAATCAGTGAATGGCATTGTTGGATGGAACTTCTGGGTGGATTACGGCTGTGGAACCTGAACGTGTATGGACTTTGTAGCTCGCCATCGACTCTAACCCACCTGACCCAACTCGTTCAGTACAAACTAGGGAACTAACGGGAGAGAATTTTCAAGTTGAGTCCATGCGGGGCATGGAAGAGCGACCTTGGTGAAACGAACGATATTCATTAACTCATAGAACGACTATAAATCTCATTTCACAGCAACGGTAGAGGAGTTGTGGTTAGCAAAACACACCGGCTTCGAAAATTCTATTCAACGGGATTTTAAAGAAAGATGGTTGGACATGTAAATCTTGTACTGATGATGGGGCATGAAAACCCGTCTAACAAGGTATGGGTATGACTTTTGACTTTGGGAAAAGTCAAGGCGAAGTATAAGAAACTGGCAACACCTATGTGGAAGATGGGAGCGGACTGCTATGAATGCTGCCACTAGTCTATTTACAACTCGAAATGGAAACACAAACAGTAACAATCGTTGATCGCTGAATGTGACCAGCACACCTCCTTGCAGTCAAGGGAACTGATGAGTCTTCTCAGCTTGTGAAAATTTCTCTGGAAGAGACGGATTATAGGCATGAGGTGCCAACTTCTATTATCTATTGGACTATACCTAATTTAAGGCGGGCATGGCGCACACCTTTGACTCACGTCTTGACATGAACATTGCTTATTACTGTAGGACAATCGAGCAAAGTGACGAACCATCTGAGCACACGAAGGCATGTTGTAAGTATGTGCATAACTGACTTTAGAAAACGTTTGGGAAGGACACTTATCTTGGGGAGAAGCTCTAATGCAGCTGCACCATGATAGTATGCATACAGCCCATGCTGAGGCATAACCCGGACAGTAACTCTAATCTCCTTGTTGGACTAATGTAGTTGACAACGTAATCGCAGGGCCAGGACTTGAGCCCAAAACTCTCGAACATTGCTTAGATCGGAAATTGTTTGATGGCAGCACATGAGCGCTAGGAAAGCTGATTAGCTTAGGAAACACTGGGAGTTTGTTGTAGGCAAACGTGTCATAATCGGAAGCATCACCCTGGGGGGGGGGTGCGGTATGCTATAGAAAACATGATAAGCTTACTTTACGAAGCGTGAGACATCCAGATTACTGGAACGAAACGGTGACATGGCTCACAAACTCGGACTAATTGATGAAACGGGATAACTATCGTAATGGTGTGTATGCCCTGGACTTAAGGCAGTGGTTGTCCGATGAAACCCTTGTGATACCCTTACCGGAATTTGAGGTCATCGGATCAGTTGTATATATCAGGGAATCTATCGAAAGCATGGGCTAAGAAGTCAAGGTTCGCTAGCATGAGTCATATGACAATCGTGAGGGCTTGTTAAACTTCAATACGTGGACTGAAGTTCACATAGGAACGGAAAGATATGTTAAAACTTCAATGTTCGCAATTGTTCAAGGGATTGAACCAAATCTTGATGTCACTGGTGAATTTCGGGACGAAATTTCTTTCAAGTTGGGGAGGATGTGACACCCCAGGAAAACCAGCAAACGACATAACTTACCTAGCTTTAACTTATCTAGCTGCTTTAACTTACCTAGCTTTCTCAGTGAGTGCGTACCAAATTTCGGGACGAAATTTCTTTTTAGTTGGGGATACTGTGACAACTCGTAATTCGAACCTACTTTGTGTAACGTTACGTGCTTGCGTGAACCTTGTTGATTTAAATGAATGATTGTTATGATTATTTGCTTTGTGTCATGTAATGTATATATCTATGTAAACGGCCCAAGCGCACAACACACGCACGATTGCACATGTCATTTGGGCCACACAACTTGTATTCGGTTCAAGGGCAGCCCAAGCAAGGGCCGGCCCACTTCTCTTATACGTACAACACACACACACCTTGAGGGAGTTGTTCCTCATTCGTTTGCAAAACACCCACACACATAAAACCCTAGTGCTCTCCTCTCTCTCTAAGCCGACGGCTATCCGGAATCCGCTTGAAGTCCTTGTGATCCCTACCTTGCATTCGGTTATTATACGGTTTTTATTGTTTGACTTTGATTGTTGTTATAGCTTGATCGAATGATTATATGGCTAAGTGATTGATCTTGTTTCGTTTGATGTAGAATAGGGTAGTAACCGGTTATGTTTATGATAATCTTGGAATGATATCGGATGAATGTCAATATAATTATTAATGGTAATGTAATCGGCCTATATGATGTTATTATGTTTTTATGAATCGGATTTGTATGATGGGATTTGGAAACGAATAGATGTTAGTCGGCTGTTATGGTTTTTGGTTTGCTTATGGTGATCGAAAGCCTTAATTCCGATAGGTAAATGTTATAAGATGTTGTTCATGATTTGGTCCGATTAGGGTTCTTGAGAAAACGATTGTAATGTGCTTGTTTGATCGATTCTATGCTAAACGATTGGCTGGAAACTTGTTGATTGACATATGTTAAATTGGAAACAATGTAACTAATTTAGTGAATTATGGAATAGATGTAACTGATTGCTTGATTAACGAAAGTTTGTTAATCGGTCGCACAAGGCCCCTAGTCGCACAAGACCTCCTTCGCACAAGGCTGGTCAGTCGTACAAGACACATCCAGTCGCACAAGGCCTGCTGGATCGCACATGCTGCATGTGTTTAACAGTTGGGCCTTCAAGCCCAAAGCGAGTCGCACAAGACACATGGACCGGGCTGGATAGTTGTTGTTTGTTGTGACTGGGCCGCACAAGATGATTGATATGTATGATCGCACCACATGTTGGGCCACACACACACCTGCTCAATGTTGTTATACTGTTGGGCCTTAAAGCCCAAGTCACGAGTACACAATCCGATCCGATCACACAAGACATCTTGGGCAGTCGCACAAGATGTCTTCTGTCGCACAAGATATTTTATGTTGTTACTTGGACCGTATATGCCATTGAACCATTTATGATGTTGGGCCGACTATCTGATGGGCTTGGACTTTCTAATCGCACAAGTTGAATGTATTGCTTGACTGTTAAAGTGTTGCCATGATCTATACGTGTTTGTAACGTGTTAACTCTGTGTAATCGTACGTGCTTTACTTGAACCCAAACCTGACTTGTATGATAAACCTGCTAGGACGTGGTTGATCACATTGTAGCTTAACTGAACCTTTTCGTGTATCATACCGAGCAACCCCAGGTGAGTTCAATGCATTTTCTCAAGCATGCGTCCCGGTGGTTTGGGACAACTGGTAAACATTTGGAAGGGAAACTTTGGGTAAACAACTTAATAGGTTTTGGTTATTGAACATGGGATCTATCATCGGATTGCCTGGAGGGCAATGGGGGTAATTAGTTGATAGCGCTATTAGGTGGGAAACCTCACACCGGGCCGTAAGGACGGGGGTGAACTAATTATCTGGGTTTCACTATGGTTGTTAAGAGGCACACTCCTCGGTTACGTAAGGGCGTTTTCCCTAGGGTAACTAGCGTGAACAACATAGTTGGTTGCTAAGAGGCACACTCCTCGGTTACGTAAGGGCGTATTCCCTAGGGTAACTAACATGAGCAACATCGTAACGCAACATTGAATCACATTAACATACATCTGGTAACTCAACACGTTAACAAAACCTTGAACTCACCAGCGTAGTCTGACACACTTGTTTGCATGCTTGTAGGTCGTTAACCTTGGAACATGGACTTGCTATCTGGGAGTGCTGGAGTGGTCATGGATCGAGGCTTTCGGATTATCTTACATTTGATACATTGGTTTTAAGTGTTATTATGAAACATTCGCTAAACGATTTATTACATGCTTCTGCTACACAACATTTTGGGAATTGATATCATGTTGACATTTTATCTCAGTAATTAATGACATGTTTTATTTAAGTATTTACCATTGGTTCAATGTGATTGGTGGCTCGAACTCTGATGCGTAACACGCCTCGCGGGGTTTCCGCAGGTGGAATGTTGGGGGTATTACAACGTAGCTCCTTAATTCGGTAACTTAATTAAAGATTTAACGATTAATTATACCGTTGATCGTCTTCGGTTCCCAGCTTCACCTTCTCTCTGATGGGAAAAACGCGAAACCCGGTCACAAACGGTAAACACAAACGCGGAAGCAAACTTCGTTTGACCAACAATTTTCCCAAACTTGAATGAACCTTTGAGGATGCAAACAATTAGGGTATACCAACTACAATCTAAACAACCCGAAAACAATAATAACAAGAACACCAAATTTTAGCGCGGAAACCCTCTCAAGAAAGGAGAGTAAAAACCACGGGACTACTAGAGCCGCTTCAAATCCACTATCACCAATTTAGAGCAATACAAAGTCTTCCCTAGGTCTACTAGAGGCATACAATAATCATCATACACTTGGAATCAACAACATCAAGCATATGGAATCAAATACAAAGACAAAAGAAGGAAATCACCAAAATTCTGCAGAAATTCTGCAGCTACGAACAGAGGCCGTGCAGACGAACTTCCAGACCTGATTTCGACAAACTCACCGTTGGATAAGGTCGCCCTGGTGTGCAGATGACTGTGCCCAAAAATCAGAGCGATCCAACGGTTCAAACTCCGGGAAACGGACGACCTCTGCAGCTAGGTTTTGGAGTGACGGAAATGAGCGAAAATTTTCTTCTTCTTTGTGTGTTGTTTTGTGAGGGTGTTAACCAAATGAACCATGCTTCTTCTCTTTTATCCATCTTCAAAAAATAAGATTGGGCCATAGAAAGTATTGTTGGGCTTCCTCATTGGCCCAAAAACCCAACAATTCTCCCCCTTTTTGGCCTATGAGGAAGAGTTCGCCATCCCGGCGATTGAGCAACATATCTTCAACTTTTCCCTTGCCAAAGATTTTGTCAACATATCGAAACCATTATCATCGGTATGAACTTTATCAAGTTCGAACAACTTGTCTTCAAGCGCATCTCTAATCCAATGATACTTCACATCAATATGTTTTGTTCTCTTATGAAACATAGAATTCTTTGCAAGGTGAATAGCACTTTGATTATCACAAAGAACCACGTAGCGCCGTTGCATAAAGCCAAGCTCCTGCGTAAACCTTTTCAACCACAACAGTTCTTTGCATGCTTCTGTTGCTGCCACATACTCAGCCTCAGTTGTAGACAAAGCAACATACTTTTGTAGTCTTGACTGCCATGAGACAGCTCCCCCTGCAAAAGTCATCAAATATCCAGAAGTGGATTTCATGTTGTCTTTGTTTCCCGCCAAATCAGAATCCGTATAACCAACAAGCACTGGCTCTTCATTCCCAAATGTTATACCCAATTTGGAAGAACCACGTAGATATCTAAAGATCCACTTAACTGCTTCCCAATGCTTCTTACCTGGATTTGATAGAAACCGACTAACAACACCTACTGCATGGGCAATATCAGGTCTTGTACACACCATTGCATACATCAAGCTTCCAACCGGTGACGCGTATGGAACTTTATCCATGTCTTCAATCTCCTCCTTCGAAGAAGGGCAATCTTTATCGGTTAGTTTAAAATTGGGAGTAAGAGGCGAACTAACCGCTTTAGCTTTAGCCATGTTGAATCTGCTAAGCACCTTCTCAATGTATTGCTCTTGTGACATGTGCAACTTCTTTGAAGCTCTATCTCTAGTAATCCGAATACCAAGAATTTGTTTTACTGGGCCCAAGTCTTTCATAGAAAACGACTTGCTTAATTCTTTCTTCAGCTGAACAATTCTCTCTGCATTCTTGCCTACAATCAACATGTCATCAACATAGAGTAATAAAATGATAAAATCATCATCACCAAACCTCTGAAAGAAAACACAGTGATCTGAAATAGTCTTTCGGTAGCCTTGCTTCCCCATAACAGACTCAAATTTCTTATACCACTGTCTTGGTGCTTGCTTCAACCCATAAAGACTTTTCTGAAGCTTACAGACATAGTCTTCTTTACCTTTAACCTGAAAGCCTTCAGGTTGCTCCATATAGATTTCTTTATCCAAGTCACCATGAAGGAAAGTTGTCTTGACATCCATTTGCTCAACCTCAAGATCAAGACTAGCTGCCAAACCAAGAATCACCCGAATGGAACTCATCTTCACGACTGGAGAGAAAATCTCATCAAAATCAATACCCTTTCTTTGACTGAACCCTTTAACCACCAATCTGGCTTTGTACCTAGGCCTCGAGGTATGTTCTTCAGTCTTCACTTTGTAGACCCACTTGTTCTTCAAAGCTCTTTTGCCCTTGGGCAACTTTACTAACTCAAAGGTATTGTTCTCATACAAGGAATTCATCTCATCTTGCATGGCTTCAACCCACTCCCTTTTGTGTTCATCTTCCATCGCCTCTTCATAACACTCGGGCTCTCCCCCATCAGTGAGCAAGACATACTCATCAGTAGAATAACGGGTGGAAGGATGACGGTTTCTTGTAGACCGTCTGAGTGGGATAAATGTTGGCATACCTGGCACTGGTAACTCTGGATGAGGACCCTCATCTAACTCTTGCTGCTCTGGAATATCATGATTATCAGTACCGTGTTGTTCATCATGTTGAATATCATCTTCATTATGTGGCTCAGAGTGTTGTGGAGGAACTGGATCCAAATCAGTAAGATCATCAGTATGTTGAGGAACTATCTTTGTCTTCTCAATATCTTTCAAACTTTGATCTTCAATAAAATCAGCATCGAAACTTCTTATGAGTTTCTTCGAGATTGGATCATAAAACCTGTGTCCAAACTCATCTCCCCCATAACCAACGAATATACATGGCTTGGTCTTTACATCAAGCTTTGTTCTTTCATCTTTGGGAATATGCACAAAAGCCTTGCATCCAAAGACCCGCAAATCATCGTATGAAACATCTTTGCCGCTCCAAACCCTGTCAGGAACATCAAAAGACAAAGGAACACAAGGAGTACGATTAATAGCATTTACTACGGTGTTCAAAGCTTCACCCCAAAAGGAATTAGGCAACCCTGCATGTGACAACAGACATCTAACCCTTTCAGCCAATGTTCTATTCATCCGCTCTGCTAGACCATTCAATTGTGGTGTCTTTGGAGGAGTCTTTTGGTGCCGAATACCTTTCTCTCTACAGTAAGCATCAAAAGGACCAATGTACTCGCCTCCATTATCTGTTCGAATACACTTGAGCTTCTTCTCAGTTTGTCTCTCAACTAAGGCATGAAACTGCTTGAACACATCTAATACTTGATCTTTAGACTTCAAAGTATAGGCCCAAACTTTTCTCGAATGATCATCGATAAAAGTGACAAAGTATAAGCAGCCCCCAAGTGTTCTAGTCTTCATAGGACCAGAAACATCTGAATGCACCAAATCCAGTATATTGTTTCTTCTATGAGGAGGGTGACTTTTGAAAGAAACCCTTCTTTGCTTACCTGCTAGACAATGAGAACACTTCTTCAAATGAACATTATGCAAATCGGGCAAGACATTTTTCTTCAACAAGATAGACATCCCTTTTTCACTCATGTGAGCAAGTCTTCTATGCCACAAGTCGGTCATATCGGTATTCACTAACAAATTGACCGAGTCTTTGGAGATCTTCAGATGCGTTCTGTATAACTTTGAACTTCTTTTACCTCTTGCCACAATCAAAGAACCACGAGTGAGTTTCCAAATACCATCACCAAAGGTACTATGGTAACCATCATTATCAAGTAAACCAGCGGAGATCAAATTGAGTCTAATATCTGGAACATGTTTTACATTGTGTAAAACCAACTCCATCCCAGTGTCAAACTTCAAGCAAACATCCCCAACGCCTACAACCTTTGATAGCCCGTTATTACCCATCTTAACAACCCCAAAGTCACCAGGTGTGTAAGATGAATAAAACTCCCTTTGTGATGTCACATGACACGTAGCACCACTGTCAACAACCCAACTCGGATCATCACGTGCAATGTTCACCATATCATAATCACAACAAATGAAGAACTCTTCGGTGGCAGTATTAACTTCAGCTGTGTCATTGCCACCATCATCTTTCTTATGATTGTTGTAATTAGCCTTCTTTTTCTCCCTTTTTAATTGTCTGCAGAATTTAATTGTGTGCCCTTTCTTACCACAATGATGACACTCATAATCAGCAAACTTACCTCTAGACTTACTACGATGCTTCTCTTTGTTACTCGGACCTCTACTTTGACCTCTCCCCCTGCTCTCTGTGGCCAAAACATCTGATTGTGAAGAGGAACCCTGTGATTTTCTTCTCATCTCTTCATTTAAAATACTACTTTTAGCCATTTCCATAGTAATAATACCATTTGCTGCAGAGTTGGCCAATGATGTCCTAAAAGTCTCCCAAGAATCCGGTAAAGTACCAAGAAGCCATAAGCCTTGTACCTCGTCTTCAAACTTGATACCCATTCCTGCAAGCTGATTAATAAGACCATGAAAAACATTCAAGTGATCAGTAACAGGAGTTCCATCATTGTACTTCAAATTTATCAACTGTTTAATCAAGAACAGTTTATTGTTTCCGGTCTTTCGAGCATACAACTCCTCAAGCTTGTTCCACAAAGTACGAGCATGAGTCTCCCCACTAATATGGTTCAAAACATTATCATCAACCCATTGGAGAATATAACCACAAACCTTTCTGTGCAATATATTCCACTCTTCATCTGTTTTATCACCCGGTTTGTCAGTATTAAAAACAGGCATATAATAATCCTTAACATAAAGGAGATCTTCTATCTTTCCTTTCCAAACATGATAATTAGAACCATTCAAATTTACAATCCTACTTGTATTAGTTTCCATTGTTCAATCAAGTTTCAACCCAATAACAAGAGCCAATGGCTCTGATACCACTTTGATGGGAAAAACGCGAAACCCGGTCACAAACGGTAAACACAAACGCGGAAGCAAACTTCGTTTGACCAACAATTTTCCCAAACTTGAATGAACCTTTGAGGATGCAAACAAATAGGGTATACCAACTACAATCTAAACAACCCGAAAACAATAATAACAAGAACACCAAATTTTAGCGTGGAAAACCTCTCAAGAAAGGAGAGTAAAAACCACGGGACTACTAGAGCCGCTTCAAATCCACTATCATCAATTTAGAGCAATACAAAGTCTTCCCTAGGTCTACTAGAGGCATACAATAATCATCATACACTTGGAATCAACAACATCAAGCATATGGAATCAAATACAAAGACAAAAGAAGGAAATCACCAAAATTCTGCAGAAATTCTGCAGCTACGAACAGAGGCCGTGCAGACGAACTTCCAGACCTGATTTCGACAAACCCACCGTTGGATAAGGTCGCCCTGGTGTAGATGACTCTGCCCAAAAATCAGAGCGATCCAACGGTTCAAAATCCGGGAAACGGACGACCTCTGCAGCTAGGTTTTGGAGTGACGGAAATGAGCGAAAATTTTCTTCTTCTTTGTGTGTTGTTTTGTGAGGGTGTTAACCAAATGAACCATGCTTCTTCTCTTTTATCCATCTTCAAAAAATAAGATTGGGCCATAGAAAGTATTGTTGGGCTTCCTCATTGGCCCAAAAACCGAACACTCTCCGCTTTGATTCTCCAATTCAAGATTAAAATCTTCAACTGGCAATGAACCATCAGCATGCCTGCCAGTGAAGTTGCAGCAGCCCTGCAAATCCCAAAAACAAAATCATCATCAAAACCCTCATCTTTAGGGGTTGTTAACAAGTCAAAAAGTCAACAAAAGCAAAAATTAAACCCAACACATGATCAAAATCAACAAAACTACAACTTTTCACCCCCAATACCAAAATCTTTATCCTGATCATTACAAACCCTACACAAACAAAATCAATAAATTTCAAAAATTTAAACAACCCCAGTAAAAAAGATTCAACCCCACATACAATTACACAAACACAAACACGATCAACATTAAAAACAAAAAGATGATCAAAATGAACAAAACCAACCGATAAAACGAAATGGAGTAATTGAACACATTCTCCCATCCAATGTGGTTAAAACAAGAAGTTCCATTTGCTGAACCGCCTTGTTTGAGTACTCGAATTCTTCGGTCTGTAACAACAACGGCGATAAGAACCTTTAGTCAACTGCAAAAAGAACCTTGGTAATTAACTATATACTCATATTAATACAAGATTATACATGAACTGAAATAAAAAAAAATCATACCCTTTTGGGTTTGTAATTTAAGATCAATCAGAAGTAGGGTCTCGAAGGTTCAAAATTTAACCCAAACACAAGACTCTACACAAGACGCTTCAATTTTGGCATTCAATCAGGAATTAAAAGCCGCAAATCGAAAAGGGCAGTGAGGGGACTCTTCGATTTCGTTAATTGAGAGTGGACGGTTTCAGTTTAGGAATCCGATTGAATCTGCAATTGGTGAAGAGGGTGATGGTAGTTCAAGGGTTGCGACACTCAATGGTTGCATCAATGAGGGTAAAGATTCAATTGATGAGGGGTGAGTGTGGGCATCTGGTAGTCGATGAAGGGAGAGCATGGTAATTACTAAAATGGCCTTAAAGTGTCTTAAATCTTTGCACAATGTGCAACTTTACCTCCTCTAAAAGAGCTTGTACACTCTTGTACGTAATGCTATAAAATTTATACATGTGTAAAATGACCAAAAGGGTAGAAAACCCAGTTTCTTTAATATAGTAGTATAGATAAGTTAGAAATTGTGACTTATTAACTTCTTCCCTCACAACACAAGTAATCCCAAACAGATCATAGATTTTCATCACCACTGGCGACACTTCAAAAGTTCAAAACCATTTTCAAACATACCCACCTCCGTCCATCGTGTCATTTACACTACCGCCATCCATCATCGTCGTTTGTCCATCAATGTTTCACTGTAATTCGGTGGCCACAATTTCGGTAGAATCTTAGATCTGAGAAGTGATGGCGGCGGTGATAAAGGACAGAGGTTAGACAGTGATTTTTGGGGATTTGTAACTGAAAAAACAAATTTAAGCAGGTCTTAAACGAAAGACAAGGATCATTAATCGAGTAGCACGAAATGAGACTGATACCTGGAAATAAAAGCATAAGAAGCTTATGAGTTGAAATGGTATTGATTTATTTAATTTTGTTGCTAAATTGGGCACTGATTTTTAGTCATCTGGTTTGCCCCTAACAAAATTAAAATGCTTCTGATCTGAAATTCTACAAATCAATTTGAGATGGAGACTAAAGTGTGATTTGGTTCTACTCAGTTGGGTGGAGTACAGGGTTGATCTTTTTTTTTCGACCGGAAAACATGAGATGGAGACTAAAGTGTGATTTGGTTCTACTCAGTTGGGTGGAGTACAGGGTTGATCCTTTTTTTTCGACCGGAAAACATAAGATATTAGTTGACACCCAGAGTAAAATGGTAATTTAATAAATTGTTGAGTGAATTTCAAGGATTGTCCTTTATCTTTAACCATATTTTCAGACGTTGTCTTTTATGTTTAAAATTGACGAGTTTTGTACATGATGTTTTCAAATCATACACGTTTTGTGCTTTAAGCCAAACTTAGTTAATTTTTTCTGTTAAATCTGATCACTTAAGGGCAATTTGGTCTTTTTACCAATTACTTTAAAAATAAGTTAATAATTAAAACAAATTTATATAAAGAAACAGCTACCTCTCTCTGTCTCTCTCCAGCTCTCTCTCGAGCTCTCTCTCTACCTCTCCCCAGCCACCACCAACAACCACCTCCGGCCACCACCAACAACCACCTCCAACAACCACCTCCAACCACCACCCTCCAACACTCTCAACCACTTCTCTCTCTACCTCTCTCTAGCCACCGCTTCGTCACTGCCCAGAGTTTTTTAGTATTGCCGTACAATCCAAAACAATAAGCATATAATCATTAATACAATCATCAATATAATCGTGCCTAGTGATCTTTCCTTAAAAAGGTTGCAGCAAGTGTACTTTGGTCTCGAGCTTTTGTCTTTACCGAATTTGTCTTTTATGGGGGGCACAGTCGTGCATATGTGTGCACGGGTGTGCGTGCCGACTTTCTTTCTTGCCTACCAAGTTGTTTTGATTCTTACAAAAGGCAGACTGAGGCGCGAGGCATGGTCGTGCTTTGTTGTGCACGGGGGTGCTTATTGGAAACTTCGTATTTTTGTCTGTTTTTCATCATTTTTGCTTTTTTTTTTTAATTTTGGACCCCAAAATCCTATTAAAACTGAAAATAAACAATTTAGGTAGTGTTTCCTTCATAAATTGCCTCAAAAGTATTTATAAATGAAGGTAAATTCATATTATAAATATTATAATTAATGGTACATCACATATCAGACAAAGCCACAAAAAAGAAATAAAAAGTTACATTTTTAAGGGTATATTACACTTTCATCCTTTATATTTGTATCTTCTTGGATGCTCTTTAACTTTAATAATCAAAGTCACAATTCTTTTTTTGTAAAACACATTACACCCTAGGTGCTTCATTATGAACCTAGTTAGTTTTCATAGTTAAATATAGTTATGGGACCTCACATGAGGACAAATCTTTCTCTCTCTCTCTCACACACACACACACACACACACACAAAAAAAAACACTAAGGGGGTAGGGGCACTCTACTAGTGATGGAATTACATCACTCACAGCTTTCAATATAGTTCTGCGATATCATCAAGCATTATTTCATCACTAGAGATGGATTTTAGTGGAAATGCCGATCACTAGTGTTGAAATTCCATCACTCACAACCTCTTTTTTTTAATTATAAATTAACAATAAAATTATAAATTTCATTTAAATAAACAACAATACTTCTAGAAATGTTTTAGATTACAACTTAAAAATAAACATATAAAAGTAAAAACATACATAACGATAACCTACTCGTCGTTCGAATCCGGAAATTCCAAACCTAAAGAACTTTCATTAACAATTCGTTGGCATGTATACGATCACGATCCACCATTTTCTTCTTTGGACGGCTTGAAGTTGCTTCAAGTTCGTTATACACCTTCTCGAAAAATTCAAGCGTCTCATCGTCAAAAAACGTTTGGCTATCGCTATCGGTGTCCATCGGAAATGAATCCGTAGGAAATTCCATTTGTGAAATATGTAGAATGTGTGATATATATTTATGTTTTGGTATGGATCAAATGGTACAAATTTATGAAGAATGTGTGAAATATATATAGATTGTTTAAGTTTTTTTTTTTAATTTCCAACCAGCTACATTCAACAACGGTCAAATGTCACAACGTTCCATTTTTTCAAATTTCAACGGTGATCGGTGTAATGCGTTTTAATGACCACGCATGGTCGAGAACAACGACGGCGGTGTTCCACGCTGGTCGACGCGTGATGAATGTCGACAACGGGGCGCCCCACCAGCCACCATCACTCACTCACCACCATCAGTTATAACCTCCTCACAGACATACACATCATCAAATGATACGTCGGCGGTGTGGAGAAATCGGCGAACCTGAAACAGGTACCTTCGAAGAGGTGGAGGAGTTATCTGTATTTCAATGAAAATGGTGGGGATTTATCTATTTGTTTTGTAAATTCTTTTTGTTATTAATTTTACAAGATTCATTGTGGTGGACGTAGAAATAGAAATGCAAATCACTTTCGAAATTGATGTGTTGATGCGGTCTATAAAAAACTAACTTAATCTAGACACCCTAGTTTTGAATTTATAAACTAAGACTCTTTAATGCTAGACCACTGACAGGCAAGTGTACTTATCGTACGTAATAAAGCCTAATGAAGTCCGAGTATAGAATCCACGAGACACTAGCGATGCTAACTAGATTCTGACTAAACTAATTACTTAATTGGTTTAATTTATGTTTTTGGGATTTTTCTAATTCTACTAAAGCGAGTAAACAAAAGAACAGAGCAAGCAAGCAAGATGGCGAAGTGACGTGAAGCAGACAATGATGAGAAAGAACTACCCAGGCTTCGAATCCCTATAACCAACCTATGACCTCTGTCTTGACCAATGGCTAACGCTCCGAATCTACACAGAAAACCTCCCGCTAAGGATGATCAACAAAAATAGAAGATGGAACAGAGTGATAAAGTGCTAAATTGGAAACGACTCGAGCTATCGACACCGAATCCCACGACTATTAGATTAATGACAACTATGGTGCTAAAATCCTCCAATCATGAAGTTAAACCTGCAAAATACTGAAAACTTAGGTAACCCTAAACGCGAATAAGTAGTCGGATCCAAGCTATCGGTTACCCAAACTACCAAACAACGCCTAGCTAATAACCTAGCAATCCTGACTCGTCGCTAGAGTTGCCAAAAAGGATGCACACTATACTCAGTTGATTTTAATTAATTTAGTTAAACTTGAATTATCTCTAATCTCAAGCTCTAGACCGAAAACCTAATAGATTAACGAATCTAGAATGATCTAAATAGTTTCAGGCCAGACTAACAAGATCACATAACCAAACAACCAATTACAACCAAGACATGCGCACAAATTCATAAACAATCACAAAACAGGAATATGTAAATCATCTCAATTTAATCATTCGTCAAAAATCGAATAGTCAAAACATTAAATCATAGTTAATCTAGACCTAGGTAGTATAAAAGATTAGCCAAGAAACATAACCACTAAAAAGAAACAAGTCTCGAATAAATAACAAATCATAGTATCAAGTTAAAAAAAAGTCTTTAAAACTGAATACTAAGAAATTGCAAACCCGGACTTAAATCTTGATCATGGCTTGAACCCTCGAACCAATCTCCTTCTTCTCTGTTTTCTTTTTCTCTTTTTCTTTTTTCTGTTCCGTCGAACTCCCCACAAAACTTTTCTCCTCTGATCTTGCGTCCAAGGTTTTTCTATTTTTCGTGTATATGGGGGATCGAAAATATATGATATCTTATGATTAGGTTTTAATATTGCTATAACATTAGTGTTTCAAAAGCCCATATCATCCTTCAACGTAATCTGCAGGGACATAAGTGTTTCATGGCCCAATGTGGCTTTTCCAATTATATATATATATATATATATATATATATATATATATATATATGAAACCCATTAAGTCTAACCAACATCCAAGTCAATATGCACCGTTGGATCATGCTGAGATCAGCCATTTAAACTAGCAAAAATAACCACTCTAATGAAGGTTATTTGCAGTTTTCTGCTGGTGGTTTTGCTCCAACAATTTAGGCCCATGATCTCCACTCCTCTTGACACATAAACTCCTAAAAAATAACTGTAAATGTGGCGGTTAAGAGATGTTTTACACTCTCTCTCCTGAACCCTCGATTTACATTAAATTCTGCCACACTTCCCATGTTTACTCGCTCTCCTGTAATCACGTTCTACAAATAATATGGCGCAATCCTGATTCAGTTCATGATTCAGTCTCATTTTCTCTCTTAAAAAAACCCCAACTCCATATCCGAACAGACCTTTCTCCACCTTTGTTCCCGGTGCTAGTTTTCATCCCACATCAATCTGCCACACTACCCATTTATCGTTGTCTTCATCACCCGTTCATTCATCATCTTCAGTGTTTTATCTACACAGCGTGTTGTCCGTCAATCTCTACCGACAGGGGTAAGCCATTAAAACTCGAATTTATGTTGATATCACAATTTGTTCTTGAAATTCCGGCGACATTAGGTTAAATCTAATTCGATTGGTATAGCCTACGATTTCATCCAGTTGGAGAGTAATCAAAGCCGGTAATGGATTGGTTCAATCTAATTCGACGGCAGCGGTGGCTTCGAAATCGATGACTATTAGGTTTCGTATCGATATGTCTCGCTTATGTATTCATCATAGTTATTGGTGAGTTTATTTCTGATCAATTTTGTCTTTATGTTTTTGCATCTTTCGTGTTTAATTTTTGAGTTAGGTGAAATCCCAGGTTATATCTTCATCACGGTATGTCATTTTGCATTGTTAATTTCTATGATAGCATCTCTCATACATATTACAAGGTTGAAATTAATATGTTTCTTTTCTTTTTATTAATATGTAAGGACAAAATGCAAGTCCATTAAAATCATGTCAAGCTGAGGTGCTATCAAATTGCATCAAACTATAACGGTTGAAATAGAAAAAGTCGCAATTTTGTTAGGATTTACTTACAGGTCGTTGACATGGTTTGTGCAGGGCAGGGGCAGGAGCATATGCACTCGACCACATTGAAATCTGATGAGGCTGATTTGGTGCTTGATTCTATTTTAAGTGTCATTATTACACTTGAAATCGTAATTTTTTGTTTAATATCAGAAAAACACTGGTGTGGAGATCATTCCATATGGCCCATCTTTAGTCAATACAAATCGCATTTTCATCGTCAACTCAGTGAAGAGGTAATTAGTTTATCAAGTTTTAAATAAATTGATAAAATATAGTATAAAAATATGTCAATTTGTGCTTCATCATGTGCTTTCACAATCTTTTTAATCAATATTTATAAAATTTCACCCGAAACATACTTATAGTCACGGTACCCCAAGTTAACCTTTTGTCATAACTATTTGAATTTCATGTTAAAGTATTTAAAGCTATATGCATGTAAAACCATGAGTTTAGGTGTAATAACCCAAGTTTTCAAAGATAAACAGTCCGTTACTTTGCGCTTTGCGTACGAAAAGCTCACCGCTTTTGCGCTTCGCTTTTTAAAAATCGGTTTTAGACCTCATCGCTTTTGTGCGCTTCCCGGTTTTTTAAACCAAGAATCGGTTATAATTTAATAATTTTTTGTTGTTCTATCATCTTCTTCATAAGATTTGTTGGATAACCAATAGGTTAATTGGACTTATTTATATAAATTGAAAGTAGCAAAGCATTCATATCTCTTTTTTTTCATGTAAGGAAGCTTAGCCATTCACTGATGGTGTTCATAAAACGATTATTTGCCATTCCCTGATGCTGTTCACAGAATGATTATAAGGTAAATTAGCTCACTGACATTTGATTTTGATGGAAAATGAATGTGGTTTTTCAGTTTATTTGTGTAGTGTTATTAGAGTCGACTTTGGAGGATATTGTGTGATCAAATTGAGGATAATAGGATATTACTAATTAATGTAAACATAAATATCGCACAGGTGACAGATGAGTGTCAAAAATTTTGGTGATTCATGGAGAGGCTGATAGTACTTAACACTGGCCTTATCCTAATGAAAGTCTTAACTAGGTTTCAGGTAATTCTTTTATTTTTGAGTCTTATGTTAATAATTTGCTACAAAAATTCAACAAACAAGACTTCATAAGTTTAGAGACTTGAGAACTGAACAAAAAACAGGGGGGCTCAGCCTGTTTTTTTCTTTGGTATTAAGCTTCAAGTTCAGTATTCAGGACATGGGTTGATGGATACTTTTAGTATTGTTCATTATCTGTCATGATGGTCAAGGATGATGTATATATTCATTGATTCGGGCTCCAGAAACTAACTCATATGAGTGCCTTAGTTAACACCAATTGCTAATGCAAATGAGTAGGTTCATCCAATCTTCTATCAAGATAAGGAAAAAGTATTTCTCTTCTTTTAAGCCTGTTGGTTAGCCTTCTATAACTTGACAAGTTATTCCTTAAACAATAAGTTCTCAAGTTTGTTATTCTACGGTTCTGTGATTGATTGTAAAATATCCTTACAGGCCGAGGACGTCTTTTTATAACATATTACGCACTATAACTCTTAACTGTCCTTTTAACAAATTCTCCAATTAGGTTGGTTGGTATCTTATAATATAGCTACTACTGGTTGGCAATATATATTTACATCTTCTTCAGGTTACAAGAAGCCATTCTTACCATCCCGCGTGGCATCACTTGGCTTATGGTTTGGGAGGTATGAAACAATCCATCGCTTGTGAAAGTTTGCTAGCTAAAATGGTGTAAAATTAATTATTAATACATACATTAAAGTTGGGAAATTGGCCTGTAATAATCCCACCTAGACCTTATTGGCCATTAATAATCACACCTTAGAATATTCCCTCCACCAGTCCCACCTTTCACCTATTTTTCCTACAATAGTCCCCCGTTAAAAAAACTTAACGGAGTTAAGTTTTTTTTTTCCAAATTACAAACAGATTTTTTAGGGCTTTTGATCAGAACGACGATACGAGTCCATTGATGTAAAACTTGCCTCGAAACGGTGCTCCAAACGATGAAAACGACACTTCAATTCGGGTGTTTAAAATTCCAGTTAACAAAAATCAAGTCACTTGGAGCACCATTTCGAATTAAGTTTTACATCAATGGACTCGTATCATCGTTCTGATCAAAAACCCTAACAAATTTGTTTGGAATTTGGAAAAAAACTTAACTCCGTTAAGTTTTTTTAATGGGGAACCATTGTAGGAAAAATAGGTGAAAGGTGGGACTGGTGGGGGGAATTTTCTGAGGTGGAATTATTAATGGCCAATAAGGTCTAGGTGGGATTATTACAGGCCAATTCCCCTTTTTTGTTTTAAGATGAAAATTTATTTTTGTTATATTTATAAAAGTAGAAGCTTTACTCAGTTATTAGATCGTGCGTAGTGGTGTAAATGTGGGGCGTTTTTTTGGATGAAAACGCTAAACCACGCCCGGATTCGGCCCCCATGGGCGTTTTTTTTGCAAAAATAGCTTGGAGCGTGCTTTATTCCACGCCGGATGGGGGAATGAATTGACCCATCACATTTAATCTTCTTTTCTTGTCCAATAGTTTTTTTGTTGGTTTTTTTTTTATTTTTTTTAATTTTTACACCCCTTTTAACATAATGCCCCACAATGCCCACATCCCCACTACACCCATTTTAGAAAACGCTCCATAATGCCCCATTACTGACTGTACTGCCACATGGCGCAAAACGCCCAAGGGTAGGGTGTTAACCACTACACATGGTCTTACCAATAACATACTTTTATATTATATTTCTATTCATACTATTTGATCTATTTTATTAAAGTTAGATGGTTGTAACTTTTTCAAATAGGAGATGGAAAAGAAGAAAATGAGAAGCAAACCGAAACACCATCAATATACATAATTTTTGTTTGTTACGTTGTGAGCGTAACCCGTCCACCAGACGGGTATTAAACTAGTTAATAGTGAGTTAAATTAAATGCCCTAAGCCTTTTTCCTCTTCTAACTAGGTTTATCATCGTCGCCGTGTTGCGGCGAACTTCTTTTATTATTTAGTCTGTGTTTACATGTGTTTTGAAATCACTACGAGGGCGTTGCGCATGTAACCGTTGACAAGATAAAAAGAAAATGTAGAACACTAAAAAATAACCGAAAGAGAATCAATAAATAAGTTGTATGGTAATGATGTTGTTCATATGAAATCCGTTGTCAAAGATAAGCAAACGATACTGGGTACCGGTACCGAATTTCCCGAACCGAAAGATGTTAAGTACCAATTTGGTACCGACTTTTGGCGTTCCTGGTACCGATTTTTACCTTCATATACCGGTACCGTAACCGGTATTTTCGGTACCAGTATCGATTTGGTATCGGTTAGCACCAAGCTAATCCCTACCCTTGAAACTAAAAAAAAGAAATCATTAGAAGTTGAAGAAAATCTACGACACCCGTGATCAAGGATGAGCAAATGGTACTGGGTAGCAGTTCCGAAATTCCCCAACTAAAAGATTTTCAATATCTATTCGGTACCGACTTTTGACGTTTTCTATACCAGGCTGATACCAGTTTTTGCCTTCTTGTACCGATACCAAACAGAACCAAATATCAAAAGTAATATTCATTAATAATAATAAGATAAAAGAACTGTTCATTCAGTTCTTCTTTTATCATATATGAACTAGTATTTTGACCGCCGCGCGTTGCGGCGACGCACGACGGGTGAAAACATATAGTAAGACAAAACACGATTCGTAAAACGCAGTGCGTAAAAGACAATTACAAAAAGTGTAAAACACAAAGGTAGACACAAAGTGTAAAACACAATGCCTAAGACATTTCGTAAAACACAATGCATTGGCATTTGCAAAAGTAGGAGTTGTAGTCTAGGGATTACAATTGCAATTTTTTTTTTTAAACTTGGGCGGGTGTAAAAATGGAGTAATAGTGTAAGGGGTAAAAAAACGAAGTCTAAAAAAGACAAAATGTAAAAAAATAGGGGTGGTGGCGGAAATGTGTAAAAGATGAGGGGGTGTTAGTAGAAATGTAAACGAAGAGGGTTGGTGCGTAACTATGTAAGAGCTAAGGGGGTGATGGTAGAAAACCAAAGTAGAGGGTAGGTGCTAGCAAAGTTTGAAAGATAAGGTTGTGGTTTTGAAAATTCAAAGTAGAAGGTTTAGGGACTAAATTTGTCATTTATGAAACTTTGAAGTTACAAAGTCAAGGGGCTAAAATTGCAATATCATAAAAATAAGGGGGCAAGGAGACAAAGCCGGTGGAAAACCCACTGACTTTGTCCTTTAAGATTGTATAGAATTTAACTTTACTCAATTTATTTAATACTTGCAAATGTGCTCTATGTTTTTCTTACATTACGTATTTTATAATACTACTAGGTTTATCACCGTCGCCGTGTTGCGACGAACTTCTTTTATTATTTAGTCTATGTTTACATGTGTGTTGAAATCACTACGAGCGCGTTGCGCACGTAACCGTTGACAAGATAAAAAGAAAATGTAGAAAAAAAATACTAAAAGATAACCAAAAGAAAATCAATAAATAAGTTGTATGGTAATGATGTTGTTCGTATGAAATCTGTGGTAAAAAATAAGTAAACGGTACTGGGAACCGATACCGAATTTCCCGAACCGAAAGATGTTAAGTACCAATTCGGTACCGACTTTTGGCGTTCCTAGTACCGATTTTTACCTTCATATACCGGTACCGTAACCGGTATTTTCGGTACCAGTATCGATTTGGTATCGGTTAGCACCGAGCAAGCCCATCCCTACCCTTGAAACAAAAAAAAAAAAAAAGAAATCATTAAAAGTTGAAGAAAATCTACGGCACCCGTGATCAAGGATGAGCAAATGGTATCGGGTAGCAGTATCGAAATTCCCGAACTAAAAGATTTTCAATATCAATTCAGTACCGACTTTTAGTGTTTTCTATACCTGGCTGATGCTAGTTTTTACCTTCTTGTACCGATACTAAACAAAATCGTACATGTATTTTATTATAATATTAAAAGTAATATTCATTAATAACAATAATAATAATAATAATATAAAAGAACTGTTCATTCAGTTCCTTTATTATCATATATGAATGAATGAATAAGAATATGAATTCTAATTCGTTCACCTCCAAATATTATAATATATCCTCTTTTCCTTTTTTTTTCTTTTTCATACATGGTCTTAAATAATAATAATATAGAGATAAGTGGGCTCAACCCAATCAAGAAAAATAGCGGTAATTTTAATTCGGTCACTAGTTCCCCACTCTGCTCAACTGGCTGGATATTTCTTTATTACTCTTTTTTTCGCTCCATTTGCACCAAGATCTGCTAAAACACAAAATAATGTAATATAATACTAAAACTAAATAAAAACAAATAAAACTTATACAAAAATTATACAATTTACACGGGACAAATATGTATATTTTACCACACATCAGAAACGTAACGATTGATACATTGTTTTAAATATTTTTAGTTTGAATGATACTATGTGGAGACAATATTAATCTCCGATGATGATCTGGTGACGATTACGCAGAATAATACTTGAATTTAAGATATCCCCCTCTCTCTTTGAAAGCTTGCCAACTCCATCTCAATCTCTTTCTCTCTTTTGATTTTAGATCACATCAAATTGGCGGCATTAGAGTTTGAATGGTGGTGATCTGGCCGGTGTTGGTTGGGTTGATCAGAAATACATTCTGGTTTTAGTCGGATAAATGTAGATGAAGAAGATGGAGATGGGTGGAGGTAGAAGATGAAGTCTAATGTCATGGTAACGACGGTTTAGTGTGGTTGTGGTGACAATGGTCTGGTGGTGGTGGGAGTTATAAATGAGGGAAGAAAAAATGTGTGAAATGACATAAATGCTCTCAGATGAGGTGTACTTAATGTTTAAAACTAACCAGGTTAGTGTTAAAGGATCTATGGTTTAATGAATTTTACAAATAAAAGATTGTGACTGTAATTATTGAAGTTAAAAGGTATCTATTGCATTCCAATACAAACATAAAAGGAAGAAAAGTATGATTTACCATATTTTCAAATTGCATGTCGATGATGTCAAACCACATTAAAAGAAACCAAAAGGTTACGTATCTATTATATTTTGTTGTAGTCCTTCGGTAAACACTCATAGATCAACAAGGGTTAGTTCCCTCCTATAATATTATTGTCCGGCTTTCTGTAGTACCATCACCGACAAACTCCACATTCACTAAGGGATCATCGACAAATATATCCATCGCTAAAAGCCCTATGCTTAAGTGATTGGTCATGCTCTTAGTGTAGAGTAGATCGAATAATTTGGAGCTTTGGTGACCATTATTTTTTCTTAATCTTATTTTAATGAGTTAAATGCCATTTTAGTCCCAGTGTTTTGAGCCATTTTGCCAGTTTAGTCAAAAGGTTTCATTTTTCACCTGTGGGTCCTAAAAGGTTTCACCGTTGCCATTTTAGTCCACTGGGTTAACTTTATCCATTTTTTCTGTTAAAAGAAGGGCAATTCGGTCATTCTATATGTAGTTTTGTTAACTAGAATGGCAATTCGACCATATAAAATGACCGAATTGCCCTTCTCGTTAACAGAAAAAATGGTTGAAGTTAACCAAGTGGACTAAAATGGTAACTATGGAACCTTTTTGGACCTACAGACGAAAAATGAAACTTTTGGACTATAATTGGTAAAATGACCCAAACCACAGGGACTAAAATAGCATTTAACTCTATTTAATTTATACATCAAGCGTTAAACTTGATTTACCAAAACTATACAAAAATACTAAAACTTATTACCATGCATATATATAGTTTATGACAATATGTGTTGGAAATGGTCGATGCATATCTACACCGGATTTGATACTCTTGTGCCGAACTCAGTCAACAACATTCTTCCAGCTTTCACTTTTGACTTTTGAGATTCTCCCCTCACATGCATGCTTAGCTTCCAATCATTTCCACTTGTTCATATTCACCCCCTCATAAACTAATCACAAAACAAGTGATCCAGAAGCAGTAGGTTAGTTTTTCTAAACACTCCAAAAATGGACGTATTGTAAACTACAAATCTTGAGTTAGCGTTCATCGATTAAAATCGAACAAATTACTCACCAACTAATTAAGATGCTAGCTTGCAAGCTAGCCATGTGATTCAAAAGTTAAATTGGTTCCAATTATATGTTTTCATGCAAATAATAGGATTATATATTTTCCATGCATGGGGCTATATATACATATATTACCATGTTTCAACTCACATAACATTCACAATCCATAGATGAATATGGGATTGAAAGAATTGATCGAAAGAGGTCACAACACGGGCTACAAGAAGCTAATAGTGGGGAAGAACTCCAAGAAGCCATTGTTGAAGAAAGTGAACAGAAGATTTAAGGGTTTTAGGGTGATGATGACTCGGAAACTCAAGTGGAGGAGATTTTGGGTGGCGGTGATGCCATCGAAGACAACGATGAAGATATACAACGATATGTTGAACCAGATGAAGGTTGATGGTTCGTATCCCGCCATTTTTTCTCTTGTCAATGGGGACTTCCTGTGCTTTCTCATCCTACTTCTAGTTGCAGAAATGATAGAGCCGGATTCGAGATCGGCGGTCTCCCAATTATAAAAGCAATGAACGGAAGTAAATAAAAACAAAATATAAGTTTGCTGCAATTTTTCTCCTTCTATTCCATAATGCAAAGATCAATTTAAATACATGAAATAATGGAAACATGTGACTGGAAATGTGGAAATAAAGTGAACGTGGACATAATGGAAATAAACTACTGAAGCTAAACATGGAGATAAGGGAAACGTGCTTAACTAATCTATAATGCATGCATGATTTTAGGAACTAAGTGTAGACTTCTTCACACCAACTGATCGACGCATCGGGTTTCATGGAGGATCCGTATCAATACCCACCCCTTTAAAACGGGTCGTGTCCTCACGAACCACATTTGTCGAAATTGTACCGGTCCATGGTGGATCAGTTTGAAGCTCGAAAAGCAAGAATTGTGGCGTTTTGCAACGGTGCCCCGGCTGGAACTTTTCGTCGCAGTTGAAACAAAGGCCGGCGGCGCGCTTCGCTTGCATCTCCGCTTGAGTAAGGCGTTTGATTGGAAGAGATGATGCGGATTGTGGGGACGAAACAGATCCAACAGTGGAATCAATTACCCCGGCAGCGAGCTTGTCTTCAATTAAACGAGCTAATCCGTACGTTTGATGCAACGTGTGAGGATGATGGATTGCTAGTTCACTTTGAATGTCCGGTTTAAGTCCGGAGATGAAACAATTCTTTAGTGTCTCGGGAGATAAACCGATGACCCGGTTAGCGAGTCGTTCAAACTCAGTTTGATACATGGCAACAGTGGTTTTTTGCTGGAGTTTGAAAAGAGTCGCCTGGTGATTCTCGTAGGAAGAAGGACCAAATCGGAGTTCCAAAGCTCTTGAAAATTCCGGCCAAGTTCCGAGTAACCTGTTGTTTGAGAGATACTTGTACCAACTTAGTGCGTCATCGGTGAAATAGAACACAGCTAGGTAGAGACGTTGGTTCATTGGAATGTGGTAGTAGTTGAAGTAGTTATCGGCTTGAAAGAGCCAATCTAACGGGTTAGAACCATTAAATGTAGGGAGCAGAATTTTGGGAGGGCGGGGCTGGTTGTTACCGGTTGGGGGTGGTGGTGGTGGCGGTGGCGGTGGCGGTGGCGGTGGCTGATGACCGGGTGGTGGTGGTGGAGGGGGTGGTGGTGGGTTGTAAGACGAAGAACCGATCTCGAAAGAGGTCGTTTCCTTGTCCTTGACAAAGGCGGCTAGAAGCTTGTTACTAACTTCCAACTATTGGTTCATGGTTGCCTGCAGGGATTCAAACTGAGCCTTGACCTGAGCAGAAGATTCAGCTACGGTGGTGGCATTAGTTGCAAGGAACTGATCGAACCTCTCAAGTAGAGCCTACAAGGGGTCGTCAATGGTGGTTGTTTCTTTGCGGGGAGGCATGGCGGAGTCGAGGAATGAAAGCACCAAATGATAGAGCCGGATTCGAGATCGGTGGTCTCCCAATTATAAAAGCAATGAACGGAAGTAAATAAAAACAAAATATAAGTTTGCTGCAATTTTTCTCCTTCTATTCCATAATGCAAAGATCAATTTAAATACATGAAATAATGGAAACATGTGACTGGAAATGCGGAAATAAAGTGAACGTGGACATAATGGAAATAAACTACTGAAGCTAAACATGGAGATAAGGGAAACGTGCTTAACTAATCTATAATGCATGCATGATTTTAGGAACTAAGTGTAGACTTCTTCACACCAACTGATCGACGCATCGGGTTTCACGGAGGATCCGTATCAAGAAACCTTAATGGTCCCTTTTATACTTAATTAGGAACATATGCTTTGATAGTTTTGTTCTAAAATCGCAACGAAAGAATTGTTAAACCATTCATATATGCTACGAAACATCCGTTCTAGATCACAACGATATAACTGTTAAATCTTTAAGAAATGACAAAAATACTACATTTAGGTTTTGTGAGTACGTGGAGTTGTCGTGTGGAGGCAGTACGGTTTTCAGGGAACGCCATAATCAAGTCTGACTAACCCAGCGTAGGCCGGGTTAAGACAACATAGTCTGTGCAGATCTTGGTTAGGGCCGCCGTTTAGGCGGTGTGACATTGGGTCACTCGAAAAGAAAGTCACCGTTCAAAAAAAAAATACATGTATGAAACACACAAAGTGTACGAAGCTACACTATGTAATTATTTTCCTCCTATTGATGAAGTGCGATGAACGACACATGAACACTTTTTCACTGTTTTCCTATCCTATGGGAACCTAGAATACATGAATATATAAGCGAATTAACTAGACTTATTAGACCACCCGTAGTGGTTTAGAAAAATAATACCCTCACCATGGGGCATTATCCGACACGTGTCACTACCACAAAAATTATTTCTTTGAGCGTTCAAAACATTGATTTTGAGCAGTTTTCTGTAGATTTAGGAACGCCCAAACAATAGTGGCTGGAAAAAACAAAGGACTCATTCTGAGCGTTTATTAACTCGCCGATATTGTAAATAAAACGCCTAAAAAAGAGCCCTAAGAAGCCTACTCAAAACTGCCCAAAATAACATGGAAACGCCCAAAAAAACCTTCCATAAATCACTCAAAATAAATCCCAAAACGCCCAAAAAGACTTTCCTAAAAGTCTGAACTACTTGAACCATAAACTCTCAAAAAAACCCTTTAAATGCCCCAAAAAGTTCTTTTTACAATGCTCTATAAAACCCCTGTTGAATGCCAAGAATTTCTCAATAAATGCAGCCACCCAAAAATTTGTAAAAAACAAAGACAAATGCATATAAATGAAACCAAAATTACATTAAACATCCAAACAAACATCACAAACGTGTTTCATCAACAAACCTAAACAGATATATCCCAAACATGTTTGATAGCGGACATATCTTACAAAAATTGTTCAAACACGATACTATTTCTTGGTGGTATCATTAAACACTTCTCTGAAAAAACCGAGTCATGATGTTTTTAACCAACTCATCGATTTCCGCTTCAGTGACATCTCTTGTGTCGTTGCAAATCTGAAAAAGCAAGTAAACAAAATAAAATTGATTCAAACATGTAGAATTGATTCAAAATATGTAAATTAAATACAACACTTACCTTTTTCGGAAAATCATATTGCTTTTCGAGAACAAAGTTGAACATGTTTCTTATTACCAAATATCCACATTCCCAAGAGCCATCTTGTTGCATATACTACATTGAATCAAACGAAAATGCATTAATAAAATAATCTTTTAATTTTATAAAATACAAAATATATATGGATAACATACCTTTGCCATCTTCCATGTAAATTGACTTCCAAAGGTAGTTTCAATTACTTTTGTTAGAGGATAATGATTTTTATTCTTTTCGGCTCTAATCGACACTGAATCCAAAATCCAACCTTTCCAGTCCGAAGGGGACACAATAAACAACACCCAATGACCACTTCAAAAAAGTAATTAAGCTATAGTCATTATAAAAGATCAATAATAAAATTAAAAAAATAAATATAACACGTTAAAATACAATAATATACATTACCCGTAGAAAAATGGAGCGAGAAAATACTTTTTGTCCTTGTGAAGTTTGTAGACCTCGACTAAGTGTTCTTTAACACTTGCCAGATTTTTCTCACATTCTTTCCCGGTGATGTATTGGGTATTGAAGTAGGCAACACGAGTTTTTCCTTTTGCGTTCTCTTTTTTTGACCGCATGTGATTATATAAAACCTAATCTCAAGAAAATAAACAGAATGTTAAAATACTTAACCATATTTAAAAATAAAATATAGATGTCAGAGATGATGATAATTATAATATAACTTACATTTGACACCAATGTATGAAGCTGGCATCAAGCAATCCGTTTGCTAAAAACTGCAACACCCCCTCATATTCGACGTAGTCATATGAGTGACTGGAATCGGTAGTGGGATACATCCCAGTAGGACACTTAAGTTGAATGCTCGTCTCGCCGCCATAGTGTTTTCTTAATCGTTCGGCCAATGATTTTATACTTTTAGGGCGCAAATGTTCGATATTCCACAAGGCCTCTTGTATTCTTTTTTGTTCCTTTGACATCGTTGAAGCTTGAGTTTGTTCAACAGGTTCCGAAAACTACATTATTTAACAAACAAATTTTCATAAAAATGGTAGTTACATATACACACACAAACATATATAACATATTTGAGTTTTCGATTACCATCATATCCAGTTCTTCTGATCCGTCAACGTCATGTTCAATTGAAACATCATGCGGGCCAAATAGAAACTACATAATTATAAACATACTATTAGTTGATTGATTTTTATTTACCTCATCAATCTAAATGTTAGTACATGATTACCTCATCGCTAACATTTTCGACCATTGTCATATCAATTTGATGATTTTCATGAATTTGATATTGTTCGGTGACATCCTCAAACTATAAAAGCAAATGAAATTGTTATCATAAAAAACAAAAATAATCTACATAATATACTACCCGAACGCGAGTAACCCGACCCGAGACCCAAACGAGACTCCTAACCTCTGGTGAATAACATGTGTTTTCATGAGCTGGTTGTATCATGGTTGGAATATGATGAGTTGCCTCTATGTTTGAAAGCTACAGTCTAACAAACATATTAGAAGGTAAGAGTAAAAGAAAGTAATATATAATTCATACATTAAATAACCTTTATAGAAGAAAGTGGCCACTGAATGAAATGACCAATGGCATCACCATAATCTTCAAGTTCCTCGTAGCATGAAAGTTCAGGAAGCGACATTTTCTTGTATTCGGGATATATTTCAATTACTTCGATTTTCACATAACCATCAGCCATTGGCCCGTTATGTATAATCCTAGTCGAATTAGGATGAAGATATGCTGTACCAACTATTTTTTCTCTTTTGGAAGGATGCGTGTATAACAACTCACAAAAGGTGGGTTCCTACAAAACAATTTTACATTTTTAAAACAAATATCATATATATAACAATTGGTACATTATTATCGTACAAATATAATTACCTTAATAGATGGGTATTCAATATTAGATCCACCCGACGCATCACTCACACAACCTGTAGTTCATATCATGAATAAAGTATAAATATATAATACCTTAATATCTTCCCATAGTTCGTCCCATCTTTGTTTTCCAAATTTAGGAGACGGAATATGGTAGGAAAATTCAGCCTTTAACTTCACTCCTAACCATGAAGTGAAATCCTGATAAATTAGCGTACGCTGGGAAATCATTTATGGTGCAAAAAATCATGGCACTCAATTTAAAATATTCCTTCTTATAAGCATCATACACATCTGCTCCAGAACTCCATAAAGTTTTTAGGTCATCAATCAGAGGGGACAAATAAGTATCAATCTTATTACCAGGTTGTTTTGGACTCTGAATCAACAACGACATCATTATGTATTTTCGTTTCATGCATAACCACGGTGGAAGATTGTAGATGCAAAGAAGAACCGGCCACGTACTATGACCACTACTAGCGTTTCTGAAAGGATTGAATCCATCGGAACTAAGCCCAAACCTTATGTTCCTAGCCTCGTTACTGAATTCTGGATATTTCCTATCAAAATTTCTCCATTGAATCGAATTTGCCACATGTCTTAATTTCCCATCTTTTATACGCTCATCAGAATGCCAACGTAACAGTTTTCATTCTTTCTCGTTTGAAAATAATCGTTTTAGTCTTGGTATAATTGGAAAATACCACATTACTTTGGCCAGTGGTCCATTTTTCGTCACATCATTATGATATTCACCAGTTTTACTTTTTCTCTTGTACCTAGATTCGTCACATACAACACATTTATGACCGCTCTCATACTCATTTCTATACAAGATGCAATCATTCGGGCATGCATGTATTCTTTCCACTTCCAATCCCATTGGATTCATCATTTTTTTGGCTTGGTAAAATGAAATTGGTAACTCGTTATCTTTCGGAAGTATGTCATGCAAAACAACTAATAGATTTGTGAAACTTGTATCGCTCCATCTGTTTTTTTGCTTTCAAGTTAAATAACTTCAACACAGCTTCAAGTTTTGAAATCTCACAATCGCTGTATAATGGTTTTTGTGCATCTTCAATTAGATGTTGTAATTTTATATAATCATCATCGTCGATATCATTCTCTAAATCCTTAAACATGTCATCTAAGTTTTTATCATTTAAAGTGTCATCAGTTAAGTCGTCACCATTTAAATCGTCATCATTTAAATCATCAACGTTTAAATTGCCATCATATAAGAGATTTTCATTATCCTCATTGTCTATATTAGTCGATGTTGTGGCACCATCAATCCGTGATTCCCCATGTTTTGACCAACAAGTGTAATTAGGCATAAAACCATTTGCAAGCAAATGATACTCTATATCACGAATATTTCCGAATTTTGAAAAGTTTTACAACTCATACAAGGACACCAAATCTCTTTGGAGCCAACATTCCTCCGATTAGCTTCAGCAACCTTAAGAAAAGTAGAAACGCCTTTCGTATATATTTCGGAAGTACGCACGACGCTACTATTGTACATCCAATATTCTCTACCTTCCATCTGAAAAATTAAAATAATCAAATAAGTGATATGCAATTAAGTATGAAATTAGGCGGTGGATCCTAACCCACTTTTTAAATAATCTATCTCACATGTATATATTTTAACGTGAAAAACTATTTAAGAAAAAATCGGCAGCGTTTCCCCTCAACTCCCCAAGTATGCGGTTAAACCACAAACCCGAAGGAGTAGGGGAAATACTGCCAATTTTTCTTAAAAAGTTAACAAGTTAAAATACATACACATCCTAATGAGATAGAATATTTAAAAAGCAGTCCCAAACGGGGACAATCCAAAATTTATCTCTATTAGATAAATTTTGGACGGGTATACTATAAAGGGTTATCTTCAATGCACACATATCATACATTCTATATTAGAAATATTATACACAAAATGTTAGACTAATATTGCTTTTGTTATACACAAATATTTAAATAAAAATAGAATACGTTATTGATAAAACCAAAATTACATACCTTTAAGTCTTGATAGAATATTGAAGAGAAATGTTTCGAAGTATACGTACAATTTTTATCTACAAATTAATAGCAACATATAATCAATTAGTGATCATAAAAGAATTCAAGAACGAGTAAATATATAAACGATAATATGATGAAATTCTATATACCTTTGTTAATGGAATGATTGAATTGAATGAACAATAGAATTAAATCAATAAGTTGAAAGAATCAAAGAAATTGATGGTAAGGCTTTGATGGAGAAGAATCATTAATCGAGAGATGCATGAATTGAAGTAACTGCTTTTGATTTATTAGGGTTTTTTTCTATTTATATAACATGTTTTTTTTGAGCCACATTAATTTTCGCCCAAAAAAACTGTTATTTTTGGGCCACTTACAAGTCTTCGCCCAAATAATTGATTTCTTTGGGCTCCACTGAAGTTCGCCCATATTGTATACTTTTTTAGGCTATTCTTTTGTTTTTTTTGGGCAAAAAATTGTTAGGAATATGCAAAAGTAATATTTTGGGCGGTGTTAAGTGATAAAACCAAAAAAAAAATAATGTCTTTTCTAGTAGTGTGTCATTCCAGTCAGCATGGGGCGTTATTGCAAAAGTGGCGTAATGGGAATAATGCCTGATAATGCCCCTTCCAATCATTAAACCAAAAAAAAAAAAAAGAAAAGTAAACTATTTTCTCATTGGTGAGTCAAACCCAGTCAAACCTTCCTTCTTCCAATTTAGGCGTTTTAATTATAATGCCCAAGCAATTTTTTTTCAAAAATAATGCCCCATAATGCCCTATGTAATGGAGAGTGGACGTTTTTTTTTTTTTTTTTTAAATAATGCCCCCATAATGCCCCATAATGCTCCACTACACATAGTCTTATATAAAATCTCTATCGTGGATACGAGACCAATGGTTGGAAGTAATAAAATGCATTTTGTCATGTGAATTTTGCCAACTTATTATAAGAGCATCCACAATAATAAATATTTAGTTGATGTTTTTGAGATACCACATGACATCTGCCCACAACTTTCTCTCTCTTGCCCTCTTACAAACAAAACTTATCTTTTCTCTCCTCTCTCTTACATTACACTCACATTACTTTCTTTTATCCATTTTTTCTCATTCTTCATCACATACATTACCACGTTCTCTCTCATTAAAAATACCTCTATTGTGGATGGTGTAATATTCCGCAACTTGAATGTACCATTTTTTCAATTTCCATGTGACCCTACACTCATCGGCATTTCAATTAATATATAAATAATAAAATATTGCTCCAACAATTGGAAGAACATGGAATTTAAGATTTTAAAAATTAAAAAAAAAAGAGAAGAAAACAAACGTCTAGAGTAGTGGGTCGCTAGTGTGCCGGTTAACAAAGTCTCAAAATTGTATTTTATTATTTCTTGTTAAAAATTAAAATTAAAAATGATTATAAATAATCATATGTATAAAATACATATATATAAATAATACATTCATCATCGACTAAAATAATTGAAGATTCAAATAGCAGAGTATTGTAACATTCTTGGTAATGAGCGTCAAGGATTCTACTATGTGAATAAAGTGGCTTAACAGGGTACGGTGATTTGGCACATGAAACCGAAAACCGGGAAGTCTGGTTATGGCATAGACATTTGGGACACCCATCCATTGGTTATTCGCACCTTTTATTTCTAAAACTCTTCCTTTCAAATGTAAAAATAGATTGTGAAACCTGTTTTCGTGCTAAAAGACATCGACAACCATTTAAACCTAGCAATACGAAAGTGGCTTCACCTTTTTCACTAATCTATTATGATGTGTGGGGTCCTGCTCCTGTGGTGGGGGGGGGGGGGGAGGTAGGGTCTTCGGTACTTTCTACTATTCGTGGATGATTGCACTCGCATGACATGCGTATATTTTTTAAAAAACAAAGCCGAAGTTTACGAGAAATTTATCACGTTTTACGCTATGATTTACACTCAATTCCAAACTCAAATTCAAATCCTTCGATCTGACATTGGGGGGGAATTTGTCAATACATCCATGAAACAATTCTTTTAAACCAAAGGATTAATTCATCAAACCTCTTGTTCTCATACCCTCGAACAAAACGGTGTTGCCGAACGGAAAAACCGTATTATTCTTGAAATGGCTTGAGCTCTTTTAATTGAATCTTAGGTACCTAAATCTTTCTGGCCGGGGGCAGTTGCAACCTCCGTGTATCTCCTAAATCGGCTTCCCGCCAAAGCTCTTAAGTTTAAGACTCCCTTAGATTGTCTATCTAAGTCTGCCTGTATTCCCCATCCTCTTACACTTGAACCTCGAATCTTCGGGTCCACATACCCAAAACCAATAGAAACAAGCTTGGCCCATGTGCTGAGAATTGTGTATTTGTCGACGATGGGATCGATCAAATAGGTTACCGGTGTTATAACCCAAAATCTCATCAAATGTTCACCATAATGAATGTGGACTGTCTTGAAACAAAATACTTTTATAACACCCAACTCAGTGGTCAGGGGGAGAATGAAAGTATAGGCACTCTGAGTTGGCTAACTCAATTTCCATCATTCTAAAGAAGTAATAACAGAAAACCATCACAGTACTTCGAGTCCTTCAAACACAACCACACAATATGCGGAGCACAGGACCACTGAAGAAAGTCTATCCAACGTGATACCAGAGCTAAGAAATAATGAGAACTCTGAATGTACTACGTCTTATAACTATGAGACAACATGGGAACACACAGAACCGGCAACAACAGAACCTACAGAACATGTTGAACCAGAGATTGAAGAGGTGGAACCAGTTGTTGAACATGTTGAACCAGGTGCAGCAGAGACAAACGGAAGATATTCTCTCTCCCCCCCCCAAGAGAAAATAGAGGAGTTCCCCCTAAGAGATACTCTCTAGAAAAGGTGGCTCCAAGGTCTAGGTATCCTGTGGCAAACATTGCCACTGGAAATTTGTCTAAGAAAGCTAAAGCATTTGCCGCTGCCTTGTGCTCTGAACAAATGCCATCTACAACACAGGAAGCCTTGAAATCTGAAGAATGGAAAAAGGCCATGGGGACCGAAATAGAAGCACTCAAGAAGAATAACACGTGGGAGAAATGCACTCTTCCACCAGGAAAGAAACCAGTGGGATGTCGGTGGGTGTTCTCAGTCAAACACAGGCCTGATGGCACGATTGAAAGATACAAAGCACGACTGGTTGCAAAGGGTTATACTCAGACTTATGGAATTGACTACTCTGAAACCTTCTCCCCAGTAGCCAAAATCGATACAATCAAAGTTTTTTTTTCAATAGCTTCCAATAAAGGTTGGCCTCTTCATCAATTTGATGTAAAAATGCCTTCCTTAACGGAGAACTGAACGAGGAGGTCTATATGGATGCTCCATCGGGATTCAATGAGGATTTCAAGGCTGGAGAAATATGTTGGTTAAAGAAATCTATGTATGGGCTTAAGTAGTCTCCTAGAGCTTGGTTTGGAAGGTTTACCCTTGCTATGAAGGAATATGGCTTCAAATAAAGAAACTCTGATCATACCCTATTTTTGAAACGTAGGGGCAGTTTTGTGACCTGCTTAATTATCTACGTTGATGACATGATACTTACGGGAAACGATGAAGAGGAAATGTCAAGGTTAAGAGATAAACTTTTTTCAGAATTCGAGATGAAAGACCTGGGAAGATTGAAGTATTTTCTTTGAATTGAAGTTCTGAGATCTAAACAAGGGATTTGTATCTATCAAAAGAAATATATCCTTGATCTGCTAGCCGAAACCGGTGTCACACCCCAACCGATGGCGGAATCATCGGGGCATGGCACTGAGCGAAACAGATTGTCCAGAAGTTTCCACAACAACTATCATTACTATTTAGATTAAGTAATACGTCCCATACCGTACCCCAAATAGTAAAACAAATTATTACAGATAACAACTAGTCAAATGTTCTGTTCCGACAACTCAGATTCAAATATAAATAATATAATTGTTCAAATGCCTCTAGAGACTCGATCTGCAAGACCTACAGACAACTATGCTCTAGACACTTATTCTAAGCTCGCCTTCCTAGCAGATGAGCATCCTAATTGCCTGTCACATATGTTAAAATAAAGTCAATAAATAAAATGTAAAGGTGAGCATACAAGTTTGATATAGTATATAGAGTTCGAAATAGTTTAGCATAACCAACACGTACACAGAGGAAAACGAAGCATGTTAATTATCGACATGGATCTATCGATACCAATGACTGCGGGTTGACTGCCCGAGTCAGTTCGCAATACATGATTACCACCGTAAACCATGCAAGTAATTGCTTGACAACCCCCGTGTGAACGGGTGCTGAGTCCAAACTATAGTACTATCGTCGTTAAGGCAGGTAGACATCATTCCACGTGTAAACATAACAACAAGCATTCATTTAGTCACGTAATACATGCAGAACGGTTAGCGTTTAAAGTAATTGTGTAGTGTGTTCGATTGTGATTTAGATAAGCAACGTATGTAACACCCAAAAGTGCTAAAGCAAAAAGGGTTCGAGTATACTCACAGCGATTGATTGATGGATTGAAGGGAGTGCTTGAGAGTAGGTGATATGCACAAAATGCAACATATAAATTATATAAAATGTGGCATAAAACTAACCCTTTTTTGGTACTAATGTTGGAAAAAGTGTGTTTTGTCTTGCTTTTGTATTTCAGGATTAAATAAGCTCAAATTAACAAAAGAAGTAAAAAGACAGCAAAATCTAACATAAATACAAGAAAGGGAGCAAAAGTGAAATGCCCGATCCCTCAACAGCATCTTCCCAAGCAAAACCAAGGAAACAGAAGACTGAACACGCCCCGTGCTCAGCGAGCACGGGGCCGTGCCCAAGAAGCAGCAGAAAAGACAAACCTTTAGAAGCTTCTATTGCCCACCACGGGGCCGTGCCCAGCGTACACGGGGGCGTGGTCAGATTCCTGCAGGCGCATTTATTGTAATTGCGAATTACAATTAATGAGGAGAGAGACAAGGATGGACACGGGGCCGTGCCCAGTGGGCACGGGGCCGTGCCCGAGCTTCTGTTCAGCCTATAAATAGGAGTGTTTGGAGCCATTTCAACTCATCCCTTGGTACACCACCTCTCTCACACTTCACCCACCACCCACCACCACCATAACACCATCATCCACCACCATCATCCATTATCCATTATCCATCATAGAGTGTGTGAGTCGTCTCGGGATCCAAGATTGATCGTAAGAGTTCTTGACAATCAAAGGCCATGTTTGCTTAATTCTCTTACATCACTTGGTGAAGACAAGTGTTTACTGTAATACTTTTTATTTTTAATCTTTTGCACTTTTTAATTGGTTTTGAATTAATGACTTTAATTACTAGTTTCTTATGTTGAAGGTGATTCTTCCTAATCGTTTGTCCGTGGTATCTTGGCATTATTTTACTGTCTATATAAAATAAAAGATTTTCACCATTCATATCTCCACGGTCTATATGGAGGTATGTTGGCTACCTGGTCGGGGGTTAAGGGAACGGTTTGGTAAGAGTCTTGCCATTGTTAAGTGTATAGATCCTGCAAAGGACCTGGGTCAAATTTAGTAGGACCTCCTTCAATACCCAAAGGTATTGGATGGCGGGGGTCCAAACTCTTTGATCCCCTCATAAGTTAAACTACTATTAAAACTTTAATCCAGCTACTTAGGACTGTATCCCTACTGACTCAGACTACTTAGCTGAGGGTAACGTCGCCTTCAAAAGAGGGGCCTACCACATTATGCCTTAATAACTTAATTAATTATCTTTCAATAATCCGACCCTTTAGGATTGTATCCTTGCTGACTCAAACTACTAGGTTGAGGGTAACGTTGCCTTCAAAGAGGGGCCTACTACAATAACTAAGATAATCTCTTAAACAAGTGCAAAAGTGCGAAAATAATCAAAGGTTACACTAACACACGAGTCGGATCCAAGTGATTCATCTTGTCTATCTGTTTTTATTTTTATTTTATTTTCAGCATTTTAGTTAGTTTTATTTTCTTAGTTTAAAATCTTTTTTCTAACATTTTGGTTTGATTAGACGTTGAGGATAAACCAATATTAAAAGCTCTTGTGTCCTTGGACGACCTCGGTATCTTACAAACACTATACTACGTCCACGATGGGTGCACTTGCCCATATGTGTGTTTAGTGTTAGTAAATATCGTGTTTTATAAATTTAAAATTGGCTAAAAAGTGTAAAAGGGCTTAAAGTACATACCTAAAATATAACACACTTCACGCACATCAAGTTTTTGGCACCGCTGCCGGGGACACAAGGATTTTAAGAAAGTTAGGAATCAACGGCCTAATCATTTTTTATTTTCTTTTTAATTTTTTAGGATTTTCTTAAAATTTTCAGCTTCTGCAGAACTCAGCACGGGCCGTGCCAGCTGAACACACCCCGTGCCCAATCTTTGGAACTGGCAATCCTGTTTTAAGTCAGATAGTAAGTTGAAAACGGGGCCGTGCCCACTCAACATGCCCCCGTGCCCAAGATTCAGTTACTGAAAACAGAACCGTAAGATCCCGACGGTTGGTAAATTCTGACACAAAAATGAGTGATGATGATTTTTTTTTTTATTTTCGGCACTCTTATGGTACGTGGTGTCAATTATGTGGAGGCGGACATAAAGAATTAGAATGTTATTTTCTAAACTATAAGCCCCACTGTGTAGACCCATCGTTTCCCTGTATCCTTAAGAGGGGCGAAAGTAAAAATAATCCTTATCTCTCCCTCGAAGGCGCCCAACCAGATATTTTAGGGGAAATGCTTCTTGATGAACTATTTCAACTAGAAGATCTGATTCTTGATTGGTTAAAGGAACTTAGGATGGATTTTCTAAATTCATCTCAAGACAATAACCAAGAAGAAGTGTTGGGATCGCATTCAAACAACCTCGTTGCTCCCGATAATACCTTCGACTCTAGCAAAGACTTGGACGATAGTCGTCCCTGTGTCGATTGTGCCGTGAAGGACTCCCCATCGACCTCGTTCGATGCATACATAGACTTGAGCGATTCGGCATACACCTTCTTTAACAAGAGCCTGGAAAAGGGTTAGACTTGTCCACCTACATATAGCATAGGAATCACCCTCACCAACAACCTCTTGCGTTCTCGTCTTAACCTAGGACAATTAAGGTATCTTAGGCACTTTGGGGTTGTTCCATCCAGTAAGGAACCACCCGATCCGGATAAGTTCCTTAAAACAATAGACAAACTTCATAAACAGCCCTTCGACACGGGGCCGTGTCCAGCCAACACGCCCCCGTGTTCACCCAACACGCCCCCGTGTCCACCAAAAGATTCCCTTCTGACTTTTATGTCAGAATACGGACAAACTGTGTTAGGATTCTACCTGCACACGGGGCCGTGTCCAGCCGACACGGGGCCGTGTCCAGCGCGCTGTCGTTTTCTATAAATGCAGCCAAGAATTCTGCACATTTGGACCATCTAGGGACAGAGATTTGAAGGGATCTTCTCTCCTACCATCCTAGGTATGTTCTAAAAGAAGGTTCCAATAACCATCTTGTCCTTTCCTCTTTTATCCATTTCCTTCTTCTTCATCTTTCTCCATAAACCTCCATTAAAGCTTAAGGTTTCAAGCTTTGATGAAGGGATTATTGAGTTTTGTTCAAGAAATCTTGTTAAAATACAAGTTGAACAACATGGTTTTAAGTTAATATTGCTCAAACAGGTTTCATAAGTTAGAGGAATAACTTAAAACTTCAAAATTTCTTGTTACAAAATTCTGCAGAAAGATGAACACGGGGCCGTGCTCATTGAGCACGGCCCCGTGTCCAAGATACTGTTTCATAAAATAAGCTGTTTTCGGTTTATTTTCATAGAATGTCAAGTGAAAACAGTGGAACATCTTCCGTGCATTCAACAAACAGTAGAAGAGGAAGGAGGCCTTCCATTGAAGCTACCCTTGTACACTACGTCATGGCACTTCGAGAAGCTCTCGATGAGATGACTTCGGTTGAGGAAATCCTAATTGACCGTATAAACTATCTTACGGTGGGGCTGGAAAATAGTTTTCAAGAAATTAACCTATTGCACCAAAGGTTAAACAATCTTGTAACACCTCCAATGGAACTCGTCCTCCCTCAAGAGGTTTGGAACCTAGCACTTGGAGTCAACAACCCGACCGGATGGGATGACATTCCAGCGGAACCTCCCCTTGAAGATCTACAAGAAGTCCCGGTGGAAGTCGCACCTCCTCAAACCGACGCTAACGAGCCCTCTTTTCTCCTCCCAAGGGAGATAGAGGAGTGGCTCGCCGACATATTAGGAGTCCATGCCCGGAAGAAGGAGTTCTATGAAGCCACAACCAACCAAGACTATTAGCTTCTTGGAAATTTTGCTAATTAAAATAACTTGTAGGTTAGAGCTCCATGGTTTATGCTTCTTGTGCTTACTTATCTAACTTTGTAATATTTAGGACTATGTAATCCTCTCTATGATTTTTAATGAATGGATGGTTTTAAGGTTTGGATGGTGTTATAAGAAATAAAACACACTATGGATGGTGAGGGATAACAAGGGAAACAAGAAACATCGCCCCATGCACTAAAACAGAGCAATCCGACAACGATCTCCCATTACAGTAGGCTCAGCACGAGCCGTGTCCACCCAACACGGCCCCGTGCTGCACAATCTGCAGCAAATCGCCCAGTTCAGTTAACTGGACACGGGGCCGTGCTCACTGGACACGCCCCCGTGCCCAGGCTTCTGTTTCTTTTCTTAAATTTTTGTCACTGGCACCTGAACACGGGGCCGTGCCCGGTCCCCACGGGGCCGTGTCCAGACTGCCAGTAACATAAAATTTTGCTTTTAACACCATTTTACACATTCAATCAACCTAAAAACTTATTTTTGGGACACATTGAGGACAATGTGTAATTTAAGTGTGGGGGGGGATGCTAAAACCTTGAATTTTGCAAGTCCTAATAACAAGCCTTACACAAAATTCTATTGGAACCGCTAATCACCCCAAATTTTTTTCAAAAATTTTCATTTTTTTACTTGTCTAAGTTTAAGTTGGGAATTCAACTCTTAACAAGGTTATATTTTTACAAATTTACAACCGATAGCGTCGTGATAAAAAGAACCAACATAAGAAAATTATGAAAAGGCATGACAAACTTAGTTAAAATTCGATTATATATACTTGATCACATAAAAACCCTTTTCCCACAAAAGTGAGTTTTGAGCCTTTAACGAGCATACAAATATATATATCTTTACACTAAATGCTCATTTTTCGTTTCTTGTGTGAATAGCCGCTTGGTTCATACGACCCTAGAACTTCCCACAACAATACATTCCCGGTCCTTACCAACTTAAACCCGAGTAAGTAAATGATGGAGGCATTAGGACTAACCCTTTTTCATTCTATACCATTATTTTTCTTTTTTTTTTTACCACCTACCCAAAATCCCCCTAGTTAACCCCTTTGAGCCTAAACCTTTTCATTTCTTAACCCAAAATAACCCTTTTTACCCTCCTAAACCTTTTTATTTTTTTTACTTTTTAGTAACAACATTCGGTTCTCTTATGACTTCCTAAAAAAAAATAATAATTTCGATGAAGCCAAACAAACAAACAAACAAAGTTTATCAAATATCTTTGTTTGAACAATCCATCGAAATAAAATAAAAATATGAAAAATAAAAAGTCTTTCAAACCAACGTTTGTTACGCCTTTCGCCCTTTTTACTAACCACTAACCCAACTACCCACCTTTAGACCAAGCCAAAAAAACCCATAAAGTCCTCTTGATATTTACAAAGGTATATAGTTAAAAAGGAGGAGGATTGATTGCTTGGCAAGCTTATGGTAGAAGTAAGTTCCATGCCGCTCTCGAGTGATTCACTAAAAAATACACCTTCGGCCGAGTGTTAAGTGATCTCCCGTGAGGTATGTGAATTTGTATATAAATGAAATTTTAAAAAGGTACGTTATGCCCAAATAAGTAATTTATCTTAAGGAATGTTCTTAATAAATCATGTCGAATAGGATTGTAAATAAATAAAAATAAAACCTCAATAAAGAATCTTGGAAATCCCGACACTCTACACTACAAGAAATTTGGTTCTTTACCAACACAAAGTATATGTGGGAAAAAGTATATAATGCGTTGTTAGTTTTCTTTACCTACACATAAAATAAGTGTAATGATGTGTAGGCTCATGACTGTGGATATAGTTCATTATCCACACATACGTTATATGTAGGCATATAGCAAGCTATACCTACACATTTATGTGTGGCTAAAAGCCATTTATATGTGTGGTTAAAAGTACAACAATTTGTTTAGAAGACATCTGACGTGGCAGCTGACGTGGAATCCAACGTGGCAACTGACATGGCATATGACATGGCATCCGACGACGTGGCATCTGACATGGCAGTTGACGTGGCATGAATATATGTGTGGGTAAAAGTAATCTTATGTGTAGGTAAAAGTAATATTATGTGTAGGTAAATATTGAAGATGTGTAGGTATTGATCTTAATTTGTGTTGAAAAAAAACGTTGATGTGTTGGTAAATATATTTTAAAGTGTAGACATTAACCACACTATATGTAAATAAAAATGTTCAATATGTACAAACAAATACCAAAGCATTATGGAAACAAATTAAGATTCTTAATTAAACTAATAAACATTAATCTTACAAACAACCAAATAAAAGTACTAGTTATAGAAATTTAAATACTAAAACAAACAAAACAAAACTAGAAGACAGGTTAAAACATAATCAGGGTATAACTTATGTCATTATACCATTAATATGTCTGTCCACCGAACGGGTACAGAACTAGAAAAGCAAGGTTGTTAGCAATTCCAACTAAATACTTGATTTTATCATCTAAAGGATGACTTCCGCCCTTTAATTGAATCTTCTTAACATCATATTGTCTTCCATCCAACTTATTCTTGCATAAAACGACATCTCCAAGTCCACCATTGCCTGCAAAAGGAATCAAAACAGAGTAATGCTTTTATGTGGTATATGGTGTTAATAAATGGCCAAATACTTTCTAATAAACTATTAGTCAAGTCAAAGTACATAACTATGCAAAATAACACTCCAAAACTTACCCTTGAAACTCCTTTTGGAACCCAGTTCATTAATGCCCTTCACTGCTGCGGCTGCGTTCACTTTAAGCACAAAATGAACAGGTTATTCAAAATGAGTGTAACATCTTATAATAAAAGGATATTACCTTTTGCTTAAATGACTCAAAATCAGGTTTTCCATGTTCTTTCCGGTGGCTATCGGCATAAAACTACATGATAATAATGTAATCAGACCTGGCCAACATGACGGGTTATTTGACTTGCCAAGATACATGTAAGCTAACATCCCTCAAGCTGCCTTTAATCCAGCAACTTCTCTTTCCTTTGTCCAAACATCCACCTGAACCATTAAATATCATTCATGAGCACAAAAAAATAATAAAAAATAAAAAAGTAACGTTATCGAGGTAATTCAGTCTAGTCCTATTGCTGCCGTCAAAGGCTGTGGCCATCGTTGATCTTAGCAGTCAAGAATATCCAAAAGAGTCATAACCGCTTCACATATACGATCGTCAAATTCCAGTTAATGTAATCATGTTTAACACACCAATTAAAAATGGACTAAAAATAGAACAAGCAACATCTGAAACATATTTAGAGAAAAAAAAGGTGGTTTTTTAATTTAAGTGACTTTTACTCGGATATCACAAAAAGGTAACATTTTTCCTCATAAAAAGTAACTTACCATGCATCCGATAAGGTGATACAGTAGATACAGCAAAGAAGGAAGTTGTTCCAATAGTTAGTTCCTCACTTTCTAGATCTTTTGCTCTACTATAACCCTGCAATTATAAGCAACTTTGACCTCATAAGAATTTTCATATAATCAATCATTTTATTAATAGGTCGTGCAAAGATAAACCATTGGATGTGTACATGTGTAAATACTGTAAAAAGAGTCGAGGCAGTAAAAATTAGGAAAAATATATTCACAAAAATGGCACGTTTACCCTAGAGTAACATGCATTTTGTAAAGTTTCAATAAATAGTCATTTTAAATAAAACAACAATTATGAACCTTTTTTCACAATCATAATTTCACATATGAGTCACTGAATTTGTATGATGTATTTATATAAAATTAGGTTTAATATAAATTAATTTACATATTGGCCTCTAAGGTTTAGCACTGAGGTGTAATTACAGGGCTCTGTATATACGCTATCAAGTTCGATATAACCATATCCCTGCTCCATTTCAGCGATTAATGCTCAAAAGACCCCCCACCCCCCACATTCGTTTTGAAACGTGTTAATTTACAGCGCTATTTGAAGTTAAAACTGAACTAAAAATATATATAATGCTGTTATATGTTCGATTTATTTAAAGTTAGTAATAGAATCAAAGGATGGTTATTTAGTTTAAAGCGGTTTGAATCTAAAGTGTCCAAAACTACATATGAAACTTTAATCATCTAGATGCTAAATCAGCTGAATCGATTTCAAAATTTGACATTATTTATTCACATAAATTTTAGGAAACAAGAAGTTTTAGTCATAGTAACAACTTTAAAAAAAACATTCAAAATCTGATTTTGAGTTTTTGGTAGAAATTTTCAATAGTTCAAAAGAACCAGATCAGTTTCAATGCAGACAAACTTTAGAAAATCACTGAACCCCAATCCCAAATTAACAAGATCGTAACAAAACTCAACCTAATCAAGTGAGAAATATGAGGTAGAACTAACACTACAAAATAAAAGACTAAAAAGTGAACATGAAACCGGTGTTAGCAGATAATGTTCCAATGAGTTACAAGTTTACAACCAACTACATGTTAAAAATACCTTGAATAGAAGGAAAGCACGGCAGAACTTCCTTACCGGAGTTGCCAAAATCTTCACCGGAGCTTCGTTGGAAGGTCCATCCTCCTCTCCTCTGATGGCTGTAGAATCTTAACACAATCACCACCGGAACTCGTAACCATCTCCATTTTTTGCTGGAACCCTAAATTTAAACAACCTGACTGTGTCGCCGTTGGTTGATGTATTTGTCCCCGTTGTTGAGAGCTTGAATTAGAAACTGAATGTTGGAATTAAGCCACGCAAGGCAAAGATATAGCAGATCCAGATCCAAAATCGGAGAGAGAATGAAAAGCGAAGGGAGCTGTGGATTTGGAATTTGAAATGAGATTGGGGGATTGTACAAAAGTAGGGATTATAGGACAGAATTCAGGGGATCATGATCCGTGTGAAGTAATGGACGGTTGGATCATGATCCTTGTGAAGTGATTGACGGTAGGATCATGATCCTTGTGTTTTTGTTTGAATTAATAAGGGTATTATTGGAAAGTAAGGTTACCAATATGTTTGTTGTGTTTAAAAGACTTTTAAAGGTGTTTTAAGGGAATGCCAAATTACATTAAGTAAGTAGTCCTTGGGATATGCTTATTATATATATTAAGGAGGGGATATACGAAATATATATAGGTTAGGGCAATGTTTTAAAATCCGTTTTTTTAATCATACCGGATTAGGCACAAAAATGATTTAACCGGTTGAACCGGGTTGTGTCGGGCGGTTCAACCGGGTTGACTAGTTAATTGTATTATTTAATAAATTACAACATTAACTTATAAAATAATCCAAAATTGGATTAAAATGGAAATCTGGAACGAACGATGGGGTGATGGAAGTCTGGAACAAGTCAGGAATGAGGAATGATGTAGTGATGAAGCAAATTTTGGATTTTGATCGATGGAGATAAAATACTAAAAGTTGTTAGGTTAAAGCTAAAAGTAAACATGGAGATAGGATGATAAAAAGTAAAATCCTAACCCAAAAACAGACTTGAGATGGTACCGGTATAACGGTTCAAACCGGTATATCGGATTTTACCGGCGGTACAAAGTCTATGCCGTTTCTTCTAAGTAATCGTGTTCGAATTGGACGAGTTTCGGTTCGAAACGGTACTGAACTCACACGCGTCGAATCCGTAACTAGTCGGAGATATATAATATTTTTATTATTTAGTCGAAGTCGTCCGTAACGCATGTAGGTCCGTAACGAGCGTCGAAACGTAACTAGTCGTAAATATATAATATTTTTATTATTTAGTCGATGTCGACCGTAACGAGCGTAGGTCGGTAACGCGCGTCGAATCCGTAAGGGCCGTAATTATATAATATTTTCATTTTATTGTTCGAGTCGTCCGTAACGATCGTATGTCCGTAACGAGCGTCGAAACGTAACTAGTCGTAAATATATAATATTTTTATTATTTAGTCGAGGTCGTCCGTAACGAGCGTAGGTCCGTAACGCGCGTCGAATCCGTAAGAGCCGTAATTATATAAGATTTTCATTTTACCGTTCGAGTCGTCCGTAACGAACGTATGTCCATAACGAGCATTGAAACGTAACTAGTCGTAAATATATAATATTTTTATTATTTAGTCGAAGTTGTCCATAATGAGCGTAGGTCCGTAACGCGCGTCGAATCCGTATCTAGTCGTATGTATATAATATTTTTATTAGTTAGTCGAAGTCGTCCGTAACGCACGTCGAGTCCGTAACGAGCCGTAACTATATAATATTTTTATTTTTTAGTCGAAGTCATTCGTAACGCGCGTAGGTCCGTAACGCGCGTCGAATCCGTAACGAGCGTCGAAACATAACTAGTCGTAAATATATAAATCTTACTTTTTTAGCCTTTGAGCCAAAAGTGTGGTCAACCAAAACCGTACAAAAATACTTTTTGACCCATTAGCAAACCCGCTTAACCCGCCAATTTTGCAACCATCCTATTGCCCTTTGGCTGCAAATATCGATTACATTGTAATGAACCATTGTAATGCAATATTGGTTGGACTTCCGCTGCAATATTACACGCGATTTTAATGCACTTTGGCTACAATATTGGTGCGTTATTGCTGCACTTTGGCTGCGTTATTGGCTGTGTTATTGGCTGCATTATTGCTGCACTTTGGCTGCAATATTGCTGCACTTTGGCTGCAAAATTGGAACAACATAAACGGGTGGATATTGTTTTGGGGTTTAAGGCTGATCCTTATTGATAAAAGGTTGCTGTTGTGTTTATTGTTTTTTTTTTGTTTGATTGATTTCGTTTGATAATAAAACGTAAAATGGTAATTTTAATTTTAATTAAACTAGGTTTATAACGCTGCACGCGTTGCGGCACGCTAAGGCGACTCCGATGAAGGTTTGCATGTTTCCAAGTGAGACCTCCAGCTCTCGATAGTTTCACAAACCAGCATAAAAAATGATTACTTTTATACATTTATCTAAAGACTTTTGGAACAATTCAAGATAACACAAAATATTTTCTAGCATCTATAGGTAAAATCATGTACAACATAAACATCACTATAAAAACATACCCCAAATAATATAAATATATATGGCCATATTTATTGTCCATTCAGCACAATTATGAATTATTGACTTAAATGAGAACAAACTATAAATTACCTGGTACATACTTGAACAAGAAAAACTCAAAACTACAAATGAACTTCATCAACATACACCAAGCACCCACTTTAGTGCTTGATGTCCATCTCATCTGGTACCCAAACAAATGTCCGGTAATACAACATACACATTGGTAGTTACAAAGTAATGACACACCATCCGACAGACACAACATTACTAAAGAACATTGTAATAATTATTGAGAAAACATCTCAGCAATTCGGTTGCAACTTGATGCGCTAAATAACTCATGTATATACAAGCATCCATCAACTGTTTATATGATCTTGTTGACTTCCATTTGACTTGAAAAATATCTTAATTGGCTTTTGTCGGTTGTGAACCTTGCTATTTGAGCTCCCAACACCTTTCCCTATTTTGCCTGTCCATATGTTTTGACCCATTAACTTAAGAGCGAGTCGAATCGGATTATGTTTTAATTTATAACAGATCAAATAGAAGAAGCTTAAGAGACATGTCAAATGGGTTGAGCGTAAAATAAAGGTACTGAAAGAAATACAATCATATCGAATAGATCTGACCACTTCTATTTCAGCCTCTGATTGGCTTATGCCTATTGGTCAAATAATTTCATCAAGGCCAACTTGTTTCGTTTTAAAAGAATAACTGAACATAACATCTTTTTTAATAAGATTAATTGTGTGCTCGTGTAGCTACACTGAAACAAAATAACAGTATAACACAATGGTAAACCAGGTAATATGCCATCTTTTGAAGTAGCATTTAATGCATAATTGGTTGTAACAAGCACAGTAGCCTGTTTGGCTATTTTATACATTCTCAGTAAACATAAAGTATATTGTACACCTACCAATAGACTATAAGAAGACAAGTTCAACTCATTTACTTACAAGTGAGTCAATTTGCGTTATGTTTTATTTCCTAACAGTAAAATAGGTAAATAATGTAATCACACTTACTAACAAGGTCCAATCCCATTTGACCCATAAAAAAAGTTTGCCTATCTTGACCCAATACCCAACCCGCTAGAGGTGCAAACGAGCCGAGCCTTATCGAGCCCGAGCCGAGCTTGAGTCTAAAATAAAGCTCATTTATTTATCGAGCCCAAGCTTGAGCCTGGCATGTGAAGCTCGTCGATCCTTATAGAGCCCTAGCCGAGCCTGAGCCTAAAATAAAGCTCATTTATTTATCGAGCTTGAGCATTGCATGTGAAGCTCGTCATTCAGGCTCGTCGAGCCTTAGTGTAATATTAGTTTTTATTCATATTAAATAACATTTACCCCGTATTTCAAGTTGTGTAGTAAACGAGCCGATCCGAGCTTATTTAAACTTGTTTACGAGCTGAGCCCAAACCGATAAATAAGCTTTTTATAAAACGAGCCCGGGCTCGAGCTTCACTTATCGAGCTCGCGAGCCTAAACGAGTCTTTTATTTATAAACGAGCCGAGCCCGAGCTTGAGAAACTACCAACAAGCCGAGCTCGAGCTCTCATAAGTTAATCGAGCTCTCATATATAAATCTACCACTAAGCACCGATTTTTGGCATGATGGTGGGAAGTACATAAGAGATGTGTGAAATGTATTCACCGTCATCAGATATAACCCTTGTATTACTGCAAAACACACACACACATACAGCGAGAGAGAGAGAGAGAGAGAGAGAGAGAGAGAGATGAACTAACCGTTACTCGGAAGTGATAGTCGTTTCTTTCCCTGATTACCCAAACTTGTGGACCTCTCTTTGGGATTGCTATGAGATCTTGACTGAATCGAATCCTTTACTGGTTTTGACTTGGGCTTTTACTTGACAGACAACAAAGCAGGAACTTCTTGAATGGTAGTTGACTTGATAGGAGGAGAATCAAAGCCGTCAGATTGAGATTGGGCCACTTTCTCATTTGCTAAATCGGAATGAAGATTTGAAGCAATGACTTTCTTGCCAGTAGATTTTAACTGATTCTTAATGCCATGTTCTTGCTCTTCTTTGGCATACCAATTGTTTTCTTGAATATGGTAGCAATGACTTTCTTGCCAGTAGAATTTCTTCAACAGATCCAACACTATCACACCATCCTTGCTGTCAAAATATCAGCGAGGGGTAAAAACGTAAATTAATATAAAGAAGAAAAAGGGTGGTATTAGTACAATAAACATGTGATTCACTGACTCTCCTGGACCTCTTTGCATCATGTGATTGGAAAGACATGTATTTTATAAGCCATCCCAAAGCAACAAAAAAATGATAGGCACAATGATCACCACTGCAATTCATAGCGACATTATCAATTATGAAACACAAAATTGCAAGTGAACAACTTATTAACACAAATATCAGTAAGCATTAAGAAAAGGAATTTTAATACTACAAGATCATTCAAGATAACACCTTTATTAACAAAACCAAATACATTAATTACCAGAATAGGCTTCTTGTATTGCCTGAAACTTATTCTTTGCTTCTTCCACATGTTTAAGTTTCCTAATTCAGAACAACAATCTAGGTTCCATCTCTAAAACCAAACGATAAAAAAAACTTTTGAATATGGTATCAAACTGTAGAAGAAACAACTCAGTTTAGATCAATATTGGTTACCAGTGAAAGCTTCTTGTAAGCATTCTTGAGCTCTGCATCAGTGAAACCCTCAATCCAAACCCTCCTCCAATCAATCGAATCAGGCCAATACACCAAAACCCTAACCCCCAATTCCGACCCATTCCTCTTCAATCTCCCTGAAAAAACTAAAAAGAGAATTATAACTATGTACATCAAGTAAAACAACAGGAATTAAAGAAACAGAGCATGAAATCAGCAACTTTGTGATCAAAATCAACATAAATTAATCAAACAAAAAAGTAAAATTAGGGATACAACAGGAATTAAAGATGAAAACCTTAATTGAAGCGCAGATGCGAGAGTTTCATCGGTAGATGAAGCGATCGAGATGGGAATGTTGTAGAACTTCAGATGAAATCATCTCTTACGATAGCAGTCGAGAATGATCAAAGATGGGTGTTTGTGATTTGTGAGTGAGATGTAACAGATTTAATTATTTATTTTATATGTATTCAATATCTACACATTACATTGTACATTTTTAAATATGTGTAGATATTTGTTTTGACACATCATCTAAAAATATATATTTACTTACTTTATAGGTATGTAATATCTACACATATTGTATATTTTTAATCATGTGTAGATATTTAATTTGCCATGTCATTTTCAAAAAAAAAAAAGTATATATCAACTTAGTTTATCTACATATTTTTTTTAAATTCTTATGTGTTGGTAAACATAATCATTTACCTACATATATATTAGTTTTTTTAAAATATGTGTAGATAATTTAGCTACACATGACGAAAATTTGCTACATGTGTAGGCAATTTTGGGGGGGAAATTTTCCCACCAACACCAAGTGTGGATAAAATGTATTACCAACACATATTAAGTGTTAATCATTATGAAAATATATCATCAACTATTACCCACACATATGCAAACATGTGTAGGTAAATACCTACACATTTACATGTGTAGGTAAATTATGTGTGGGTAAACACCCCAATTTCTTGTAGTGCTATGACAAGCCCAAAAACCTTCTCTTCTACCCATTCCATTTGGGAGTGAATAAAGCCACAATATAAAGAGTTTTGCATGAGGACAAGCAAAGATTCAAGTGTGCGAGTATTTGATATGCGCAAAATGCAACATATAAATTATATCAAATGTGGCATAAAACCCTTTTTTAGTACTAATGTTGGAAAAAGTGTGTTTTTGTCTTCCTTTTGTATTTTCAGGATTAAATGAGCTCAAATTAACAAAAGAAGCAAAAAGACAGCAAAATCTAACATAAATACAAGAAAGGGAGCAAAAGTAGAATGCCCGATCCCTCAACAGCATCTTCCCAAGCAAAACCAAGGAAACAGAAGACTGAACACGCCCCGTGCTCAGCGAGCACGGGGCCGTGCCCAAGAAGCAGCAGAAAAGACAAACCTTTAGAAGCTTCTATTGCCCACCACGGGGCCGTGCCTAGCGGACACGGGGGCGTGGTCAGATTCTCGCAGGCGCATTTATTGTAATTGCGAATTACAATTAATGAGGAGAGAGACAAGGATGGACACGGGGCCGTGCCCGAGCTTCTGTTCAGCCTATAAATAGGAGTGTTTGGAGCCATTTCAACTTATCCCTTGGCACACCACCTCTCTCACACTTCACCCACCACCCACCACCACCATAACACCATCATCCACCACCATCATCCATTGTCCATTGTCCATCATAGAGTGTGTTAGTCGTCTTGGGATCCAAGATTGATCGTAAGAGTTCTTGACAATCAAAGGCCATGTTTGCTTAAGTCTCTTACATCACTTGGTGAAGACAAGTGTTTAGTGTAATACTTTTTATTTTTAATCTTTTGCACTTTTTAATTAGTTTTGTATTAATGACTTTAATTACTAGTTTCTTATGTTTAAGGTGATTCTTCCTTATCGTTTGTCCGCGGTGTCTTGGCATTATTTTACTGTCTATATAAAATAAAAGATTTTCACCATTCATATCTCCATGATCTATATGGAGGTATGTTGGCTACCTGGTCGGGGGTTAAGGGAACGGTTTGGTAAGAGTCTTGCCATTGTTCAGTGTATAGATCCTGCAAAGTTAAACTACTATTAAAACTTTAATCCAGCTACTTAGGACTGTATCCCTGCTGACTCAGACTACTTAGCTGAGGGTAACGTCGCCTTCAAAAGAGGGGCCTACCACATTATGCGTTAATAACTTAATTAATTATCTTTCAATAATCCGACCCTTTAGGATTGTATCCTTGCTGACTCAAACTACTGGGTTGAGGGTAACATCGCCTTCAAAAGAGGGGCCTACTACAATAACTAAGATAATCTCTTAAACAAGTGCAAAAGTGCGAAAATAATCAAAGGTTACACTAACACACGAGTCGGATCCAAGTGATTCATCTTGTCTATCTGTTTTTTATTTTTATTTTATTTTCAGCATTTTAGTTAGTTTTATTTTCTTAGTTTAAAATCTTTTTCTAACATTTTGGTTTGATTAGACGTTGAGGATAAACCGGTATTAAAAGCTCTTGTGTCCTTGGACGACCTCGGTATATTACCAACACTATACTACGTCCACGATGGGTGCACTTGCCCATATGTGTGTTTAGTGTTAGTAAATATCGTGTTTTATAAATTTAGAACTTGGCTAAAAAGTGTAAAAGGGCTTAAAATACATACCTAAAATATAACACAATTCACGCACATCAGTAGGGTTAGCCTGAATAGTTCGATAGCATAATTATGAGTAACGCGTAAAATGGAAACAAGTGATGATGGGTCGAACAGCCTGGTCGATCGAATTGTAGGTTCGATCGAACGGGTTGTTCGTTCGGTTAGACAGTCCGTTCGGACAGCCTGTTCGATCGGCCGGTAGGCTCGATCGGTTGGACTGTTCGAGTGGGTTGTTTCTTTCTTTGAGTAGGATGTGTTTGTGTATGATGGCTTGTCCTTTTGAAGTTTTCGTTGTAGTATTTGAGAACACTGAAGTGTCCTTACCTTTCAGGTCGATCGATCGAACGGCCTGTTCGATCAGCCGGCTTAACCGATCGGTTAGGTACTTCAGAATGGGTCCTCAGTGGGATGTCACCTGATCGGTCGGCATGTTCGATCGGGTGGCACTCCAATACGTCGAACGAGTTGAAAATCGATTAAGGGTTGAAGCATAGTATCTCATGATTCGAAGAGTAATGTTACCAAACAGTCGTTCGATCGAACATCACTTCGTTCAATTTTATACTTCATGAAATTGTTAAAGAGTGGGACCATGTGCAAGCCGATCGGCTGGCCTGGTCGATCGGCTGACATGTCCGATCGGTTGGGCTGTTCGTTCGAACAGCCTGTTCGATCGGTCAGCATTCTGACCTAGTCGGCCTGTTTGTCTAACACTTGGCTGTTCTGATTGTTTGACGTTATATTGAGGCATTTTGAAAACGAGCTGAACCATGGCACCTTCGTTCTTACTTGTTTCCCCTGCTCGGACAGGAATCACCCAAGTCCGGCCGGTGAACGTTTCGGAACGGTAGTTTAACGTTTAACCAGAAATCGGGGAACCTCGTAGATAGAATCCGAATCTTGAACCACGCAACCATTAGAATGATTGGTGAGTTGGCTCAAGCTCCGTTTCTACCGGTTTGAAGGCATTGAGTGTAAAAGAGTTGAAAGAAAGTTGGAAATCCTTCTTTCAATCCTTCACACCATGTAAATGTTCAGATCTGTGATAGATCTTAGTTTGTTTATGTGGAAATCGGCTAGATCCAAGTGATTCTTGGTGGGTTGAGGCCAAAACATGAGGTTCTTGAAGAACACCATGATGACATCATCCTAGAATACTTAGATCTTGATGATTTCACGGTTAGAAACCAAGATTTGAAAGATAGAAAGGTGTAGGAGTGTGTATTGATCAAGAAAGTACAAGATTTAAGATGAAAACTCACCGGGGTTGAGAGAAATCTGAGAAAAATAGGGGTGCACGAGCTGTTCGGTCAGAGGGTTTCCAAAAGTGGAAAGAATGACAATGACATGCCTATTTATAGGCTTCCAAAAGAGGAAAGGGCTGGCCGATCGGCCAGGCATCCCGATTGGACAGCCTGCTCGATCGGACAGTCCGTCCGATCGGTTGGGCTGTTCGTTCGGCTAGGAGCCTGATCGATCAACAGCCTGCGTTGAGCGTTCGGTGCGACGATTTCTGATATTTCGATTTCGATTGAAGACGATACGAGTACGATAGAGTTTCCTATTCAAATTACTTTTAATCCCAACCACTATATCTACATACTTGCATCTATATTTCACACTATCCTTTCGCTACCATTCATCATAATTCGATTTCGATTGAGTTCGATTGAGTTTTGAGTTTCGATTCGATTGATCACCACACATAACATAAAGTAAGCACGCACAGATAACACGTAAGGCACACACACACGTAATATAACACCAAATTCGCATAATTCGAGTTTTGAGTTCGATTGATGATTCTAGTAGCTTGATTATTATTGATTGATTGACTTTATCGCATTGTTACTTCCTACTTTCACTGTCGTAAAGCGTTTCACGTCGATTAAACATTCGATTACTTCGATTTCTTTGATTAATCAACACTTACTCCACATAATACAAATACATAAAATAGACTAATTACAGTCAAAGAAGTCAAACTTGACTTGGACTTTGACTTTGACTTTGACATTCGAAAACACTGGGTGTTACAGCCTCCCCTTGTTTAGGGAATTTCGTCCCGAAATTAGGCCGAAAGCTGTACAACACCGTGATTCACGTTTGAGAGCTTGGAGCTTGGGGCTTGCTTATACTTGTCATATATTCAATAGAATCACGTTACATTGTACGTTCTTGCGTTCGGTCCTAACAAAACTTTCATTTGAACAACTGCGGGTACTTAGCCTTCATGTCGCTTTCAAGTTCCCAAGTGGACTCCGCGCCTCGTTTGCCTTCCCATCAGACTTTCACGATAGGGATGCGTGAGCGTCTGAGTTGCTTGGTTTGGCGATCCATGATTTCGACAGGCTTTTCTACGAAATGCAGCGTTTCATTAACTTGAAGGTCGTCGAGAGGTACAATCAGATCATGATCAGCTAGGCATTTTTGGAGGTTTGACACGTGGAAAGTCGGGTGGACGTTACTAAGTTCCTCCGGTAGTTCGAGTCTGTAGGCGACTTTGCCGATCCTTTCCAGAATCTTAAAAGGTCCAACATATCGACGCGCTAGTTTCCCTTTCTTGCCGAATCTGACCACACCCTTCCAAGGTGATACTTTTAGGAGTACGTAGTTGCCAACGTCAAATTCAAGGGGTTTGCGTCTTCTATCGGCGTAACTTTACTGTCTATCCCTGGCTTTCGACAAGTTGTCTCGAATCTAGAGGATTTTGTCAGTCGTCTCTTGTAGTAGCTCGGGACCAGTTAGTTGCGAATGACCGATCTCGTGCCACACAATAGGTGAACGACATCTTCTTCCATATAAGGCCTCGAATGGTGCCATTTGTATGCTGGCATGATAGTTGTTGTTGTACGAGAATTCGACTAACGGTAGGTATTTGTTCCAACTACCACCGAAGTCTATGACACACGCGCGGAGCATGTCTTTAAGAGTACGGATCGTTCTTTCAGTCTGTCCGTCGGTCTGAGGATGGAATGCGGTACTTAGGTTAAGTGACGTATCGAGAGCTGCTTGAAATGTTTCCCACAATCGCGAAGTAAACCGAGCGTCATGGTCTGAAATGATGTCACGAGGCGTACCATGATTACAAATGATCTCGTTGGTGTAGATTCGGGCTAGTCGTTCTACCTTGTAGTCTTCCCGTATTGGCAAAAAGTGGGCTGATTTGGTCAGATGATCAACTATAACCCAAATCCTGTCGTGACCTGATGGCGTGGGCAGAAGTTTGGTTATGAAATCTATAGCTATACTCTCCCACTTCCATATAGGGGTTGGAGGTTGTTCGAGTAAGCCAGAAGGTCGTTGATGTTCGGTCTTAACTCTTACGCAAGTTAGGCAACTTCCAACATAGAGGGCAATATCCCGTTTCATGCCCGGCCACCAGTACTTGTAACGAAGGTCCTGGTACATTTTATCGGCACCGGGATGAATAGAATAGCGGGATTTGTGGGCTTCGTCCATTATAATATTTTGCAAATCGGTTTGCTTAGGGATCCAAATTCGGTCCAGATAGTAGAAGATCCCATCTGCTTTGCTTACAAGCTGAGCTCCATCATGATAGATACTCTCTTTCTTCAAGGTGCGCTCGTTAAAACAAGCATGATGGGCTTCGCGGATGAGGGTTTCGAGATCGTGCTGGGCTTGGATATTGCGAATACTGAGCAAATAACTCCGTCTACTGAGCGCGTCGGCAACAACATTTGCCTTGCCTGGGTGATAACAGATCTCACAGTCGTAATCGTTAAGAAGTTCTACCCATCGGCGTTGACGCATGTTAAGTTCTTTCTGATTAAAGATGTGTTGCAAACTCCTGTGATCGGTGAAGATCGTACACTTGGTACCATACAGGTAGTGTCGCCAAATCTTCAATGCAAAAACAACTGCGCCTAGCTCGAGATCATGGGTTGTATAGTTCTTTTCGTGGATTTTGAGCTGACGAGATGCGTAAGCTATAACCTTGTCCCGTTGCATGAGAACACAGCCGAGACCAAGGTTGGAAGCATCACAATAAACAATGAAATCGTTGTTTCCGTCTGGCAACGTGAGAACAAGATCGTTGCAAAGCATGTGCTTCAGGGTTTGAAAGGCAGACTCTTGTTCAGTTCCCCAAACAAAAGGCTTGTCTTTATGAGTAAGAGCGATAAGCGGCACAGCGATCTTAGAGAATCCTTCGATAAATTGTCGATAATAGCCCGCTAGTCCGAGAAAGGAACGAACTTTGGACGGGTTCTTAGGCGTAATCCAGCTCTTAGCTGCTTCAATCTTCGCGGGATCGACATGAATACCTTGACTATTAATGATGTGACCAGAAACTGAACCTCCTCCAGCCAGAATTCGCACTTGGAGAACTTGGCGTAGAGTTGATTCCCCTGGAGTAGTTCGAGAACCAAACGTAGATGTTGCGCGTGTTCGGTCTTCGACTTAGAATAGATCAAGACATTGTCGATGAACACGATGACGAAACGGTCTAGAAATGGCTTACACACGCGATTCATCAGATCCATGAAAACCGTGGGTGCGTTAGTTAAACCAAAAGGCATAACAACGCATTCATAATGGCCATATCGAGTTCGAAAAGCGGTTTTAGGGATGTCTTCCTCTTGAATGCGCAATTGATGATAGCCTGAACGTAGATCGATCTTTGAGAAACACGTAGCACCTTGCAACTGATCAAACAAGTCATCGATTCGAGGGAGAGGATAACGGTTCTTGATGGTTAACTTATTCAACTCTCGATAGTCGATACACATCCTGAACGACCCATCCTTCTTTTTAACGAATAGGACTGGCGCGCCCCAAGGAGAGGTGCTTGGGCGAATAAAGCCATTTTCAAGTAACTCCTGGAGTTGGTTCGAAAGTTCCCGCATCTCGGATGGAGCGAGTCGATAAGGAGCTTTGTCTATGGGATTAGCTCCAGGAATGAGGTCGATACGAAAGTCGATATCACGACTTGGCGGTAGTCCAGGAAGATCGTCAGGGAATACCTGAGGAAATTCACGGACCACTGGAACGTCTTTAACTTCAGCCTTCCTTTTCTTTTCCTTCTCCGCTACTACAATGTTGGCCAAGAAAGCTCTGTATTCCTTGCGGAGATACTTGCTAGCTTGGATGCATGACATGAGCTTGAGACCTTTCGAAGCTGTTTCACCGTATACACATAATCGATCACCATTTGCGAGCGAGAATCGAATCATTTTATCAAAACACACAACTTCAGCATGGTTTTCGCGAAGAAAGTCCATGCCTACTATGACGTCAAAACTTCCGAGCTGCATCGGAATAAGGTTGATTGGAAAGATGTGATCGTTGAGCTCGAGAGTACAATCACGGAGAACAGAGTTAACGATGACAGTTCTTCCTGTAGCGACTTCAACTTCGAATGACGAGGGGAGATAAGAACGCTTACGACTAAGGAGCTCCTCGAATTCAAACGACACAAAGCAGTTATCGGCTCCAGTATCAAACAAACATGATGCATAAATACCATTCACAAGGAACGTACCATTAACCATGTTGTTGTCAGCCTGAGCCTGACGGGCGTTGATGTTGAAAGTTCTGGCACGGGCTGCTTGTTGCTGCTGCTGAGGTTGTTGCTGCTGCTGCTGCTGGGGCTCTTGCTTCACAACCCTATTCGGGCACATGTTTGCAAAATGGTTAGGATCATCACATGCAAAGCAGACTCGAGCATTGACCGCGGGTGCTTGAGCTGCGGGTTGGCCTTGAGGGGCTGGGAGTAGAGCTTGATGAGCAGTGGCTTGAACTGGGGCTTGAGGAGGACCATAGCGGCAGTTAGCAGCGAAATGACGTAGAGGTTACAATGAGCACAAAAATGACAGGCGAGTTCCACCGGATGATGATATGAGCATGTCGGGCAGAGCGGGTGGGGACCTGTGTAAGCACGCTTTGGTGGCGGTGCATTGGTCACTGGGGCTGGTTGGTGATGAGACTGCTGCTGAGCCGGTACGGCTTGCAGAGGGGCATCGGTTGTTGTGACGGCACAGTTCTTGTTGCTGGAGCTACTGTTGCTGTGCTTCTTCTTGCGGCGTGATGTCTTGGATGGTTGAGCAGTGGAGTCGGCGGTTGGTGCAGTAGTAGCTTGATGCAAAGACTTGGATGGCTTATCCCAGAAACCGGACTTTACCCGCTTGTCATTTGTTGGTGCATGCATCTGTCGACTTCGTCTTGTATCGAGTCTTACATTACATTGTATAGATTAGGGCACGTTTTACGAGAAAGTAGGATAGTATATGTGTGATAGATGATGATTTCGCTCATAGGGACATAGATATAATTTCGCTTATGTGGTCATGTCTGATTTCGCTTATATGGTCATGTGACACAAGGGCGAAATCAGAACCCTATATAAAGGGTCTCTTGGGCGAAATCATTAGATCAGTCCTTGTATTCCATACCGAGGTGCTGCTGGTGTGAAGAACTGTTTGTAATTGCATTCCGATCAATACAATCAGTAGTTATAGTGAAGAATCAGCTGTTTCTACCTTTGTTTCTTGTTATTCCGCACCTGAAACAGAGAAGAACGCCTCTGAACGACTCATTCGGGTCAGATTACGATCCTACAAGTGGTATCAGAGCTTCAGGAGGAGGAGATCTGCAGAGATTAGCTGGAATTCATCTTGTTTTCTTACTTCTACACCTTCTTTCTTCAACAGATCGAGATTTAACGGTCAAATTTTGCTCAAAATTTCACAGACTGTGTGTTATTGGACATAGACAAATCCCTGAGAGTTTGACACTGAAATACGTACTAAAACTGGACAAAATTAGGCCTCGAATTGATTTCGCTTTTATGGACACGAGTGATTTCGTTCATAGTTGACATCTAGTTTCGCTCAAAGGATACTATTTGTTTGATTTCGCTCTTGATTGTAGCCTAATTTCGCTCCTGGGGACTATAACTTGAGATTTCGCTCAAAATTCAATAGTGATTTCGCTCCAGAGGGTCTAAACAGTAATCTCACTCCAAAGTGTCTTCTGATTTCGCTCTAAGGGGTTATGGGATTTCGCTTCAAGCTGTTAACCAGTGTAATTTCGCTCAAGTGTTACATATTCTACTATTTCGCTCCAGTGCATTATTTGGGATTTCGCTCAAAGTTGATTATCTTGTTATTTCGCTCATAAGTCACAGATTATTGAAAAATGTGATAAGAAATCATGGATACCGAGTTCTATAACGCGTTTGCTACACTGTCTGGTCCGGCTACTATTGCTCAGGCCATGAACTTAGAAAATGAGACGGGAACCACCCAAAAGCCCCCGAAATTGATGAGTATTGAAGAATACTATGGGTGGAAAGACAGATTTGAGAATTGGGTTCAGGCAAACCATCTTAGATCGTAGGAATGTATCTTGAAGAAATACGTGTTGCCTCGAACAGAGTTGCAGGTTCTCAAAGAATTATCTGAGTTTACTGATCAAGAACGGGTTATGTATAAAGCCGAGAAGATGATGATTAGTCTGCTTCAGCAAGCTATCGAAGAAGACATCTTCATCCTGGTTCAACACGACAAAACTGCAAAATCAATCTGGGATGCGCTTCGTGTTAAGTTCGAGGGTAGTGAAAACATGATAAAAAGCAAAAAGGCGTTGCTCAAGAAAGAGTTTGATCTGTTTAGCAGCTTACCGGGAGAGGATACAAAGAAACTGATCGAACGTTACTGTCACTTAGTGCAATCAATGTCGATGCTGAGTATTACTAAAGATCGTGAAGAGTGGGTAGACAAATTGGCTGATGCTTTACCACAGAAAGAGTGGGGAACTTATTTGATGATCTTAAAAAATACGGGTGTTTATGATGGGCTAACTATCTCTCAGTTTATTGAAAAGATCGAGAGTCAGGATTTGGAACAACAGAAGATCGCTAGGATGAACAGTCCGAGTGGTCAACAGGACGTAAAGATGTACTACAAAGGCAGTGTTCCGGTCCCAGAAGCTGAGAGAAGTCCGAAAATACAAACTGCATTCAGTGCTGGGGATTCAACAGAAAAGGTTGATCAGGGTTCAAAAAGCAGCAGCAGTGGATTTTCATCATTTCCAAGTGTCAATCCTAAAGAGTCAAATACGAGTTTTCATTCTCAGAGCACAAAGACAGGAAATGGTTTTGTTATTCAGTGCAACATAGCTCTAAATCTTCCAGAAGGTCAAAGTTTTTCTGAGGAAACTGCGAAAGACCACATGGCGCTTCTTGGTTCAGTGTTGCTATCTTATGAGGGGCTTGTGGCTGGACGGATCGGGAATCCTATGCTTACGAAGGAGGATTACGATCAGATAGATGCCGAAGAAATGGAACTGATGGATATCAAATGGTGTCTTGCTAGTGTTCTCAGACGAGCTGAAAAGTTCAAGCTTATTACTGGGAGAAATGACTTTCTTGATGCTCATGTATCTACTTTAGGTTTTGATAAATCTAAAGTTACTTGTTTTCGATGCAGGGAGAAAGGCCATTTCAAGCGAGAGTGCAAGAACAAGGAGGCTAGTGGTGCTCAGAATCCGTTCGGTAAAGATGACTACTACCAGAAAGCCATTTATCAATAAGTTGGTCAACAACAAGATTCACAGACGGCTCATGGTAGGAAGATTGAGGATTCAAAGAGAGCATGTTTGGTAGATTTCAACTGGAACAACTACATATCACCTGAAAGCAAAGCATGTTTAGTCGATCAAGATGATGAAAGACTACCTGAAGGCTTCAGCTGGGATATGTTTGTTGATGAAAAGGGTGATTACAAGGCTTTTATCGCCAAAATTGTGAGAGAACCAAACATATTTGCCACATGGATGAAGTCTATTGGTGAGACTGTGAAGAATGTGGAAGAAGAGTCTGTTGCATCTGATGAAAGTTCATTTAGTGGTGATGAAAGTACACAGAATTTAGATGAGAGTGTACAAAATGATGTTAGTTCAGAAAAGGAAGCTGTTTTTGAACAAACACCATTAGATTCTGATCTATCAGATGTTGATTCTGAAAAATATGCACAGTTTGATCAATCACCTCCAGACAGCAGCAGTGATGATGAGGAAGAGAAACATATTAATATTGCAAAATCTCATTTATCACCTGAAAGTTTTCATTTCTATTTTGCAGAGCGCTTGGAGAAGCTGAAAGAGAAACAAGCTGCAAAAGAGCAAATGGAGATGAAGACTGAAAGTGTTGCTGAGGAGACTGTTAAGGTTGAGCAAGTGATTGAAGAAAAGGTGTTTGATGCTGAGAAGGTGATCGAGATAGAAAAGGTGGTTGAAGTGGTGAAAACAATAGAAATTGAGAAGATTGTTGAAGTTGTCAAGCCTTGTGAAAAGTGTCTTGAAGCATGCAAGGAGTGTGCAGCAAAAGATGATATCATTGCTGAGTATGAGAAGAAGAAAGAGTAGTTATTGTTCAATCTCAACTATGTGAAAGAATCTTATGATGTATTAAACAAAACTGTAACTGGTCTTCAAAAGACAAACTCAGAAAGAGAACAAGCACTAACGATGATGAATGCTGTCATGATGTCAAAGCAGAAAGCAATAAATTTCTACATCGAGGAGAGTGCAAAGTGGAAGCAAGAGTTGGAGACAGAGAAGATCGAGAATGAGAGAATCAGACGCTTATTGCAGAGTTATTCTAGTTCTGATTATCTTATTGATCGTATTTACCCAACTGTTGCATGTATGGAAGCTTTTCAAGAGGACATGCCAAAGAAGAAAGACAGTGGTAAGAAACCGACTGTTAGCTATAACAAGTGTCCGCCTCCGATTTGGGAAGGGTATTCTCCTAGGAAACCGAACGAGGAACAACTTGAAAAAGCAGTCAATATAAAGCTTAAAACCGATACAACTGATGAATTACCAGAAAACATTGACGTCACGTTTCCCTCGTCTGACACTGATCATGAGTCTGAGTTAATCAAAAAGGTGGTCGATCAGGTGTTGGATACTGATGAGGAGTCCGAGTCAAAGTCTGAGTCTGGAGGGTCAAATTCGTCGGTCAATGGTTCAAAGTCGTCGGTCAAAAAGGCATATAGTAAAGAGTTTTTATTATCAAAAGCAAATTTGGATGATGAAACATTTGAAGTAGCATACACTTAAAATGATTCTGACAAATTATACTCTGACAAAGAGTTTCCAATAAGAAGTGTTCATTTTGACATGATCAACAAGGTTTTCAAAATGACAGAAATTAATATTTCTGGAATAAAAGATTTAAATCTTACTGGAAAACCTAAAAAATACACTTCAAGAGTGCAACAACGTTTAAACAAGAAAAAAGGTTACAATTCTGGTTCTGGTTCTCATAAGAAACAAAACCAAAATCGTAGCAACAAAAAGAAAGGTCTAGGTTATATTCCATCAGAAAATGATAAAAATGTGAAAAATTCTAAAACAAAAACAGAATTTGTGTCAGGTGGAAGTTCAGAGGACGAACAGAAGAAACCATTCTGGAGACAGTCAAACCAAGAGTTTCTTGCTGAGAGGAAGAAGAATGGAACTGAAAAGAACTATTCAAGAGAGACTCGAACCTGTTACAAATGCAATGAAGCGGGTCACATTGCATGGAACTGTCCGAAAATGTAACGCCCAAATTTCATATTCCGAAAATGACTATTATCATACTATTATTTAACAAAATTCGGGCATGACCCGTTCGTAATAAGAACAATTCCCTGTAAGACTAACGTGTAACAACTTAAAATACGACATAACGGAAAATAAGAGCCTAAAAATTTCGTTCTTTACTAGACATAATACTTACAGGAAGGTTCCAAGACAAAAATTCATACACTCATTAAAAAGGAATTTACCACTTCCCATTATATTAATACTTCAAGACCTGTATTTTTTTTATCAAATTATATGACTGATCTTTCCCGTACAACCCTCGCTCTTGACTCGATCTTCAAACCTTCTTTTCTTCGTAATGATGCTAAGTCCACGCCACCTGCATTCACCACATACATATACATCGGTTAGATAGAATGACATCATTCCTAAACTAGACCTACGTAATCAATAGCCAGTCCGCGTTCCTTCTTCCCATACTAATCCCCACGAATAAGCTTTCCGTGTACATTCGTGCATTCCAAATTCTTTAACCCTGATAACGACGTTAAAAGAATACCTGCATTCTCATTTCATACTCAAGACAATGGTTTAGTAACTTATTACTTCAATTGATTTAAACTGTATAAACACATACACGAGGTTAGTTCGCTAATAAGCAATAAATCCTATTTCAATCACATTCCTATGCATGGGACTTAATACTCAATTTGACAACCCGTCCCCAAATCCTTTAATCTACTCGCATTCTCGCTTCGACTACCGGCTTGTGTGTTTAATGTTTCTTTACCCGTAACCCCGGGCTTAGCACTTATGGAATTGTGCACCCATTTACCCGGTTTGCACCTATTATTGCTCAACCCGTTGATTTGTCTATCATAAATCCTTATTATAGACAAATCAAACATTTTTACATCTCAAACTTTCATATATCATCAATATATAAGATTTACGTATTAACAATTAACAACAACAAAACGTTTCGTCGCGTACCTGGCTCGAGTCAACGCATAGACCCGTTTTTATACCTCGCTTTATTAGCCGAAACTTTATGGCGACACAATTATCCAAATTGCTATTCGTTCCTATGAACAAGTGACTTGCCAACCAAACATTAGTCGAATTTGTCAAATGGTATTATTACTACCATTTGGCCCGTGTGGTCTAACTGACCAAATATTGATGTTTACAAAACTTGATATTTTAATTTCAAATTCACGCATACGACCCATTTCGGATTTTACCCCGCTATTTCTTTTATTAGTTACACTATAAGGTAACCTTAACGAAAACTCATTAAAACTTAGTCATTCATGACTAAATTACCAATTTGCCCTTTTTACTATTAATCATGGTTTTTATCGATTATATCTATTCCGACATGTACCATATCGCGTCGGAAACCACATTTCGATTTTCTCATATTTATAGTTCATAAAAACAAATTCATATTCTACAAAAGATGTAAGCTTACTTACTTTGTGTCCATTAAAGCTTCTTTGCGTACTTGACCCGTTTAACCCATTCTTCTCCAAGATCCCATATAGCTTGTCAATAGTCGAGCTATTACATCATATCCATAAGATGATTAGTTTAGCCATCTAATATCATAAAAACTAGACTTTATTGATTTTATTACCACATTTATCAAGATACTAGTTTTGGGTCAGCTTGACTTTTAGAAGTCACACCACTTATAGATAAGTATATCTTTCAACTATTACATACAAACACTTTAAACACACCTTAACAACTGTAAACATTCACCCGAAGCAATATTTAGTGTTTAGTAAATTGGTAACTAGAAAATCATATTTTTAAGTTCATAAAACACATTATTTTCATTGCTGCATTTTTCACGCAGCAGCTGTTCGGGGTCACTTTCCCCCTTTTTAATCACATAATCTGACTTCGACTTTCAAATAAGAATTGTGATTCATTTAAATATCTTTCCAAGCATATAAAGAACACCTCCATACGATTTTTCTATGATTTTATACGATTTTTGAAAGATCAGGTCAGAAACTAAATTATGTGTAAACAGCTTGCTGTCAAAACGAATTTACTAACTTTTCATGCTGTTTTGACCCACTAAATCTCATAACCAGCCTCTTATGACCAAATATGAAATGTAATATGCGAAACGACCTTTTCAACGATATAAGGCTCGTTGTCTAACTCCTAATAACGAAGGAGATACGACATTTACAAGATGACTATCTAAGGCTGTCAAAAGTGACGAATTTACTAATTTTTTAACACAAACTTGAATCAATTCAAGTTTCATGTAGGCATTTTATCAAACACTTAATGTGCAACCATTTAACACATGATTCTTTAACATGTCAAGATGGTTCTTAACCCTTTAAAACTTGTAGTTTTCACTAGGATTTTCACCAAGTCTAAGCACCCTAGTAATTATTATCATCAATTGACATCAACTAACATAGATTCAAGCTAGGAACAAGTACATCAAACAAGGATTTGGACATGGGTAGAACACCCAAGTCGCCACCTTCACTCACCATTATGGGTTTCACCTTGAATCACCAAATTACTTGAACTTATTCATAAAACATAACCTAAATGGTGATTTTAACACCTCTACATTCACAATTTCATACAATTTCGTAGTTTGATCATAGTCTCACTTCATACCAAATCATAAAATTAACTTCTACAACTTACCTCATGTGTAGAAAGTCTAGATGATTAAGAATCTAGGTCCATGCATCCGATTAGAGCCAGTTTCCCCTTTCAATTTGAAGGTTTATCTTGAATTAGGGTTTGTGCCCCTTTCTGCCTCTCCTCCTGTGCAATCGTACGCACCCCCAAACACACTCAGTGTGTGTTTTTGAGTTTTTGTTTTTATTTTTATTTTATATTTTATATTTCATCTTTCCATCTTTTCCAAATCAACCCCTCAAGTTTGTTATTTGTTCATAATTAACTTAATTTCCTATCCTTATTTGTTTTAACCAAGCATATAACTAGGTTTAATAACCTAGTTATTTCATTTCCTTATTTTAAACGTGGTATATACTAGTAACTGAATAATTCGAGTTTTTGGGGTGTTACAAATCTACCCCCCTTAAAGAAGGTTTCGTCCTCGAAACCTCTTTCATTTCTTCTATAACCCGTCTAGTCTTACTCTTCGTTCGTTCATTCATTCAGGTTACATTGGATGACTTACATAAGTATGTTGTGAGGAATTGACGTTTGTGACACATCCCATATTCCATAATTTGAAACTAAAATCCTTTCTAGGTTCTTTCATGTCCCTATGTGAAGTGTGCGTATAATAGTACGCATTACCGTAAACATCCAAGTATCAACATTCTAACATAACTATCATTTTTATATCTCATTATCCGTACTTGTCATGAGGATCAATCATTAATCTACATTTCTACCACCACTTGAACTACTTACAACCTTATGTCTAACCTTATATTTAATCTTTCACATTACTTCCTTATGTCTAACCTTATATTTAATCGTGCAAAGAGCAACATATGAGCATTAATCAACTAGTTCCAAGTTTTCATTCAGGGTCCTTAAATCTTCCTCTTATTGACATAAATACTTTCTAAAGATGACCATTGCTAGTCGGTTATTTCATACTATACCATATTTGTCCTACCATTCATTTCATTCGTGTGTACAAATAATTCACATATTCTTACCTTTCAATCTAGAATTAAACATTTTACTAACCTCGCCTTCATTGTATAACTTAACGATCTGCAAACCGGATTGGCCCGCTTCTGAATGAGTCCGTGTCAAGGCCGGTTCGATCCCTTCCTTTCATGAATGGCCTCCGCTCATGGGCTTCCTTCTAACAATATCTTGTTTAAATGAACATGGCCAACAAACCTAGCATCAAGGTTAGCATTTTTCGTTGGTACTTATCATTATTACATTCTTTCCAATTTATTCTGTTTAATGTTTTAAACACCCACAATTCCTTCGTTTTTTTTTAATTATTTCACCGACCCATTACAGTTGATTTTCCAAGGTCAAACTGACGTTTCTTAATTATCATGGATGTAATGAAGTACACGACTATATTTCTTTCCATTCTTGCTTACATACAAGTACTTTAATACATCCTTTCCGTTCTTCTTGCAAAACTTACCCTTCCCGTCCATACTTAAGTTATTGTTCGGGTCGTAGCCCGTCATTCATTTTGACCCACAAGAGTAATTTAGTAAGATACCTTTCATGTAACTTGCTCACAGCTTATTTCTTTCAACTAAGGTTTCTTGCTACTACAATAGCTTACATCAGTTTTACCTACATAGTAAATCAAATACTTCATGCTAATTTTACTATTACTTGCTTAATAACTATCACTTGCTTCATTTAACTGTTCAGAATCCAATTGTAAAATACATTCTGACCATATGTCCACCAACTACCCATTTCTGACTTATCCTTCTCTAATCGAGCTATAAGCCCCTACTTAAAAGAAAACATAACCTAGGTACATACCTTGCACGAATCAAAACCTTTTGACTCGTTATCCATAACTTACAATGGTTATTTCTTTCCAATTGTGACAATGCATGCCCATTCGTTACACTTATCTATAAGCATAAAACTTGTCAAAATAAACATTAAGTACAAGGTTTAAATGGCGATTACCATTTGACCCACATGACTCATTCGTCCCTTTAACCATTCTTGCATACAATCATATTTGTATAGATATATATATATACACATATGTTTAAGACATAACTTAGATAATATCCGCTTTTTAAAGAATATGTACTTGCTTAGTCTATAATCACTTACACATTCGAACTTTTATTTATTTATTTATTTTTTTTAATTTTAATAGTTCCTTTCTAGGTTTTGAATCCGTCTCGCAGATTCTAACATATCATTCATACTTTCATTCCTTTCATGTTTCGAATCCGTCTAGCGGATTCTAACATATCATTCATACTTTCATTCCTTTCATGTTTCAAATCCGTCTCGCGGATTCTAACATATCATTCATACTTTCATTCCTTTCATGTTTCGAATCCGTCTCGCGGATTCTAACATATCATTCATACTTTCATTCCTTTCATGATTCGAATCCGTCTCGCGGATTCTAACATATCATTCATACTTTCATTCCTTTCATGATTCGAATCCGCCTCGCGGATTCTAACATATCATTCATACTTTCAAATCCCTGAAAGTCTTACTTTTCTCTTCACCCTCACGTCTACCTACTACCTAATTCTAACAGACATACCTGCAACAATTATCACGGTCTCACGAACGTCATATGCTCTTGAGTACTGGCCAGGTACACAATCCACATACTAGTTTCGTGTCTTCGTGTAATCGTCACCTTATGCCCGAAGAATTAGGTTTCGGCACGTGTAACATTTTCATAACTTCGTTTCCATCCTATTATTATATTTCATTAAAATTTTTCCTTCATTTGATAAATTTTACCATTACAGGCACCCATATGCTAAATTTACGTACCTGGGTCAATATGTCTTATTACATGCCTTGGTGCTGGTCCTAGACCACATTCACAGATCATCCCTTCGAAGCAATTGCGCTTACCCTTCACATAACATACTATTAGTTTCCTTCAAATACATAATTTAATACATACTTACATTCGCTTTTAACTTTAGGCCTTGATCGAGTCTTGGATTGTACGGGTTCCTTGTCACAAGAGCACATAGGTTTGAGTTCAAGTATTCACCTCCTTCTACTTGATTTCCCTCAAACCAGGGCTCTGATACCAACTTGTAACGCCCAAATTTCATATTCCGAAAATGACTATTATCATACTATTATTTAACAAAATTCGGGCATGACCCGTTCGTAATAAGAACAATTCCCTGTAAGACTAACGTGTAACAACTTAAAATACGACACAGCGGAAAATAAGAGCCCAAAAATTTCGTTCTTTACTAGACATAATACTTACAGGAAGGTTCCAAGACAAAAATTCATACACTCATTAAAAAGGAATTTACCACTTCCCATTATATTAATACTTCAAGACCTATATTTTTTTTGTCAAATTATATGACTGATCCTTCCCGTACAACCCTCGCTCTTGACTCGATCTTCAAACCTTCTTTTCTTCGTAATGATGCTAAGTCCACGCCACCTGCATTCACCACATACATATACATCGGTTAGATAGAATGACATCATTCCTAAACTAGACCTACGTAATCAATAGCCAGTCCGCGTTCCTTCTTCCCATACTAATCCCCACGAATAAGCTTTCCGTGTACATTCGTGCATTCCAAATTCTTTAACCCTGATAACGACGTTAAAAGAATACCTGCATTCTCATTTCATACTCAAGACAATGGTTTAGTAACTTATTACTTCAATTGATTTAAACTGTATAAACACATACACGAGGTTAGTTCGCTAATAAGCAATAAATCCTATTTCAATCACATTCCTATGCATGGGACTTAATACTCAATTTGACAACCCGTCCCCAAATCCTTTAATCTACTCGCATTCTCGCTTCGACTACCGGCTTGTGTGTTTAATGTTTCTTTACCCGTAACCCCGGGCTTAGCACTTATGGAATTGTGCACCCATTTACCCGGTTTGCACCTATTATTGCTCAACCCGTTGATTTGTCTATAAATCCTTATTATAGACAAATCAAACATTTTTACATCTCAAACTTTCATATATCATCAATATATAAGATTTACGTATTAACAATTAACAACAACAAAACGTTTCGTCGCGTACCTGGCTCGAGTCAACGCATAGACCCGTTTTTATACCTCGCTTTATTAGCCGAAACTTTATCGCGACACAATTATCCAAATTGCTATTCGTTCCTATGAGCAAGTGACTTGCCATCCAAACATTAGTCGAATTTGTCAAATGGTATTATTACTACCATTTGGCCCGTGTGGTCTAACTGACCAAATATTGATGTTTACAAAACTTGATATTTTAATTTCAAATTCACGCATACGACCCATTTCGGATTTTACCCCGCTATTTCTTTTATTAGTTACACTATAAGGTAACCTTAACGAAAACTCATTAAAACTTAGTCATTCATGACTAAATTACCAATTTGCCCTTTTTACTATTAATCATGGTTTTTATCGATTATATCTATTCCGACATGTACCATATCGCGTCGGAAACCACATTTCGATTTTCTCGTATTTATGGTTCATAAAAACAAATTCATATTCTACAAAAGATGTAAGCTTACTTACTTTGTGTCCATTAAAGCTTCTTTGCGTACTTGACCCGTTTAACCCATTCTTCTCCAAGATCCCATATAGCTTGTCAAGAGTCGGGCTATTACATCATATCCATAAGATGATTAGTTTAGCCATCTAATATCATAAAAACTAGACTTTATGGATTTTATTACCACATTTATCAAGATACTAGTTTTGGGTCAGCTTGACTTTTAGAAGTCACACCACTTATAGATAAGTATATCTTTCAACTATTACATACAAACACTTTAAACACACCTTAACAACTGTAAACATTCACCCGAAGCAATATTTAGTGTTTAGTAAATTGGTAACTAGAAAATCATATTTTTAAGTTCATAAAACACATTATTTTCATTGCTGCATTTTTCACGCAGCAGCTGTTCGGGGTCACTTTCCCCCTTTTTAATCACATAATCTGACTTCGACTTTCAAATAAGAATTGTGCTTCATTTAAATATCTTTCCAAGCATATAAAGAACACCTCCATACGATTTTTCTATGATTTTATACGATTTTTGAAAGATCAGGTCAGAAACTAAATTATGTGTAAACAGCTTGCTGTCAAAACGAATTTACTAACTTTTCATGCTGTTTTGACCCACTAAATCTCATAACCAGCCTCTTATGACCAAATATGAAATGTAATATGTGAAACGACCTTTTCAACGATATAAGGCTCGTTGTCTAACTCCTAATAACGAAGGAGATACGACATTTACAAGATGACTATCTAAGGCTGTCAAAAGTGACGAATTTACTAATTTTTTAACACAAACTTGAATCAATTCAAGTTTCATGTAGGCATTTTATCAAACACTTAATGTGCAACCATTTAACACATGATTCTTTAACATGTCAAGATGGTTCTTAACCCTTTAAAACTTGTAGTTTTCACTAGGATTTTCACCAAGTCTAAGCACCCTAGTAATTATTATCATCAATTGACATCAACTAACATAGATTCAAGCTAGGAACAAGTACATCAAACAAGGATTTGGACATGGGTAGAACATCCAAGTCGCCACCTTCACTCACCATTATGGGTTTCACCTTGAATCACCAAATTACTTGAACTTATTCATAAAACATAACCTAAATGGTGATTTTAACACCTCTACATTCACAATTTCATACAATTTCGTAGTTTGATCATAGTCTCACTTCATACCAAATCATAAAATTAACTTCTACAACTTACCTCATGTGTAGAAAGTCTAGATGATTAAGAATCTAGGTCCATGCATCCGATTAGAGCCAGTTTCCCCTTTCAATTTGATGGTTTATCTTGAATTAGGGTTTGTGCCCCTTTCTGCCTCTTCTCCTGTGCAATCGTACGCACCCCCAAACACACTCAGTGTGTGTTTTTGAGTTTTTATTTTTATTTTATATTTCATCTTTCCATCTTTTCCAAATCAACCCCTCAAGTTTGTCATTTGTTCATAATTAACTTAATTTCCTATCCTTATTTGTTTTAACCAAGCATATAACTAGGTTTAATAACCTAGTTATTTCATTTCCTTATTTTAAACGTGGTATATATTAGTAACTGAATAATTCGAGTTTTTGGGGTGTTACAGAAAAATGCTAAAACAAAACAGTGAGTTTCTAAGAAATTGAAAGAAAAGGTTGTTGATGTTGAACCACCAACTGAAAAACTTAAAGTTTTTGAAAACTCAACTTATGAAGTTGGTGAGTGTTCTAAAAAGAATGTTTTCAAACAGAAAGCTGAAAACAACCAAGTGTGGGTTGTTAAAAAGGTTAGTGAGAAAGTCGGTGATGAATCTGGTTCCACAAAGCCAGAAGAGCCACAAGTTGAGATGAAGATTTCAGTGAATGATGATGATTTTCCATCACTGAAATTTGAAGAGGTTAAAAAGAAAATTGGTAAAATTAAAATCTCGAATCAGTTTTACAAAGAGAAAAATGAATTTGATGTCGAGAAAACATTCAACGGGAGTGTTAAAAAGATTTTTGGGAAAATGTTGAATGGGAAAGCAAAGGGGGTTAAAGATTTTTACGCTACTAAAAAGGCAACTTACAACCCTACTGTGCAAGAACTGAAAGCCATCAAGTCTGAAAAGACTTGGATGGAAGTTTGTTTCCCATGATAGTCTTAGGACTATGCCGGAGATCCCAAGTTTTTATCGTGGATCAGGAATCGGCATCATTCTAGTTTTGAATAGATTGTTTGAAGGATTTTAAATGTGTTTAAATTTTACAGGTTGAATGACTACGTCGGAGCTTCCAGGTGGGTAATTGCGAAGTAGGAATCGGCATCTTCGAGTTGGTAAAGTGATAATTGTAGATGTAACATTCCTATAGTTGGTATTATTTGGTTTTACTTACAAGTGGTTATTTTTATAAGTGGTTGAAAGACAAGATGATGAACCATATCCCCGATTTTAACAAGTGGTAATCTTACAATTGGTAATAACAAACTCATTTTCCGGAAAAATCATTTTGATTAAAACAAACTTAAGTGTTTTGAAATCTAAATGAGAAAAGGGGGAGTTCGGATAGTTTATGCCTAGTGAATGGCGATTTGATGCAATTCGATATTGGTTGTCAAGTTTCTGTATAGTTTGTTTTACATTCTATGTTTTCAAGTGGGTCAAGAGTTTAGATGTTTTTCAATTTTTAATGTGTTTGCATTTTAGGGGGAGTAGAAATTTTCAGAAAATCCAAAAACATTAGAAAATTTGAAAAAGCCAAAAACATGATAAAATCAAAAATGAGTTTTGTTGTTAAAAAGGGAAAAAGATAGTACATCAGTGGGCTGTCACAACATGCTAAAGATTTGGATAGTTAAAAATGTGATAAACAATCTCACTGCGGATGTGTCAGCAGGTTTTTACACATTTAGTAAATTGTGACGAGATATAAACCTAAAAATCAAACTTGCTTATTCTGTGGGTAACAACATCTTGGATATATAGGTAACCCTTGAAATCTTGTTTGAAAGGTCCCTTATTCTGAGATACTAGGTCTTTATGCTCAGTGATATCTGGGGTATTATCCCGGGACTTCTGCTGTATGGAAGTACTGACCTAGTCCCCCGATAATGCTTTCCGCAAATGCTTGAAACATAGCATCGCTCTCAGCAAGCTGATGAAACAATAAAATTGATAGTCACTGCTGTTGAAATCAAAAGATCCTCTAAAGGGGACACACCGAAAAGTCGAAGCCGTCATCTCTTTGCGTATACGGAAGTATCGACCTGAGCTCTCACGGCCCTCGCATCTAACCCCTGACAGATATCATCTGTGGTATACTCACCTGTAAGACTGAATATTGGGATCTGGATACGGGAGTATATTCAAGTAGTGGGACACACGGATAAGTTTAAGTACTTAAAACACTAATTGTGTATCTCGAAACAATTGAACTTTGTGTGAAAATTTAAGTGGACAAACATACGGACAATCTAGGTGAATTGTTTAGAACTTAAAATGAAATGAGCTTAACGGTGTTGGTGACATGTCTCATAAACTGATATGATCCTCTTACGCGAACTCACAAAAATATTGTCTGTAAATATTTCATTTGTGCAGTCTTTTCTGTTTCTACAAGTGGTGTCATTTATTTTCTTTCAGAAAATCAAAAAAGATTTTGTGTGTGTTTTAGCATAAACTTTTGAAAAGTCAAAAAGATTTTCGACAACTGATATTGGAAAGCTGATTTTCAAAATTCCAAGTGCTAAACATGATGACATTGTTGTGAGGGGGAGTGTGTATTGAATATCAAATTGTGTTTTTAAATCAACAATTGGTTCATCAAAAAGGTAGTTATTTTTGAAGGGGAGTCAGTGTTGATACATACATTTATATTCTGAGGGAGAATGTATGTTGGTGCATACGTTTATATTCGAACTGTTAAATTTACTTTGAGGTAGAGCTTTTGCAGGTCAAGTTGAGCCAGGTTATTCAATTCTAAGATCCAAGCTAGACGAGAGCCAGGTTACAATATCTGAAGTCTCTGATTGAAGAAATCCAGGTTTCGATTCGGTGGTGAAAGGTAAAGCTAGGCAACGATCTTGGAACATGAAGAGACAGGCTGATTGATCCTGAAAAGCTGTGAGATAGAAAGCCAGACAACGATCCTGATACAGATGTTGCTGAAGAACAAAGAAATGCCAGCAAATCGTTAGGGGGAGTCTGTTGAAGAAGATAGAGAGAGAGAAGCCCAGAGGCTGATCAAGACTGAAGAAGTGAAGACACGGTATTGTCATGACTCGATAGTCGACTCGTCAACATCTGAGGGGGAGTCTGTTGGTGCATGCATCTGTCGACTTCGTCTTGTATCGAGTCTTACATTATATTGTATAGATTAGGGCACGTTTTACGAGAAAGTAGGATAGTATATGTGTGATAGATGATGATTTCGCTCATAGGGATATAGATATAATTTCACTTATGTGGTCATGTCTGATTTCGCTTATATGGTCATGTGACACAAGGGCGAAATCAGAACCCTATATAAAGGTCTCTTGGGCAAAATCATTAGATCAGTCCTTGTATTCCATACCGAGGTGCTGCCGGTGTGAAGAACTGTTTGTAATTGCATTCCGATCAATACAATCAGTAGTTATAGTGAAGAATCAACTGTTTCTACCTTTGTTTCTTGTTATTCCGCACCTGAAACAGAGAAGAACGCCTCTGAACGACTCATTCGGGTCGGATTACGATCCTACATCATTGATCTCGGCGGCAAGCAAGTAGGTCTCCTCAATTGATGATGTCTTGGCGGCGTGAACAAAGTCGGCAACACAATCAGGTAGAGCTCGAATGTACTTCTTGATGGCCATGTCTGGCGTCTTGACTTGATCGGGACAGATAATGCTAAGTTGCTTGAAGCGAGCTGTTAAAGCAGCGTTGTCTCCATCCTTCTGCTTGATGTTCCAAAACTCGTCCTCCAGCTTTTGGCGTTCATGGGGAAGGCAGAATTCGTCCATCATGATGGCCTTCAGCTCTTCCCAAGTCAGCTTATAAGCTGCATCATTCCCGTGTTTTTTTCGTTCGGCCGTCCACCAGTCTAGAGCTTGGGACTGGAAGACACCGGTCGCATTGAGGGTACGGAGATTTTCAGGACAGCTGCTTTGGCGCAGAGTGACTTAAACCGAATCGAACCATTGAAACATGGCGGTAGAGCCATCTTCTCCGGTAAACTCTTTTGGTCCGCATGCCTTAAACTGTTTGAAGCTGAAAACGGTCTTGTTAGCATCTTTAGGAGCTTCGGTTCGCGACTCCTCAGACGATTTGCTGACGTTTTCATACACCTCGCTTACAGCTTTTGCCACTTGCTTGGCAATGATAGCAGCGAGACGCTTATCTCTCTTCTCTTGGCGGGTAAGAGGGGTTCGGTGTCCAGATGACGGCATGGTCTGCAACAGACATCATCGTAGGTCTCAGACATAACAAATCGAATCTCACCTCACACGTCTACTACTTACTAAAGCTCAGGAACACGATAAGGCATGAATCAGATAAACACATAGGCACATAACCACAGATTCACGTAATCCTAGAAGCACAGAAGCACATAAAGCACAGAATCACAGAAGCACATAAGCACATAGGCATTTAATCACGGATGCAGTCAGAATACAGAAACCTATCATTCAAAGCTCGCGTGTCGTTCGTGTGTTCGGTCGCGATTAGCATTCCGAGTAGCATCGTATAGTCGTATAGCGTGTCGAGTAGTATAGTAATATCGTGTATCATAGCATAATATTGTCTAAAACTCCAGCGACTTGTTAGCGTCTTGAGATATAATAGCAACGCGAGTCGTGCGTGTCGATCGAAGTGATAGCAAAAATCGAATAATTCTCCAAAAATTTAAACACATAAACAGATATATACACACAAAACATATAAAATCGACGAACGATCAGAGTAGGCAATTGCGGGCTCAGAATCGAAACACATAAAATCGAGAAATGGATTGTCTGCGGCTATTAAACGTCGACTACCCAAAGTGATTCGACTATTCACAATAGACTTGTCGTCACATTTCGACTTTCAGGTTCGTGTTTCTGCCTCGATTCTTGGGCATTCAACACGCGTTCCCTAGGTCATACTCATGAGTTCAGGTCGTTGGAGTCCGTCGAGGCTTTGGTGAGAAAAATAAAATCCGGAACAAGTTGTCAAGGTTAGGGTTTCACCCCTAGCTTAGCAACTTCTTGTTTTAGTAAAATTTGAGGAGATTATTCATCAAAATATGGATTTCACTCCTGATTTGGTATAATTCTCCTCGTTGGTTCTGAAAAATTAATGAAGAAATAATTGATGAATTGATAAAATCAGCGTTGATCAAGCAATTTAGTCGAGAGTTTGCGGTTTTCACACGTAATCCTGACTAAATCGCTTGATTCTATTTGAAAATTCGAGTGCAGTGGTAGCGAGAAATAGCTGGGTATAGCACATAAGCTTGGCCTGTTGGTTCCTAACTATAGTCTAGGTCTCTAATTACAGCGACCCGGACTAGGTCGTGTCTTGCCTAATTCCCTATAATTATGGCTCTGATACCAATCTGTCACACCCCAACCGATGGCGGAATCATTGGGGCATGGCACTGAGCGAAACAGATTGTCCAGAATTTTCCACAACAACTATCATTACTATTTAGTTTAAGTAATACGTCCCATACCGTACCCCAAATAGTAAAACAAATTATTACAGATAACAACTAGTCAAATGTTCTGTTCCAACAACTCAGATTCAAATATAAATAATATAATTGTTCAAATGCCTCTAGAGACTCGATCTGCAAGATCTACAGACAACTATGCTCTAGACACTTATTCTAAGCTCGCCTTCCTAGCAGATGAGCATCCTAATTGCCTGTCATATACGTTAAAATAAAGTCAATACATAAAATGTAAAGGTGAGTATACAAGTTTGATATAGCATATAGAGTTCGAAATAGTTTACGCATAACCAGCACGTACACAGAGGAAAATGAAGCATGTTAATTATCGACATGGATCTATCGATACCAATGACTGTGGATTGACTGCCCGAGGCAGTTCGCAATACATGATTACCACCGTAAACCATGCAAGTAATTGTCCTTAACAACCCCCGTGTGAACGGGTGCTGAGTCCAAACTATAGTACTATCGTCGTTAAGGCAGGTAGACAGCATTCCACTTGTAAACATAACAACAAGCATTCATTTTGTCATGTAATACATGTAGAACGGTTAGCGTTTAAAGTAATTGTGTAGTGTGTTTGATTGTGATTTAGATAAGTAACGTATGTACCACCCAAAAGTGCTAAAGCAAAAAAGGGTTCGAGTATACTCACAGCGATTGATTGATGGATTGAAGGGAGCGCTTGAGAGTAGGGTTAGCCTGAATAGTTCGATAGCATAATGATGAGTAACGCGTAAAATGGAAACAAGTGATGATGGGTCGAACAGCCTGGTCGATCGAACTGTAGGTTCGATCGAACGGGTTGTTTGTTCGGTTAGACAGTCCGTTCGGACAGCCTGTTCGATCGGCCGGTAGGCTCGATCGGTTGGACTGTTCGAGTGGGTTGTTTCTTCCTTTGAGTAGGATGTGTTTGTGTATGATGGCTTGCCCTTTTGAAGTTTTCGTTGTAGTATTTGAGAACACTGAAGTGACCTTACCTTTCAGGTCGATCGATCGAACGGCCTGTTCGATCGGCCGGCTTAACCGATCGGTTAGGTACTTCAGAATGGGTCCTCAGTGGGATGTCACCTGATCGGTCGGCATGTTCGATCGGGTGGCACTCCAATACGTCGAACGAGTTGAAAATCGATTAAGGGTTGAAGCATAGTATCTCATGATTCGAAGAGTAATGTTACCAAACAGTCGTTCGATCGAACATCACTTCGTTCAATACTATACTTCATGAAATTGTTAAAGAGTGGGACCATGTGCTAGCCGATCGGCTGGCCTGGTCGATCGGCTGACATGTCCGATCGGTTGGGCTTTTCATTCGAACAGCCTGTTCGATCGGTCAGCATTCTGACCTTGTCGGCCTGTTCGTCTAACACTTGGCTGTTCTGATTGTTTAACGTTATATTGAGGCATTTCGACAATGAGCTGAACCATGGCACCTTCGTTCTTACTTGTTTCCCTGCTCGGACAGGAATCACCCAAGTCCGGCCGGTGAACGTTTCGGAATGGTAGTTTAATGTTTAACCCGAAATCGGGGAACCTCGTAGATAGAATCCGAATCTTGAACCACGCAACCATTAGAATGATTGGTGAGTTGGCTCAAGCTCCGTTTCTACCGGTTTGAAGGCATTGGGTGTAAAAGAGTTGAAAGAAAGTTGGAAATCCTTCTTTCAATCCTTCACACCATGTAAATGTTCAGATCTGTGATAGATCTTAGTTTGTTTATGTGGAAATCGGCTAGATCCAAGTGATTCTTGGTGGGTTGAGGCCAAAACATGAGGTTCTTGAAGAACACCATGATGACATCATCCTAGAATACTTAGATCTTGATGATTTCACGGTTAGAAACCAGGATTCGAAAGATAGAAAGGTGTAGGAGTGTGTATTGATCAAGAAAGTACAAGATTTAAGATGAAAACTCACCGGGATTGAGAGAAATCTGAGAAAAGAAGGGGTGCACGAGCTGGTCGGTCAGAGGGTTTCCAAAAGTGGAAAGAATGACAATGACAGGCCTATTTATAGGCTTCCAAAAGAGGAAAGGGCTGGCCGATCGGCCAGGCATCCCGATCGGACAGCCTGCTCGATCGGACAGTCCGTCCGATCGGTTGGGCTGTTCGTTCGGCTAGGAGCCTGATCGATCAACAGCGTGCGTTGAGTGTTCGGTGCGACGATTTCTGATATTTCGATTTTGATTGAAGATGATACGAGTACGATAGAGTTTCCTATTCAAATTACTTTTAATCCCAACCACTATATCTACATACTAGCATCTATATTTCACACTATCCTATCGCTACCATTCATCATAATTCGGTTTCGATTGAGTTCGATTGAGTTTCGAGTTTCGTTTCGATTGATCACCACACATAACATAAAGTAAGCACGCACAGATAACACGTAAGGCACACACACGTAATATAACACCAAATTTGCATAATTCGAGTTTCGAGTTCGATTGATGATTCGAGTAGCTTGATTATTATTGATTGATTGACATTATCGCATTGTTACTTCCTACTATTCACAGTCGTAAAGCGTTTCGCGTCGATTAAACATTTGATTACTTCGATTCCTTTGATTAATCAACACTTACTCCACATAATTCAAATACATAAAATAGACTAATTACAGTCAAAGAAGTCAAACTTGACTTGGACTTTGACTTTGACTTTGACATTCGAAAACACGGGGTGTTACAACCGGAATGATTGAGTGCAAACCGGCGGACACCCCAATGGTGGTTAATCATGGCCTACACATGGAAGATGGAGCAGATCTAGCAGATAAGGAGAGATATCAACGAATGGTGGGAAAATTAATATACCTCTCCCACACTCGTCCAGATATAGCATATGCAGTAGGAGTGGTGAGTTAGCTTATGCACCAGCCCCAAGCGAGTCACATGGAAGCGGTATTAAGAATCATCAGGTATCTCAAGGGAACAACAGGCCATGGTATACTGTTTAAATCAAATGGGCACTTAGAAATCCAAGCTTATATAGACGTCGACTGGGCAGGGGATAAAGGAACGAGAAGGTCAACCTCAGGATACTTCACCATGGTCGGAGGAAATCTAGATACTTGGAGAAGTAAAAAACAAAAGGTAGTCGCCCTATCTAGTGCAGAAGCCGAATTCTGAGGGGTTGCACGTGGCCTAGCAGAGATTCTATGGATTCGTAAGCTCCTAACTAAGATTGGCTTTCTTTCTACACAACAACCAAAATCATGTGTGACAACAAAGCTGCTATACAGATCTCAGAAAATCCAGTCCTACATGATCGAACAAAAAATCTGGAGGTAGATCGACACTTCATCAAGGAGAAATTGGAGGATAGTATCATAGAGCTCACATATGTATCGTCAAAAGATCAACTCGCAGATATTCATACAAAAGCTGTTAACAGGAATGTGTTTAGTAGCTGCTTGAGCAAGTTAAGTATTGGTGATCCCACTACTCAAATTGAGGGGGAGAGTCGGAAAGTAAATGATGTGCCGTAGTGTAGGGGCTAATTGTGCAACTTGGTGTTCTGTATAAACACCCTTCTTTGTAACCCTAAAACGAGTTAAATACAATTTCTCAGTATAATTCAAAACCCAACACAGTGTTTATTCTCTATACCAAACAACACTTGGAGCTTTCCACATTAAACTTTGTTTAAAAAATAATAATTGTTTATTGAATATCGTATATTTTTTTTGGTATAATCTCGTTTTTTATTATTAATATAGTTTTTAGAACATCTAACTTACACACTCTTTTAACCCACTTTTAAATCTTCACCTTTTATTAACCACGGGACTTGATTTCTCACTACTTAGAATGTAACATATTTTTTAAAACATTGGTACCACTAGATCAAATGCATTTGTTATAACCTTATAGTTAACATGAGATATTACTATACAATCCAACCAAATTATTTACAACCAACGGTGATAGATTAACACAAATAGAATATTTATAAATAACCAATTAACCATGCAGTTATAGATTATGACAACTTGTGTTGGAAATGGTTGATGCAAATCTACCTAGAATTTGATACTCTTGTGGCGAACTCAGTCAACAACATTCTTCCACTTTTCACTTTTGACTTTTGAGAATCTTTCCCCACATGCTTAATTCCAATCATTTCCACTAGCAGTTTATATTCATCCCCCTCATAAACTAATCACAAAACAACAAATGACCCATAGAGACTTAGAGAGGCAGTAGGTAAGGTTTTAGAAACGCTCCAAAAATGGAGGCATTGTAACTTACAAATCTTGAACTCGTTTTCATCGATCAAGTCGAATAAATTCCGCACCAACTAATTAAGATGCTAGCTAGCCATGTGATTAAGGAATCAACCCTACTCCAATCATTTGTTTTCATGCAAATCGTAGAATTATTCTCCATGCATGTGGCTGTATATATATATTCAACACTTCAAGCATATTTGATCAACTAGTAGACGATCAATGAATATGGGCTTCCAAGAGTTGATCGAAAGAGGTCACAACACAGGCTACAAGAAGCTAACAGTGGGGAAGAACTTGAGGAAGCCATTGTTGAAGAAAGTGAACAGAAGATTTAAGGGTTTTAGGTTGATAGTGACTCGGAAACTCAAGTGGAGAAGATTTTGGATGGCAGTGATGCCCTCGAAGAGGACGATGAAGATCTACAGTGATATGGTGAACCAGATGAAGGTTGATGGTTCGTATCCGGCCATTGTTTTCTCTTGTCAATGGGGGCTTCCTGTGCTTTCTCATCCTACTTCTAGTTGTAGAAACTCTAATGTTTCCCTTTATACAAAATCTCCGATACTTGCATAGTATTTACTGATTTGTTCTTGATTAATTAATATCTACTATATGTTTTCAGGGGATTTTAGTGTTTTGGTGTTGATTTTTTACTAAATTTTGATTCTATTATATGTTCATCATGGAATAGAATTATAAATATTGTAAGATTTTTTATTTTTTTTGAACGACAAATTTGAACCACTGACGGACCACTGGAGTATCATCGTGCCACCAGCGGAACCACCTGATCATATCCATCTCCATTAGCCAATAATGTGTATACACCAATTCAGGAGGAAACCCAATTAATCTGGAAAAACCCCCCTTGTGGAAATCAAACCCATGACCAAATAGTCATAAGACTTATCCCCTAAGATGTCACTATAGTAACAGATGACTATCGGATTATTGTAAGATTACAAAACAAAACAGATGACTACCGGAAATCCAATTCGTCATCAAGATGTACAATCATGAGTAATCTGATTTGCGACAGACTACCGACGTATATTACCGAGAAATAACCAACATAAATGCTCATGAAAGGTCACCCATTTGTAGTTTTAGTAATGTTAACGTTGTGTTGGGTGCCAAAATTTGAATGTTGTGTTGGATGCCAAAATTTGAACGTTGTGTTGGGTGCCAAAATTGTGTTGGATGCCAAAGTTGAACGTTGTGTTGGGTGCCAAAATTGAAATTAACTGAGAAACAAAATCATTTTAGTAGATGGAGCAACAATATTTTGTCTGAAATTTTATTTAAAATCATTTGTGTCAACAATAATTAAAAATTACATATATATCGAATGCATTCTATGTATAAAAAGTGTCTTGCACATTAAATACATGGTGTTTTGAATATATGTAAAATTCCAAATTTTAGCCCACTTTTTAGAGTCCGTCTTTTAATGATAGTGGGTATGGAGAGCCTTATCCCCAAGGGGATGGGCCGTCACGTCGGCGCTACGTAGGAGGGGTTTGAAGGGGATGGACCTAAGGGGGTGGGGGATGAACCCCTTTATATATATATATATATATATATATATATATATATATATATATATATATATATATATATATATATATATATATATATATATATATATATATATATATATATATACTAGGTTAGAACCCCGTGTATTACACGGGTTGAATAAATGTAATTTTATATACCAAATAATAAAAAATATATCTTTAATAATCTCGTTTATTACACGGGTTGAATAAATGCAATTTTATATACCAAATAATAAAACAATATATATTTAAAAATCTCATTTATTACATTGGTTGAATAAATGTAATTTTATATATTAAATAATAAAAAAGTTATATCTTTAATAACCGCGTGTACTGTACGGGTTGAGTAAATTTAATTTTATATATTAAATAATAAAAAAAGTTACATTTTTAAGAACCTCATCGAGCTGAGGAGCGAGGCTAAGTTTGACCGTTAGGGATACTAAAGCGGGAGGCTGTGTTATACGGGTTGAACACATGTAATTTTATATACCAAACAACAAAAAGTTATATCTTTATAAATCTTATGTAATATATGTATTGAATAAATCTAATTTTATATACTACATAATAAAAAAGTTATATTTTTAAAACCTCGAGTATTACACGAGTTGCATAAAAGTAATTTTGTATAGTAAAAAATAAAAGTGTTATATCTTTAAAAACCCTCGTTTATTACACGGGTTGAATGAATCTAATAAAAATTTATATCTTAAAAAAAACTAACGGATATACTCGATATACGATGGATGGGGTGATTGCGGTGATTGTTATTATAAATGTCACGTAAACATAGTGATTACCGTATTTGAGTTGAGAATTGAACACGAAAATATAAGTATAGAACCAGTAAACACCTTTTAAACCTTTTTGAAATAGGTTCTACCCTTAGCTATTTTAGTTTAATAAAATAAATAAATCCTTTAAATTAACTGAGTTAGGGTTAAAGGACATAACTTGCAAGGGTTTGTAAACATCGAGTACGTTTTCTGTAATTATTGAAGACAAAGGACACAGTTTGCAATAAGTGACATACATAAAGGACGATTTTTGTAATTTACTCTATTTTAAAATATTATATATATTATCTCCTATATGAATTGTTTAAATTTATATTAAATTTAATTGTATATTTATCTATAAAAATAGATGGCTTCAATGAATGACACGTGTCCAAAACGTGATTTCTTTTATTATAGTAGATAGATTTCACAAGTGAAGGGTGAAAGATGTCAATTCGTCATAGTTAAGGGTTGAATTAGGAAAGTTGTGGGTAAAATAAACCAAAATATATCAAGAAGATTTAGATAAATATTTTGAATCCGTAACCATTATAATTAGGAGATATACGTTTTATTTATTATTTAGAATTATTAGTATTATTAATAATTTTAATCAATTAAATGAGAGAATGACAAGTGTCCCAAAACAGATTTCTTTTATTATATAGTATAGATATGTATGTATGTATGTATGTATGTATGTATGTATGTATGTATGTATGTATGTATGTATGTATGTATGTATGTGTGTGTGTGAGGAGAGAGGAATGAGACCCGTCGAGATCGGTTGGTGGGAGACAGAAAGGACGAGCCGGAGGAGTGGGGGGCGGTGTGGGGGACTGGCGCCGGGCCAGGCCGGGCCTCAACTGGTCTAAAGGATTTGATCATAGATTCAATCTTAGAAAAAGGTGAAAAATTTAAAATTATTGGTGACATTCAAAAACACCAAGGTTTAAGCAATAAAAGGATTCGGATAATTTGAGGTTCAAACATCTCACTTTTAATGTCAAACCGAAAACAAAATAACATAAAAATAAAGGGTTCACTTAATTTAGTTTCTTTCGTAGATCAAAATCCTTATTAAAAACTATACTTTTTGTCTTCTTTTATCCACCGGATTCCTTTCAAACAACTTGTATTTTTTTAAAACTTGATTTGATTCGTTATGGATAAAAACGAATACTGATCTAACATCTCATTTTCAATAATAAGTTATAAAATATGTATATATTAAGAAGAGAGTTTATCATATATAAAACAACTAGGTTTTTATACGGGATTGCTTCCTGGGCTCGGGAAACTTAGTTATATTAATTACTATTTGTTACTAATACGACCACATTACATCAACCATCTCATTAGATTCAACAAAAATTGTCTTCAAATCACCAGATTAAATCATGAACGCATATTAGAGGTCAAACACAAGCACAACAGGACCACATGAAAAATATCATTTCCACATTTACTTCAATGCACTTACATGTTAGGTTGATTTGGGATTTTGTAAAAATGTTTGTTTTTGTAGTTCTTTACAAAATAAGATGTGACCAAAAGTAAATCAGATGTTGAACATAAACACTGAATCTATAACAACAGACACTACAAACACTGATTATATTCAAACTACTGATACATAAACACTGATTCTTCATTCCACTGTTGTAATCTAAGCACTGATGTTGAGCATCAATGCTATCTTCAAAGGGTGATCAGACATTGAATGGACAATGCTTTGATCTTCAACAATGCTTGGATCCCATCAGTAGTTTGAGCTTCAATTTTTATGCTTCATCAGTGTTTGGATTCCAATGTATGTTGAAGCTTTGCTGAGCTGTCATCTTCAAGTGCCATTATCTTGATAGCCTCTTTAAAATATACAGCTTCTTGCTCTTTCTTTACTGCATCAGTCAGCTTTTGCCTCTTTCTTTGGTTTGACATAATGACAGAGGTATCTGATGATGTGAACAGTGGTAGAGAATTGTGGACCTGCTTCTTTGACATGTCAATAGTTTTGTAATCAGGCTTCTTTGGAAGGCTAGGATCTGTTTCTCTCCTTTTTCTCAGCCTTTCATAAGCTTCATCAATGTACTGCTTTGTCCATTTTGCTATGGCCTTGGCAGTTCCAACATTTGCATCAACCAACTCTTGTTTCTTTCTTTTATACTCCAAGGTAAGATCATCAATAGCCTTTTTGTATTTACGCCAGTTTGGTGCTGACCTTTTCATGCTTGGATCTCTTTTTACTCTTTCAATTCTATTGAGTTCTGTCTTGAGACCAACAAGTGGCCAATCTTCGAATTGTTCTTCCTTGGCAGGGTAGAACTTCTCACTCATGATTAGTGCCAGAAAGTCTTTTCTCAGATCTTTTTGCAGGCCAGGTTCTGGTGGTAAATTTGACATTTCTTTACTCAAATCTCTAGCATAGTCTTCCATGAGCTTGACTTTGATGAGTAAAAACTGATAATGACTTGAAACCACATTGTCATTTTCTCCTTGGCATTCAAGCCTAGCCCTTATTTCAGCTTGTCTTGCTTTTAATTTTAGATATCCATCCATGTTTTTTGGATTTCTAAAACCAAGCAGAGAAGGGAATTTCCTTTTTGAAGGATCATCCACTGTGTAGAACTGCCTCATTTCATTCTTTACTGCATGAAGTTCCAGTGGATAAATGGCAGCTGCTGGGGTAGCATCTGCAAAGTAATTTTGTAAGGTATCTGCAGTGGATATTGGATCTTTGATTGGATTGACCAATTTTGTAGGAATGAAAGATTCAGGTTTGGTGATTTTGTAAGGTACAGATGAAACAGGATCAGGTGCTGGTATGTCATAATCATGCACTTGAAACTTTTTTCTTCTAGTATACACATTTTCAGCTGGGGTAGTATCTGCAGTGGTAGGTAATTGACTAACAGATGTCGAAACAACTGGTGTTTCAACCACTGTTGTCACTACAACTGTTGATGTATCAACAGATGTCTTTTGCTTTAAGGCAGGTGGTGAGTTTTGTGATGATGGCTTTGTTTGTGGTGTTTGAGTAGTGATGGTGTGTGTCTAACTAACACCTGCCATTACTACAGATGATGTGTCAACTGTTGTCTTCTGCCTTTTGGCAGGTGGTATTGGTGGTGGTGAAGTGATTTTTGGTAATGGTGATAAGGCAGTGGATGTAGTGTCTATTGATGTGATAGGGGTGGAAGTTGTTTGGATAACAGATGTTGAAACCATTGAAGTAGCAACAACTATTGATACAACATGTGTTTTAACATCTGTTGGTTTGGAACATTGATGTGTGGAGCTTTTGGAAGGTTTGGGAGTTTTTTTTTTGTGGATTTGGGAGGTGTGGTTTTGGGTTGTATGACTTTTCTAGTAGACTTTCTTATGGGATGAGCATTTTCTTGATCCTTTGGCTCAGAAATACCCTGCTCATTCATCTCCATAAAAACTCTCTTCTCCTGTTCAAACCTTCCTTTATCCTTTGCTTCCATATCCTTTTTCACCCTTGCTTTTGCATCAGCAATGGCATTTAAGGTTACATCAACCTTTTTGGAACCATCTGGCAAAGGGATGTGTGCAAGCATACTTAAATTATCTGGTGCAATGCACAGACCATCTTCATATCCTTTTTCTTCAACTGCCTCATTTTCTCCGCCTTTTTGGCATCATTTGGTGGTGGGTTGTCCACAAAGATGATTGAGGGAGGAGCAGTGCTAGTGGTGTTCAGCAAGTGAGCCTCCATGGTTTTTAGATCTGCCTGGGTGTCTTTAAACCTAGATTCCATGATATTTCTGATCTTTTGAAGCTGAATTTCATGTTGCTGATCAGCATTTGCTCTTTGTTGGTGAAGCAGAGGTGCCTGTTGTGTTTGTAACAATTGTTGCAGTAAGGTTTTGATTTCTGCAACAGATGTATCCAGTTTGTTAACCCTCTCCATCTATTCTCGGTAAATTAAACCATCACCCAATTTAATGGGATCATCTGATTTCCCACCAGAGGTGGTTGTAACAGTGGTTGACTAAGGGAGACTTTCCCAAAAGTCATCCCCTGTTGCCCCTTTTTCTTGGAACTGAGGACTTCTTTCCTCAGCAGAGGTTACCAATCTAAGCTCACCAGTCAATATAGGATACACACCAGTGTTTAGAAAGGTTCCCATAGAAGAAATTGCCTTCAAGGAAGTCTGATTAATGAAACTATTGTCCAAGTATAAACCAGTGGGTTCAAAACTTGTAGTAGCTGCTTCACTTGAACTACTGACAGGAAGTACTTGTACATCCTGCAGTGTAACCTCTTCAGGTGTTGTTGGTGGGTTAGCAATGATAGGGAGCTCAGACTCAGTCACTTTCTGTGGCATGCTCTCAGTGATAGGTGGTTGAGAGGAACTGATTGCTATCTGAGTTATATCAAGTGCATCCAACGAAAGTTTTGTTTGTGGTGGAATTATGGAAGTGAGTATGGGAGTGGAAAGAGAATTTGCCCCGGGCAGTGGGCTGGGGATGATAGATTCAAGTGAGTACAAAGCAACATAATTTGATGTCCCTATTCTTACAACCTGTTCTTTTTGAAAAGAAGCAGGAGGAGTTTGAGGCTCAGGTTGAGATATTTCTACCATCTGCTGTGAGGAAGTAGCAGCAGTGGTTTCTGGTGACTTTTGTGTTTTCACTGGCATTTGCTCTGGGATCTTGTCTTCCAGAGTTGCCTTTGTTTTAGGTTTGAGGGGCTTTTGTGTTTTCTTTTGTCTTGGTCTTTTGGTGGATTTAGGTGTGGGTTTCACAACAGCTGTTTTGCTGCTGTGATCACCTTGAGCAGTGGGCTCAGCAGCAGGTGCCTGAGGAGCAGTGGTAGCTGCTAAAGTCTGCTCAGGAGCCTCTGCTTGTGTTTTGGACACTTTTGATAGCCTTGTAAATGTTTCAGGTGTAAGGCCATTTATTTGAAAAGGTTCACATTGGATGAGTACATGAGCATCATTCTTTCCAAATTTCTTTCCAAATTTCTTTTGAAAATAAAAGCTTAGGAACCTTAGAAATAGTAAAAATGATTTGCTATTAACATTTTTTACCAAGTCATCAAAGATCTCCTGTGAATAGTTAAAGTTTTCCCCATGCAAGATAGCATATGCCAGGTATTGGATCTTTAATGGAATTTCATTGAAAGTAGTGGTCTTATTAGAAACACACATTAAGAGGGTATGAAACAAAAACCTTGGGGCAAGGGGAAAACTGCCTTTTTGCAAAGTGTCTTTTTTCATTTGCTTTGCATACCCTCTTTCTAAAAAATCTGTTTGATACTCTATTTTAGGGAAAGAAGTTTTACCTTGAAGATCATTGGGTTCAAACACTTCAGAGATGGTTTGTGGCGTGATTTTAACATCAACACCCTTTATCGAGGAATTGATGGCTATGGGTGTTTCATCTTGAGATTCAAGTTTTGCATTTTTCCAAAATTCCATCTGGGTTGCCAAGTAAATCGGAGCATCAGATCTCAACAAAGTTTTGTACTTTGAAGACGAAAGGGCATCTATGACGGAATTGAACGTTTCAGTGTTACTTGCTTTTGTCAACAGACCCAAGTAGTTATGGGGAGCTTTGTATCGAATTTCTATGGCCTTTTGACTAGATTTTCTTTTAACTAATGAAGACCGTGATTTTGCCATTTGAGGAAGAAGGACGATGAGGAATTTTGAGAGAAATGGAGGATGACTGCTTTGAAAAAGGAATTTTGAATTCAATTCGACAGTTAAAACCCTGTTTGGGGGTTTTGATCAGGGTTTTATAGAGGAAAAAGTGAATGCTGACGTGGCAGCGGTTACAAAATATCTGACGGCTATGAACTGTCCATGAGCCAACCCCTGATGAGTAATGCAACACAGTTGTTTTATGAAGCCACTGATGGAATAATATCAGTGGTTGCGATGATTACATTGAAAACAGTGGGAGACTTTAAGTTATCAGTGGATAGCCTGAAAACATTTTAATGCTTATAATTCATGAAAAATTTTCATTCTAACTATTTTTAAGATGCATGTTGAAATTATTAAAATAAAGTATTACATATAATCAGTTAGCATGCTGGGGTGATGTGATAAATACCGTTACATATAAACATCTCAGTGATATGAAATCTAACAATCTAACAGAGTATAAAACACTGATGTGATAAATACTGTTACATATAAAAACTGTTAACATAAACAAAGGTAGAATATCTACTGTTGATGCTGAACCACTTTTGTTTTTGGGCAGTTGTTCGTCTTTGAGTTTGTATAGGGTTTGTCTCGAGAGATAAACTATATGAACCACTACTACACTAAACACTGTTACATAAGAAACACTGATACATAAATACTAAAGTTGAATCCGTTGTAGTTGCTGAAGCACTACTGCTACTGAGCAGTGGCTTTCCTTTCGTTGATCAGCCTTTAGGCACATAACTGCTTGTGTTTAACAGGACTTTATCCTCAACAGTGGATCGCCTTCATCATTCTTTAAGTAGATCAGTCTTTACAAGGAGCAGTGAGGTGATGTGATAAATACCATTACATATAAACATCTCAGTGATATGAAATCTAACAATCTAACATAGTATAAAACACTGATGTGATAAATACTGTTACATATAAATACTGTTAACATAAACAAAGGTAGAATATCTGCTGTTGATGCTGAACCACTGTTGTTGTTGGGCAGTTGTTCGTCTTTGAGTTTGTATAGGGTTTGTCTCGAGAGATAAAATATAGCGAACCACCACTACACTAAACACTGTTACAAAAGAGACACTGATACATAAATACTAAAGTTGAATCCGCTGTAGATGCTGAAGCACTGCTGCTACTGAGCAGTGGTTTTCCTTTCGTTGATCAGGCTTTACGTACATAAGTGCTTGTCTTTAACATGGCTTTGTCTTCAACAGTGGTTCAGCCTCAACAATCTTTAAGAACATCAGTCTTTATAAGGAGCAGTGGTTAATTATAACAGTCCTTAGCATGATTAGCTGTTATAACCACAACATAACCCTTTGAGAGGAAGCAAGTGTCCGTCTATTCATTTGAGAGGACTCATTAACACTATTAAACCTCTGTTGACTTACCAAACAGATGTTCAGATACAATTCAATATCAACATAATCTGAATCTTTCTCAAACACTAAATAAAAAAATAAAAATAAAATACAACATAGATTCATAAAATTAAATTTATTCATTTATACATGACCTTAAAATTAAAAGTCCAATAATTACATGACATACTGAACAATATTAAAGTTCAAATCTAAGAATAACAGCAAGAATTAAGAAACTTTAGTTTCAACTCCATCCATTGCTGAGCATCTCGATGTATGTCCTTCAGCATCACCATGAATTGCACGTCTCTATCACCGCAATCTATATTACTGACAACACAAATAAGAAACAAACCTAAAATGCAAAGGTCTCTTCTCAACTGTTGTAGCACATCTGAGTTTTCACGATATTGCACGAATCTATCCATACTTTCTATAAAAGAAGAAATCCCAATGACAAACCTGATGCAAGAAAACCTGACTTTCGATTTAACAAAAATCGAACAACGCAACTTTTCATGATGTTGCAACAATGATACTGCAACATCGATATTAAAAGGTTGATGTGTGATGGGAAGCTTCATTGAAACTACGATGTTGGAACAATGATACTGGAACGATAACATGTAAACATAATCAATAAACATTTGAACAAAGAAGTGTAATCGGAGATTAGCGGCTGAATCACGAGAAAGATGCATTTGAGAGAGAGAGAGATAAGCTCACATATATTAGCGAGCGAGATTTAAATGTGATAACAGATAATTATATCTTAATTATAGGATTAAAATATACGGTTTGAATTTTGAATTTTGAATGTGTGAACTGATAATTATATCTTATTTATTGGGAACTGATGTTTATTGGGAACAGATGTTTATTGGGAATCGACAGTAGTGCATATCCCTATATCCTGCTTTATTAAACTATTAAATATTAAATATTAGAATTGATATGCAAAGTAGGAAAAAAAAAGAAAGAGAAGGTCAATTTTAAATTACCATTTTGCATATTTTGAATTTCAAAATTACTGATATTATCAGTAATTACTGATCTAATTTGAAAGAAATTGTCATGATGACTTTTCTAATTTTTATTTTAACTTTCATTAAGAGATAATAACCGTCAGTTTGAAATTCACATTTTGCATATTTTAAATGTCCAAATCTCAAGAAATTAGCATTAATTACTGATTTGATCTGCAACAAGTAGTCATAAAGAAATTTTTTTTATTTTTTAATTTAACTTTAAATTTTATGATGAAAACAATGTTGGAGGAAATCTTACCTCATTGGAATGTAACGATTAGCTAAAATGGTAATTTCATTGTAATTATAGTTTTTATTTGATAATTTCAATCTATCACTAACTCAATAGATGTCAACAATAAAAAAGTGAACAGTGGCTGTTTTTTAAGAAAACCACTGGTGGTCAATATCAACAGATGTTAACAATAAAAAAGTGAGCAGTGGCTATGTTTTCCTATCAGTGGATACCCAAAAGAATTTTAAACACTGATGTTTGGTCAGTCAGTGGTCAACACAAAGATTGAAGAAACATATGTTTCATGTCAAACATCTGTTTAAGTAAAAATATCTGATTTAGAAGGCGAAACATCTGTTTCAGGTCAAAATATCTGTTTAAGTAAAAATATCTGATATAGAAGGCGAAACATCTATTTAAGGCAAAACATATGTTTAAGGTCAAACATCTGTTTATGGGCAAACATCTGTTTAAGGTCAAACAACTGTTTAAGACCAAACCTCTGATATAAAAGGCCAAACATCTGTTAAAGGAAAAACATCTGTTTAACCCTGAACAGATGTTTAAGTTAATAAGATGTATTGTCTTCTCACATTATTTTCCTCTTAAAAACACTGTTCCACCTAACATGGGTTTCCTTTAACTATTGACCAAAATGCAAATAGATGTTAAAACCACTGTTTGTTATTGTACTTCTTTACAAAATTACATGAAACACAATATCATCATGTGAAATAATCAGATGATATTAAATATACATAATAATACCCATTCAGCTTAAAATTATAATGAAATTTAAAATCTAAGAACAACACCAAGAAATTTACGAACCTAACAGCAAAAATTTAGTTCTTTTAGCTCAAAATTTAGTGCTTTTAGCTTTAAACTCCATCAATGTATATCTCCGACAATCGCCATGAATTCCGCGGAAGTACTCAATGCGTCAACATCAGGATTTATAGAAACATGATCTCTCGTGAACAGACCAAGATGCAGTATATGAAAACACTTCTTCAGCTGTTGAAGAATAGCCCTGTCCTCATATGCTTAATCCTTAACTTTGTTCATTAACAATGCTTCAAACCAAACTTTATGCTTCTTTTAATAAAAAAAGGCAGGAAAGACCATTGCTCTAGTAAGATAAAATCTTATATCACAACAGTAGCAGATCCTTTCTTGCGTTTAGTAGGAACTAGTGTGGGTTCTACATCATCATCATCTTCTGCCCAAGTCAATTATAATCATCATTTAGTCATAAGAAAAAAATATTTTAACTGTAAATTTAATAATCTTTCTTTACGAACCTATAATAACCCGCAACAGATTGTATGAATAATAATCAAATGTGATTAGACTGAAATATAAAGCGAGAATTAGATTATATCACTTCAAAATTAAAAACTCAAAATTTCAAAATTGGACTAGCAAAAAACACATACTTTAAACGATGTTGGAACAATGATATTGTAAACAACCGTAGAACAATCATCATCATCATCATCATCTGCACAGGATCATTAACAATCATCATTTAGTCACAACTCAGATAACAAAACTTTAGTAAAAATCAAAAACAAAAACAAAAACACATACCATGATCATGGCAAACCACATATCACCAAAAATTAACCAAACAATCGAAAGATTCAAATCTCAAGCAAATGAAACCCTAATTTCATAAAGAATAATCGGTCAACATATTCACAGATCAATAATCAACAGATGTTGTACTCATATCATAACAGTTATGAAAAATCAACACAGATCTATAAACATACAAATCAAACCTCAAGATGAAAGAATCTTGTAAGAGAAACACCGCAGAACCATTAGCCAGCGCCCGATCTCTTGATCTAACTCTCGAACGAAACGCTAGCAATGGTTGCATGAAAAGACCCAAAACACAAAGGATTAGCATAAATAAGAGGAAATCATGAAAGTATTTCAATAAAAAAAGAAGAACAAACCTTTTGAATGAAGATAATCGATGAACAAAAGAAGATTTTATGGTGACGTCTGGAAGAAGATTAAGGTTTGGATGGAGTTTGAATCGCCTGAATATAGAGAGAGAAGGAACCGTAGGTGTTTCTAAACAAAAATGAGAATGAGAATGAGAAGAGTGATTATAAAAGGAAAAGGGGATGGCACTATTGGGTGGGAAAAAAAGCCATAATTTACTGACACGTGGCCCAAATAACTTTCATTTATTATATATAATAGAAATAGATTTACTTGATAAAGAAACACTTGTGTTGTGTTAGTTTATCTATTTATGTGTGTCAAGACTTGGGGTTAACAAATAGTGTATCTTTTAACACTGAAAGAGAGAAAACTTTTGCCAAATGATAAAAGATGACTTCATTGATTGTCAAAGAGGGAAAGTCAAACAACTTGACATTGTGTGAGCCAAGTAGTATGTGAGCAATGACAGATCCAATATTTTTTTCCGGTTGGGGTCTCTTTTTTTGAGTTCAGATTTTACACAACCAAATGTTAGAATTTTCGGAACGGTCACCGTTCAGGCCGGGATGAGGAAAGGAACATAATAAAATACAATATCATCACACATTAGAGAACAAACATTATAAATACGATATCATCGAAATGAAAAATAAAACATTACAAATTTTAAAGTTAGTGCAAAGAAATTACTGTGGTCTTTCTGAATTTTTGGAGACGTCATTTGGTTATTCCCCTAAGCGTGTCCTGATATAACCTTACCAATGGACTCACTTAATTCTCCTAATAATTTTAAAAATTTCAGGAAATGTCCTAAATTTATAAATGGAACTTTCATACTTATCATGACCACGGAAAGGTAATGCATCATTTGATATAGCTTTAACAATTTAAATACATATATTCCCTTCTCACAAGAAATTACCCAATTGCCCCTACTTATAGAAAGTTAATTACGGTTCTCCTGTTTCTCCATCCCTTACACATGGTTCGACACACGACGGTGAACTGGATTGTATTGAATATGGTTGTTGGATTTTGATGGTTCCATTGTAAAACAATTAATTTTGATGTTGAACTAATTGTGACAAATATTGATGTCGTACTAATTGTGACAAATCTTGATTTCAGAATACCATGAAACCTAAATCGAACTTGTATGGGGATAACTCATCCTTCAATATTCAATATTAAAGTAGAATGGGTCCATGATAGATAACCATTAACGACAGCTATACAAATTACAAAAGTGCATAAATTCTAAGCGCATACATCTCACAAAGAACATTGGGGATGATTTAATGAGATTGAAACCTTAAAAAAAAAGAAATAAATAAAGAAAAATAAAAAACAGCACATGGTGGTTTAATTTCAGCACACTTGCACATTCACAGTATAACATTATGTCAAGTCCCATCAGAACGTGTTGATCATCCATTTCAGCATTTTAATAGTGTGTTTGTACTTTGTATGTCTGTATGTTTGATTATGTCAAAAAAACCTAGTTTTCATTTGAATTTAACCAAAAAACAGCTTGTCTTTGGCTCGAACTTGTGGCCTCATTCTTGGTGAACATGGACATTTACCACTACACCAGCTTTACTCTTAATATGCTAGATCTACTAAATTTTTAAAAAAGATTGGGGTCCAAGGACCTTGATGCACTCTATGTGTGCCCCTGTGTGTAAGTGTGTTCTTGTGTTAAGAGAAAAGAATCAAGAGGAAGCTGACAAGACTCGTCCAAGGTGGAGACAATAATGAAGTGGAGTCCTTCAAAGACATACTTCTATAGAGGTTGGAGGCTTTTAGGATAAGCATGTTATTATTAGAGCTTTATTTAATCTTTCTCCAATATAGCTTCACTGTAGACCAACTTAGATGAATGTCAAGTTTATGTAGGGATATAAACAAGTAAACTGCTCTAAGTATTGAAAGGGAAGATAGCTCAAGAACTAATGTTGCCATTACCGGATGAGACATGGGACTTGCTTGTATATTATAATGCTTCTTATCACGGTTTTAGGTTTGGGTTAATTGTGACATGTGCAAATAGTAACAACGAATACTACTATAAATGCACACAGACGTAGTTTTAAAAAGGTAAAATACCATAAAATACTAAACTACACAAGTACATGCAAGTGTACATATCATAGCGTAATATAGTAATGGTAAGATACCATATATCAATATGTGGACACAGTGGCTGTGGCTCTTGACACTATAACCTATATCAATATTTAATTCATGAAAAAGTGAGTTTGATTTTAAAAGCATAAGAAACAATTACGAAAAGACAAAATATGAGAATTTTAAAATTTTATGTGATCAATATTTGCAAAGATAACCAGTTAGACTTTTGAATCCTCTAAGTGAAAAGAATATTATCAGATGGGATAAAGTTATCTTTACAAAACGTGTGAAGTGCTAGATATATTAGAGTCGGTTAAGGTTGATCTAAAAAAGTCAGATAGTCATGTTATAGACACACATAAGCAATTCAATTTTAAGAAGAAAGTTCAATTACCAACCCCTCGTAGCTTGAGGTTTCTTAATTGGCTTCATACAGGTTAAGGGCTTATGAATTACAACCCATTAAAGATTAATAAGAAGAAAACTGTAATTAGTTGTTAGATATTATATAGACCCTTCACATAGGTAGCTCACACATTTTGCAAACCAAATAATTAGTTTGTCTATTGCCAGTTATGGTTTTAAGCCTTAACTTAAAGATTTATATATAACCTAGAGAGAGGATAAACTGAACCTAGCATACATGACTTTATTGAACACAATTCAATCACATAAACCAATTCAAAGATCAATATTAGTATGTAATCAGACACATCACAGATTTATGATAAAGAACTTTGATAAAATCACACAACCATAAGTAAAAATATCATAACAAACCAATCAACAAAGATTCGTCATGTCTAACCGATTATTAAGGAGTTACCTGGCCATGTACATATTTCTAGAACACATAAACAGAGTCTAAACATGATTTAGAAGTATTGAAAACTAGATTTAGGGTTGATTTTGATCAAAGGTTAAATCTTTAAATTCTTAGCTTCCTAGCCTTGATTTGATTTACAGACGTCCAATCCAGATTTAGGGTTTCCAGCACTGTGGTTATATAGGCACATTTTAGGGATGATGTAAGCTTAATATGGGTCGTACTCATGTCGTTATTGCCATTCTTTTTTTCATTCTTCTAGCTCTTGATATCAAACACCCTTAGAGTTCTTCGTTTTCAATTGAAGCCTATGAATCACAAAAATGCAATTACTAACCAACGCATATAATATTCGGTATGAAACTAACGCATATCAGTTTTCATGCGACGAGAAAAGGTTATAACCTATCTTTAGCGTCAGTTGAAACCCACACGGCTAGTTACCCGACCGCGATGTTGAAGATTTTCACATACTATATGTATGGGTGAAGTGCACAATTTATTCATATTGGTGAATCTAAAATATTTCTTAGATCAAAAAATATTTAAACATGAGGCAATGAATTTCTGTTACATGTGAGTTAAACGATGGTTTTGAATAAGGTTCACTAGTCTAGATATTTAATTCTTACAGCTGCAACTAAGATGTGTAATGATTGAGAAAAGACTATTAATGACCTAGAATGAAGAGAGATATTGCTAGTACTTGTAGAAGTATTTGACATGTTTTTAAGTCAAAGCCAAGCACTAGAAACCATACGGGAAGTTTCAGTTGTTAAAAATTCACATATGAAAGTAGGAACACGTCACCATGGATTTAATGACGAAACTACCAAGAACGTTAACACATTTTGATGTTATTTGGGTAATCCTGGATGGATTTCCTAAGAGTGCCCTTTTTATACTCATTCTTGAGTCTTATTATCCGGAACGTTTGTCAAAAGCTTAAATTAAGGACTTAGCATCTAGACATGGTATGCTGACATTGATCGTATTGGATCAAGATATGTGTTTAACATCTCAGGTTTGGAAGAAATTCCAATAGGAACTGTATACGAAGTTACTAATCAGTATCGCTTATCATATGCAGACCAACGGTTAAAGTGAGAGGATTATTTAAACTCTCATGATATATGTCACAGTCTTGTATTATTGATTTTATATGAAGTTGAGATCATTACCTACCATTAGTGGAATTTTCGTACAACAGTTGCAACTCTGGTATTGACATCCCAGCTTCTGAAATGATATATGCTAGGAAATGTCAGACGCCTATTTGCTAGGAGGAGGTTGGACAAAGTAGCTTGGAAGCAATGAATTGGTCAAAGCTAGTATAGAAAAGTTTGATATGATAAGAGCCCATTTTAAGGTCGTAAAAGACATACATAAATCATGGGGTAAGATCAAATAAAAAGTTCATTTTGTCTAAATAGGATGAGAAGTAATCTTAACCATTCAATTTTCAAATCAATGGTTAAGATGAAAATGTAGGAAAAAAGAGGAGTGTAAAGGTATCTTGGGAAAATCCTATTTATTGACTTTCTTTCTCCACATGCAAGGTACATGCATATCCCACCCTCATTTTTTAAGTGTTCATAACTTTTTTATACGACATTATTTTTTCATAAAAAATTCACCATAAAATCGACCGTTTTTTATCATTAATTTGAGTACCATATTGCTATATAAAATATGACGACTAAAAAACCCACAAAAATGTGTTGTATTTCTATGTTATATAACCTTTTTTTGTGCAGGATTTTTGTACTATATTTTTGTGCTAATTTTTTTGTGCTAATTTTTTTGTGCTGAATTTTTTTGTCTTAATTTTTTGTGCTGAATTTTTTGTACTATATTTTTTTTGTGCTGAATTTTTTCATGCTATATTTTTTTTGTACTAGATTTTTTTTTGTGCTATATTTTTTTGTACTGCATTTTTTGTGCTATATTATTTTTGTACTGTATTTTTTGTGCTATATTTTTTGTACTGGATTTCTTTTGTTGTATTTTTAGAGAACAAAAGGGGTGTCACATGCCATTTTCACACTCTTATTTATAAGGACCAAAATCCCCTTCCTTCCTACTTATATAGAGTGCCACATGGCATCATCACAATCATTCTTAGGCTACTTAGGTAAAATCTACTTTTTAATGGATCCTTCCCCCATAAATCATAGCTAGTGAGTCTTCTTTTATGCATTCGGGAGACATTGAGGTTAACTAAAAGTAAGTTATATTGAGAAGTCAATCATGATCCTTGATCACAAGGTTAAGAAACTTCAAAATAAAGTGGGAAAACATGTAAAAGTGTCCTTACAAATATAACAGGTAATATATTTGTAGGGACGAAACCCTAGATTATGGTGGTGGATTTCTAACATCCCAATTTTATTATAAATTATAAAAATGTTTAAATTAAGTAAAGGCTTATTATTTGTGTTGAATAATTACTTAAGTATATTCGGAAAGGAAACACCTGTGTTAGCTTATGTGTTAAAGATTCAACATCAAGACTTAGGCTAGTAAACATTGTACCTTTAACACTTGAGGGACAGGTTTTTCCAAATGAGGATTGGTGAGTTAATTTCTAGTCAAAGAGGAGTAGTCAAACGACATTGTGTGAGCAAACTAGTCGGTGTGAGTGTGTGCCTGTGTTGAGAGAAAAGTGATGTGATGGAGAAGCAAAAAAAGAAACCAAAATCATTGAAGGTGGAATTACAAGGGTTTAGGAATAGTATACATCCACAAGTGAAGGATAAAGGCTAGTAAGTGAAATTCCAACCAAAGGCCTAGTTGTTGATGCACTCTTTAGATAGATATAGAGTCATGAGTAAACTTACGGGATTTATGTTCAATTTTGGTCTTGGATGATATATTCATGTTCACACTTCTATATAATGGTTGAGTACATCATGATGCATGTTTGGGGGTTTTTAATAATCAAATGTGTTTATGAGAAAATCCGGATTAAATGAGTAGTTTATGATAAACTATTAGAAATGTTTGAGCATAATGGTGAAGCTAAAATCCAGAATAGTTAGCATGGAATAAAATTTAAGGGTTTTGTGTTAAAACAAGTTTAATCATTTGTAAAAGGGTGGAATTTGTCATAAATCTTATTTAAAGGTTTTTGTGTTAGAACAAGTTTAATCATTTTTAAAGGGGTGGAATTTGTCATAAACCTTATAAGGACGTGTTATTATAGTGCAATTGGTAATATGAAGCACAAATTGGTAAGTTTTGTGAAGGAAATTGTTGGAAATTTTGTGAAAATAGCAATTTTCATAAATATAGAAAATGTATGTTTCGTAATTTTGGACTAGAAATAGATATAAGAAACGGAGAGGATTTCATATATTTACTTGTGGGTTTGTGTTCTATGTTAGAAGAGCTTCTCAACGAACTAAACCACGTCCAAAACGGAGCTAAGATGAGATATCGATGCTCAAAGTTTGGTTTTTGAAACATTAAATGCTGAAATAATGGGAAAGTGGCACCTTGTCCCACATAGGAGGAGAGATGAACTTAAAGAAGTATTTAAGTGGGAACCCTCCTTCCTTATTGTTTCATGGAAGCACACACTAGGGTACTCGTGAAGGGTGAGGAGCACCCTGACTCGCACTTCGCATGCCGCGAGCCGCTTGAGAACCGCCTTTGTATTTTGACCGCACGCGCGTGTTGAAGCACAGGGGTTGCAAGGACCAGGTGGCAGGTAAACTTTGGGGGAATGACGTGGCAGGCGGGCGCACGGGTACATGGCGCATGAACACTGATGTGACGCGCGTAGCACACCAAAGTGAGCCAATATGGCGTGACTGTGTGGCGTGATCATATAGGTTCACTGGTGACGTGGCGTGCGCGCACATGGGTAGTGCAACCTTGGATGATCGCACATGAAAGTGTGCCATTATAGCGCACGCGCATGTAACACCCCAAAAACGGGTTTGTAATTACACTAAGTTAATATCGAAAAGCGGGTAAAATACCGTTAGTGGTAAAAGCTAACCCGGTAAACGTTAGGATATAATTAAATAAACCTAATGCTAAATAAAGGATAGATGCATGCCTTTTTGAATAAAGTTTATAAAAAGAGCCCGAGACTATCAGTACGTGATCTAAGTCGGGTTGTAGCATCCCCAAACTTAGTAGATTAAATTATCATGTTTATTGATAATTAAAGGGTAGTAGTCAACTAGAAATAATTAAGCTAGTTGATTAATTGAATTGTTACTAATAAATATTGGATAATATCCATATATAATTAAATTTTAAAAGTTGAGGGGCCAAAAAAAAAAAAAAACAGAAATACCTAATGACTTGGTATATTAAGAAAAGTTAAGACATAACACGCACATGGTGTGTGCGTAAGTCGATCTTCAGGAGATGGAGACAAGGAAACCCTTGTTCAACCAAGAATCATCAATTGAAGAGGAAATGAGACCTCAAATTTGTGCTTGCATGTATATTAACGATCAACTAGACAAGGGGATCATAAGGTATGTCTTAAAACCTAGATTGGCGAAAGTTGAAATTTGAGACAAGTTGGTTTCTTGCAATTAAATTGTTGGATGATGATCCAAAGATGAAATTAGGTATAGATGCATGCTTAATTTTGTTAAACATAAGTAAGTTAGTAGTATATTTGATATATGGATACTTGTAAATGATTAACAAGTAGACCTTAAAATGGGTTTTGATTAAGTGATGGAGTTGATGATATATGAGTGAGTGTTTATAATCATGATACTTGTATGCATGTGTAAGAAACTTGAACAATTTAAAGATCCGAATAAGTAATCATACATGACCTAAAATGGGTTTTTGTACACTATGAAATTGATGTTATGTTCATGCTAATATATGTTTGAAATCATCATGTGTATATGAATGATTAAAGTCCTTAGTTAAGTTTGATATTTGAGTAAATTTCATACACATGATGCAATGGGTTGTTTCATGGTGATGAAACAATCCCTACGATTCTTATATAATGAATGATAAATTAGCATACAATGAATATAAATTATGATAACGTGATGTTAACAATCACATGAACTAGGTTGATAAATGTGGTTATAATGGTGACCTAAGAATAGTGCCTACCGGGTAATTAACGAAATGCCTAAATGAGTGGTCGAACTTATTTGTGGGTTTGTATATGTTAATAGGCAGTTGACTTTTAAAAGTCAAACTGACCTATAACAAGATCGAATGATAATTTTGATATAAAATACATAAGATGGAATAGTCGTGATAAATGATGACTTATCTAACCATCTTGTGAATGATAAATAATAGTTTAACGCTTGACAAGCTAGGTGGAAGTTTGGGAAAGAAGCGGGTCAAACGGATCAACTACGTGGGTAGAGCATAATCGGATGCAATATAAGTAAAGCTTACATTTTTAAAATGGTATATTTATTCAATTATATGATTAAGGACGGGGTGACTTAGTATTTGAAATAAGTCTTTGAAATACGATGTTCCGACACGGATTGATACGGGTCAGAACAAGTAAAAATGGTAAGAAACCATATTTGGTAGTAAAAAGTGTAAAACGGAAATTCAGACACGTGTTGACGAATAAACAATAAGTTTTGATAAAGATCACATTATGGTGTAAGCCATAATGGATAAAATGGTACAATGGTAATTCGGTCACGTGTTGACGAATAAACGATAAGTTTTGATAAATATTACATTATGGTGTAAGCCATAATGGATAAAAGGGTAAAAAGGTAATGTGGCCATGTGTTGACGAATAAACGATAAGTTTTGATAAATATTACACTATGGTGTAAGCCATAATGGATAAAAAGGTAAAACAGTAATTTAGTCATGTAATGACGAATAAATAAGGAGTTTTGAAAAATTACATTATGGTGTAAACCATAACGGGTAAAAAGGGTAAAATGGTAATTTGGTCACGAGTTGACAAATAAATATTGAGTTTTAAAAAAAGACACTCTATAGCGTAAGCCATAATAGGTGATGTCGTCACCATTTGACAATAATAACTAATGGGCGCTAGTCAAGTTTTGTGATTACAGGAAATAGCGTATGGTTGCATTGTTATTAAAATAGCAATTAATAGTGCAAGGTAGTAAAACAAACGGGTCAATACTATGCCCCGAGCCAGGTATGTGTAACAGGTCAAACTTTTAATAAGGGCTTAAGGTCCTGTGAGAGTTAAATATGTCATGGGTGGACATTAGATTACCTAAGGTAAAGTATATCTTATGAATTGAATAGCAGACATTATGTTCATAGAAACATAATGATTTTTAGTTAGAATATTGATTAAAGGTGCTCACTTGGTCAGAATATGCTTGTAAAAGTCCTACGTCATAAAAAGGACTAAAGTTGACCAAAATGCCCTCTAATTTGCAAATCGGAAAAACGAACCTTAAGGGTAGTTTGAAAATAAGTTTTATGATCGAGTCAATCCTTTTGATAAGTGTAAAAGTGAAATGTATAAGCCTTTTAGTATAATGCCTCAAAATGGATCTTTTTCGTAAATTGTCAAACCGAAGAGTACAATTTGGAAAATAAGATTTTATAATATGAAATCCACCACAAATGTAGTTATGTTTGAAGATAAATAAAAATCCTAGTGTGGGAATAGGAGGAATGGAAAGAATAAGCGAGATTTGAGCTTAGTGCTCAAATCTGGAAACGGGTCGAATAACTTCGTCAATAAATATAAAGCCAAAGGTTTAAAATATGAAAATTTTGTTAATCTAGAGGGTGGATTTTGAGTCCAAATGATAGAGGACCAAATTACGATCGCGTAGAAAGAAACGGAAGGTTAAACGGATAAACGGTTTGAAAGTAATGACCGTTATCGTAAAAAGGACCCAAACTGAAAAATCTGCAGCTAGGCTGCAACGTATCTTACGGTTGGCAACCATAAGTTATGGTTCAGAGCTACTGTCCAAGTTGTTTCATGCGCGCCGTAAGCTACGGTACATCCACCGTAGCCTACGGCGGGCTTCCCAAACTTAATTTTGATTGCTTATTTGTTATTATAGGTTATAAATCCAAGTTTAAGCACCATATAACTAACATATGAGTTGTTATTGGTGTATAGGTGATAGCTAGGACCTTATGGATGATGATTAAGCATAATGGACGAACCGAAAACAACTGAATTTCAAGCTTCCGCTTATTTTCGTATTTTATGAACCGAATCAATTATGAACTTTCTAAGGGTTTTATATTTTATGAACGTATTAATGTGCTAAAGTGTTTAGGTGCTTTAAACACTTATGAATACTTTTATTAAACCCGAAACATTGTATGAAAGTTTATTTGCATTATTTGTATAAAATGCAAAAAGTTTTTATAAATTCTCAATTATGTAAGCTTAGGTGTTACAAGTTGGTAATCGGAGCTCAAGATTAAAGGGTAAATGTGTTTGGTTCAAGGCTTGATCAAGACATCCGGTATCTATTACGAATACTATAGGTCCAGAGTAGTTAAAAGTGTTGTAAACAACACATAGAGCTATCGTGTGATCACACGTTACCTCAAATAAATAGGTAAAAGACCGGTATAAATAGTGAATTTCTTGTGTTAACAAGTATTGTAGAAAACCTTGTATTTTAGTACGAGTGCTTATTAATTTCAATGTTACTTATATTTTATGAACGATTTAGTAAAAGGACGCTCGCATCTGAAGATGACGAGAGTTTAATGAATTACGGATATGATGATGGAACGGTCCGAAGTATGACAAGTAGAGCATGCTCACCAAGGACCTAAATCGTGTAACGATATCGAATAAAGTTCAAACGGTAATGAAAGCCCATTAGGGCGAGTATCTACTAGGTGAACGTTTTAAATTTATTGTACGGATAGTAATATGCAACAAATAAGTAGTGAATGACTGTTCCATACGGAATATAAAACTTGGAAAACCTGGATAGGATACCTATCCAGGATGATGTTTCCAAGAGGAAAATTTAGTAGAAATACGTGTTATTCACAATCGTGAATAACAAAACAATAAAAGAATTCAGTTTATATATAAATGTTACGTGCGTGACTATACATATTTTTACAATGAAATTACACACGAATTGGTTTTAAATTTATAAAAGTGATTATTACTTTTACATCAAAACACACACGAAAGAGGCAAGTGTACCCCGTCATATATGTAGTAAAGTATCGGTAAGAACCAAGTATCGATCCACGGAAATGGGCGGAGAAATAATACTAGACCTTTGTCACTAAATAACCGGTAAAAACATAAATTGTCTTGGTTTTAATTAATCTAAATTAAGCATAAATAAATACTTATAAAACATAGTAAAATATATATAAATAGCCTTGCTTAATACACAACCACAGCATGTCAACTAAGTCAGTTTTGGCACTAGAAGCATTCGGTCAATTTTCCATTTCGAGACAATTAGTATCCCTTTCGGGAATCCTAACATGACAACCATTCGGAAAGTTAAAACGATAAACACACTTTAACCACCTAAAATTGTTCTTTAACGTGCGATTGATTAATGTCTACAAAAATCTCCTAAAAATAAGTTAGTCATCCGTTAGGAGTTTTCTAACCTCACTTAATCAAGGAAAGCAACACCGATAAACACAATGCAACCACCGAGACAAGCATAAACTAGATTAAATCACAACCGAGTTCATTTTACAAATCTTGCACATAAATTCACCAAGATAGCAATTTTGGCCGAAACTACTAACTAAGCTAACAAATCATGGCAAGAATTCGTAACAACACCATCTAACCCGTTAGAGTCCTTCCGTGAGGGCAAGCTCTCTTGATTAATAATAATTACATTTTATTAAACCACTAACCCGTTAGAGTATCATGGTGCCTACATTTTAACCAAGTTAAACTAGTTAACCAAATTAAAAGTTTACTAATACATGATTAAATAAGCTTCATTTTGCAACTATCTTACCTAACCAAGCACCAATCATCCAACACAATTACTTATAATCAAGAAATCAATATCAATAACCAGGTTGCAAACTAATCATCAAAGATAATCATAGAAAACACTTCAAAATGTCATTACAAACATAGATTGACATACTACAAGCTATAATCAAGCAAGGGATTGTTGTGTTTTTGCCCAAAGGCTTACATTAATACATAGTAATCAGTCTAAATGCTTGAAACATAACAAAATAATGGAAAGATTTGAGAAACCAAACCATAAACAAGCATAAGAATGAGAATCTGGATAGTAAATGAGCAAAACCGGGCAATGTGGCTTGAATCCGAGTGAAAGCAGCAGCCTTCGGAGCCTCAAAATCGCCTGCAGAGCTCCCAAAAATGTCCAGAGTTCCTGATAGAATGGTTCTGTTCTGTTTATATGCTTTTTCGGTGTCGCACGGCCGTTCTCCCGATCGCACGACCGTGCACTTTAAGCATTATTGGTGGTGGTCCACCATACCGTATGACGTCACAGATCGTTGACTGGTCTTCGCATATGCACGGGCGTTCTTGATATGGCACGGACGTTCCATACCGGCATTTTGTTGCACGCCTAGTTTTGTGGTCGTTCAGCTCCGAGGTTTTCCTGCGTCGTCGGATACGCACGACCGTTCCGCATATGGCATGACCGTGCGTTTTCGGATTGGCCTGCAATGCCTTGCACGCAGTGTTGCACGCCTCGTTCCCTGCCGGGTCTTCTTGGTTTGTCGGATATGCACGGTCGTGCATATGGCCGCATGATCGTGCAACACGCCCAGGTCAGTTTTTCCAACAGAATCTTCGCAGCTTCGTCGTTTTGTCCGGAAAGTCCTCGTTTTCGCTATCATCTTGTCTGGTATGCTGTTTTAGGCCTGTAAACAAAAATGTAGATAATTAAGTATCCGAATGACGGTTTTACGACCGAAAACGCATAAAATAGGGGTAAAACGGGGGACTAAAATATGTGTAAATTAGCGAATATCAAATCTCCCCACACTTGAACCTTGCTTGTCCTCAAGCAAGCTGAACTAAAAAGCAATAAAAGACGGAAATAAACAAGAACGATAATTTACACACTATTTTATTGAAAACTACTATAAACGGCTAGCCGGTTTGTCGAAAGACAACATCAAAAGACTCAAACCCAACAAGCATATGCAATTATAAAGCGACAACCAAAAAGCCGTGACTTCACATTTAATTGACTCAACATGTTAATCTTCACGCGACTCACAATGTTCACACACACTCGGGTTTATTTATGAAACATACATATAATGTGTATGTGCAAACACTCAATGCCTCGTCAATGAAACATGCAATATCATAAGCTTGTCATAAGATCTCGTCTCCACCAACTAACATGCAAATAAGTGTAAATCAAGAGGTCTTTACGGGTTGTAACGTTAGGCTTGGGTGAAGGGTATGGAAGTAGACATATAAAGTGGCGAAAATGGTTAAAACTCGGTATTAGCGTTTAACTAGCAAGAAAATAATACAACTATACATACAAACGCCTTAAAAAGGCGACTAAAGCGCAATCGAGCTTATCAACGAAATTTTAACATTTAAGTGTTCAAAATTGCTCGATTTCAATCAACTTCACCCTATTTTAGGGTGTTTTATTTTCTGTGTGTGTGTTTTTTTTTTTTTTTTTTTTTTTTTTTTTTTTTTTTTAGAAACATAGAAAACATACTATACAATAAACTGAAATAAACGCTAGTTAAACGATTATTTTGTCCGAGTTTCAACACTAAAAAGGGTTTAAAACATACAAAGGCTAAATTTGGCAAAGTGGGCGATAATGTGGGTAAACAAAGGTAAACGGGAAGGCTCGACATGGTTAATCCTAAAGGGTAATATAAGGTGAACGGGAAGCACAACACAAAGAACAAGGTTTACAACAAAGGGGTAATCTAAGTGCCTCTATCACTTTTACACAAATTCACAAGTTCATGGTCTTAACAAGCATACTAGTGACAAATTCTAAATTACATATAACATCCGGCTCACTCCTATATCCGAAATGAACAAATATATAACAATAGGCTCAAATATGCTCACGTAACGGATGGAATGGGTAAAAGTGTGAAAACTATCATGCAAGTCTTTCTTTGTTTGTCATGCTTTCCGGTTTTCTTTTTCAAAATTTATTTTGCTTGTCGGGTTTTTATCAAGTCCGATGCTTTCTAAAACACAATCAACCGGTTTATTTACTAAAATATATACAAAATACAGGTATTTTTGAATGATTTTTCTGATTTTTTTTCTGATTTTTTTTTAAATGAGGACAAACAAAGTTTAACAAAGTTAACCCCCTCCCCACACTTGAACTTCGCATTGTCCCCAATGCGGAACCCGAAATATAGAGAAAAAGGATAATAGTACTCCCCTCAAGATGATATCTGATGAATCGAGACTTCCAAAGCTGCGTCTGTCATATGCTCCGGTCAAAGACTTGATAGCCAAAATCTGCAAGCATGTCATATGGCACAGCAAAATAGAACAGTAATAGAATAAACACAAATAAACCATAATGTACATAAATACTACTAGTCCAAACAAAGACATAACAGAAAGTAAAATGTTTGAAAATACAATACAATCCGAGGGTGTTCGACATACTAAGCAAAAAGAACACCCGAAATAACAAGTACTAAAATAATAATAAAAACCACCAACGAACATCACCACCAACTCCTACTCGTCGTCACCGTCATCGTCTCTCGTGAAAGATGGGCCCGCACCGCCATAACCAGGTAGGTTCCACGGCGGGAACTGTGGAGGGTGCTGAAAGTAGTCAGGATATGCATGGTGCATCTCCCCGAATAGGTACGAGAATCCGGCACTCACCCCCTGGTATAAGCTCTCCTGGCTATGCCTCAGCTGATCCTGCGTGGCCCTGAGCTGATCCTGACTAGCCCGGATCTGGTCCTGGCTGGTCCTAATCTGATCGATGTACGTACCATGCTGTTCCTGCGTAACACGCATTTGCTGGAACTGCTGATAAAATTCAGGCCAATCCTGATGTTGGTAGTACTGCTGGTGCTGCGCCTCATGTGGCGGTGTGTGGTGCGGTGGTGTGTGTGGCTGGTGCTGCTGCTCCTGCATCTCTACATCCTCTTCCTCTTCTGGGAGCGGGGGTAACGGGTCCCAGACCTCGTTATTCAGCCCCCTCAATCTATCCCCTCTATCTAACTCAACAATCACCCCCATCGCCTTCAGTGACCTGATGTCAACATGAACCCCCTCAGTTATCAGAGTGAGACCCTGAAGTACCTCCTCAGTCATAAGGTGTTCGTTGTACGCAATTTCGGTCACATACTGACCGCCATGTATCTGACTGTTAGAAGTCCTCCCTGAGCACTTCACAAAGTATTCAGCCATTCGCGTCGCTAAGTTGATGGGCGCCTTCTCCACCAATGCGTAAAGAAAAATCAAATCTGGTGTTGGACAGTTACCAAGACTGTCCATGCGACCGCATATAGTGTGGCTAAACACATGGTGCATCACTCGCACCAGAGGGTCTTTAAGTCGTGAGGCCTTTGACATCCTTGGGTTGTATGGGTCCCCAACAGCATTTGCAGCCCAAAACTCATCCCGTGCTGCATCAGACGGGAAGGTGAACTGATCTGTGAAGACTTCGGGATCATCCATGTCTTCCCTAGTGTAAATCCCGAGTCTCCTTCCCAAACGACCAACCGACCACCGGTGCCATCTACCACACAATCTGAAAGCTATCCGCTCTTTGTGGCGGAATTTGGGTCGTCGAGCAGCAACTGGCTTTTCGTAAGCATATGATGCAAAGAACTCTATTGTAAGCTCCAAGTAAACGGGTCGGTTGCAGCCGACCAGATTTGTAAGTGGCTGACTCATCATGTTTTCCAGTCGGTCATACTGATTTAGTTCTTGCATTACTTCCCAATCCAGCCATCTAGGGACTCCGAACTGCCCCCTCCGGGCCCATAATGCGTCTCTTTTTGAAATGCATAAAGCTTCACGCTCGTTGTTGGGGTCAAACTGTAGGAAGGGATGATCCATCTGTAATGGGGAACATTATTAGAAAGACAGAAACAGGAGAAAATGGAATTGAAAACAGCCGAGCAGCAAGTTATGAAGCTGCTGTAAATCTGATCTGGGCCTCCGGCACGGTCGTGCGGCGATACGCACGGTCGTGCATCACCGACGATGTGCATCATCTGCCCAGGAAACTCGGAATCGCACGGCGTGCGGTCAATTGGCACCACCGTGCAACACCGGACACAAGCTGACATCGTGGAATCACCCGGATTGGCACGACCGTTCCATACAAGGAACGACCGTGCGACAACTGACCTGCAGATTTCAAACCCCTGAACTTTGAATAGCCTGATTTTCCCAAAATCAACAACTTTTTTGTACAAACAGGGGTCGGAAACTCAACCGGGTGTTCACGATAAGCATGATTCAAACAAGGGTTAGGGTTTCGATTTGTTTATGAAGAGAACCCTAATAAATCCCTTGTTGAATCGGATGAAATCTACCCTAGAAAGTAAGAAAACAAGAAATCTAACACTAGAGACGTACCGTGCGAAGTTGGGTGCGAGATCGTGCGAGAAATCGTGCGATTTGGTGTAAAAACCGCTCTGGAACAGCTGCAGTTGCTAGGGTTCGCGAATGAGGGATTTTGCAGCAGATGAGGGTATATATAATGTGCAAAATGACAAAAATGCCCTCAGCCTGACGCACGGTCATTCGCCGTTTGGCACGGTCGTGCGTCTCCGACGACTTCCATTTTTCTCGGTGATGCACCGAGGGTGCGATCCACCGTGCCAGCATCTCGGAAACGCACGGTCGTGCGGATCCTGGCATGGTCGTGCATCAGCTGCAGATCAGAATTTTCTGCAGAAGGCATTTCTAGCAACTGTTTGGGCCGTTTTTCGCCGTTTTTTCGACACACCAACTGTTCTAACAATATTGCAATACAGAACCTTCGCTCGGCACGAATAGAAACTGTACAAACTAACGGAAACTACCTAACTAACCTAAATTACGCTAAAAACTATAAAAACATAAAAACGGACAATTTTGCCCCTATAGCGCCAAAGACGCTCTTGCTACATTTTTGTCCGCGAGTCAGTAGCGTAGACTCATGCTAAATTTTTGTCGACGAGTCGATAGCAAGACTCCAAGCTAAAACTAGAAAATAAATCCTAAATGACTAAACTACCCCTAAAGCGCAAAATACGCTCTTGCTGCATTTTTGATCCACGAGTCAGCAGCGTAGACTCTCTCCTCCCCACACTTATGATGTGTGCGGGGTTTGGAGTTCAATAACCTCCATCACCGACTCTGTCAGCCCGGCAACGTACAACTTCAAGCGATGCCCATTTACTTTGAAAATAACGCCGTCCGCGTTCTCTATTGCAACAGTCCCATACGGAAATACCTCTTTAACCGTGTATGGGCCTGTCCAACGTGAATGAAGCTTCCCGGGAAATAAGCGCAACCGCGAGTTGTAAAGAAGAACAAGATCGCCCGCTTGGAATTCTTTGTGGTCCTTCAAGCGTTTATCGTGCAATTTCTTCGTGCGCTCCTTGTACAACACCGAGCTCTCATAAGCGCGTTGTCGCAACTCTTCCAACTCATGAATCTGGAGAAACCGGGCTTCACCTCCGGCTTTTATGTCCAGATTTGCGGTTTTCAGCGCCCACATCGCTTTATGCTCCAACTCAACCGGTAAATGGCATGCCTTTCCGTATACAAGCCTAAAGGGAGTAGTCCCGATAGGCGTCTTGTAAGCCGTACGGAAAGCCCACAACGCTTCATCAAGCTTATCCGACCAATCCTTGCGGTTTGCACCTACCGACCGCTCAAGGATTCTTTTCAGCCCCCGGTTCGTGACTTCCACCTGCCCGCTTGTCTGTGGATGATAGGGCGTGGATAGACGGTGATGCACACCGTAACGGGACAAAGCTCTCTCGAGCCGAGTATTGCAAAAATGCGTCCCTCTGTCACTGATAAGCGCTTTCGGAGCGCCGAACCGAGCAAATAAGCTTTTCAAAAATCTCACGACCACCCTGGCATCATTGGTGGGTAATGCTTGCGCCTCCGCCCACTTCGATACATAGTCAACCGCGACCAGGATGTACTTATTACCTCGTGAGGGGGGAAATGGTCCCATGAAGTCTATCCCCCAGATATCAAAGACTTCACAAACCTGAATCCAGGTCTGAGGCATTTCATCACGTGCCGATATATTTGTCGCCCTCTGGCAAGCATCGCACGCTCTAACCCAACTCTGAGTATCACGAAATATAGTCGGCCAATAAAACCCGGAGTCCAACACTTTCTTGGCGGTAAAGTTGGCTCCATGGTGGCCTCCGGTAGGTCCCTCGTGACAGTGGCGCAGAATATCGGTCGCCTCTTTCCCTGAAACACATCTCCTGATCACCTGATCAGCACCAACCCGAAACAAGTAAGGGTCATCCCAAATGTAGTGCTTGACGTCCGAAAAGAATTTCCTCTTTTGCTGGTGAGTCAACCCCTTAATCAGAATCCCGCAAGCAAGGTAGTTCGCAAGGTCGGCGAACCATGGCGACTCATCGCATATCTCAACACTCATCAAAGACTCGTGTGGGAAGTTGTCATTTATGGAATCCCAACGCGCGTCCACGATGTCTCCATGCTCTAACCGAGATAGATGGTCAGCCGCTACATTCAACGCACCCTTTTTATCTTGAATTTCGATATCAAACTCTTGCAGCAACAAGATCCACCGGATCAGACGTGGTTTAGCGTCCTGTTTGCTGAAGAGATATCGGATGGCAGCGTGATCAGTATATACAATGGTTTTCGAAAGCACCAAGTACGATCTAAATTTGTCAAATGCGAAAACGACCGCCAAGAGCTCCTTTTCAGTCGTGGTATAATGCTCCTGAGCGTCGTGAAGAGTTTTGCTCGCATAATAGATCGGGTGAAAGTGCTTTTCTCTCTTTTGACCAAGAACGGCCCCTATAGCGTAATCACTCGCGTCGCACATAATCTCAAACGGCAAACTCCAGTCCGGTGCAACTAAAATAGGGGCCTCAATCAACTTTTGCTTGAGAAGGTCAAAGGCTCTCAAGCAATCATCTCCGAATATGAACGGAGCGTCTTTCTCCAACAAACGGGTCATGGGTCTGGCGATTTTTGAAAAATCTTTAATGAATCGCCGATAGAACCCGGCATGACCGAGAAAGCTCCGTATCGCTCTAATAGAGGTGGGGGCGGAAGTTGTGAAATGATATCCACTTTGGCTGGATCGACCTCCATACCAGCATGCGAAATCTTATGTCCCAGAACTATGCCCTCCTTCACCATGAAGTGGCATTTCTCCCAGTTCAGGACCAGATTCGTCTCCTCACACCTCTTCAACATTTTTCTCAAATTTTCCAAGCAGTGATCGAAGGAATCCCCAAATACCGAAAAATCATCCATGAAAACCTCCATGGAATCCTCGATCATGTCATGGAAAATTGCAACCATGCATCTCTGGAAGGTCGCTGGTGCATTACACAACCCAAAAGGCATCCGCCTGTAGGCGAATGTGCCGAAGGGGCATGTAAAGGTAGTCTTCTCCTGATCCTCAGGAGCGATAGGAATCTGAAAGTACCCAGAGAATCCGTCAAGGAAACAGTAATACAACTTCCCCGACAGACGTTCCAACATCTGGTCGATGAATGGAAGCGGGAAGTGATCCTTGCGAGTAGCATCATTGAGCTTGCGGAAGTCAATGCAAACTCGCCACCCAGTGACGGTACGGGTAGGAATTAGCTCATTCCTATCATTTGAAACTACAGTCATACCACCTTTCTTAGGTACAACCTGCACCGGACTCACCCACACAGAGTCCGAAATAGGATAAATCATGCCGGCATCCAACAACTTAATCACCTCCTTCTTCACCACGTCCTGCATATTTGGATTTAAACGCCTCTGGTGCTGTGCACATGGTTTGTACTCGTCTTCCATCAGAATCTTGTGAGTACAAAAAGAAGGATTGATGCCCTTGATATCCGTGATTTTCCATGCGATGGCTCTCTTATGAAGTCTCAGAACCTCGAGAAGCTGATTTTTCTCGTCCTTTTCCAATGATGCCGAAATTATGACCGGTAGGCGACGCTCCTCGTCCAGAAATGCATACTCGAGATGTGGTGGGAGTTCTTTCAACTCCAAAGGCGTCGGATCTTCAACCGAAGGCTCTGCTTCCTCCTTTTTCACATGGTCAATTTCAAGAAATCTCTCCGGACTCTGGGAACCATCGTCACCAATCTGATAGACTGGCTGCTCGAAATCGTGGCCCTCCTGCGTAATGCCAATCAGGTCCCCACACGACAGACGTGTGTCCGAATCAATCTCGTCAATAGTACCTTGAAAATGAGAGCACACACATGCATCGACAATGTCGACATAGTAAAGCATGTCATCGTGACTTTGCGGATGCTGCATCGATCTTTTGATGTCGAATGTCACGTGCTCATCATTCACTCGGAGCGTGATTTGGCTAGCTGCCACATCAACAATCGTCCTCGCTGTATTGAGGAAAGGACGTCCAAGTATCAAAGGTACCCTTGAATCTTCGTCCATGTCAAGAATAACAAAGTCCATGGGGAAAACAAATTTATCGATTTTTACAAGCATGTTTTCCACAAATCCGCGCGGATACTTTATTGAGCGATCTGCCAACCGAATGCTCATCCTAGTGGGTGACGGCTCACCCAGATCCAGTTTAGTAAAAACCTTATACGGCATAAGGTTAATACTCGCTCCCAAGTCAGCCAATGCATGGCTAACAGACATGTTTCCAATTAAACACGGGAGCGTGAAACTACCAGGATCTCCCATTTTCGTGGGCAGACGGTTTTGCAGAACGGCGGAACAAGTCTCATTCATCACCACACATGATATATCCTCGAGCTTCTGTTTATTCGAGAGGATATCCTTAAGGAATTTCGCATACTTTGGCATCTGGGCCAAGGCTTCAACAAACGGTATATTGATGTGTAGTTGCTTAAACAACTCAAGGAACTTATCGTATTGTTCTTCATTCTTCTGCTTCTTCAGCCTGCCTGGATAAGGTACTGGAGGAGTGTAATCTTTGACTGGCTCCTGGACTTGTGCTGTACTTGCTGGGCGTAGCCTGGCTTGCACCTCGTCCGGTGTGTCAGTCGGGACCGCTTCAGTGATCGGTGCTGAGTCCGATATGACGGGTCCGGTAGTTTTTCCACTCCTGATCATGACAGTATTCACATCCCTGTGTCCGCCCGGGTTTGGTTCTGTATTACCCGGAAGACCGCCTGGGGGTCTTTTGGACATCATCTGTGCCAGCTGGCCAACCTGATTCTCGATATTCTGAATCGAGGCCTTCTGACTCCTCATTTCTCCCTCGTTAGCTAGAAAACGATCTTCGCTTTGTTGGTATCGTTTTTCAGAGCTAGAGAGAAGTTGAGCCATCATATCCTCCAGCTTGGAACTAGACTGAGGGGCCTGCTGCTGGGAGCTACTCCCAGTGCCCTGATTCTGGTACGAATATGGACGCTGCTGGTAGGGTTGGTTGTACTGCTGGTACTGCTGACCCTGCTGAGGCGCTGGAGCACGCTGAGTGAACCCCAATGGGTTCTGATTTCCTGTGTTCGCTCGCCACCCAAAATTTGGGTGATTTCTCCAACCAGGATTATAGGTGTTGCTGTACGGGTTGTTTTGCGGCCTTACTTGATTACTCACGAAATCTACTTCTTCGTGGCCCTCATATACGACTCCCTGAAAACATGCCCCAGGCTCGTGTGACAGTCCGCACTGGTCACATCCCGAGCCAGCATGCGCAATCATCTTGGACCTGTCGAATCTCGATGCAAGAGCCGAGATTTGTGCAGTAATGGCCGTGTAATCGTCTACAGCATGAACTCCTGAACGAGATGATGATGATGATGCCCGACCTCTATCTCCGTCCCGACGCGAGCTGGATTTCAACGCAGCTTTTTCGATAATATCATACGCTTCAGTTGGCGTCTTAGTTCCAAGATCGCCGCCCGCGTTCACGTCTAATAGAACATCAAAACCAGCTGTCGCTTGGAGAAGCCGTGATGTGGCACATCAATCAACAAATCTTTGAATCTCTCCCAAGCCGCATGCAACGACTCGCCCTCGTCCTGGCGAAAGGAAACAATCCGGTTCCGTAGTTTGTTCGTTTTCTCAGGTGGAAAATATTTCTGCATAAACTGCTCCGCCAACTGATTCCAAGTCCTGATGGACCCGGCAGGAAGTGACATAAGCCAAGCTCTAGCTTTGTCACGTAACGAAAACGGAAACAACCTCAACCGAATCGCATCCTCCGAAACACCTGTCATCCTAAATGTCGAACAAATAGCAAGAAAAGCAGCGATATGTCTCCCAGGATCCTCATGCTCACGTCCGTCAAACTGTACAGAATTTTGTACCATATTAATAATACTAGGTCTAATTTCAAAAGTAGGAGTATCTATAGTAGGCTGAAGGATACTCGGCTCCAGGCCTGCCCTTCCGGGCTGATTTGTTTCATTCAGCGGTCGGTCGTCGTCCGCCATGACGACTCTCTCCTCGTCCCCTGAGCTTTCGTCTTCAGAGATAATCACCGGCTCGTCGATTGCATTTGCTATGCGTTGTGCAACGACAAGCGACCTTTCGCGCAGCCTCTTACTTCTTCTAAGATTATGCGCTGGTTTGTCAGTAGGCTCAGTAATAGCGGGCGCGGGAGTTGAGGACATCAACCTGCAAACGAAAAACTGACACAATGAATAGTTTATTAATATAATAATGTTTTTTTTTAGCTGAATAAAAGCAGAATATGTATAAATATGGGCTGTAAAATTTATAAAAATCCGAAAACGGGCCGAAATTTTTATAAAAATTAAAGCAACGAAAATAATCGGATCGGCTAGTATGAAAATGATTTTTAAGAGCCGAAAACTCAAAGAATAAATGAATAAATAAATCCGGATTTGAACAAATAAATAGAATAAAAATTTACAAGTGTAAAAAAGAATCAAGAAAATGAATAAATTGAATTAAAAGCTAGAAATATTACAAATAAATCAACAAATAAATAATCACGAAAATATACACAAATATTAACAAGTATATACACCGATAACACAATGACTCAGGTCGTTCCTAAAACTCGCCATTCCCCGGCAACGGCGCCAAAAACTTGTTACGTGCGTGACTATACATATTTTTACAATGAAATTACACACGAATTGGTTTTAAATTTATAAAAGTGATTATTACTTTTACATCAAAACACACACGAAAGAGGCAAGTGTACCCCGTCATATATGTAGTAAAGTATCGGTAAGAACCAAGTATCGATCCACGGAAATGGGCGGAGAAATAATACTAGACCTTTGTCACTAAATTACCGGTAAAAACATAAATTGTCTTGGTTTTATTAATCTAAATTAAGCATAAATAAATACTTATAAAACATAGTAAAATATATATAAATAGCCTTGCTTAATACACAACCACAGCATGTCAACTAAGTCAGTTTTGGCACTAGAAGCATTCGGTCAATTTTCCATTTCGAGACAATTAGTATCCCTTTCGGGAATCCTAACATGACAACCATTCGGAAAGTTAAAACGATAAACACACTTTAACCACCTAAAATTGTTCTTTAACGTGCGATTGATTAATGTCTACAAAAATCTCCTAAAAATAAGTTAGTCATCCGTTAGGAGTTTTCTAACCTCACTTAATCAAGGAAAGCAACACCGATAAACACAATGTAACCACCGAGACAAGCATAAACTAGATTAAATCACAACCGAGTTCATTTTACAAATCTTGCACATAAATTCACCAAGATAGCAATTTTGGCCGAAACTACTAACTAAACTAACAAATCATGGCAAGAATTCTTAACAACACCATCTAACCCGTTAGAGTCCTTCTGTGAGGGCAAGCTCTCTTGATTAATAATAATTACATTTTATTAAACCACTAACCCGTTAGAGTATCATGGTGCCTACATTTTAACCAAGTTAAACTAGTTAACCAAATTAAAAGTTTACTAATACATGATTAAATAAGCTTCATTTTGCAACTATCTTACCTAACCAAGCACCAATCATCCAACACAATTACTTATAATCAAGAAATCAATATCAATAACCAGGTTGCAAACTAATCATCAAAGATAATCATAGAAAACACTTCAAAATGTCATTACAAACATAGATTGACATACTACAAGCTATAATCAAGCAAGGGATTGTTGTGTTTTTGCCCAAAGGCTTACATTAATACATAGTAATCAGTCTAAATGCTTGAAACATAACAAAATAATGGAAAGATTTGAGAAACCAAACCATAAACAAGCATAAGAATGAGAATCTGGATAGTAAATGAGCAAAACCGGGCAATGTGGCTTGAATCCGAGTGAAAGCAGCAGCCTTCGGAGCCTCAAAATCGCCTGCAGAGCTCCCAAAAATGTCCAGAGTTCCTGATAGAATGGTTCTGTTCTGTTTATATGCTTTTTCGGTGTCGCACGGCCGTTCTCCCGATCGCACGACCGTGCACTTTAAGCATTATTGGTGGTGGTCCACCATACCGTATGACGTCACAGATCGTTGACTGGTCTTCGCATATGCACGGGCGTTCTTGATATGGCACGGACGTTCCATACCGGCATTTTGTTGCACGCCTAGTTTTGTGGTCGTTCAGCTCCGAGGTTTTCCTGCGTCGTCGGATACGCACGACCGTTCCGCATATGGCATGACCGTGCGTTTTCGGATTGGCCTGCAATGCCTTGCACGCAGTGTTGCACGCCTCGTTCACTGCCGGGTCTTCTTGGTTTGTCGGATATGCACGGTCGTGCATATGGCCGCATGATCGTGCAACACGCCCAGGTCAGTTTTTCCAACAGAATCTTCGCAGCTTCGTCGTTTTGTCCGGAAAGTCCTCGTTTTCGCTATCATCTTGTCTGGTATGCTGTTTTAGGCCTGTAAACAAAAATGTAGATAATTAAGTATCCGAATGACGGTTTTACGGCCGAAAACGCATAAAATAGGGGTAAAACGGGGGACTAAAATATGTGTAAATTAGCGAATATCAATAAACTTGGATGAGAGTGATCATCCAAGTAGTTATTCCCAATATGAATCCTATTGAGAAAAAGTAACGGTCACATCGACGAATGTGATTGCATAAAAGTTATATAAAAAGGAAACATTCTATGTGTTTTGAGATAAAACGGGTAAAACTAATAATTGTTAAATAACAATTAAACAAGGTTTTACCAAATAAAATTCATAAATATGGACGTGAATCGAGGATTTACTTACATGGGAAGTAATGTGATAATTATAATAAGGTCACGCGTACTATGTGTTGATTGCTTACCCTGGCCAAGTAAGTAGTAAACACATGATACCATGAACTTATTATAATGAGCGCATTTACGTCCGATGTAGTAAAGACGTGGCTAAGGTAATGAATTAAAAAGGATCCCAAACGGGTCAAATATAGAATAAAGTTTGATTGTTCATAAGTGATGGATTTCACACGAACAAGTCAAACGGGTAAGATAAAGAATAAAGTTTGATTGTTCATAAGTGATGGATTTCACACGAACAAGTTAAACGGGTCAAATAAAGAATAAAGTTTGATTGTTCATAAGTGATGGATTTCACACGAACAAGTCAAACGGGTTGAATAAAGAATAAAGGTTTGGTTGAATAAAAGCGATGGATTTCGCTAAGACAACCAAACAGGTCAAAACAAAGTCTTAATGCATACCGGAATGGTTGCATTGATAATGACTTCGGTAAAATACCCGGTTGATGGGTAGGATTTCAAATATATGCATAAACCGAGAAATGGGAACACGTATTAAAAGTCAAAACACTCAGAAAATGAGTTGTGACTAAAAGATGATGAATTCGCGAAAGGAATTTGGAATAAATATGTTCAACTTTGTAAGGTTGAACTGGTTGAGAATTTCATAAGAATATGTAGGATCGTATCGCGACTCGAATGAGTCGATCAGAGGCGTTTTTGTCAATTACAGGTGCGGAAAACAAGTAATTAACGTAGGAATAGCTGGCAATTCACTTTAAACACTTTCTTTATTGATTTGACAGCAATTACATTCAGTTCTCGATCCGGCAGCACTTCGGTACGAGATTCAGCAACGTTACAACTGAGATCGCCCCTAAGGTATTTATAGGGTTCTGGAACCGCTTATTGGACAGGCCCAATAAGCGGCCCAGACATGTCACTCGAGCGGTCCATAAAGTTGTCATACAAGCGGTCCAGTAAACTTGCCGTTCGAGCGATCCACCCTAATGACATTCGAGCGGCCCAAACATTAATGGGCCTCATAAGCGATCCAACAACCCTAAAACTATACAATCTTATAATTTCTCGTATTTCATGCCCAGATCTAACATCTTAAGTCTATGACTCGATACAAGACGCAATCAGCAGATGTAATGTACCAACAGACTCCCCCTCAGATGTTGATGGAGTCGACTATCGAGTCACAACAATGCTGTATCTTCAGATCTTCAGTCTTGATCAGTCTATGGGCTTCTCTGTCTCTATCTTCAGACTCCCCCTCTCGATTTACTGGTATTCCTTTGTTCTTCAGTAACATCTTCAGGATCGTTGTCTGGCTTTCCGTCTAACATCTTCTCACCTTATTCTGCAAAAACTCTACCTCAAAGTAAATTCCTTTCACATATATTTCAAACATAAAACTCTGCATCAAAACAGACTCTCCTTCAAAACAAACACAGATTTTGATGAACCACTTGAAAGGTTAGATTATGAAAACATTTAATTTCACACAAACACTCCCTCTCAAGTATTGCTCATCATGTTTAGCACTCGGAATTTTGAAAATCAGCTATTCAACAACAGTTGTCGAAAATCTTTTTGAATTTTCTGAAAGCAAGTAAAATGCAGGAAATGAAATATTTACAGACAATATTTTTGTGAGCTCGTGCAAGAGGATCATATCAGTTTTTGAGAGAAATCACCAACACCGTTAAGCTTTAAACATATTCAGTTCTAAACAATTTACCTAGATTGTCAGTATGTTTGTCCACTTAAATCTTCACACAAATTTCAATTGATTCGAGATATGATATTAGTGTTTTAGAGACTTAAACTTAATTGTGTATCACTCCACTTGAATATACTCCTGTATCCAGATCCCAAATATTCAGTCTTACAGGTGAGTATACCACAGATGATATCTGTAAAGGGGTTATGTGCGAGGGCCATGAGAGCTCAGGTCGATACTTCCGTATACGCAGAGAGATGACAGCTTCGACTTTTGGTGGGTCCCCTTTAGAGGATCTTTTGATTACAACAGCAGCGACTATCAATTTTATTGTTTCATCAGCTTGCTGAGGGTGATGCTATATTTCAAGCATTTTGCGAAAAGTATTATTCGGGGACTAGGTCAGTACTTCCATACAGCAGAAGTCCCGGGATAATACCCCAGATATCACTGAGTATAAAGACCTAGTATCTCAGAATACGGGACCTTTCAAACAAGATTTCGGGGGTTACCCATATATTCAAGAATAGTTACCCACAAATCAAGCAAGTTTGTTTTAGGTTTATATCTCGTATCAATTTACTAAGTGTATGAAAATCTACTGACACATCTGCAGTAAGATTGTTTATCACTTTTAAACATTTCATATCTTTAGCGTGTTGTGATAGTCCACTGATGTACTATCATTTCCTCTTTTATGCAACAAAAACTCATTTTTTCAGTTTTATCATGTTTTTGTCTTTTTCAAATTTTCTGATGTTTTTGGATTTTCTAAAAATTCTTACTCCCCCTAAAATTCAAATACATCTAATGAAAATTGAAAACAAACTGTACAGAACATGACAACTGATATCAAATCACCTCAAATCGCCATTCACTAGGCATAAACAATCAGAACTCACCCTATCAACAAACTATTTTCCCATTTAGATTTCAAAACACTTAAGTTTGTTTTAATCAAAATGGTTTTTCTGGAAAATAAGTTTGATTGATTTTACCAATTGTAGGTTACCATTTGTAAGTTTAACAACCAGTGTTCGAGGGTGTGGTTCATCATCTTGTCTATCGACCAATTTAGGAAAATACAAGTACAACTTAATGTCCTTGATTTACCATTTTCAGTTCAGAAACCTCTGTACCAATTGTAAAACATCAACAAACATAAAAAAACCTCTTTACCGTTTGCATAATTGACATTACCGAATAGAATTTTGAGAAAGATGCCAATTCATGCTCCACGCTTACCAACCTGGGAGCTCCGGCAAGTCCTGAGACTTACTGTTCATAATATGTACCATCCCAGTCACAAACCAGGGATGGTTCAACCTTTTCTTTCTTTGTTTTCTTCTCGTAAAATTCTTTAACCCCTTTGACTTTTCGATCAATCATCTTGCCAAAGATGTGTTTTACCTTGGGGTTAAAGACCTTCTCAGCATCAAATTCCTATTCATCACGATAAAATTGATTAGAAATTTCAACTTTACCAATTTTCTTTTTATAATTCTCAGCCCGAAGTAATGGAAACTCCTCATCATTAACAATCGGAACTGAGTTCTCATCTGTTACATCAGCTTCACATTTTGAAACAACTTGTAGCTCAACTGACTTTGTGGAATCAGTTTCATCGCCCGAAGATAGCTCCTCTGATTTTGATCCATCAGAATCATCGCTAGAGCTTTCACTACCCTTCTTCACAACCCATTTTTGATTGTCAGATTTGGCTTTCTTCTTGTAAAACTTGTTCGAACTCTCACCAATTTCAAAAATAGAGTCTTTGAACAATTTAGTTCTATCCAGTAGTGATTCGAACGCAAACACCTTTTCTGAGATTTTGCGAAAAACTCCCTGTTTTGATTGTATCGTCTGAGAACAATCTTTGGCGATATGTCCAACGTTGTTGCACTTGAAACAGGTTCTTGAGTCCTTCTTTTGTTTAGCTACCTTCTTCAACTCAGCTTGTTTCTTTGTCAGAAACTCACTGTTTGTTTCCCTCCAGAAACTTGTCTTTTCTTCTTCATCAGTTGATGTACCTGAAACAAATGACATTTTGGATTTAAAATCACGAACATATTTTTCATTTTTCTGTTTTTCTGTAGGAGTAAAACCAAGACCTTTCTTTTTGAAATTACCGTTATGGTTTGATTTCTTTTGAAAACCAGAACCAGAACTGTAATTCTTTTTCTTGTTTAACCTTTGTTGTACTCTTGAGGTGTAATATCTTGGTTTTTCATTAAGACATAAGCCTTTTATTTCAGAAATATTAATTTCTGTGAGTATGAAAACCTTATTTATCAATTCAGTTTTAACACCTCTTATTGGAAATTCCTTATCAGAATATAATTTGTCCGAATTATTCAAAGTATAAGCAACTTTAAACAACCCATCATTCAAATTAGACTTTGATAACAAGAATTTGCTATCATAAACTAATTTTCCCTGTTTTTCTGTCTGCACCGGAGTTTTTGACTCAGATTTTGACTCTGACACAGACTCCGACTTTGACTCGTCACTGTCATCACTATCTAACACATGATCCACAACTTTCTTCATCAATTGAGACTGTTGATCAGTGTCAGATGATGTAAACACAACATCAATATTTTCAGGAAGATTGACCGACGACTCTGACTCCCACTGTAGATTTGTAGCCTTTTTGATTCTTTCATCGTTAGGATGTCTAGGTAAATATCCGTTTTCCAGTGGAGGTGGACATCTGTTATAACTGACACTTTTCTTCTTACCAGATGACGTCTTTTCAGTATCCTTTTTCTTGTCACTCTTCTTTTTGTCAACAATCTTTTCTTCAACACTAATTTCAGCTGCTTTTTCTTCAGTTATCTCATCTTCTTCCCAGACCTTCATGCTTTCAACTGTAGGATAAATCCTGTCAATCACATAGGAAGTACATGAGTAACTTTTTAATAAACGATTAACTCTCTCCGTTTCGATTCGTTGCAGCTCAAGCTTCTGTTCTAATGCAGCACACTTTTCAATGTAATTGTTTACAACTTTTTGTTTTGTCATAAACGCTCCCTGAAGTGTCTTCATAGCCACTGCTTGTTCTTCACTAGTTTGATTGTACTGATTCATTGTCTTGTTCAGCACATCATAAGACTCCTTCAGACTGTTTAAGTTGTAAATCAACGTGTTGTTCTGCTTTTTCACAATCTCACAGTTTTCACATTTAACAGAAACTTCTTTTGCATCAACTTGTTCTTCAACTTTAAACTTAGGCACTTCTGTCACCTTTTGCCTTCTCACCACCGGCATTTCTTCATCATCACTACTCACCGGCGTTTTGATTTTTTTCTTTTTCTTCTTTGCTCTTTCATCTTCACTGTCACTTTCAGCAAGCAACTTCATATCTTCTCTGTATTTTCTCGCCCAATACTCTGTATCATCATCACTATCATCTACAATCTTTGCTGTAAATGCAGTGTAAGCTGTGGTTTGATCAGGAATGTAATCATCCCAAGTAAAATTTGCCCAGCTAAAACCTTCTGGTAACCTCTCATCATCTTGATCAATTATCAAAGCACTACCATCTTTTCTTTTTCCACAATCATAACTGCTTACACAAGCTCTCTTTCCGGTATCTTCAATCACATCTCTTCCATGCGCAGTTTGAGCTTGATGTTTTTGTTGTTGTGATGATTGACCAACTTGGTGATAAATGGCTTTGCGATAATAATCGTTGTTGTTGTTGAACGGATTTTGAGCTCCACTTGCTTCTCGGTTTGTGCACTCCCCCTTGAAGTGTCCTTTTTCCCTGCACTGAAAACAAGTGACTTTAGATTTATCAAAACCTAAAGTAGACACATTCGCATCACGAAGATCATCTTTCCCCGTGATTTGTTTGAATTTCTCAGCTCTCCGTAAAACACTAGCCAGACACCACTTTATGTCCATCAGCTCCATCTCTTCAGCATCTATCTGGTCGTAGTCTTCTTTGGTTAACATTGGATTACCGATACGACCTGCAACAAAACAAGTGTAAGATTCCAAAACCATTCCTAATAAAGACATTTGGTTTTTGGCAATTTCTTCAGAATAATCTTGATCATTCTCAAGATTCAATACAATGTTACACTGTAATTTTCTCCCATTCTTAGTTGCTGAGATGTTTGGATCAAATGATGGAAATGAAGTAAAACTGGTTTTGCTGCTTGATCCAGATGATTGACCTTCAGATACACTTTTGGCACTCATACCAGTAACAATCTTTGGAGATAGATTTGATGATTTCTCATTTACTCCAGTTTTATAATATAACCCGATGTCTTGTTCACCATCGAAGTCTTTCATTCTAATCACTTTTCTCTGTTCCATTTCTTGAGCTTCAATCTTTTCGATGAACTTACTGAGAGTCAAATTGCTAAAACCTTTCTTGTTTCTGAGCATCATCAAGTATGTGCCCCAACTCTCATATGGCAACGCATCAGCAAGTTTGTCGATCAACTCTTCATTACTCTTTTCAATACTCAATCTTTTCATATTAGCAAGCAGATTACAATATCGTTCAATAATCTCTCTCGTACTCTCATTTTTCAACCCACGGAATGAATCGAATTCTTTCTTCAGAAGTGACTTTTTACTCTTGACCATCTCCTCACTTCCTCTAAACTTCGAACGTAATGCTTTCCAAATAGAGTACGATGTTCCATTATGCTGTAAAAGAACCATGATATCTTCCTTCACTGCCTGTTGAAGAAGACTAAGCATCATTTTCTCATCTTTGTACTTTTTCCGAGCATCAGCAGTAAGACCTTTGATTGGAACAGGTTCTTCATCATCGTTCAATGGTCTAACATATTTTGTCTCTACGCATTCCCAAGCATCAAGATAATTCGCTTGCACCCAATTTTCAAACCGACCTTCCCAACCCTTATATTCTTCGATGTTCATTAATTTGGGAGGTTTTTGCATCGTCCCTGTTTCGTTTTCTAACATTGTTGTTTGAATAGCGGTGATCGGGGTACTTGGAGTAGCGAACGCATTATAGAAATCCTCGTCCATTTTCCAAGTTTGCGAAAAAATATCACAAACAGCCTAAAAAGCAAACTAGGGATGTCAACTGTTCACAAAAGCGGACTAAATAATCAGATGAGCGAACCGGATGGGTCCAAATAAGCGATTCAAAAGTATGCCAGATAAGCGGTCCAAACACTTCTCTGTTCGAACGAGCGGTTCACAAAGTGTTCATAAGAGCGATCCAAAGATGTTCAGAAAAGCGAACCGACTGAGTCACCCGACCGAATAAGCGGTTCCCAATCGTCCGAATGAGCGGTTCCCAATCGTCCGGATGAGCGGTCCAACGATGAAATTTCGAGCGATCCAGATCACTCAACCGAATAAGCGGTCCAAACACGGTCCAATAAGCGATCCAAAACTGTCCAGTCGAGCGGTTCACACGATGTCCGAATAAGCGATTCAACCAATCGGACCTGTTTTTCCTTCGAGTTTTGGCTCCAAACTTTCAAGGGTTTGTCTCTATACTATCGTGCACAATCCCTGAGTTTTTCAGCAAATTTCGACCGTTGAAAGTGTCTGAATCTGAAAAAAGAGGTGTAGAAGACAGAAATTTTGATGATTTCCAGCTATTCTCTGTAGAACTCCTCCTCCTGAAGCTCTGATACCAATTGTAGGATCGTATCGCGACTCGAATGAGTCGATCAGAGGCGTTTTCGTCAATTACAGGTGCGGAAAACAAGTAATTAATGTAGGAATAGCTGGCAATTCACTTTAAACACTTTCTTTATTGAATTGACAGCAATTACATTCAGTTCTCGATCCAGCAGCACTTCGGTACGAGATTCAGCAACGTTACAACTGAGATCGCCCCTAAGGTATTTATAGGGTTCTGGAACCGCTTATTGGACAGGCCCAATAAGCGGCCCAGACATGTCACTCGAGCGGTCCATAAAGTTGTCATACAAGCGGTCCAGTAAACTTGCCGTTCGAGCGATCCACCCTAATGACATTCGAGCGGCCCAAACATTAATGGGCCTCATAAGCGATCCAACAACCCTAAAACTATACAATCTTATAATTTCTCGTATTTCATGCCCAGATCTAACATCTTAAGTCTATGACTCGATACAAGACGCAATCAGCAGATGTAATGTACCAACAGAATAACAAAATGGGTCAAAAAGAAGTCTCAACACATACTGTAATGGGTGCGTGAATAATGACTTTGGTATGAACCTGGTTGATTGGTAAAATTTTGAATATAAGCGTAAACCAAGTAACGGGAACACTGAGTAAAAGTCAAAAAACTTGGGTAATGAGTCATAATCGAAAGATGGGTGAACATTTTTTAAAACGGGTTGTAATGAAATGTAAGCCCAAAACGGGTAACGGGAGCGTGAATTACAATATAATAAGCCAGGGTAATGGGTTATAGGAGCAGAAATATTGCTCGGAAGGAAAACGATCGTAGTCATGGACTACGGTCGAAGTTAATGGATCTCAAACATGAAAATAAATGGTTTTCAAACATAAAAAGGGGTGCTTTGAAACCAAAAATATTTTAAAGAATGACACGAGTAAGGGGATGATCTACAGGATCACCATAACTTTCGGGCTAGAAACAGTGTAAAGGTCTACGAGACCAAAATGACCTTCGGGTCACGAATCAAAAGGAAAGAACATTAGAGGCCCCAACTTAAAGAGGTGAAAGCCTAAAGAAATAGCCTATGAGGCTAAATAAAAATGGGCTTATGGACTACTTAGGCAAAGAGAGGGAACCGGTTACGATTTCCCCGCGTAAAGTAAGAACAGTAAAAGAAGAAAATTCTAGGTTGTCAATTTCTTGATACGAGTAATTGACATAAGTTAAAGATAAGACGTTGAACTAAAAAATGGGTTTTAGCAAGAAACAACGTTTAAACAAATATAAATAGTATGAGATGGATTGGGAAACGGTTAACATTGAAAGAAACTTGTCTTGACACCAATAGATGCAAGAAAATAAATTTGAAATGAAATTTTCGAAAATGAAAAGTTTGATATAAACCTAAACATGGCGTGATGCAGTCACGACCAAAAAAAATTAAATAAAAAATAACATTGTATATGACCCCATTTTATCATGAGCTATGGGAATGAGGGTCATAAACGCTTGTGAGCCTCGGGAAGGCAATGTGGGTATACGTGAGTGATGGGCTACAAGGTAACCGGTGACTAATATGCTAACGGGCAAGAGCGGTCAAGGTTAAATTTAAATATAAAACTTGTTTAATACGCTTATCGATATAGGATTAGCGTGGAGTAAGCGTGTTGATAAACTCATATGACCGAGTTACCAAATGGCAACTCGATTAATTAAAGGGTACAAGATGAAAGTGACGGCCCATGAGGCCTTACACATAAAAGGGGCACGCGGGAAAGCATATAACAACCTTTGACCGAAAGATTAAAGGCCTTGAAGACAAGATGTCAACTAAGAGAAAGAGCAAGAAGGAAGTCGGGCACCATTTAGGAGTCTGAATGGCATTACCACACCTTCCTGGTAAGATTAGTAAATAATTAAAATATGAGCAATGCTCAGATGAAAACGAAAAGAAGTCCATTGGGTATAACTCAAGGAACTACGTAAGAAAGGCTTCGGGGGCGAAACCTCTTTAAGGGGGGTAGACTTGTAACACCCTAAAAACAAGTTTGTAATTAAACCATGTTAATATCGAAAAGCGAGTAAAATACCGTTAGTGGTAAAAGCTAACCTGGTAAACATTAGCATATAATTAAATAAACCTAATGCTAAATAAAGGATCGACGAATGCCTTTTTGAATAAAGTTTATAAAAAGAGCCCGAGACTATCAGTACGTGATCTATGTCGGGTTGTAGCATCCCCGAACTTAGTAGATTAAATTATCATGTTTATTGATAATTAACGGGTAGTAGTCAACTAGGAATAATTAACCTAGATGATTAATTGTATTGTTAGTAATAAATATTGGATAATATCCATATATAATTAAAATCTAAAACTTGAGGGGCCAAAAAGGGAATACCTAATGACTTGGTATATTAGGAAAAATTAAGATATAACACATATGGTGTGTGTATGTATGTCGATCTTCAAGAGGTGGAGACAAGGAAAACCCTTGTTCCACCAAGAATCATCAATTGAAGAGGAAACGATACCTCAAATTCGTGCTTGAATGTATATTAAGGATCACCTAGACAAGTGGATCATAAGGTATGTCTTAAAACCTAGATTGGTAAAAGTTGAAATTTGAAACAAGTAGGTTACTTGCAATTAAATTGTTGGATGATGATCTAAATATGAAATTAGGTATAGATGTATGCTTAATTTTGTTAAACATAAGGAAATTAGGAATATATTTGATATATGGTTACATGTAAATGATTAACTAGTAGATCTTGAAATGGGTTTTGATTATATAATGAAATTAATGATATATGAGTGTTTATAATCATGATACTTGTATGCATATGTAAGAAACTTGAAGAATTTAGAGATTCGAGTAAGTTATCATACATGACCTAAAATGGGTTTTTGTATACTATGAAATTGATGTTATTTTCATGCTAATATATGTTTGAAATCATCATGTGTATATGAATGATTAAAGTCCTTAGTTAAGTTTGAAAATTGAGTAAATTTCATACACATGATGCAATGGGTTGTTTCATGATGATGAAACAATCCCTATGATTCTTATATAATGAATGATAAATTAGCATACAATGAATATAAATTATGTTAACGTGATGTTAACAATCACATGAACTAGGTTGATAAATGTGGTTATACTGGTGGCCTAAGAATAGTGCCTACCGGGTAATTAACGAAATGCCTAAATGAGTGGTCGAACTAATTTGTGGGTTTGTATATGTTAATAGTCATTTGACTTTTAAAAGTCAAACTGACCTATAATTAGATCGAATGATAATTTTGATAAAAAATTCGTAAGATGGAATAGTCGTGATAAATGATGACTAATCTAACCATCTTGCGAATGATAAATAATAGTTTGACGCTTGACAAGCTAGGTGGTAGCTTGGGAAAAAAAAACGGGTCAAATGGATCAACTACGCGGGAAAAGCATAATGGGATGCAAGGTAAGTAAAGCTTACATTTTTAAAATGGTATATTTATTCATGTATATGATTAAGGACGGGGTGACTTAGTATTTGCAATAAGTATTTGAAATACAAAGTTCCGACACGGATTGATACGGGTCGGAACAAGTAAAAATGGTCAGAATCCATATTTGGTAGTAAAAAGTGTAAAATATTCGGACACGTGTTGACGAATAAACAATAAGTTTTGATAAAGATCACATTATGGTGTAAGCCATAATGAATAAAATGGTAAAATGGTAATTCGGTCACGTGTTGACGAATAAACGATAAGTTTTGATAAATATTACATTATGGTGTAAGCCATAAGGGATAAAAGGGTAAAAAGGTAATTCGGTCATGTGTTGACGAATAAACGATAAGTTTTGATAAATATTACATTATGGTGTAAGCCATAATGGATAAAAGGGTAAAACGGTAATTTATTCGTGTAATGACAAATAAATAAGGAGTTTTGAAAAATTACCTTATGGTGTAAACCATAATGGGTTAAAACGGTAAAATGGTAATTTGGTCATGAGTTGACAAATAAATATTGAGTTTCAAAAACAGACACCCTATAGCGTAAGCCACAATGGGTCGAACGAATTAAGAAATGACTATTAGTGATATAATCATACGGTGTAAACCGAAACGGCTAAATAGTGAGATGGTAAATAAATACCATCTCATAAAGATAAAATGGTGGTTTAGGCCAAACGGGTCAAATGGTGATGTCGTCACCATTTGACAATAATAACTAATGGTTGCTAGTCGAGTTTTACGTGTACAGAAAATTGCGTATGGTGGCGTTGCTATTAAAATAGAAATTAATAGTGCAAGGTTGTAAAACAAACGGGTCAATACTATGCCCCGAGCCAGGTTTGTGTAACGAGTCAAACTTTCAATAAGGGCTTAAGGTCCGATGAGAGTTAAATATGTCATGGGTGGACATTGGATTACCTAAGGTAAATTATATCTAATTATTTGAATAGTAGACACTATGTTCATAGAAACATAATAATTTTTACTTAGAATATTGATTAAAGGTGCTCACTTGGTCAAAATATGCTTGTAAAAGTCCTCCGTCATGGAAAGGACTAAAGTTGACCAAAATGCCCTCTAATTTGCAAATCGGGCAAACGAACCTTAAGGTTAGTTTGAAAATAAGTTTTATGATCGAGTGAATCCTTTTGATAAGTGTAAAAGTGAAAGGTATATGCCTTTTGGTCTAATGCCTCGAAATGGGCTTTTTTGTAAATTGTCAAACCGAAGAGTACAATTTGGAAAATAAAATTTTATCATATGAAGTCCACCACAAATATAGTTGTGGTGGAAGATAAATGAAAATCCTAGTGTGGGAATAGGAGGAATGGAAAGAATAAGCGAGATTTGAGCTTAGTGCTCAAATCTTGAAACGGGTCGAACAATTTCGTAAAGAAATATTGAGCTGAAGGTTTAAAAGATGAAATCTAGAGGGTGGATTTTGAGTCTAAATGATAGAGGACCAAATTACCATCGCGTAGGAAGAAACAGAAGGTTAAACGGATAAACAGTTTGAAAGTTGCCGTTGTTTTCGTAAAAAGGACCAAAACTTAAAAATCTGCAGCTAGGAAGTAACTTACGGTTAGCAACCACAAGTTATGGTTCAGAGCTGATGTCTTAGTTGTTTCATGCGTGCCATAAGCTACGGTACACCAACTGTAACCTACGGCGGGCTTCCCAAACTTAATTTTGATTGCTTATTTGTTGTTTATGGGTTATAAATCCAAGTCTAAGCACAAACGGGTCAAATGGTGATGTCGTCACCATTTGACAATAATAACTAATGGTTGCTAGTCGAGTTTTACGTTTACAGAAAATTGCGTATGGTGGCGTTGCTATTAAAATAGAAATTAATAGTGCAAGGTTGTAAAACAAACGGGTCAATACTATGCCCCGAGCCAGGTATGTGTAACGAGTCAAACTTTCAATAAGGGCTTAAGGTCCGATGAGAGTTAAATATGTCATGGGTGGACATTGGATTACCTAAGGTAAATTATATCTAATTATTTGAATAGTAGACACTATGTTCATAGAAACATAATAATTTTTACTTAGAATATTGATTAAAGGTGCTCACTTGGTCAAAATATGCTTGTAAAAGTCCTCCGTCATGGAAAGGACTAAAGTTGACCAAAATGCCCTCTAATTTGCAAATCGGGCAAACGAACCTTAAGGTTAGTTTGAAAATAAGTTTTATGATCGAGTGAATCCTTTTGATAAGTGTAAAAGTGAAAGGTATACGCCTTTTGGTCTAATGCCTCGAAATGGGCTTTTTTGTAAATTGTCAAACCGAAGAGTACAATTTGGAAAATAAAATTTTATCATATGAAGTCCACCACAAATATAGTTGTGGTGGAAGATAAATGAAAATCCTAGTGTGGGAATAGGAGGAATGGAAAGAATAAGCGAGATTTGAGCTTAGTGCTCAAATCTTGAAACGGGTCGAACAATTTCGTAAAGAAATATTGAGCTGAAGGTTTAAAAGATGAAATCTAGAGGGTGGATTTTGAGTCTAAATGATAGAGGACCAAATTACCATCGCGTAGGAAGAAACAGAAGGTTAAACGGATAAACAGTTTGAAAGTTGCCGTTGTTTTCGTAAAAAGGACCAAAACTTAAAAATCTGCAGCTAGGAAGTAACTTACGGTTAGCAACCACAAGTTATGGTTCAGAGCTGATGTCTTAGTTGTTTCATGCGTGCCATAAGCTACGGTACACCAACTGTAACCTACGGCGGGCTTCCCAAACTTAATTTTGATTGCTTATTTGTTGTTTATGGGTTATAAATCCAAGTCTAAGCACCATATAACTAACCTATGAGTTGTTATTGGTGTATAGGTGATAACTAGGACCTTACGGATGATGATCAAGTATAATGGACGAACCGAACATAACTGAATTTCAAGCTTTCGTTTAATTTCGTATTTTATGAACCGAATCAATTATGAACTTTGTAAGGGTTTTATATTTTATGAACATATTAATGTGCTAAAGTGTTTAAGTGCTTTAAACACTTATGAATACTTTTATTAAACCCGAAACATTGTATGAAAGTTTATTTTCATTATTTGTATAAAACGCAAAAAGTTTTTATAATTTCTCAATTATGTAAGCTTGGGTCTTACACCTCATCAGGGTGCCATACCTGCGTACGCACGCATGAAAGTGAGCCAAAATAGCGCACGAGCACCAGACTGCCTGTCCTGCGCGCGCGACAGAAGCTTCCAGACTTTAATGACAGAGCAGTTTTACTTCAGCATTTATAACAGACGAGTCAACGGTTTTGACTGAGATTTAAATGACAAATCAAAGTTCATTGGCGACATTTAATGCAATTTAATTCTCTCATTTAATTTGTTTTTATTGTTTCATCTCAGATGCTGTATAAATACAACATCACATATGTGACATTTGTACCTTTAGGACCATTGTACAATTCTGAGCAATTACGAATCTAATGAAATCTTGTGTTTCATATCCAGGACTGTATAATTACATGTGACATTTATACATATCAAATCTTGTACAATTTCGAACTCTCAAGAAGCTTTTCTGGAAGTTTTACATAAACTGTTACGCAAACGTAATCAGTTTAACACAACGTACACTCCGGAATAGTGACATAAGATAAACATACCCTAAATATCCTTTACATAACTTAGAAATAAGTTTTGAAGGGTTCGGTATGGCGAAAACAAGTTTATTTGGTCACATGGACTATTTGCGTCAAACTGTGAAAGTGTGCGGATTCGCGTATTTCTTACTATGGAACATGTACGCACATCTAAAAATATTTTTTTAGTCACTAAACTATTATATTTTAGTGATTGGAATGAAAAAATATCCTTCGTTGCGTAATTTGGAACGTTTTCGCGTACGATAAAGCATTCGTCGTAATTAAGCGAAAAACACAACCGTACAGCCAAACGAACCGACATCCATGATACTTCCGAGCATATTTCAAGTCCGCTATGCTTTAACGTCCTCATAGTACTTGAATTTTAGATTAACAGGGGTTATACGCGTAAAAATTCAACAAAATATGCTTCAGGGACCATTTCTACAAAAATCAGAAACATTGCTGATCTGGCTCGCGGGGCGCGACACCCTGAGGGTGACTTGGTCGCGGGGCGTGATAGCACGACCTGGGCAATCTTGCTGCACTTGTTTTTCTTCATGGTTTTCAATCTTGTGGGCAATCTTGTGTGATCTCCAAGCACAGAATCTGATCTTAGACACTTGTTATGATCATAATCATTCTTGTGCAACACTCAAGACATGTGGCATGATCTTGTACTTCATGAAATACTATAAATAGCAAGGCCTTCTTGCTCAAATCCTTGCTCATTTGCTCTTTCTCATCTAAATCACTCTAAGTGTAGTTGCTACCATCTTTGGATGCCTCCCATCTGAGTTTTCTTCATCCTAGAACACAAGTAAGTGTTCTTCCTAGTCTTGTTTATTTATTTTAGCTATTTCAAGCTAAAAGTCAAACAGTTTGATTTACTGTTTGACTTTCGGTTTAGACCATGAATTGGTCAAGTCAAAGTTCAATTGAACTTTGCAACGTGATTGTAATCACGATGGTTATAATCCCTTGTGATTATACCTACTGATTACCAAGTTTACTAGTCGAAGTGACGAGTCAAAGTTTCGGTCAAAATGCATGTTTATGTGCATTTTACGACAGAACTATTTTCGGGTATCAAAACACTTTGTTTTGATACCAAATCAGTTTTTCAACTTAGTTAAACATGTTTTGACATGTTTAACTCGTCACTTCTAGTTTAGTGCTTATTTAGGGTCGTAAGTCGAGCAGTTTGACCACCGCTTTGACTTTCAAATCCGACCCGTTTGGTCCATCTTAGGATCCGACCAAACACATATTTGTGACCATAGTTGTATAGGGAATAACCTCCTGAGGTTATACCTTATGGTCACTTCTTTTGGTTAGTTATATGATAAGTCGTTATTATGCCCTTTAAAAATGACCAAAATGCCCTTTTTGTGCATAAATTCTTTTTAAGCATATGTGACCAAACTTTTGACACCTAACCTGATATAATAACATTTTCAAATATGTTTGGGCATTTAAGACTTATCATAGGACTTGTTTAACCATCCGAACGCGTCGTTACGTAAATGACATGTTAAATTAAGTAGCGTAAACTACCTTAAGGAGTCATAACGGGTCAAAAGCACTTAGGATTACTTTCAAATCAGAATGTGGACTTTATTAAACCATTTCATATGAGTTCCAACACTCATTTGGTTTACAAGATCTCATTCTATCCGATTCTTATGTACCGTTACTTTAACATAGTTACCCGATGTTAGGACGCATTAGGACACGTTTCGAACCTTTGTTATCTCAATTGATTCAAGGACTATTTGCAATCCCAAGTGAGTACACAGTCCCCTCTTTTATGTTTTCAAATGTTTTGGGGTGATTCATATGTGCCTATTCACTATTTTCATCATTTCAAGATATATGATTTTACATGTGTAGGATCGTTTGCTGACCCGAACGAGTCGTTCAGAGGAGTTATGATCAGTTACAGGTGCGGAAAACAGGTAACTGACGTAGAAACAGCTAGCAATTCACTTAAATCACTGATTTGATCGATATTACAGCTTGTACAATCAAATGGAAAACGGACAGCACCTCGGTATCCGTAAATAAGAATTGTACATATGATTTCGCTCATAGCCTATTTATAGCAACATGATTCCGCTCGAGATTACCAACATACAGTTGGAGCGGAATAGCTAAGTAGTGATTCTGCTCGAAAATGTCCACCTGACATTTCAAGCGAAATTAGCTGTTGGAGCGAAATCAGCCACTAAACAACCTAAACTTTGACATTTTCTCGTACAACGTGCCCTGATCTAACAATCCTAGTCTAAGACTCGATACAAGACGAAGTCGACAGATGTATGCACCAACAGACTCCCCCTCAGATGTTGACGAGATGTATGCACCAACAGACTCCCCCTCAGATGTTGACGAGTCTTTTTCCAATCAGAGTCCTCAGGTATCGTAACCTGGCTCTCTAACACATAAGCTTCTCAGGATCGATCAACCTGTCTTTCTATCACTCAGCTATGTTCCTGCACGATCTCTACCTCAAAGTAAATTTAACACATTTTCACGTTTCAAGTATTAATGCATGCACTACTTCAGATTCCCTCTCAATACACACATGATGAACCACTTGTAAAAATAAGATTACCCATTTTAGCTTAAAATCATAAACTCCCCCTCACCACATAGTCATCATGTCTAGCACTTGGAATTTTGAAAATCAGCTTTCCAACACCAGTTGTCGAAAATCTTTTTGTATTTTTTCAAAATTTATGCTAAAACACACTAAAACTCTTTTTGAATTTTTGAAATAAGAGAAATGAAAATGCAGTAAAGAAATATTTACAGACAATATTTTTGTGAGTTCATGTAAGAGGATCATATCAGTTATTGAGACACGTCACTAACACCGTTAGGCTTTATTACATTTTAAGTTCTAAACAATTCACCTAGATTGTCAGTATATTTGTCCACTTAAATTTTCACACAAAGTTCAACTGATCCGAGATACGATATTAATGTCTTAAGCACTTGAACTTATCCGTGTGTCCCACTACTTGAATATACTCCCGTATCCAGATCCCAATATTCAATCTTACATGTGAGTATACCACAGATGATATCTGTAAAGGGGTTAAATTGCGAGGGCCGTGAGAGCTCAGGTCGATACTTCCGTATACGCAGAGAGATGACGGCTTCGACTTTCGGTGTGTCCCCTTTAGTGGATCTTTTATTACAACAGCAGTGACTATCAATTTTATTGTTTCATCAACTTACTGAGGGCAGTGCTATATTTCAAGCTTTTTGTAGAAAGTATTTTTCGGGGACTAGGTCAGAATTTCCATTCAGCAGAAGTCCCGGAATAATACCCCAGATATCACTGAGCATAAAGACCTAGTATCTCAGAAAGAGGGACCTTTCAAACAAGATTTCGGGGGTTACCCATATATCCAAGAAGTTGTTCCCCACGAACTAAGCAAGTTTGAATTTTTAGGTTTATATCTCGTCACAATCTACTAAATGTGTAAAAACCTACTGACATATCCGCAGTGAGATTGTTTATCACATTTTTACATTCCAATTCTTTAGCATGTTGTGACAGTCCACTGATGTACTATCATTTCCTCTTTTTATACAACAAAACTCATTTTTGAATTTTATCATGTTTTTGGCTTTTTCAAATTTTCTAATATTTTTGGATTTTCTGAAATTTCTTACTCCCCCTAAAATGCAAACACATTAAAGAAAATTGAAAACAAACTATACAGAAAATTGACAACCGATATCAAATCGCCTCAATTCGCCATCCACTTGGCATAGATAATCAGAACTCCCCTTTCAACAAACTATTTTCTCATTATGATTTCAAAACACTTAAGTTTGTTTTAATCAAAATGATTTTTCCGGAAAATAAGTTTGTTTTTACCACTTGTAGGTTTACCATTAGTAGATTTGAGGATATGGTTCATCATCTTGTCGTTCAAACACATATATGAAGATTACATCAAGTTCAAACTAATGACCTTGACGAATCACTTGTACCACTTGTAAAAACACAAACAATACCAATTCTAGGATTATTACATCTACATAAACCATTTTACCAACTCAGATGCCGATTCCTGCTTCGCAATTACCCACCTGGAAGCTCCGGCAAGTCCACAATCTGTCAAATTTAACAACCTTTAAGATTCATTTTACACAAGCAATTTTTTTAACAAGAAAGATGCCGATTCCTGATCCACGATTACAAACTTGAGATCTCCGGCAAGTCAGGTGTTTACTCAAAGAAAATGTCCACCCAAGCCTGACCAGCCATGGGTGATTTCAATTCAGATTTAGTTGGGGTGTAAGTTGCTTTCTTTGTAGCATAGAATTCTTTTACCCCTTTAACCTTCTTATCGACCATTTTTCCGAAAATTTTCTTTACATTTCCATTAAAAGCTTTCTCAACATCAAAATTATCCTTTCCAACTTTTCGTTTAAAATTTTCATTCCTCAATGGTGGAAAGTTCTCATCATCCATTGAAGGAACTGAGTTTTCATCACTCTCATCAAATTTTGGCTCCTCTGATTTTGTGGAATCAGATTCATCACCAGATTTTACTTCAGATTTTTTAACAACCCATTTTTGGTTTTCAAGCTTCATACTTCGTCTGTAAAATCTCTTAGAACATTAACCAACTTCATATGTTGAGCTTTTAAACACTTTAAACTTCTCAGTTGGTGGTTTAGTTTTATCAACAACAACTTCTTTCAGTTTTCCAGAAACTCCCTGTTTTGTCTTGGTTGATTTAGGACAGTTCCATGCAATGTGACCAACTTCATTGCATCTAAAACAGGTTCTGGTTTCTTTTCTCTGAACCCCATTCTTCTTTTTCTCAGCAAGAAATTCTTGATTTGTTTGTCTCCAGAATGAGCTCTTCTTTTTTTCTTTAGCAGACGGACCTGAAACAAATTTTGTATTTTTAGAAATTTTCTCATTTTGTTAGTTTTCTGGTGGAATAAAACCAAGACCTTTATTTTTGAATTTACACTTATGGTTTGATTTCTTTTGAAGATCTAAACCATGACTGTAATTCTTTTTCTTGTTTAGCCGCTGTTGAACTCTTGAAGTGTATTTTTTAGGTTTGTCAGTAAGATTTAAATCTATTATTTCAGAAATATTAATTTCTGTCATTTTGAAAACCTTTTTGATCAATTCAAATCGAATACTTCTTATTAGAAACTCTTTTTCAAAATATAATTTGTCAGAATCATTCAAAGTATATGCAACTTCAAATGTCTCGTCATTCAAATTAGATTTTGACAACAGAAATTCTTTGCTATAAACCCGTTTTCCTGATGATTTTGAACTCTTTTCGGACGAACTCGAACTCCTGACAGACTGACACGAACTTTCGGACTCGGATTTTAACTCTGACTCCTCATCCTTATCCAACACCTGATCGACCATTCTTTTTATTATTCAGACTCATGATCTGTGTCGGACGCAGTGAACGTGACGTCAATGTTGTCTGGTAATAGATCGGTTAGCTCAGATTCTAACTTTAGATTAACTGCCTTTTTGACTTGTTCCTCATTCAGTTTTCTAGGTGAATACCCTTCCCATACTGGAGGCGGACACTTGTTATAAAAGACACTCTGTTTCTTACCAGTATCCATTTTCTTCTTAGACTTCTTGTCTTCATCTTTAAACGCCTCGAAACCTGCAACAGTAGGGTAAATTCTGTCAATTAAGTAATCAGAACTTGCATAACTTCTTAGTAAACGTCTGATTCTTTCATTTTCAACTTTTTCACCATCCAACTCTTGCTTCCATTTCGCACATTCTTCAATGTAGAAATTTATCTCTTTTTGCTTTGACATCATCGTTGCATTGAACATTTTCAACGCTTTTTCTCTTTCAGTGTTTGTTGTTTGCAAACTATTTACTGTTCTATTCAACACATCATAAGATTCTTTCAAATTCTTCACATCGAACAGCAGCTTTTCTTTCAACTTTTCTGATTCAATAAACCTTGCATCTTTTTCCTCACACTGTTTACATGATTCTAAACATGTAAGACAAGGTTTTGTGACTTAAACAATATTTTCTACCTCCACAATCTTCTCAACTTCGACAATCTTTTCCACTTCAACTATCTTCTCAACAATCTTGACTTCCTTCATCCTTTTTGCAGCTTTTCTCTTTTTTAGTTTCTTCAATTTTTCTGCAAAATAAAATTCAAAAGTGTCAGAAGATAAATGAGTTTTTCCAAGATTTATCTGTTCAATCTCTTCATCATCACTTGTCTCTGATGAACTGTTTTCAGATTAAACAGATCCTTCATCTTCATTTTTCTCTTCATCAGATAACACTTATATCCATTCCTTCAACATTTCTGGCTTTTGAACAATCTGAGCAATGAAAGCTTGAACATTTGAATCAGCTGGAATGTACTTATCCCAGCTAAAACCTTCAGCCATTTTCTCATCATCTTGATCAATAATGCCATAATAAGCTTTCTTGTTTGCATCCTCGATCATTTTTCCATGTGCAGTTTGAGTTTCCTTTTGTTGATGTGGTTGATGAGTGATTTGCTGATATATAGACTTCCGATAGTAATCATCTTTGCAAAAAGGATTCTTTGCTTCACTAAACTCCTGATTCTTGCACTTTCTTTTGAAGTGACCTTTCTCCCTGCAACGAAAACAAACAACTTTAGATTTATCAAATCCTAGATTAGAAAGATTTGCATCCAAGAAATTATTTCTTCCTGTAATCATTTTAAATTTTTCTGCTCTCCTCAAAACGCTTGCCAAAGCCCATTTTATATCCATAAGTTCCAACTCTTCTGCATCTATATGGTCATAATCTTCCTTTGTTAGCATCGGGTTACCAATCTTTCTGGCTATCAATCCTTCATAAGATTCCAAAGCAGTCACCAATAGACCCATGTGATTTTTCACCACTTCTTCAGAAAAGTTTTGACCATTTTGAAGATGTAAAGCTACATTTCACTGAATCATATGCCCGTTGCCAACACTTGCACTTTGAACACTTGGGGGATTCACATTTGAAAAACCACCAGTGTTGACTGAACTTTGACTTCCTGTTCCAGATTGATTTCCTGCACTAAATGCGGTTTGAGTCTTTGGACTGGCTTCAATTGTTTGAACATTTCCTTTATAGTACAATTTGATGTCTTGTTGATGACTTGAGTTGTTCATTCTTGCAATCTTCTGCTGTTCAAGATCTTGTGCCTCAAGTTTTTCGATAAACTGCCCAATCGACAACCTACTGAACTGTCCGGAATTCTTCAGAATCATGAGATATGTACCCCATTCCTTTTGTGGTAAAGCATCAGCAAGCTTTTCAACCCATTCTGCTGGAGTTTTAGTAATCTTCAACTGAGATATAGTGCGTACAAGATGACAATATCTCTGAATGAGAGTCTTTGTAGTTTCACCAGGCATGCTAGTAAACAGCTCAAACTCTTTTTTTAGTAATGCTGCTTTGCTTTGTAACATCTCTGTACTTCCCTCAAATTTCTTCTCAAGAGCTTTCCAAATCGAAAATGCATTTCCATCATGCTGAAGTAAAACGAATATATCCTCTTTGATGGCTTGTTGTAGCAAACTTATCATCATTTTCTCTCCTTTGTAACTCTCTCTCTCTCTTGATCTGAAAACTCCGAGATAATTTTATCAACGTTCATAGAAGCCTGTGGTCTAATGTATGCAGTTTCAATGCTTTCCCACGCTCTTAGATGGTTTGCCTGAACCCAATTCTCAAACCGATTCTTCCAAACATGGTACTCTTCCATTCCCATAAGTTTCGGGGGTTTTTGCATTGTTCCGGTTTCGTTTTCTAAATTCATATTCTTAGCAATGTCAGCCGGAGTGGTCGGGGTTGTAGCAAATGCGTTGTAAAAATCAGAATCCGTGTTTCAATAGCACGTTTTCCAAAACTTCTTGTTTCAAGCGAAATCACTAAACAGAGCAATATCGAGCGAAATCACCCAAATAACTTTTCAAGCGAAATCCCAAGAAAAACAGCTTTGGAGCGAAATCACAAATCTATATCATGGAACGAAATTAACAAGTATTTTGAAGCGGAATCAGTAACTTTGTATCTTGGAGCGGAATCAGCAAATATTTGGAGCGGAATCTTAAGTTTTGACAAACTGGAGCGGACTCAGTAAAGACTTTTGGAGCGGAATCTTAGAAATTGTATTCTGGAGCGAAATCAGACGCAGTTTCGAGCGGAATCAAATATGGTCTGTTCGAGCGAAATCACTTCGGGGGTCCATTTTGTCCATTTTTAGTCCGATTTTATCAGTGAAACTTTCAAGGGTTTGTTAATGTTCAATTTTATACAGTCAGTGAAAATTTGAATCGGTTTTGACCGTTAAATCTCGTTCTGTTGAGGAAAGAAAGTGTAGAAGTAAGAAATCTCAATGAAATATAGCTAATCTCTGCAGAACTCCTCCTCCCGAGCTCTGATACCACTTGTAGGATCGTTTGCTGACCCGAACGAGTCGTTCAGAGGAGTTATGATCAGTTACAGGTGCGGAAAACAGGTAACTGACGTAGAAACAGCTAGCAATTCACTTAAATCACTGATTTGATTGATATTACAGCTTGTACAATCAAATGGAAAACCGGCAGCACCTCGGTATCCGTCAATAATAACTGTACATATGATTTCGCTCATACCCTATTTATAGCAACATGGTTCCGCTCGAGATTACCAACATACAGTTGGAGCGGAATAGCTAAGTAGTGATTCCGCTCGAAAATGTCCACCTGACATTTCAAGCGGAATTAGCTGTTGGAGCGAAATCAGCCACTAAACAACCTAAACTTTGACATTTTCTCGTACAACGTGCCCTGATCTAACAATCCTAGTCTAAGACTCGATACAAGACGAAGTCGACAGATGTATGCACCAACAACATGCATAGTACATATCCTTTGACGAATTGAAACTGTTACCTATGGCTTAAATATTGATTTTCAAAGTTTTTAAGACTATTTGCTGGTGCGTATTTATACTTATACATTCATTAACAATGATCAAGCCGATTGGTAGTACGATATAGCACTATAGGACTTGACACCCCATTCCCGTTGTAAGGAATGTCAGAAACCAAAGTTTAAACCAAATAAATTTTCCCTTCGTGGTAAATCTACAGTCACCAAAGTGTAGTTTGATACACTAGGTTTGAATGTATTACCAAACGTCCACAATGTGTATTACAAAGGTTTCCCAATTAAGCCATAAAACTTATCTTTTATTGATTTCCTAAAACCAAAGTATATTTTGATATACTACCAAATCACAATTTAAGTATATTTCGATATACTTCCAAAGCAGAGTTTGATATGCTCCCAATGTGATATTGTTTACTAAAGTATAGTTTGATATACTACCAAATCACAATTTAGGTATATTTCGATATACTTCCAAAGCATAGTTTGATATGCTCCCAATGAGATATTGTTTACCAAAGTATAGTTTGATATACTACCGACTCTGTTATTTCCTAAACCAAAGTATATTTTGATATACTAGCTACCAAGGCATAGTTTAATATGCTATTTTCAAACCAAAGCATAGTTTGATATGTTATTTTCAAACCAAAGCATAGTATGATATGCTATTTTTAATCCAAAGTATAGTTTGATATACTACCGATGCTTTCATTCCTAAACCAAAGTATACTATTATTACATGAACCAAAGTATATTTTGATATACTATTAATCCAGCAATTTCAAAACCAACGTATATTTGATATACTACTTATTCTATTATTTCAAAACCAAAGTATATGTTGATATACTACTTATTCTATTTGTGACAACTGTGCTCTGTAATCGACGAACAATGTGTTCTGATGTTATTATGTGTGTATTATATTTGGTGATTTTGTGACTCGATTCGATTCCGATTTCAAGCTTTAAATTGCTTTCTTGAAAGTTATACGCAAACTGGTGCGTAAACATCATCAGTTTAACGCGATAAACACTCCGGGATAGTGAAATAGGCTTAACATACCTTAAATAACCTTCACATAACTTAGAAATAAGTTTTGGATGGTTTGGTGTGTCGAAAACAAGTTTGTTCGATCGCAGGGACTATTTGTGTCAAACTGCGAAACTATACCAATTTGTATAGTAACGAACATTCCGGAACTTGATCATAAGTTAAACATACCCTAAATATCCTTTACATAGCTTAGAAATAGGCTTTGAGGGGTTCGGTATGCTAAAATAAACTTATTGGTCATTCAGGGACTAAAAGCGTCAAAAAGTGCACAAGTTTGCATTTTCGCGCATATCTTACGTTCTGAATATATCCGGACACCCAAAAATTTATGTAATCATTAAAATATTTTATTTTAGTGATTGGCATGGTAAAATTCCATTCGTCGCTTAATTTGGATCGATTTTGCGTTCGTTACGACTTCCGTCGTAATTAACCGAACAACGCGATCGTACCACCCAACGAACCAACATCCGAGATATTTTTGAGCATTTTTTGAGTTTCCAATACTTTAACCTCATTTTAGAGCCTTGAAATGAGGTTAACGGGGCTTAAACATGTCAAAAATGGGCCGAAATGCATGTTTCTAAGCTGCAGGGACTAGAACTGACAATCTACCAAACTTCCTCAGCCGGGGCGCGTAGGCCTTAGTAAAACCTTACGCGGGGCGCGAGAGCCTATCAGACAAAAACATTGAATCTGGTCTTTTAGCTAATTTTTGACGGTTTTGATCAGTGGATTTCAATGCTAGGGGTTGGTTTGTGTGGGGAAGAAGTCCCCCAATCGGTCCTTAACACTTGTATGACCTAGATCATGCCCTCTTCTTCAAGAAACGATCCTAACGGTTTGCGAAAAACTATATATAGCCCAACCATTTCATTTGTTCATTGCTCATTTCTCTCCTCTCTTCTCTACAATCTGGTTTGGGAGCTCTCTCAACTGATTGGAACTTGTTTTTCTTGTAGAAAAGATAGCAAGGACCCATAGTAAGCATTCTTTCATTCTTTTTATTGCTTTCCTAGTTTGAAAGTCAAATATAGTTTGACTTTCAGCTTCGACCACGAGTTGGTCAACGAGAAGTTCGTTTGAACTTCGCACGTGAGCGAAATCACGATGGTTATAGTCCTTAGTGACTATACCTACTAATTACCACGTTGACTAGGTGTAGTGACGGGTCAAAGTTTTGGTCAAAATGTGTTTTAGCACGCATTTTGCAACGGAACTACTATTAGGTATCAAAACACTTTGTTTTGATACCAAATCAGTAGGTTAAACATGTTTTGACATGTTTAGCTCGTCACTTTTAGTTAGTGCTTGTTTGGAGTCGTAAGTCAAGCGGTCTAAACCACTGCTTAGACTTTCGAACTCGACCCGTTTGGTCGATCTTTAGGATCCGACCAAGCATGTTTAGCGACCATAGTTGTATAGGGAATAACCTTCCGAGGTTATACCTTATGGTCACATAGTTTAAGTAGTTGTATGATAGGTAGTTTATGTGCCTTAGGAAAATGACCAAAATGCCCTTTTTATGCATAATTGGATTTTAAGCATATGTAACCCAAACATTTGTCACTTAACTGATTATACAACATAATTAAACATGTTTAGGCATATAATACTTGTCATAGGACTAGTTAGACGTCTCGAACGCGCATTTGCGCGAACGACGTGTTAAAGTAGCGTAAGCTACCTTAATGGGTCGTAACGGGTCGAAAGCACTTAGGTAGGTTTCAATCTAGTATGTAGGCATTGTTAAACCATGTCATGTGAGTTCCTATAACTCATTTTGGTTTACAAGACCTCATCCTATCCGATCTTCCGACTTAGGTCCCGTTTATTTATATAGTTATTAGGTTGCCGATTGATTCCGTGCTCCCTCTAGCTTTGCTTGGTTGTTGTTCAAAGACCACTAAGCATTCTCAGGTGAGTACATAGTTCCCCTATTTTACTGTTTTCAATTGTTTTGGGGTGATTCATATGTGTTAAATGATTTCGATGTTTTAACGATGGTTTTTGAAAACGATTAAAATGGTTTATATTAAATTAATAACGATTTTGATAAAGTGAACAAACTTGTTGGTTGTAATTACATAACGAATAACATTCATTAGTTTTGGCCAAACCGACCAGTATTAGGTTATGGTACCATAGGATCTGACAAATCCCATTATCAGACTGCACCCATGGTTATGTGTGGGTTAGGTGGGTAGCGACCGAATCTGTGATTGTTAATTTACCCCTTGGTGGTTTATTAATGCGGAAGGCGAGATAGTCGAGTCACGAAGGTTTGAATGTTATTAGCGAGATGACCAAAAGTAGTTTCACTATTAAAACGAGTTAAACGATTTTGGGATAGGTTAAACGATTTGAAACGACTTAAACGAGATAAACGATTTGGTTAAACGATTGGTTTTGGGATGTGATTAGATAATGGGACAGGTGTAGCATGATAAAAGCATGGTATATACGCCGCTGTTACATCTTATATATAAATGCTCTTATCATATTACATTTTGTGTCATTATTTAGTTCACTGGGGAAACGATTTTAAAACGATGTCACACAATGAGGTTTTCGAAATGCTATAAACCATACGAGTTTTATTAATGAGTTTTTACGAGATGTTTTACAATTTGATTTGATTAAATAAATGTTTTGGGTTAAGAATCATGGCTACGAGATTTTATAAATTATAACCAACTTGATTTGAGTTGGTTAATTATGTCGCAATACTATATTTTTCAAAACTAGGTTTTAGTTAAGTATTGCAACATGTAAACTAGCCATGAATCTGACACTCTCATAAGACCTAGTCTATAACCTTCCTAGGACCCTAACACAAGATTCTTGTGTTTAGATCTTAAAATAATACCGTCACCTATCCTTAGGTGATAACCATAACGAGAACACAATAATAAATCCGCTTTGAAAATTAATCATATGTTCTCGATGATTGATTACTAGGTTTTGAACCCTCTGTTATAAGGTTTTGAACCCTTCCAGTTTGATTCATCATTGGCTTTGTGCCTTCTGAGTTTTCAAAATCTCGTCAAAGTTTGGGTCTAAATAATGTGAACACGTGCAAACTGGAAGAGTGAATGCATGTACACTGAGTTTTCTGTCTAAAGCTAGAGTGTTCGTACAAATCCGCAGTATCGGACCAGTCACTCTTACCTGGGAACTCTTGGGGTGAGTGTTCACTTATAGGCGAGCATGTCTTCAGTGATACATTAATATGACCAATTTACTTTGATTAGTCACCATCTCATTTGTTTGCCTTAGGTAACAAATAAATGATCGCAATTTTTATGCGTTGTCATTCTGTTTTGGTTACCTGATAACATTTCATTCATTTCTTCCTATGTCTTCCATTTCCTCTAGAATGTCACTTCATAGCAACGACGCTCAGATGTCCGAACAGGCTACTAAAGTTGCCCAACGAATAGGCGAAGTAATCCTGAAGACTACTGAATTAGCTGTTGCCATGTCATGTCTCCAGGATGAAACCACTAGAGAAGCATCAAAGGAAGCAGAAGCCAAGCCTTCAAAAAGGTCAAAGAAGCATAAGACCTCAAAGAATCCTCCAGCCGTTGCACCAAATCAAGAAGGACCTGGTCAGGTGGCAACACCACCAGCCAAGAAGCGGTACTTTGGAACTGCTCCTTTCTGCAATCGATGCAATGGCCATCATCCGAATCAAGCACCTTGTTTCAAATGTACCCATTGTGGACGATGGGGACATTTGGTTAACATGTGCCGCTTTGTCATCCAAAATAAAGCTGTTGCAGGTCCTACTGTTGCTCGAGCACCATACGAAGGAACAGCCCCTTTGTGCCATCAGTGTAACCTCCATTACCATGCTAGTGTCAAATGCCAAAGATGCTTCAAGTGTGGACTTGTTGGTCATTTGGCAAGAGACTGTCGTTCAGTCGCTATGTTAAACCAAACTATTCAGAACCCTGTTCAACTTCAAGCAGATCCAGCACAAGCTCATTTTCCTCTTGGAACTTGCTACTTCAATGACGAGACGAGTCATTTCAGGGACAAATACCCAAAGTTTGTCAATGCAAATCTGACCCACGGATGAGCATTGGGCTGATTAGAAGAAGCTGATGCTTGAAATAATTAGAAACTTATGCTTTTGTATCTTTTGTTGAACTCTGAAACAACCTGTTTAGTTTAGAAATAAATCGTTGTTCACAATTCTGGTGTACAAGTGTAGCTACATGTGTGTATGGCATACCCCTATAATACCTACACCAAAGAACTATGTTCTTTACAAACTACTCTTGTAGTTCTCCCATTCATGTGATCGCTCATGATTTCCTCGAAAATTCTAAGTACTCGTTTCAAGAAACGAAGTACCGAATATAAGTGACATTTTGAGTAATCACTTTAAATCCTTGGTTAGATAACTAAGGGTATTACTTTTTTGACCTTATACCCAACCTCCAAATTCTGCTTCATATGTCACCTTGGCAGATCTAGCACCTCAACTTCATGAGGATTCTACCTCGTGCGTTGACTTAAGCACGTCTAGTGCAAGGTTTCGAAGCGTCTCCTGCTATTCGAATTCCAAAATCCATATAGGATCTTATTATCTTCACAATTAGATCCTTGTGGATGATTATCGCTCAAATCGGAGCCCTTGATTGGATTCTTTGTACGCTTTAATACGTACGTTACAATTCAGTAAGGACAAAGCCGAAATTCTTATTAGGATCTTCCTATCTTCATAGTTAGATTTTAATATATTTAAAGTGCCAAATGAAATCTACGGATTGGATTGCTGGTATGCTTTAAATACCGTGCCTAAAGATAAAAAATTAAAGGTCAGGTTAAACAATTATGCGATTATGTGATTATGTGTTTCTTTTATGTTTTTGTGTAATTTGAGTTTTCCGATATCCAAATCCTCGTAGAATCTTCCATATCTCCATATGAGGGATTCATAGTAGGATATCCAAAAGTACTACCTTAAATCCTTAATGGGCTTCTACGTAATATTTAAGACCCTTGGATTATAAGTACCATTCCATAATTCGAAAAAGACCCCTTGAGTGGTCTAGTTAAAAGATTGATTCAGAATCTGGTTAAGAATGGCATGTGATGATATAGCTGAAAGGACCCTATGGTGGTCCAGTCACACTCATCACAGGTTCGTTCATTTGGTTTTTCCCTACACATTATCAAATACACTATGTGGACTATGCAAGGAATTACGTAATTATGGACGCGTACAGAATTTTGAAATTCAGTGCACGGAAACCACAGTAAGATTTATCATGTGTAAGAACTGATAGTGGCAACAATAACGGAACGTGAACAATGTAATGGAGGTACGGTGGATGCACCGATGGCGCTTCATATACTTGTATATAAGTGTCCCTCTTACATTGCAAACATAATGTTATTAAAGTTACTAGAAGTTCAGAACCCTAACCAGTGTTGCCTTATCTTTTCGACTTCATGTTTCGAAATGCCTAACTTGTCTCAAAGTCAAGGCTGAACATCAACGACCTTCTGGTTTGCTTGTACAACCAGAGATACCGGTTTGGAAGTGGGAGAACGTTGCTATGGATCTCATCACTAAATTACCGCGTACATCTAAAGGTCACGATGCTATATGGGTTGTTATCGATCGATTAACGAAGTCAGCTCATTTTATTCCAATTCGCGAAGATCTATCTGCTGATAAACTTGCAAAGATTTATGTTGAATAGATTGTATCTCGACATGGTGTTCCTTTGGACATCATATCTAATCGTGATGCTTGATTTTCATCTCATTTTTGGAAGGCCATGCAATCTGCTATGGGAACCCAACCAAATCTAAGCACTGCTTATCATCCCCAAACAGATGGACAATCTGAGAGGACGATTCAAACTTTGGAGGATATGCTTAGAGCATGCGTGATAGACTTTGGTGGTAATTGGGATTCTCATCTGCCATTGATCGAGTTCTCTTACAACAATAGTTATCATGCTAGCACCAAAATGGCACCATTCGAAGCTCTTTACGGTCAAAAATGTCGTTCACCTGTCTGTTGGAATGAGATCGGTGAAGCTCAGATTAGTGGGCCTGAGCTCATTCCGGAAACGACAGACAAAATCAAGAAAATTCGCGATAATCTTGTGAGAGCTAGAAGCCGTCAAAAGAGTTATCCGGATATGTGACGCAAGCCCCTAGAATTTCAAATCGAAGACCATGTCCTACTCAAGGTGTCACCTTGGAAGGGAGTGGTGAGATTTGGAAGGAAAGGAAAACTTGCACCACGATATGTTGGACCATTTAAGATTGTTGAAAGAGTAGGAAAGGTTGCCTATCAACTAGACCTACCTCTAGAGCTTGGAAATATTCATCCAACTTTTCACGTGTCCAAGTTGCGAAGTTGTCTAGCTAACGCTAATCTTTACGTACCACTCGATGAAATCCGAATCGATGAAACGATGCACTTTGTCGAGAAACATGTGGAGATAGTGGATCGTACATTCAAACAGTTGAAGAACAAACGGATTCGTTTAGTCAAGATTCGCTGGGAATCCAAACATGGCCCAGAGTTTACTTGGGAACGTGAGGACCAAATGAAGGCGAAACATCCGCAATTGTTCTCACAAGTTTCCTCTAGTTAAAATTTTGGGACGAAATTTCCTAAAGTAGGGGAGACTGTGACAACTGTGCTCTGTAATCGACGAACAATGTGTTCTGATGTTATTATGTGTGTATTATATTTGGTGATTTTGCGATTCGATTCGATTCCGATTTCAAGCTTTAAATCGCTTTCTTGAAAGTTATACGCAAACTGGTGCGTAAACATCATCAGTTTAACGCGACAAACACTCTGGGATAGTGAAATAGGCTTAACATACCTTAAATAACCTTCACATAACTTAGAAATAAGTTTTGGATGGTTTGGTGTGTCGAAAACAAGTTTTTCGATCGTAGGGACTATTTGTGTCAAACTGCGAAACTATACCAATTTGTATAGTAACGAACATTCCGAAACTTGATCATAAGTTAAACGTACCCTAAATATCTTTTACATAGCTTAGAAATAGGCTTTGAGGGGTTCGGTATGCTAAAATAAACTTATTGGTCATTCAGGGACTAAAAGCGTAAAAAAGTGCACAAGTTTGCATTTTCGCGCATATCTTACGTTCTGAATATATCCGGACACCCAAAAATTTATGTGATCATTAAAATATTTTATTTTAGTGATTGGCATGATAAAATTCCATTCGTCGCTTAATTTGGATCGATTTTGCGTTCGTTACGACTTCCGTCGTAATTAACCAAACAACGCGATCATACCACCAAACGAACTGACATCCGAGATATTTTTGAGCATTTTTTGAGTTCCCAATACTTTAACTTCATTTTAGAGCCTTGAAATGAGATTAACGGGGCTTAAACGTGTCAAAAATGGGCCGAAATGCATGTTTCTAAGCTGCAGGGACTAAAACTGACAATCTGCCAAACTTCCTCAGGCGGGGCGCGTAATCCTTAGTAAAACCTTACGTGGGGCACGAGAGCCTATCAGACAGAAACATTGAATTTGGTATTTTACGGTTTTGATCAGTGGATTTCAATGCTAGGGGCTTGTTTGTGTGGGGAACAGGTCCCCCAATCAGTCCTTAACACTTGTATGACCTAGATCACGCCCTCTTCTTCAAGAAACGATCCTAACGGTTTGCGAAAAACTATATATAGCCCAACCATTTCATTTGTTCATTGCTCATTTCTCTCCTCTCTTCTCTACAATCTGGTTTGGGAGCTCTCTCAACTGATTGGAACTTGTTTTTCTTGTAGAAAAGATAGCAAGGACCCATAGTGAGCATTCTTTCATTCTTTTTATTGCTTTCCTAGTTTGTAAGTCCAGGAACTATCAACCGGATATCAAAATCACAATCACGAGTGCGGAATACTGATGAAAGTGATAAGAACAAGAACTTGAATGATTATAATCAAAGTGCACATGGTTTCTAGAGAACCGTCTGGTACACCAACACAGAAATCGAAAATGATAATGAAGAACCTCTCAACCTCTCTAAAATTGTCTAACAAATGTCTAACCTAATAATGACCTAGGCTCACCCTATTTATAGTTACATAGGGTGGCCTAGTTACAAGTTGGGCCAAGCCCACATGCACATTACTAACCAAACAAGCCCAAATCCCTTAATTAGCCCACATGGCTTATTCCATTACTATCTAACCCACTACAAGGCTACGCCCAATAGCCTATAATTATGTTTGATAAAGATAGGCGTAAACCTACACCATTATAGGGCCTTACAATATCCCCCTAGGTTTATGCTGTCTTTATCAAACTGTCGTCTTCATTATGTTTCTGTGGGAAGATACTTCATCTTTTCGTCTTCAAACTTGGGCTCTTTTGTTCTTCTTACTCGTGATCAGCTTTGCTTGAAAATCTTGTTGAAAAGAATGCAAGCGGAGGATTCTCAACAACTCTTTTCTTTGTCAATGTCTTCAATTTCAAGCAGGTTCACAGGTACTTCTTCACATGTACTATCACTGTCAGATGATGACTTGTATCTGGTTCTTCTGACTCATGTACATCTTGCTATTCTGATGCTTCAAGCTTTGTCAGCAACCAACAGCATCTCAATCTTCAACAACCCCTGTTTCTTGATTTAACATTAAATTCTGCACATACTCAAAAATTCATAAGCAAACATTTTTGTGAAACAGAGGAAAGTACCACATGAACACTCGGTACATCCAAGTATTTGTACTTGGATTTCACAATTCAAATTTCATTCAATTTATGATGATCCATCAAATCTTCAAGAACGGTTAATTTTTAAAACAAATAAAACAAATAAACACTCTATTTTTGGATTTTTCAAATGATTTTTTTTAATCTAACGATATAAACTTAAACACAAATAAACAAAGAAACTAATATACAATTACAAATTGCAATGGGATCAAATCACAGTGTTTTAGGCTAGACTACACTTATCAACACTAATTTACTTTGGGTGATCCGAGCGATTACCAGTATGTTTGTCCCCTTAAACTTATCTCCCTAGGCCTTTTTCAAGTGATGGTCTGCAACTGATTTATCATGTTTTCATTTTAAATTTGTATGAACACTCAAATCAATCACGATCAATTCCCGGAATTTTAGATTTGAACAGACTATCATACGAGTAGTTTCCCTACCACATATTTCACAAGCCCGTTCTAGAATTCTGAAATCTTGACTGGGACTGGATTGAGAAGAGAAAAGAATAGATCAGCAGCAGAGATGGATATAATATTCAGATCAAATGAGATTTTCTCAGTTTGATATAGGTTTTTTTTTTCGGGTTTCTTTTGGGCACTAGAGGGCCTCTTTCGGGTGTAATTGATCTATAGCGCGACAACGTGCAGCTAGGTCAGCATGTATCTGGATGCAGCAGAAGCTGTCGTTGCCTAGCACCTCCAGGTCAGCATGTATCTGGATGCAGCAGAGGAGGTACACGAGTTGGACAGAAAAGATTTCAGAACTAGAACGAAATTGTGTGTATCGGGACATCACACACGCATTCAGATAGCCATGTCCTAATTCCAAGTGACCGATCTTTCCTGAGGTCATAGAGTAAATTTAGTGTTCTAAGCAGTACCAGTCAAGGAGTCCAGCCATCAGGATAAAGCCTACTAGCACATCACTCTGGAGTCAGACCATTTCAATATTGGTCTTACATGAGTCAGCCCTTAACCATAATGAAATTATTTCATTTCCCATGAATGCAACAAAATATTTTTGATTTTTCTATTTTTCTCTTTTTTTTATATTTTCTCATTTTCTCTATTTACAGATGGATATGTTTAGATATCCCCCTAAATTTGTGCGTAAATCTTACGCGCAAATTTACCTGACAAACGAAAACATATGTACAAAAGAAACACAAAAGAAAAATGAAAATATTTTTGTTGTTTTTGCATAACCATTCCATCATAAGATTTAAGACTAATCAATATCGAAATTAGAATATGAAATTCAAATGTGTACCTTTTTCGCTGATCTTGTCTTACTTACTTCTTTTATCTCCTTCAAAAGAAACATATCAACTGTAAAAATATACCTTTTGCAACAGTGAGATGTTACCCGTTATGTATCTGGAACAACCGCTATCAACATCCAAGGATTGTCAACAGCTCCTCCTTGGTTGTCCCTGAAAAGTAAGGAGATTAGTAAGACATTGGTGCCCAGGCCATCGTGGTCCTGGGTATACCTGAAGCATCAACATAAGACACTTCTCGAAAGCACATGTTCCCTTTAGATGCAAGGACTGGTGATGTCGCTGCTTTCTGTTTTGCCTTCCAAATTTGTTTAGGCTTCTCTAATTTCTTAGGAGCCTTGGGCAAAACAGTTTGCTTTTCAACCCTTTTATTTTTCAAAACTTGTTTAGGTTTCAAAGCTTGTTTTCGTTTAGCTTTTGCAGCATTCCAGTCCCCATCAGATGGTTTAACCTGGGGATGCTTATTCATCATTGCCTTAGGCTTTTCAACCTTCATCGGCTTAGAATAAGAGTTGTCCCTTGGTGTAACCCTCTGATGTTATGTATAGTATGGCACGTAGGGACGATGTGTGCAATTCCTAGCAATGTGACCGGGTATGCCGCAATTGTAGCAGGTCTGCTTCTTTACGTAAGGAGCATATCCCGATCCATTCCATCCAACCGATGCTGAGTATGAGTTATACGATTTGTTGGATGATTTGTTTGCAAACTGTTCAAACTTTCTCCTCTGCTTCTTATGTCCCTGTTTACAACAGTTAGCACATTCATTGGATTTAACATTTTCATTTCTAACTGTTGGCTTTGGAGGAACATATTTATTTGAAGGGCCTCTCAAAGCTGGCTCAGAAACAGCCTTTCTCACATAAGGAGAAGCATCAGCAGACAAATTAGATTTCTTAGAAAAAACATCGTCAACTTTTTGACACACAACGTCATCCTCCTCAACCCAATCCTCTACTATTACCTCATCTGCACATGAAGTAGAAGCATCAGTAACACTCACACACTTAACATCAGGGACTGGCCTTGTTGTTTCAACTTCGGACGTTGTGGGCTCAGTCACTGTTTCACTGCTTGATTCAGCTTAACCACCTGAGTTACATTCCTTTTGTAGTGGCTCTGCTGAATCCTCTACTGCTGAGTTAGCTGCTTCAGAAGACTCACAGCTGGATTCACTAGATTCAACTGATTTCAATTTCTCAGAATCAGTTGCTTCAGGTGATTCACATTTGGAGTCAGGTGGAGCAGGTGGCTCAGATTCTACTATTGTTGGTTCTGATTCAACTATTTCAGGTGACTCGTTACTAGACTCAGCTGAATCAACTAACTCTGACTTTTCACAGTTAGCTGTCTCTGAGGAGTCACATGACGAATCAGATGGAGCAGCTGAATCAGTTTGTTTGCGACACCATTCAAAAAACTCATTTAACATAGCAAACTCAAGATTGGTCGATTTAATTTGAGACTCTTCCCTTTTATTTTGCAATTCAGATGGTTTTTGAGAAATTGTTGATTCAGTATTATCTAACACTTGAAAATGCTTATCAACATCAGCATTTTTCTCAAAATTTAAAGTCTCTGTGTGGTTTGAAACTTCAGCAGGTTTCACGAAAGTTTTATCAAATGCCTGTTTTTCTAGAATAATTTCAGTTTTATCTGGCCTTGTGATTTTAACTTTCTTTGGCTTAACAGACTCAACCTTCCTATCCTCGGGCTTCCCATATTCCATTTCAGGCAAATCGGCTATCTCCTCATCAGTCATGGGAATTGAGGAATAGTTATGGTTGTATGGTGGGGGTATAGCTACAAAACCCAACCCCTTATTCCTCACTTCCTTTTTGCTATACTTTAACTGTTGATTTATCATTTTCTCAACCTTTTCACTTGAAACATCAAATTTTTTGAAATTAAACTCAGTGTTTTCAAAGGTCGATTTTAAGTTGTCTAATTCAACAGTTAATTTTTCAGATAGCTCCTTAAAGTGAAGATATCGACATTTTGCTTCGCTTAAATCACTATGCAACTGTCGAATGTCACGTTTTTGAGCCTCTACCTTATATGTCACACCCCCAAAATCCACCTGCGGATAACACCCGCTTTGAGGGCGTGACTGACCAGGATCCAGCCACAAATTATACTGAATAATTAAATTGATAACAAAAGTAATACTTACTAACCATAAGATTAGCAAATATCAAGTTCAGAGTTAAGGGTTTTAAGTTCAAACAGTTAATAAGTAGCGGAAGCATAAGTAAAGCAGTTTAAACAAAGTTCATAGTTCAAAATAAGGTAACACCCAACACAAGGGTGAACAGACACTACACGTTCCCAAGCAGCAAGCTCCTTCGTCACGGGTTACCTGCAAAGCATGCAGTAAGGGGGTCAACAATAATGCTGAGTGAGTTCACTAGTTGTCCAGTTTTAATTACCAAAAACTTGTTTCACCGGTTAATTTATCCGTTTATACATGCCATGGGGAGCTACCCCAAAAGTTAGCGACTAAACTGTTTTTCCAATACCGAACACTAGGTAACCGTTGCGTTTCCGCAGGATGCCCCGATGTCAATGTTCTATCATCATTGACGGATGTCTGAGTACATTAGTTCACGACCGATCCCAAACCAGGGCACGGTGTGAGGCTGGTAAACACCTAAATAGCGCTATCAACTAATAACCCGTTCGCCTGACCCCGGCGACTAATCGGTATTTGTAGTAGGGACTTGAGTGATAGAGTTTCGTTTAGTGCCGTTAGTTGCAATCCGTATAAACAGTAATTAACCAAAAGGTTTCCCAATATCCGGGAAAGAAAAGTAAGTTTTGTTCCCAATAACTAGGGAAGGTATGTAAGTGGTATCCCCTTTTCAAGGGGATAGGGTTGTTTTAGTCTCGTGTCCCAAACCACCGGGACGCATGCTTTTAAGTTGTGAACTCACCTTGGGTTGCTCGGTAGATTTAGGTTACTTGGTCAAACACGCTGGTCACCACGTCCTAACATGGTTACCGGTATAGGTCAGGTTCGGTGTACAAGCATTCATGTAAAACACATACTGGCACGTAACATACATACAAATAACCAGTCGTTGGGTTATTGGGCCGGCCTAAACAATTAAGCAGTCAACAGCAACACATAATCCAATCAACAGATAGCCCAAGTTAATCACGTATTGGCCCAATAACCAAAATGGACAGCCCAGTCGCAACCAGACGGTCTCGAGTCGCAACCAGGAGGTTTCGGCTTGTCATGCTGTGGTTGCGAGTCGCAACCGTGGTCTCGAGTTGTCACGTTGTGGTTGCGAGTCGCAACCGTCGTAGTCTCGAGTCGTAATCGGGTGGTTTCGACTTGTCACGCTTTGGTTGCGAGTCGCAACGGCGTGGTCTCGAGTCGAAATGCCGTGGTTGCGAGTCGGAAGCTGTCCCTTTCATGCACACGTGATGATGCAGATATGACAGTCCAATTTGTACATATGAAATCAGACCCAGATTAGGAAACTACCAATAAGGTTTCTACAAACACTTTTCCTAATCTGACCATTAAATCAAATAGATCAAACTTTGCCATTTTTAAACCCTTCAAACCACATTCAAGAAGTTCATCCTATATTCAAAGTTTTCTAGGGTTTTTATGCCAATATAATCATATATTTATGAACCAACATCACATGTTTATAACAAGATCATGATGCAAAAACAAGAAAACATACATTATATATCCGAAATCTTAAGTTTAGCATCATTATTTTGCAAGGAAACAATGAAGCATAGTATGGTTAGCCATTAACATTCTTAGATCATTATTTGTTAGTCATTTAAACATGTTATCAAGCTTTGTACACAAGGGTTTTTACATATAGTCAAGTTTCACAAATCATCCTAAAAATCATACAAAAACTACTAACCAAGCATTTCTTAGTTCATAAGCATTTTATTCATCAAGCATTCAAAGCATCATCCACACAAAATAGGACACTAACCGGTTAGAAGAAGAAGCCGAAAACAAGGAGAAAGGAATCGAGAAGATGGAGTGTCCGAGTGATGGTCTTGACCGAGTCCTTGTCCGAGATCCAAGCTTGAACCGAAAGAGGAAGAAGAGAATGGGTTGTTGTTGAAGGTTTACTAGTGAAAGAGAGAATAGGAGAAGTGTGGATGTGTGGTGTAACAAATGAGGGAAATGGGGAAAGTGGGGGATTTATATACAAGGGGGTTTTCGGGTTGGGCTTGGGGTTTCGGCCCAAACCGGTTACGGCCCAAAGGCCCACTCGAGACCGAGTGGCCCACTCGCAACCGCCCGGTTGCGAGTCATGGTCTCGACTCACATACATTTATATATAATACGTACATTCAACATACATTAAGCAAATAAAGATCACGTTTCCATTTAATAATATCATATATACACAAAATATTACAAGGTGTTCGTTTGGAAAAACCTAGAGTGTCACATTATCCCCAAGTTTTAAGAACTTTCGTCCCGAAAGTTAAGGCAGCCACTGCCAAGCTAGCGTGTTTCAACGGGGTGTCACATCATCCCCCCGTTAGTTTGGAATTTCGTCCCGAAATTCGGTTGTAGCTTCAGTGCTGGGGTTTTCGTTTGGGAACAACTGGGGATACTTGGACTTCATCTGGTCCTCCCGCTCCCAGGTAAACTCTGGGCCGCGTCGTGAGTTCCAACGAACTCGCACGAGAGGTATCTGGCTACGTTTGAGGGTTTTGATCTCTCGATCCATGATCTCAATCGGTTCCTCAGTAAAGTGTAGCTGTTCATCAATCGTCAGTTCCTTAAAAGGAATCACAAGTGTTTCATCCGACAAACACTTCTTCAGGTTAGATACGTGAAATACGTTGTGCACTGCACTCAGCTCTGCAGGCAAGTTCAATCTATAAGCAACCTTACCGATTTTCTCGGTAATTTCGAATGGTCCAACATATCGTGGATTCAGCTTGCCTCGTTTACCAAAACGAACCACACCCTTCCAGGGTGAGACTTTAAGTAGAACCCGGTCCCCGACCTGGAATTCTAACGGTTTCCTACGCTTGTCAGCGTAGCTCTTCTGACGGTCACGAGCTGCCGCCATGCGTTGCCTGATCTGTGAAATCTTTTCTGTTGTGTCTACCACCAGTTCTGGGCCTGTGAGTTGACTATCACCGACTTCCGCCCAGCAGAGAGGTGATCGGCATTTACGACCGTACAATGCCTCAAAAGGTGCCGCCTGAATGCTAGTGTGGTAGCTGTTATTGTAGGAGAATTCCACCAGCGGTAGATGTTTCTCCCAGTTCTTGCCAAAATCGATCACACATGCCCTAAGCATGTCTTCCAGGGTTTGGATGGTGCGTTCAGACTGCCCATCCGTTTGTGGGTGATAAGCGGTGCTCATGTCCAAACGTGAGCCAAAGGATTTGTGCATAGCTTGCCACAATTCGGAAGTAAAACGAGCGTCTCGGTCGGAAATAATAGAAGTTGGCACCCCGTGCCTGGAGACTACTTCCTTTAAATAGATTTCTGCTAAGGTAGAAAACTTGTCTGTTTCCTTAATGGCCAGAAAGTGTGCAGACTTAGTCAATCGATCTACTATCACCCAAATAGTATCATTCCCGCGTTGGGATCTAGGTAGCCCTGTAACAAAATCCATGGAAATTTGCTCCCATTTCCACTTCGGGATTTCCGGTTGCTGTAGTAGGCCTGCTGGTTTCTGATACTCGATCTTGACTCTTGCGCAGGTCAAACATTTGCCAACATAGGCAGCTATGTGGGCTTTCATGCCGGGCCACCAGTATGTGGTTCTTAAGTCGTGGTACATCTTATCTGAACCAGGATGTACTGAGTAACGGGACTTATGGGCTTCGTCCATCACAAGCTCTCGTAGATCCCCGTAAAGTGGGACCCAAATGCACCCTGCCACATAGTAGGCGCCGTCTTCTTTCTGTTCTAGTTGCTGCCTCGACCCTCGCAGAGACTCAGCCCTGATGTTTTCCGGTTTCAGAGCTTCAATCTGAGCATTTCAAATCTGGGTAGGGAGGTTAGACTGGATGGTAAGTTGTAATGCTCGCACGCGCTTTGGTACAGTGTCTTTCCGGCTGAGGGCGTCTGCCACAACATTGGCCTTGCCCGGATGATACTTGATGGCGCATTCATAATCATTCAGAAGTTCAACCCATCGACGTTGTCGCATGTTTAATTCCTTTTGTTTGAAGATATGCTCGAGACTCCTGTGATCGGTGTAGATAGTGCACTTGGTACCGTATAGGTAATGTCTCCATATCTTAAGCGCAAATATCACTGCTCCCAGTTCCAAGTCGTGTGTTGTGTAGTTCCTTTCGTGCGTCTTGAGTTGTCGGGATGCATAGGCAATAACTTTCTCGCGTTGCATCAACACGCAACCGAGCCCATGAATAGACGCATCGCAGTAAACCACAAATTCGTCCGTTCCTTCAGGTAACGAGAGAATAGGAGCACTGCAGAGGTTATCCTTAAGCCTCTGAAAAGCAGATTCCTGTGCTTCATTCCACTTGTAGGTGACGCCTTTCTGAGTGAGCGTAGTGAGGGGTTGTGCAATCTTTGAGAATCCCTGAATGAATCTGCGGTAGTAACCTGCCAATCCCAAGAATTGGCGAACTTCAGTCGGAGTCTTAGGGGTAGGCCAATTCTTTATAGAGTCGATCTTTGCAGGGTCAACGTGGATTCCATCCTTGTTAACCACGTGCCCAAGGAAATGGACTTCTCGAAGCCAGAAGTCGCATTTCGAAAACTTGGCATACAGTTGCTCATTGCGAAGGAGTTCGAGGATAAGGCGTAGGTGCTGTTCATGCTCTTCCTGACTTTTCGAGTAGATCAAGATGTCGTCTATAAACACGATCACGAACTTGTCGAGGTAGGGTTTGCATACTCGGTTCATGAGATCCATGAACACTGCAGGGGCGTTGGTCATTCCAAAGGGCATAACGAGGAATTCATAATGACCATAACGAGTTCTGAATGCAGTTTTGGAGATGTCTTCATTACGGACCCTTAACTGATGGTAGCCTGATCGCAGGTCAATCTTGGAATAGTAGCTCGATCCTTGCAACTGATCGAATAGGTCGTCGATTCGCGGGAGAGGGTAACGATTCTTGATGGTAACCTTGTTCAGCTCACGATAATCAATGCACATTCGGAACGTGCCATCCTTCTTCTTAACAAAGAGTACCGGTGCTCCCCAGGTTGATGAACTAGGACGGATAAACCCTTTATCCAATAGCTCTTGTAGCTGCGTCGAGAGTTCCTTCAATTCTGCGGGGGCTAGTCGATAAGGTGCACGAGCTATAGGCGCTGCTCCGGGAGCTAGCTCGATTTGAAATTCGACTTGACGGTGGGGAGGGAGTCCAGGTAATTCCTCAGGAAATACCTCGGGGTAGTCACGCACTACTGGAAAGTCTTCAATCCTCTTTTCCTTCTCCTGCGTGTTGGTAACAAGTGCTAAGATAGCGGTGTGCCCTTTTCGTAAACACTTCTGTGCCTTCAAGAACGAGATAACGCCGGAGATTTCTCCACCTTTGCCACCTTGTACAATGAGGGGTTTGCCAGAACGGCGAGGAATACGAACTGCTTTCTCTTGACAGAGGATCTCAGCGCGATGCTTGGATAACCAATCCATACCAATAACAACGTCGAAGCTTCCAAGAGTAACAGGGAAAAGGTCGATGCTAAATGTCCGACCAGACAACTCTAGTTTGCAGCCTTTGACCACATGTGAGGCCTCGATGTTTCTACCATTAGCTAACTCGACGATATGGGGAGAACTTAGTAACGAAAGCGGACGCTTAAGCTTCTTACTAATACGTAGGGACACATAACTAGCATCGGCACCGGAATCAAATAACACAGAAACATAACGATCATCGAGTAGGAACTTACCCGTCACGACATTGGGGTCATTCCTTGCTTCTCCAGCTCCAATCACAAAAGCCCTTCCTCTAGCACCATTCCCAGCATTGTTGTTTTGATTGTTGTTCCCAGCTCCCTGATTATTGTTGCGGTTCTGATTCAGTTCAGGGCAATCCTTCTTAAAGTGCCCTGTTGCCCCACATTTAAAACACGCTCGGTCGTTTCCCTGCTGTTGTTGCTGTTGGGGTTGTTGCTGATTCTGTCTTGCTGGGAACTGACTTCTACAATCCTTGGCTTCGTGCCCCATCTTGTGGCATCGCTGACACTGGCCCTTGTTACATACCCCATTGTGGTGTCTGTTACACTTGTTGCACTTAGGGTAGCTTCCCCGGTAGCCACCCTGTTGCTGAGTGCCTTTGTTGTTTTCAGTTTTCCTTTGCTGTGCTGGGGCCTGAGTGGGGTTAGCATCCTTGCTTTGACTTCCTTCCCACTTACGCTTGCTGTCACTAGAAGTTCCGACAGTGGCACTGATCCTTTTGGGCAATCTGCCCTCTTCTACGGCCTGATCAGTAAGTTTGTGAGCAAGTCGAACGATCGGCTGAATGGTAGTGTGGTTGGCTGAAGTTACATGGCTTCGAATCTCTGGAGCCAAACCCTTGATGTACAGTTCGATTCTTCGATACATAGGTCGAGACATGTTTGGGCAAAGAGCAGCATAGTCGTTGGACAGCTTGGTGTAAGTTTCAATTTCCGACCCAACCATCTTGAGCTCATAGTACTCATTCTCAAGCTTGTGGATGTCATCCCGGTGACAGTATTCATCCTTAATCATATCCTTGAAATCCTCCCACGCAGTAGCATTTGCAGTTTCCAATCCAAACATCTGAATCTGCGCCTTCCACCAAGAAAGCGCGCTTCCTTCGAGCGTAGCAGTAGCAAATTTCACCCAATTTGCAGGGGGACACTCGCAAACAGCAAAAACAGCTTCAATTTTCTCAATCCAATACAGAAGACCTATGGCACCCTCAGTGCCGTTGAAAGGGAGAGGCTTGCAATCCATGAAAGTTTTGAAAGTACACACTGGTGGTTGCGCAGGTGCATGCTGACCTATAGGGTGAGAAGCGAAACGTATAGGTTCAGAGGCGAAAAGTCGATGTGGCGGTAGGATCTAAACATCCTAAAACAACGAGCTTACCTATAGGGTGAGCTGCGAAAGCTGCAGCCACTGTGTTAAGTAGGTTAGTGAACTGAGCCTGAGTCATGTTGATGTTTCCCCTTCCACGTCCACTCATTGTCTTCATAACCAGAAAACACAATGTGAGGGTGATGCCGTAATGTAACGAGAATGAGATAGAAGAGAGAGAGGTGCATCTATCTAACTAGGCACACTAGTACGTATAGCATAACAGGAAACATAAAGCAAACAAGTAAGCACTGGTCCGAGCTATGAGGTCGAAAGTGTCGAGCCTTGCACTTGGAGTGTAGTGTCGTCGCGAGTCACGGGTTATAGTCTGGTTTTCTCCAAAAAGATTTCCCCTTTTTAAAACCAAATTCACTATAACTAATGGCTCTGATACCAATCTGTCACACCCCCAAAATCCACCTGCGGATAACACCCGCTTTGAGGGCGTGACTGACCAGGATCCAGCCACCAATTATACTGAATAATTAAATTGATAACAAAAGTAATACTTACTAACCATAAGATTAGCAAATATCAAGTTCAGAGTTAAGGGTTTTAAGTTCAAACAGTTAATAAGTAGCGGAAGCATAAGTAAAGCAGTTTAAACAAAGTTCATAGTTCAAAATAAGGTAACACCCAACACAAGGGTGAACAGACACTACACGTTCCCAAGCAGCAAGCTCCTTCGTCACGGGTTACCTGCAAAGCATGCAGTAAGGGGGTCAACAATAATGCTGAGTGAGTTCACTAGTTGTCCAGTTTTAATTACCAAAAACTTGTTTCACCGGTTAATTTATCCGTTTATACATGCCATGGGGAGCTACCCCAAAAGTTAGCGACTAAACTGTTTTTCCAATACCGAACACTAGGTAACCGTTGCGTTTCCGCAGGATGCCCCGATGTCAATGTTCTATCATCATTGACGGATGTCTGAGTACATTAGTTCACGACCGATCCCAAACCAGGGCACAGTGTGAGGCTGGTAAACACCTAAATAGCGCTATCAACTAATAACCCGTTCGCCTGACCCCGGCGACTAATCGGTATTTGTAGTAGGGACTTGAGTGATAGAGTTTCGTTTAGTGCCGTTAGTTGCAATCCGTATAAACAGTAATTAACCAAAAGGTTTCCCAATATCCGGGAAAGAAAAGTAAGTTTTGTTCCCAATAACTAGGGAAGGTATGTAAGTGGTATCCCCTTTTCAAGGGGATAGGGTTGTTTTAGTCTCGTGTCCCAAACCACCGGGACGCATGCTTTTAAGTTGTGAACTCACCTTGGGTTGCTCGGTAGATTTAGGTTACTTGGTCAAACACGCTGGTCACCACGTCCTAACATGGTTACCGGTATAGGTCAGGTTCGGTGTACAAGCATTCATGTAAAACACATACTGGCACGTAACATACATACAAATAACCAGTCGTTGGGTTATTGGGCCGGCCTAAACAATTAAGCAGTCAACAGCAACACATAATCCAATCAACAGATAGCCCAAGTTAATCACGTATTGGCCCAATAACCAAAATGGACAGCCCAGTCGCAACCAGACGGTCTCGAGTCGCAACCAGGAGGTTTCGGCTTGTCATGCTGTGGTTGCGAGTCGCAACCGTGGTCTCGAGTTGTCACGTTGTGGTTGCGAGTCGCAACCGTCGTAGTCTCGAGTCGTAATCGGGTGGTTTCGACTTGTCACGCTTTGGTTGCGAGTCGCAACGGCGTGGTCTCGAGTCGAAATGCCGTGGTTGCGAGTCGGAAGCTGTCCCTTTCATGCACACGTGATGATGCAGATATGACAGTCCAATTTGTACATATGAAATCAGACCCAGATTAGGAAACTACCAATAAGGTTTCTACAAACACTTTTCCTAATCTGACCATTAAATCAAATAGATCAAACTTTGCCATTTTTAAACCCTTCAAACCACATTCAAGAAGTTCATCCTATATTCAAAGTTTTCTAGGGTTTTTATGCCAATATAATCATATATTTATGAACCAACATCACATGTTTATAACAAGATCATGATGCAAAAACAAGAAAACATACATTATATATCCGAAATCTTAAGTTTAGCATCATTATTTTGCAAGGAAACAATGAAGCATAGTATGGTTAGCCATTAACATTCTTAGATCATTATTTGTTAGTCATTTAAACATGTTATCAAGCTTTGTACACAAGGGTTTTTACATATAGTCAAGTTTCACAAATCATCCTAAAAATCATACAAAAACTACTAACCAAGCATTTCTTAGTTCATAAGCATTTTATTCATCAAGCATTCAAAGCATCATCCACACAAAATAGGACACTAACCGGTTAGAAGAAGAAGCCGAAAACAAGGAGAAAGGAATCGAGAAGATGGAGTGTCCGAGTGATGGTCTTGACCGAGTCCTTGTCCGAGATCCAAGCTTGAACCGAAAGAGGAAGAAGAGAATGGGTTGTTGTTGAAGGTTTACTAGTGAAAGAGAGAATAGGAGAAGTGTGGATGTGTGGTGTAACAAATGAGGGAAATGGGGAAAGTGGGGGATTTATATACAAGGGGGTTTTCGGGTTGGGCTTGGGGTTTCGGCCCAAACCGGTTACGGCCCAAAGGCCCACTCGAGACCGAGTGGCCCACTCGCAACCGCCCGGTTGCGAGTCATGGTCTCGACTCACATACATTTATATATAATACGTACATTCAACATACATTAAGCAAATAAAGATCACGTTTCCATTTAATAATATCATATATACACAAAATATTACAAGGTGTTCGTTTGGAAAAACCTAGAGTGTCACATTATACCCATCCAGTTTCTTTTTAACTTTGTAGGTACTGGATTTGGTAAGTTGAAGTTGCATAGAAAGCGATTGAGCCTGTTCTTTAAAACCTTTCACTTTCTTTTTACATTTTTCAGTACAACAGACATCATCTAAACATACCTCAGCCTCAGAAGGAATGTAGTCGTTCATTTGAGCCGACATTTCTAAGTAGCAAAGCTGTGATCCCCCGGAAGTGTGATCCCCCCAAGATGTGATCCCCTGAAAAAGTGATCCCCCGAAAATGTGCGTTTTTTAATTATATCCTCAACACAAGCCCAAAGCGAGAACCCGTGTACTCGCTAACCCAAACCCTTTGCACGAACCAGCTTCCTGTACTGCGCCTCCAATCCTGTTTAAAACTTATCGCCAAAACAATAACCAAACCCCCTTTTTTATAATTATTATTTTTTTATTTAACTTTATAATAAACGATATTATTATTATTATTATGATTATAATTATTATTAATAATTTAGTAATGATTACCAAATGATTATGTTATTATTATTATAAACTAATTTAAAGAAACTAAACAATCAAGACAACTGTCAGTGCGTCTTCTTCGTTTCCGGAACCCTAAATCGAACGCCGTTCGTCGATAAACAATCCAAACCAAAACCCTAATCTTCAAACTCAGGCGCGGAGATGATGATGATTGTGATTTGAGTTCGACAGAGATGCGTGATTAACAATGGTGCACGGTTATAGGATTATAGTATGAAGGAACTGTCGACGGTGGTGATCGTGATGAATGACCGGTGTTCGGAGGTTGTCGGTTTACGGTGACGGAGTGAATGGAGAGGTGATCGGAGATGGAGATGAAGGATCGTCGGAGATGGTGTGCAGGGTGGTTCGTTGATGAAGATGATGACGGATGGTCGAAGATGAGTGATGTTGCAGGTTTTCCGGCGAACGGTGATGATACGAAGGTGACCGGAGGGTTTCGGAAGTGCACGGTGGTCAACGTGGGTTGCAGGATGTTTACGGTGATGATGTGAGCTTCAGGATGATGCTTGTTGGATCGCACAAGAATTGTAGTCGCACAAGATCAATTGATCGCACAAGACAAGTTTTAGCCGCACAAGAATTGTAGTAATTCACAATATAAATTGACTTTGTTGCACCGTTGTAGTCGCACAAGAAATTGTCGGTCGCACAAGTTGAATTTGAATTGAAAAAGATGATGATGATGATGATTGTTGCACACTACAAGACAGATCGCACAAGATTGTCTGCTGAATCACACAAGAAGAAATGAGATGCTGTTGACTTTGTAATCGCACAATAGCCTTCCTTTTTTTTTTGGAAACAATAAGCAACTTAATCCCGAAAATTAAGTGATTGATTTTGAAATTCAAATTTTGAGAGATTATTTCCAACAATAGTCTCCAAAAAATGAGCAAACAGAAACTTCAACCACGAAAACAGATCAAATCGTGGATTTTGAATTGTTCTTCGAGATTCTTCAACAATTTCTTCGTTCTTCGATCTTCAAATAATATCCGATTAAACCGAGCCTTCGTGAGACTACTTAGGCTCTGATACCAATTGTAAGTCCAGGAACTATCAACCGGATATCAAAATCACAATCACGAGTGCGGAATACTGATGAAAGTGATAAGAACAAGAACTTGAATGATTATAATCAAAGTGCACACGGTTTCTAGAGAACCGTCTGGTACACCAACACAGAAATCGAAAATGATAATGAAGAACCTCTCAACCTCTCTAAAATTGTCTAACAAATGTCTAACCTAATAATGACCTAGGCTCACCCTATTTATAGTTACATAGGGTGGCCTAGTTACAAGTTGGGCCAAGCCCACATGCACATTACTAACCAAACAAGCCCAAATCCCTTAATTAGCCCACATGGCTTATTCCATTACTATCTAACCCACTACAAGGCTAAGCCCAATAGCCTATAATTATGTTTGATAAAGATAGGCGTAAACCTACACCATTATAGGGCCTTACATAGTTTGAAAGTCAAATATAGTTTGACTTTTAGCTTCGACCACGAGTTGGTCAACGAGAAGTTCGTTTGAACTTCGCAACGTGAGCGTAATCACGATGGTTATAGTCCTTAGTGACTATACCTACTGATTACCACGTTGACTAGGTGTAGTGACGAGTCAAAGTTTCAGCCAAAATGTGTTTTAGCACGCATTTTGCAATGGAACTACTATTAGGTATCAAAACACTTTGTTTTGATACCAAATCAGTAGGTTAAACATGTTTTGACATGTTTAGCTCGTCACTTTTAGTTAGTGCTTGTTTAGAGTCGTAAGTCAAGCGGTCTAAACCACCGCTTAGACTTTCGAACTCGACCCGTTTGGTCGATCTTTAGGATCCGACCAAGCATGTTTAGCGACCATAGTTGTATAGGGAATAACCTTCCGAGGTTATACCTTATGGTCACATAGTTTAAGTAGTTGTATGATAGGTAGTTTATATGCCTTAGGAAAATGACCAAAATGCCCTTTTTATGCATAATTGGATTTTAAGCATATGTAACCCAAACATTTGTCACTTAACTTAACTGATTATACAACATAATTAAACATGTTTAGGCATATAATACTTGTCATAGGACTAGTTAGACGTCTCGAACGCGCATTTGCGCGAACGACGTGTTAAAGTAGCGTAAGCTACCTTAATGGGTCGTAACGGGGCGAAAGCACTTAGGTAGGTTTCAATCTAGTATGTAGGCATTGTTAAACCATGTCATGTGAGTTCCTATAACTCATTTTGGTTTACAAGACCTCATCCTATCCGATCTTCCGACTTAGGTCCCGTTTATTTATATAGTTATTAGGTTGCCGATTGATTCCGTGCTCCCTCTAGCTTTGCTTGGTTGTTGTTCAAAGACCACTAAGCATTCTCAGGTGAGTACATAGTTCCCCTATTTTACTGTTTTCAATTGTTTTGGGGTGATTCATATGTGTTAAATGATTTCGATGCTTTAACGATGGTTTTTGAAAACGATTAAAATGGTTTATATTAAATTAATAACGATTTTGATAAAGTGAACAAACTTGTTGGTTGTAATTACATAACGAATAACATTCATTAGTTTTGGCCAAACCGACCAGTATTAGGTTATGGTACCATAGGATCTGACAAATCCCATTATCATACTGCACCCATGGTTATGTGTGGGTTAGGTGGGTTGCGACCGAATATGTGATTGTTAATTTACCCCTTGGTGGTTTATTAATGCGAAAGGCGAGATAGTCGAGTCACGAAGGTTTGAATGTTATTAGCGAGATGACCAAAAGTAGTTTCACTATTAAAACGAGTTAAACGATTTTGGGATAGGTTAAACGATTTGAAACGACTTAAACGAGATAAACGATTTGGTTAAACGATTGGTTTTGGGATGTCATTAGATAATGGGATAGGTGTAGCATGATAAAATCATGGTAGATACACCGCTGTTACATCTTATATATAAATGCTCTTATCATATTACATTTTGTGTCATTATTTAGTTCACTGGGGAAACGATTTTAAAACGATGTCACACAATGAAGTTTTCGAAATGCTATAAACCATACGAGTTTTATTAACGAGTTTTTACGAGATGTTTTACAATTTGATTTGATTAAATAAATGTTTTGGGTTAAGAATCATGGCTACGAGATTTTATAAATTATAACCAACTTGATTTGAGTTGGTTAATTATGTCGCAATACTATATTTTTCAAAACAAGGTTTTAGTTAAGTATTGCAACATGTAAACTAGCCATGAATTTGACACTATCATAAAACCTATGTACTCGCCAGCATTTCTTTGCTGACTTTGTTTTCACATATGTTTTAGGTATTGTTGAATGATGTTGATTACTAGGATGCATACTCACATAGGACTGGATGAGGCCTTAGTGACTTAATAACAATAATAGACTATGTTTAACTTGTTTGTTAGATCTCAAGACGATGTAAATGTTTAATGTTTAATAAAACGAAACTTCAAATTTCCGTGTGTTTTGAAACAATGATTCTGTTACAACACTCCCCGATGTTTCCGCCACGATTTGTTGTTTTATCGTGGTCGGGGTGTGACACAATTATTTCAAAATCAAAGTATATTTTGATATACTACTTATCCTATTATTTCAAAACCAAGGTATATTTTGTATATACTACAAACCTTTTTATCAAAGCAAAGTGTTTTAGAAACCAAACTTTTATCAAGGATTCATAGCTATTTTTGTAAACATATAATCTTTTCATATGATATCCAAAGCCATGGATCTAATTCACAAAACCTATGTTACTCACAGGCATTTTTATGTTGGCGTTTTATTTTCACATATGATTCAGGTTATATTCTGTGATGATTGTTGACGCATGCTAGACATAGGATAGACTCGTGCCTAGTGACTTTAAAACTTGGAAGACAATTGTTTGTGCTTATTTGGTTTGTATCAAAACAACGTGTCTATTAATGATAAAACAAAACTTCAATTACCATGTGTTGTGAAACAAAGATTCTGTGACATGACTCCCTGACATTTCCGCCGTGGTTTATTGTATTACATGATCAGGGTGTTACAACATCTACTGCAGAAGGACACCAGCAGCATCAACAACTTATGCAAACTTCCCTCTGCAGATTCTGATCTTCTTCTTACTCTTTTCAAGGTATTTTTCGGGTCCTCGAGCCAGCTCCGGCAAAACTACTGCTCTGGCTGTTGTACCCTGGGATCCAAAACGAGTTCTCTTGAGAGACTCAGAATTTGTTTTAAGGGCCCTGTGTTAGATACAACCCTCAGTCACGTTTCATTTCTATTTCATCTTTTGTTCTTGTATATTGTTTATTTCAATTGTAATAGTTCTGTAATTTCATGCTTTCTTTAATTTCTATATTGTAATCGTTTAATAAAATTGTTTATTTGATTTATATGTGAACGGTTCCTACAATCTTAAAATGTGTTCCCTCTGTGAGGACAAACACATGCAACTTCATCAACACCCAATTTTGAGGTAGGTGAAAGCTCATCTACACCATTTGATGCGGTAATTCATAATAAGACACATGAACGACCCGAGGTTGATGAGAGTGATCGTAGGCGAAGCAAAAGGCTAAGGGTTGAAAAATCCTTTGGTCCAGAATTTGTTAGCTATATGGTTGAGCGCGAGCCCAATACATATCGCGAAGTGGTTTCCTCTTTGTAATGACCTTAATGGAAAGAAGCAATAAAGAACGAAATTGATTCTATATTGCAAAATTATACTTGGGAGCTGGTAGATCTTCCACCTGGTTGTAAACCACTCAGATATCATTGGATATTCAAAAGGAAGATGAAAACTGATGAGAGTATTAATAAATACAAGGCGAGGTTGGTGATTAAAGGATTTAGACAAAAAGAAGGTTTAGATTACTTTGATACTTACTCGTTTGTGACACGCATAACCTCCATAAGATTAGTTCTTGCTATAGCGGCTTTAAGAAATTTGGAAGTTCACCAAATGGATGTTAAAACCGCATTTCTAAATGGTGATTTAGAAGAAGAGATCTACATGGAGCAACCGGAAGGTTTCTCCGCCCCAGGTCAAGAGAGTAAAGTATGTAAACTCGTCAAGTCTTTGTATGGCTTGAAGAAAGCTCCAAAACAATGGCACCAAAAATTTGATTATGTTATGATTGACAATGGTTTCAAAATAAATGAAGGTTATGTGATCTTATGTTTTATGTAAACGATATGCTTATCGTTGGGAGTAATGATAAAATGATCAAATCTACTAAACATGTTGAAAGCGAGATTTGACATGAAAGACATGGGTTTAGTGGACGTGATTCTTGGAGTAAAAATCATTAGAACCCAAGATGGTCTTGTGTTAAGTCAATCTCACTATGTGGATAAGATTCTTGAAAAATTCAATTCGGAAGATACGGGTGTAGCTTAAACTCCAGTTGATACCTCCCAACATCTAACGAAAATAGAGGAGAGCGGGTTGCTCAGTTAGAGTACTCAAGAATTATTGGCAGTCTAATGTATCTAATGATAATGTACTAGACCCGACTTGGCATACACGGTGAGTAGGCTAAGTAGATATACAAGCAATCCAAGTCATGAACGTTGGAAAAGTATAACGAGGGTGCTGAGATACATAAGATACACAAGAGAATATGGAATACATTATACCTGATAACCAGCAGTGATCGAAGGATACACTGATGCAAACAGCATATCGGATATGAAAGATTCCAAAGCAACAAGTGAGTACGTGTTTACACTTGGAAGAGCGGCTATAGCTTGGAAGTCATCTAAGCAAACCGTCATAGCAAGATCCACCATGGAATCTGAATTTATCGCCTTGGATAAGTCAGGAGAGGAGGCGGAATGGCTACGTCAATTCATGGAATATATTCCAAATATAGGAAATTTTGTGAAAATAACAATTTTCACAAATATAGGAAATGTATTTTTCCTAATTTTGGACTAGAAATAAATATAAGAAACGGAGGGGATTTCATATATTTATTTGTGGGTTTGTGTTCTATGTTGGAAGAGCTTCGCAACGAGCTAAACCACGTCCAAAACGGAGCTAAGATGAATGAGATATCGATGCTCAAAGTTTGGTGTTTGAAACATTGAATGCTAGAATAATGGGAAAGTGGCATGTAGGTTCCCTTGATTTGTACGGATCATCACAGAATTGTTTATCTAACTAAGAGTGCGGAATCCTCTAGATCAGATTTGTTACAGAAACGAGTAGAAACAGAAATTCCAATTAAACAGGTCTTCTATTGATTATCCAAACAATCAGTTTTACAATCAATTCAAGACCTCACAACCTCACAACCACTATCTGTGATCTTGTCTCAAGAACCCTAATTTCGAATTCTCTCTCTCTAGACTTTCTCTCTCTAAAACTCTCTGACCACCCTCAAACCCTAATCACAAAACATGTTTATATACCACATGTCTGTGAACTGGGCTTCCTACTGGGCTAGGCCATTTTCCAAGCCCATTACAACAAATAAACTCCCTAACCAATAAGCTAAGTCCAATACAAAATATCCAAAGACTAAATAATCAAACTATGAAGTTGTTGTCACAGAATATGCACCAACATACTCCCCCTTGACAATAGCTTCATAGTGTAACTTTGTCTTCAAACATTTTGTGTTCTTTTGGTCTTTGGATAGCGTCAGCTACACAGCTTCTGACATCAACATACTCCCCCTTAACTGATGCTTCCAATCTCCAAAACTTTCTTTCATTGTAGATCAGGTAGCTAGCAATCCTTGGTTAAGCAAGTAAGCTCCAACTCTTCCATATATCTCTTTCTCTCTGCAATGTAGTAGAAGGATCCTACCATGCATCTTCACACATCTTCACTTCACTCTCAAACTGCACTTTACTTGTATTCTGCACTTCATTTTGATAACTGCATCAATCTGTTTAGCAACACAAGCAAGTATCTCGAAAAACCATTAGTCTTTTTCACATTTAAAGATAAACCAATATTTTATCTTATCATGCAAAAACAACAACGTGTCAATTCAAAATGGAAGTCTTTTAAAAAGAAATATTTTTTGTATTTTTGATTTTTTTTCAAAACAAACTAAACAAACTAAACTAAACTCAAAAATATTTACAATTTCATCTTTTTTGTGAGAATCATGTGTAAGAAGATCATATCAGCACAATCAAACTGTTTTCACACTATTAGATAATTCTTTATTTAATTTTTCGTGAAAAGCAGTCCAAGATGATTACCAGTACGTTTGTCCACTTAAACATAATGCATGAACATTTCAAGTACCGTTACCGTATGATACGTTAAGGTAATATTATTACTGATATACTAGTGTGTCCCACTTCAGGATGTACCCACACGATCAAGGTATGCACAAAGATTCATCGTAGTAGGTGAGTATACTGAATTCATCCGTTTTGTATTTCAACGTTTAGATAATTGGTGATCAGGTCAGTACTTCCGTACAGCAAAGAGACCAAAATATCTAACGAGGGCTAAGACAAATACCATTTTTTTGGTATGATTTATGCATTTTGCACTTTTTGAATGACTCTCTAGGAGAGCTTCTTCATTTATGGGATTTGGCATTTTTTGCTCTTTTAAGATATCCTGGTTGTGCCTAGGTCAGCATGTATCTGGATGCAGCAGAAGGATAACCCTGATATCCCCAGATGAAATAACAGTATATAGACCCAAAACCTCAGATTTTGGCAATCTATCAACGCAAGAATTAAGGTCATTAAACCATACACCACTGATGTGTTCCCCACTCATACATAGTTTATTTAGGTTTATATCACATTGGTAAGTTGATTATTTCATGCTTTTTGCCTACTGGTACATCGTATGATGAAGCTGCTATCACACTTAAGCAATTTAATTCATTTTTAGTGTGACAGTCTAACTTGCCGATGTACTATCATTTCTTCTTTTTCACACCATGATAACTCATTTTTGATTTTCTATTTTTTTATGTTTTTCATTTTTCAATGTTTTTGGATTTCTAAAATTTTTATACTTACTAACTCACTCCCCCTAAACTCACGCACTATCTAAACTCTTTTTGGCTTAGGGAAATTTCTCCCCCTAAATTTTTGTTTTTATGGAGTAAGTTTCAAAAACTGAAATTTAGACACAAACAGACTCCCACTTCAACTTGACAATAAGTTTTTCAATGTTAAAGTTTAGAACTGTTCAATACATCAACAGTCCTTCTTGGTCATCCTGCATACACTCAACAACTTAGTTAGACTTAATAACCCAAACCTGACCGGTTTTGGGTTGACCATGTAAATCCGTATAAGATGCCTCTAACCAATATCCATCAAACCTTACTGGTGTCTTGAATGTTGTACTCGTTGTTGAACAAGATTTATAATTTCTACTATGTCTTTGATCATAAGAGTTCCAATAAACTCTCGGATTTTCTGACCTTTGAAAATTATTATCTTGATACCTTCTTCTACCATTATTATACCATGAATTTTGTAAAAATTTTGGATGTTGTTGAACATTTGAGTTACTAAAACCCCTATGTTCGTTTCTTCTTTGAAAATTTCGATTACCAAAAGTCTGGTATCGATTTTGATATCCAAAATTTCTTCTTTGAGACTGATTTAATTGACCATTAAAATGACTAAATTGTGGAGAAAAAACTTCTTGGTTTATCAAATCGTCTTGATGTTGAAGTTTTAGATTGAAATCTTGGTTGATTATATTGACAATGTTGTTGAACATTATTATTCAAACCAACCTTGTTCACATCCTTAACCTCATCAACTTTTTGCTTATTTTTCTTTAAAGGACAACAACTTGCCACATGCCCTTTAGTGTGACATTTAAAACAAGATTTTATTTATAAATTTTCTTTTTGTTAAATCTCTTTTTAAATGTTTTCTTCTTTTCCTCTTCAGTATCCTCATCTGATTTATGAGGTGTACTGTTAGACTCAACAGATTCTTTCAAAGATTCTGGACTACTTGGCAAGTCCACTGCTATCGGATCCACCACAGCTGGTGTAGTAGGCACAAAGTCAGTTAGCTCATTCTCATCAGGTAAAAAAGAGTAGTTTTGATTTTTAAAAGATGAAGCTTTAGTAAACCCCACTCCTGTTCTATCATTACTCCTTTTCAGCCCTTTTTGAATGTGAGTCCTAACTAATGAAGAATTTCCAAATTTGTCTAACTTTCCTTTAAGTTCAACAATTTGGTCTTGTGCAATGGCTAATTCCCTGCACTTATCAGAAAATTCATTAGTTTTATCCTTTACAGTTTCACGAGCCAAATCAATGATATGTAACAGTTCATTGACTTTGCTTATTAAACTGCTGATTTCTTGTTCATTTGATTTGAGTTCATTTAAGCAATTTGACTCTCTTTCAATCAAAAGAACATTTGACTCTTTTAACTTTTCCAATTCAGCTAACAGAATTTTGTTCTGCTCCGATAGTCTGTTAACTTTACCCTGTAGTTCAGTGCAATTATGACACGTATGACTTACAGGTTTTGATGTTACCTTCACCTCTGTTGTAAGTTCATTCACACCATTCAAGCCCTTTGAAACTTCTGCAGCCTTCTTCTTAACACTCTTCTTCTCTTCTACCACAACATTTGCTTCTACATCTGAAGCACAATCTCCTACACTCTGTCTTGATGAACTCTGATAACGTTTTTCTAAAGCTTCCCACAGCTCATAAGAAGTCCCATACTTGTTGAAGATATGTTTAATTCCCTCAGGCCGGGACATCTTTATTACTGCTAAAGCTTTCTTCTCAGCATTAACCATAAGTTTCTCAGAATCATCCATCTTCTCATAAGAAATCACTTTAACTCTTCCTTCAACATGACGCGTAGGAGCAACATAGCCATCTATCATACAATACCACATTCTGGTATCTTCACCGTTTTTACCAACTTATACCGTTAGAATCGTCTCGAAAAAACGAATCCAATGATATATAATGTCGAAAACCAAATTCAGGAAATTCCAGAGTCTTTTTGTCCTAAAAATCAACCGAGTCCAACGGTGCAAACGGTTTCGGCAGATGAGTTACGGATCAAATTCTATTCACGAAAACGTTAATTCCTCTATGCATATCTAATTCCTTCACGAAATTAAATACTCCACCTTTTAATTCCTCTAGCTAATTTTGCTGGCAAACCAAGTTAATTATGCTAGGTCACGCTAATTATGCTGGCAAACCAAGTTAAATATGCTGATAGAGTAATTATAATTATGCTGGTTTATTAAATTCCCTGGAACAGATACGCTGATCACTTAATTTTGCCGGTTAATTATGCTGACTTAATTTCGCTGGTTCACCGGTCAGTTAATTTCGCTGGCTAATCAGGTCACTATTACGACGACTTTAATTTCGCCGATCACCGTCATAATGTCGCTGAGGACAATTACACGGTTACCAAAGTCGCCTTCGGATTTAATTTCGCCGGTCACCGGGTTGCTAGGTCACAAATTCGCTGGTCTGTCAGAGTATTTATCCGAAATCAGCAAATTTGCTAGCAAATTTTGGAAACTCAATCTGTTTGAAATTTCTGAAGATTTTCCAGATTCTTCTAACAATTTCCTGCAAAATTAAACACCAAATCAGCCGAATTTTTTGAAGAAAATACGAAGAATACGAAGAACAATCTTCAAATCTTCAAGACTTTCTAGCCAAATCCTTCAAAAATCACCTAAACCTACAACCAAAAACACTAACACAGCAAAATTAAATATGCAAACAGATCAAACAACTCTAAAATTTTTGAAAAATATATCAAACCCAAACAAAATTTCAAAACCCTAGTTTTCAGGTTTCAAAATTTTCGAAATTTCTCAATCTTCCACCCGAATCCGCAGTCTGCAATTCTGAACCGAGCTTCTTCAAGAGCCTAATGCTTTGATACCAATTGTAGGTCCCCTTGATTCGTACGGATCATCACAGAATTGTTTATCTAACCTAGAGTGCGGAATCCTCTAGATCAGATTTGTTACAGAAACGAGTAGAAATAGAAATTCCAATTAAACAGGTCTTCTATTGATTATCCAAACAATCAGTTTTACAATCAATTCAAGACCTCACAACGTCACAACCACTATCTATGATCTGGTCTCAAGAACCCCAATTTCGAATTCTCTCTCTCTCTCTAGACTCTCTCTCTCTAAAACTCTCTGACCACCCTCAAACCCTAATCACAAAACATGTTTATATACCACATGTCTGTGAACTGGGCTTCCTACTGGGCTAGGCCATTTTCCAAGCTCATTACAACAAATAAACTCCCTAACCAATAAGCTAAGCCCAATACAAAATATCCAAAGACTAAATAATCAAACTATTAAGCTGTTGTCACAGAATATGCACCAACATGGCACATTGTCCAACATAGGAGGAGAGATAAAACTTAAAGAGGTATTTAAGTGGGAACACTCCTTCCTTATTGTTTCATGGAAGCAGACACTAATGTACTCGCGAAGGGTGCGAAGCACCCTAACTCGCACACGCTCGCACACGCGCCCGCGTGGCGTGGGCGCTTTGATGGCGCACCTTGCACACCCCGAGCCGCTTGAGAGCCGCCTTTGTATTTTTTACCGCGCACTAGTGGTGAAGCACAGGGGCTGCAAGGACCAGTTGGTAGGTAAACCTTGGCGAATGACGTGGCAGGCGGGCGCATAGGTACATGGCGCATGACCAGGTTGGTCTACAGGACGCACCAAAATGAGTCAATACGACACGATTATGTGGCGTAATTGTATTGGTTCACTAGTGACATGGCGTGCGCACGCATGGGTGGTGCAACCTTGGATGATCGCGCATGAAAGTGAGCCAATATGGTGCACACGCATCAGAGTGTCATACCTGCGCACGCGCACATGAAAGTGAGCCAAAATAGTGCACACGCACCAGACTGTCTGTCCTTCGCGCGCGCAATTGAAGCTTCCAGACTTTAAGGACACGGCAGTTTCACTTCGGCATTGGAAACAGACGAGTCAATGGTTTTAACTGAGAAGTAAATGACAATTAAAGTGCATTAAATAAGTTTAATGCAATTTAATTCTCTCATTTAATTCGTTTTTGCTGTTTCATCTCAGATGTTGTATAAATACAGCATCACATCCACTACAGAAGGACACCAACAACATCAACAACTTATGCAAACTTCCCACTGCAGATTTCTGATCTTCTTCTTACTCTTTTCAAGGTATTCTTTGGGTCCTCGAGCCAACTCTGGCAGTACTATTGCTCCAGCTATTGTACCCTGGGAAACAAAACGAGTTCTTTTAGGAGACTTGGAATTTGTTTTAAGGGCCATGTGTTAGACACAACGCTCAATCACGTTTCATTTATGTTTCATCCTTTGTTCTTGTATTTTGTTTATTTCAGTTGTAATAGTTCTGTAATTTCCTGCTTTCTTTAATTTTTGTATTGTAATCGTTTAATTAAATTTTTTAGTTTATTTATACGCGAACGGTTCCTATAGACATCGCCATGAAGGGTTAGTAGATTATGTAGTAATAAAAAAAAGGTGCACGTCCTAGTATTGATGATTACATTGTTGGTAAATGAGACTAAATAAGTTGTATGAGCATTATCTAGATGTATTAAGATTCAATGAGTTTAATTAATCTTTTATGTATTGGATTGGTGATGTATGACAAGAACTTGATTGATGAGATAATATGAGCTCGAATTCAGGAAACATGTCAGTGGGAGAACTAAAGATTTGATCGACCTATTGCAATGGTAAGTGTTAGATAACTCAAATAGCTTATAATAAAGGACTAGAAGGGTGTTTGCATGATGCGGCTAAGAACACAAATATTGGGTATGCACGATTAGGTAAGCTAAGCCTGAAATAGAAACATTTGGACGCGTATCCGGATATGTAATTAGATTTTAGAAACTTCGCAAGTATCTACTATGTGATGCCTGACCGGTTATCTAAAACATAAATGTTTGTTTATTCAGACCATAACTCTAAATATGTTATTTTCCTTTGTATTATGATAGGGTATACGGGGCGCAAGCAGGGAGTGATGCAGGGTGTTGGTTTGTCGCGGGGGGCACACCGCCGCCAATAATTTTCACCTTGTGGGGTTGTTTGAAATCAGTGGAAGTTCACCACGTGGAATATGAACGTTGGAGAGAGGATGTTTGATGTTCAATGTGTAACGCTCCACATTTTCTGTACTTTCTATATTTCGAAAGTCGTATTCGCCTTTTTATTTTTGGGAACTTGTATTCTTACTTCATTTCAATCCTTGTAATTTCGAGACTTTGATCATAATGGAAATCATATTTTTATATCAACCTTGTTTAATCATACATGCATAATATGTAATCCGTCGCGAAATACACGTTTTAATTTAAAACCGAGACATACATCGAGATTAAATTTTCTCGGAATCCCATTTATACATGTATCATACTTATAATATACATGCATACACCATTATAGCATAAAATAATCAACAATACAACTGCAGGGACTAAAAATGAAAATTTCCATCTCCCCAACCACTTTCTTTAATGTCCTAACCTCCAACCAACTAATTTAATACCCCAAACCCAATTTCTAACCTCCAACCAACTCATTTAATCCCCCTCCTAACTCCCAACCACCTTCATTTAAACTCCAACCACTTAACCCTCTTATAAATACCAACCATAACACCTTCCAAACACTTACACCACCTCCAAATTACTTCCAAACTCTCTCAAATCTCCAAGATTTTCAACGTTGGGCAAAAAGTTCAAGAACCAAAATTGGTAACTTCAGTGTTCCAACAACTCAAGACTCGTCAAACTCACTAAGTGAAAATTTCTTCGCAAACCATGATTATACTTAACCCTTTTTACGCTTTAATACACATTTGGGTGTAACATGTTTCAACTATCAAAATTCACTATACGCATAATCAAACATATTCAATCACTCAATCCGCCAAACATGCTATTTGTTATGCTTTAGTTGTTTATGCTAGAATACTTTCACGCACTCTATTTGCCATTAACTTAGCTAGCCCACCTTAATAATTATAGCGCTGTAGGAGTAGCACACCACCCGACGGGGATTGTTAAGTTAGCACATATTATGGTCTCGATTACTTCTGTGTCGAGGGATGCTCATTATACTTTACGGTCTCGTTCACTTCGATGACGAGGGATGCACATTTTTCTCGTGGACACTCGGGTTTGGCCTATAGTTATGCATACTAGCTTCAACTTTGTATATAAATTGACATGTTGGATTTGAGACAATCTTTTATACTTATATGCTAGTATTCCAGAACTTGTATACTCGCCAATACTTTTCTATTGAACCATACTTTAAAACATGTTGTAGGATTATGATGATGATGCACTGAACTTAGTAGGATGCCTAGAAACGCATTTTAAACTTTGAATACTTATTGTATTGTAATTCGTTTGTTTCCAACTTGTTGTATTCTATTTCAAACAATGTAATTGATTCTATTAGCAATGAAATGAAATTTATTATTAAATACTTGTCACAATTTAGTGTTATGAGTAATGAGCAATCTATTTTGTCTCACTCCGATGTTTCCGCCATCGGTTGGGGTGTGACAGATTGGTATTAGAGCCATAACTATAGGTAATTAGGAAAATTTCCATGCTTTTGACCTAGTCTATAGTTAAGCACCATACTTGATCATACTTGATTTATGTGCTAATTTCCTGAAACATTATTTATGTGTTAACTTCTTGAAACATCTTTTATGTGCTAATTTGCTTAAACATTTTTTATGTGCTAATTTGTTTAAACATCTTTTATGTGCTCATGTCTATTTTACTATTTCAAAATATACACCCTTCCTAAGGCATTTTACATGATTATGTTAAACTTGAAAATACTCGTATTATACAAACAAGACGACTTCACCAAAATAGGCGTGAAACCCACAATTTGGTGAACGACCCTCAATCCGCTCATTCGTTTCTTTTCACAAAATTTGCCATCAAGTTAGGAGTGAAATCCTCACTTTGATGGAGAATTTCCATTTCAAATCAAGTGGACCCTCGTCAACGTGTCAGAATTAACTTTCTTGACCCGACGAGTACTAACCACACTTAGGGTACGACGTTGTCAAGTTAGGGGTGAAACCCGCACCTTGTCAACTAGTCCCACTCCTTGATTTTCAAAAATCCCGCCAAGTCACAAATTTTTTATTGATTTGGAACATGTAATAACCGGAAGGGTAAATACCGTTAACCGAAATTTCGGCGAGAGTATTCCACCTATTAGGCCAAAGCATGCTTCCCAGACTCAAAAGAACTTTCGACCACTTTGATTTAGTCAAAAGTTCCATTTTGGAACAATCCATGTTTTAATCAAACCTCCATTTTTCTATTATCAACCTTATGCTTAACACGATACAAACTTTTTTTTTTTCAAAATTCAAATTATTTCCACAATGAATACACACACATCATTCAAAACCTTTTCATATACATATATGTTATTTATATGCATGATTTTGCAAACATCACCAACAAGATTTACATTACTCGTAATTCCAAAATGGAGGCATAACATCAAGATAGGAGTGATTTCCTTACCTTGACGATTAGCTCCTTCTTTTCTTAAAACGACCTCACCAACGGACTAGGAGTGATTCCCTTATCGTGGTGATCGTTACCAAACCTTCCTTCTAAAGAGACCTTATTATGCCAACCACACAATCAAATTTATACCTAATTCTTTTATCACTTGTCAAAATTTCTACTTATTCAAAAATTTCGAAACTCATTGTTTTATCAGACGTATTTCTTACCTTACAATCTATTTTACATAAATCGCATACGCGAAATCCCTAATCGTGCCTTAAAAATTTTATTACCCGATTTTCAAAATTTTATGAAATGTTACCTATCATCTTAAATCGGTCTAATGAATCTCTTGCCCACAAACTTCATACTTGACCTACTCACTAAAACACGCTCAGGTTATATCATTGTACTAAAGACATTTGTTCTCAATCGGAAACCAAACCCAACTTTTCTCATATTCTTATAAAATCTTATAGACATTATAAGATCATTTGCTAAGGCTCTTTTCAAAACAAATGAATCATTTTGCTTTCAAAATCAATAAATCATTTTGCTAAAACTCTTTTTAAAATTACTAAGTCCATTTTGCTTTAATTCTTTTCAAAGATCAAAGCTTTCACAAAAGTTTCTAAAATACAACTCTTCGCACTATAATATGAAATACTTTAAATGAAGCAAACCTTCTATTTTCAAAAACCTTTTTGACACCGCTCAATATACCATTCTAATTCCAAACACGTGGGCAAGGATACTTCATAGGAACCGACAATCTTCGGCATACGTAAAACCTATTTAAAACAAAAGTGGCAGTTCCCTTTTTACAAAACACATCTCACATAACAAATAGATATTTTATATTCTTTTGACATTCACAAACTTGATTGTACATTCCCGTCGAGCTCAATCTATTTTAATTCAATAAACGCAATGATTTATTCAAACAACTATACATGCATATCATCGTACACGTTTTAGTCAATATTTCACTACAATCCCACACATGTCATTCGTTTTTACATACTCAAAACTTCTTGATGGTTTTATATGCTTAAATTCGCTGTGTTTCAATTTATACTATATACGCAATCGTCATCATTCATGCTTATACTTATATTCATACTCATATTCATACATTCGTACCTATACGTGAGCATAACCCGAGTGGTTCACTTACGTTGGTCACATGCATACATATACATAAACATAATCATACTCACAAGCTTAATTTTCATACACTATCACATGCACACGTTCTCATTTTCAAAGTTACTGTATACCTTGACTCATACACAACTAGTACAAACTATGCGGATCATGTGACGACCAGTATAATCATGGGTGTACACGGGATTATAGTGGTAAACGCATGAAAATCATAGGGTTTTCTACTGTGTATGGTAAGACACGGAACGTAACATGACATGAATAACGAAACGGAGGTAACATGGTTAAAACATGGTGGATACGCCGTTGGGACTGTATATAAGTGTTTTTACCATGTTACCAAACTTTCATAAAATGTGCCATGAGAAATTCGGTGTTTTTCCCGACCTTATCTAAACACGAATACACAAACTTTAATGACTCATAAACGAACTGCGGAATACGCGATATCCGATTATCCATGACGAAACCTCATCCTCAACACTTCATATTCCCATTGTATCCAATAATCTTACCATTCCTATCCTTGCATTCATCTACTAGATCATTCGTTCACTCTCATACCGATCATTCCCAACTAATCTTTTAATGTTTTATGCAACCTTATTTAGAATATATCGGTTTAAACATTTAAACCCTTAAATACTTCCTTGCTTTCTAAAACCGTCTTCCATTCTTATTTACGCACAAACATACTTAGTCGGTCAGTTACCCCAAAACTTTTGATAAATACCTAACCTTCTCGTTTCTCACCAGTAAACAATTTCCTACAAACATGTGATTTTACTGATGCTGCTTAAAACCGATAAACTTTCTTACAACTTACGGTGCGGGCCACACTTTTCATCAAAAATACAAACCGTTTTATACAAAAACTTTTCTTCTTAGGTAATACCTTTTGAAATACTACTCCCATCGGTCTATTAAAACTTAATCAAACTCACTTTGCCTATACACACATGCACGTTTTATTCATGATTAATGCCTCAAATCGCCTTAATCAAACGAACTACTTTTAAAAATCTATTATTTCGTTCCTCAAAATTTCATACACTTTCAACACACTTCAAAACTTCAAAATCTCAATTTAGTCAATCATTTTAGCCAAAATACCTCTTTACAAAGTCTTTCTCTTGAATAAATTTCGGGACGAAATTTCCTAAAGGAGGGGACACTGTAATGCTCTGCATTTTCTGTACTTCCATGTTTAGAAAGTTGTATTTGCCTTTTTTATTTTTGGAAACTTGTATTCTTACTTCATTTCAATCCTTGTAATCTCGAGACTTTGATCATAATGGAAATCGTATTTTTATATCAACTTTGTTTAGTCATACATGCATGATATGTAATCAGTCGCAAAATACACGTTTTAATTTACAACCGAGACAAACATCGAGATTATATTTTCTCAGAATCACATTTATACATGTATCATACTTATAATATACCTGCATACACCTTTATAGCATAAAATAATCAACAATACAAGTGCAAAGATTAAAAATGAAAATTTCCATCTCCCCAACCACTCTCTTTAACATCCTAACCTCCAACCAACTCATTTAATACCTCAAACCCATCTTCTAACCTCCAGCTAACTCATTTAATACCTCTCCTAACTCCTAACCACCTTCATTTAAACTCTAACCACTTAACCCTCTTGTAAATACCAACCCTAACACCTTCAAAACACTTACACCACGTCCAAATTACTTTCAAACTCTCTCAAATCTCCAAGAATTTCAACTTTGGGCAACAAGTTCAAGAACCAAAACTGGTAACTTTGGTGTTCCAACAACTCAGACTCGTTAAACTGACTAAGTGAAAATTTCTTCGCAAACCGTGAGTATACTTGACCCTTTTTACGCTTTAATACACTTTTGGGTGTAACATGTTTCAACTATCAAAATTCACTATACACATAATTAAACATATTCAATCACTCAATCCGCCAAACATGCTATTTGTTATGCTTTAGTTGTTTATGCTAGAATACTTTCATGCACTCTATTTGTCATTAACTTAGCTAGCCCACCTTAACAATTATAGCGTTATAGGAGTAGCAAACCACCCGACGGGGTATTGATAAGTTAACATATTTTACGGTCTCGATTACTTCACTGTCGAGGGATGCTCATTATACTTTACGGTCTCGTTGACTCCGGTGATGAGGGATGCACATTATTCTCGTAGACACTCAGGTTTGGCCTATAGTTATGCATGCAAGCTTCAACTTTGATAAATTGCCATGTTGGATTTGAGACAATCTTTTATACTTATATGCTAGTATTCCAAAACATTTATACTCGCTAATACTTTTGTATTGAGCCATACTTTAAAACATGTTGCAGGATTATGATGATGATGATGATGATGATGCACTGAGGTCGCAACCCCCGACCCCACCCCGGGAGCGGGAGCTGCGAGCATGAGCCGCTGATATCAGTGTTTATTAATTTGGTAGCGGAAAGGAGACTTCAGGATCGTAGTTAGGAAATAAATTTCAGAGTTTCAAAACACCAAACTTTTATATTAAACTAATGGGATAAAATCCATATTTCATTTATAATATCTTTATAGGGATAAACCCTAGTTGCTAAAAACGTAAACTTTTTATTTAGGTAACTTTATAGCCACTTTCTTTAAGCCTTCAGTGCTCCATAGTTAGCTTTTAACATCTTCACATCAAGTTACCTGAAACGCGTTTTAAAGATATTTTATCAGCAAGAAATACTGGCGAGTACATTCCATTTTATAAAACAACACATTGTTATACTTTACAGCAACAAGAGTTTTTACATTTGTTTATATCTATCAATTTCTCAACACAGTATTGCTACTGGGGCACCATTGTCCCCCGTGCTTGCGGTTATGCTAATATTGGCTAACTCGTTGTCCAATATTAACGAGTGTCAAGTAATGTATACAAAACCCCACATACTGATGATAATTATAGAATTACAAAAACTTAATCACTGTAAATACAACTGATAAACAAAATAGGGTTTTGTAAAACATTTGAAATGATGGCTCACAAACTGTGAGAAAAAGAGAATGACTCACATTGTAAACTTATGTTTTTCTATGGGCTTCCTGGGAATGTTTTCTGTAAATTTTTTGAGTGCCTATTAAAAACATACAATGCACTCGCGTTAGTATAATAACCTAAATCACTTTAGCCATATATCACGAGACAGAACCCCAACGTACTTAGTCAGGCAGAGCCTTGACGTGCGTTGCTGGCTCCTAGATCAATCAGGTAGGGTAACGAATTAGTGGTTGGGGTTAAAATACTTACAACGGCGTAGAGCTTCATGTTTTAGAGGGTATTTTATCTATTATTTTCATGTAAGATAATAGAGAGAAAGAAAGATTGTGAACGGTTTGGGAAAGTGCAGTCTCTGCTCTATTTATAGGATTTCAGGGGGTCTCTCGCGCCCCGAGACCCGCCCAAGGGGTCCTCTCGCGCCCCACGAGGGCACCCTAGCTACGGCTAGGGTTGCCTGATCACGTGCCTAGACCTGCCAAGTGTTGGACACGTGGCACAAGGAGAACTCAGCTAGACACAGGCCGTCGCGCCCCGCGACACACCCGGGGGATCCTTTCGCGGCCCACGACCGAGTAAAGATAATTATTTTATTTGTTTTTAATAAAAATTAAAGTTATACAGGTTCGTTTTTGGACATACGGGTTATTTTTAGGGTGTTTTCGAGGGTTGTTATATCCTCCCCACCTTGGTTCAAATCTCGTCCTCTAGATTCACTGGAATAGGTATGGATATCTCTTTTGCATTTCTGATTCGAGCTCCCATGTGTACTCTGGTCCTCTCTTTGAATCCCATTTTACTTTGACCAGAACTAATCTCTTGTGCTTGAGAATTTTGATCTTTATATCTTCAATCTGAATTGGCTTTTCAACAAATTTAAGCTTCTCATTCACCTTTATTTCTTGAAGAGGTATCATCAGTGATTCGTCTGCTAAGCACTTCTTGAGGTTAGATATATAAAATACATCATGTATTCCTGCCATTTCTTCTGGCAATTGTAGCTGATACGCTATTGGTCATATTCTTTTGATAATCCCAAAAGGTCCAATATACGTTGGGCTTAGCTTTCCTTTCTTACCAAATCTTACGAATCCTTTCCATGGTGAGAGTTTCAATAGTACCTTATCTCCAACTTGAAATTTAATGGTTTTCGTGTCACACCCCGAAATATCAGAGCTGGCGTGACTGGACCGGTATCTTCATTGCACAGCGGAAGCAAAAAGCTAAGACTTCTAAAAAATGAACGCTCGCTAATTACTCGAAATCCCGTGGGATCTTCTATTCCAACCGTTCCGTAGTTTTGACAATGTAACCTGAGAAAGAACATGCGAAAAAGTCAACATAAAGTTGAGCGAGTTCATAGTTTGTTTTGAAAAGATTTAAAATAAATCTTTTTGATAACCGGTTTTAAAGTTGTTGGGAAAATGTAGTAAAATCATTTTCTTGGCATGATATATGAAAACTGTGAGTCTAGCCCACGAGAGTCTTTGTGCATTGCACGAGAGAGAATGGGCCAAGCCCAAACGAACCTTTGTAAGCAGGATCAGCGTGTCCTCTTACTTAGGTATAGTTTGAAAAGCGTTACCAAAGTTTATAAATCGATGTATTTGTGAGTTTCAATCAAATGAATCTTTAAAAACATTTGAAAATCTGAGTATTAAAACTGGTATGTAAGCGTCTATGAACAGATCATTAATGTTTTGCAAGGACATTAATATGTGTGGCGACATAGGCAGCACTCAACCCTAGCGGATTTCCCCCGGTCCATCCGGTTAGAACAACAAAAGCACTACATGGGCCACACAAGGACCCAAGAGTGGGGCTCGCTACACCCGATAGATCTACCACTTTTGCCCTCGGTCTTATACAAGATTAATGGCACTTAAGAGAGATTACTATTCGCTCACCTGATCTAACAGTTCATTCCCTAGCTTAACCATACCCTAGTTAACGTATAATGTGAGAGTTATTCATGTCCTTGGGCCTCTGCCCATGTCCTTGGGCCTTTGCCCACGCCATTCGTGTTATTAAAACTCATGCATGTTTCGAAAAACACTAATGTTTTTATAAACCGGTATGTTTAGCATAATCTTTTCGTAAACCATTTGAGTTTGCTAAAATCATGTCGCAAAATGGTTTATAAATATGCAATATTCATTTATCGAAACCTTGTGTGATTTTGCAAAACTTGCATGTCTTTCCACCCCCGAAAACATTTTATAAAAATGTAACACAGTAAAAAGTGGGGGTTATGAACTCACCTGTATATTCCTGTGCATAGCTAGCTAAATGTGATTCCGTAGTGTCATCCCACGAATGTGACCTCGCTAGCGTGCAACTAAAGCATTCCTAATCAAGGAATAATTATAAGTTTTCTAATAAAACAACGTAGTTAAACTACGTGTCCGAGCTCTACCGAGTCGTAAATAAGACGACTCTACGAAGGTGTTGTTATTTTGATTTAGAATAACCAATCTATCGTTATGTGATCCCATTTAATCGGGATAGAAACTAAGTCTCAAAATCGACTTAGTTTTTCCAAGTGATTTAAAACATATATATTTATATATAACAAAATATATGTACAAAGTTGTGTTAGTCGCCGCGGTTAGAAGGCGTAGGTGAATAGTGGTACGTATCCGAAATGTCGTACGTGGTGCGGTACTATACCGTTGTAGTTTTCGTAAGATGTAAACAAATATATATATATATATATATATATATATATATATATATATATATATATATATATATATATATATATATATATATTCGAATCGTTGGCGTTCAGAATAAATAAAAAAAACATTATTTTTATTTTATAAAAGTATACGAACAAACGGCGTTTGTAGTAAATATAACGATTTTATTTATTTTGTAAAGTCGCGCAAATTAGCGACGTTTGAAATGAATATGAGTAATCGTATTCGTTTCATAAGAATATTCGGATTCTAAATTGTTGAAAGAAATATAAATAATTACATTTACTTTATAAGATTTCCGAATATTAGATGTTTGAAATAAATATGAAAACTACATTTAGTGCGTAAGAGAGTTTAAAGTCGTCGTTTTTGAACTACAAATACGTGTCGTGTTTCGGATTTTTATGAAAATCGGACAGAGTTTCCTCTGTTTTAGGATAACCCGACAACTAACGTGTCGATATATTTTTCAAAATTCAACAAATTTTCAACAACAATTCAATCATGTAATCAAACTATATAAAGCTTTCGTCGAGTAAAATAAATGTAAACTAATACCAAAACGAAACGGGTCGAGCTCGGTCGCGTTTAATGATAGATATAAAATCTAATCTAACATATATATACGAGAGTTTTAACGCGTTGTTAAAACTTTACCGGGTCTTAGCGTCAACTGAGTTGACTTATGAGTTGACCAGGTCTGACCTGGTCAACTGAGTTGACCGGTTGAATCGACCGAGTCGAACCGTGTTTAATCAGAACCCTAACCAAGTAAATCCTTCACTGAGCCGAACCCGAATAAACCAATTTTTGACTGAAACTGAACTGGTCCGCCTTGTTGACCCGAGTTAACTTTTGTTGACCTGTTTTGACCGATCTTGACTGAGCCGAAACTGAGTTGACTCGTATCCAACCCGAACATCCAAACAAAATTTGAACCCATGAAACGAAACCCGCTCTGGAAACAAAACTGAAGCCATAACACCCGAATTATAACCCGAAACAAAACTAAAAATAACTCGAACCAAACTGTCCCAAAACATCCACGGGTTACCCGAGCTGAAACGAATCTAACCTGAGCCGAGATGTGACACGAACCAGAACTGAATCAAAACATACTCACCATCATAGTTGTAGTGCCGCCGTCCGATGTTCTCCGACGGCCAGAGCTCCGACCATCAACCACCTCTACCTCCGGCCGTTCTTTCTCTCGCCCGCTTCTCTCTCTCCGTCGATGCTGATAACCCACGTCGCCTCTGCCGCCGCCGTCGTGTGCGGCGGCTCCCCCTCTTTTCCATTTTTTTTCTTTTCGCTTCAAATCTGCAAGTGTGAGAGGTGTGTCGGAGAAACACAGAGGAAGCCGGTGGCCAAGGTTTTTTTTTTTTTTTAAGAAGGAGAAGGGGGTGTCATTGCGATGTGCGTGACCAGAGATTGACCACAGCTGGCCGGCACTGTCGCCGGATTCTGGCGACCATGTGTGAGGGAGGGAGAGATCGACTGTGGATGAGGGTTTGTAGAGGATATGGAGGTTGTGGTTGCGTGTAGGGTCTTGTGTGTGTATTATTATGTCTGTAAATGAGAGATGGGGGGATAAAGTGTGTCTGGGTTTTTGATCTTGTGTTGTAGGTAGATTAGCAAAGAGAGGATAAGGTTAGGAGTGAAAGGAACATTGAAAACGGCTGATGATAAAAATGAGAACTTAGGGTTTCAAGTCTTTTATAGTTAGGTTAAGTTTTCTAGGCTTTGGGCTTGGGCCCAAGGCCTACAAGCCCAATATCGTGTTTCAAGTGGCCCGCCAGTTTCCATGAGCCCGTTTTCAAACCCGTTATTCTAATAATTGTCGTAAATTGTTGTTATAAAATCAAAAGAGGTAAGTTTAGTGTCGGTAATCGCGTTTGCGCGTTCGTTCCTCAATCACGGTCATAGTCACATTTTTCGTTCGCGTTTGCGTTTTGTGTCGTTCGAAAGCATGATGTTTTCACAAATCCACATTCATAAATATAAGATATATGTACAAAATCCGTGTTTGTCTACATCGCCAGTATTTTGCACGTTTCCGTTCGTTACCGCTTAACGATCAACAGTTTTTCCACAAATCACCATAAGTGCACTGTAGAGTCAGATAGGCATTACTAGGCATACCAAGAGCCTAATTATGTTAGTTCGTGTCTTAAACACTATGTATTATCGCCTTAAACGTTTGTTAGTTGCGTAATTAGAAGCCGTTAATTACGGGTTGTCACATTCTCCCCCTGTTACAGAAATTTCGTCCTCGAAATTTAGTCTATGTTGTCTCCTCAGAGTTGTGTCATTCCTAGGTAAGTCTGAAAAATACTAAAGTGAATGACCACTTAATCAAATCAAGACTTATTCAGATTGCATGAATGTAATGACATTTTGCATTATTAAGAACCCAACGGTTCAACTGAGTGTGTTCGAGAAATTGATGTCAAGTGAACGAAGCGTTGTGATAATATCACCAATGCGACCAAGTTTACGGGGTTCAGCAAAGGGGGAATTTCGACCAAGAGAATTCCAAATGAACGTTCACAATATGCAATTCAATTGTTGAAACAATAGAAATTACTATCAACGGAAACTTGCGTTGGTTGTTATATGATTGAAACTTGAATTCGACAAGCTCAAATAAATAGAGTCATAAAAATGATTTGTCAACTATCGAACCAATAAATGAATAAGATAAAATCAACGTGTTGACATTGTTTGGTTGCAAAGATACACCGAAATGAAATACAACTGAACCTGGTGTATCATCGTCTTAATACATAGTTGCATTAAGACTATTTAAATGATTAATCAAACGAAAAACATACGTGGTTTTGCATGAAACAATTTATCACGATTAGCACAAGCTACAAGTTTATACCGACGCCACAAGGTGTCGTAGTGAATGAAATAACTCGATGATAGCGGTGACCGAACAAGTATCACCGTGTATTGCATGAAACGCTCGATCATGATTAGCCCAAGCTACAAGTTTATACTGACACCACAAGGTGTCAAAGTGAATAAAACAACTCAATAATAGCGGTGATCGAACAAGTATCACCGTGTTTTAAATCAAATGAAGGCTCAACGAAATGATGTGGGTGTTCCAAACAAATCCCATAGGATTTTCAATTGAAAATGAAACAAATAAATAATGTCTTTCGATCGAAAATGGAAGAGCAATAAATATCACAAAATGTTCGATCGATGCTGAAAGAATCGTTAAGAGGTACACTGAAATATTTAACACGAACTTGTGTACCATCATCTTAACACACAATTGCATTAAGACTGATTTAATACAATAAATCGAACAAACGGATTTAATATCAATAATCAAATAAATAAGCAATTAAATCCGTACATGATGTGTGCAAACAAGATTAGCGCAAGCTTCAAATATGTGAGACGCCACCACAAGGTGATCGTGATCAAAGAAACGACTCAATGAAGTCGAAGACCAAACAAGCATGTTATGGTTCAAAGCAAATGAAGTGCTTGTTGGGATTATGTAGAATATGATGACTTCAATCCATCATATTAGACCTTGAATTGAATATATATCATGAGCAAGTTCAAACAATTGAACTTGGTTTAGTCACATTTCAACAATGAATGCACGTATCGATACGAAATTTCAACATGGTTACAACGAAAAACCATGTATGTAGCTTGAAAAGGAAAAGAGATCCAACAAGTTTCATTGACTCGATATCAAGGAGTCAACGCTTTACAACAATGCAATCGTCCAAATCACAATGCAATAATCAACATAGAGAAACAATATTGAACGTTGATAAAGCAACAATTTCGAGTGAAGTCACATGCGTAACAAACGACGCATGTATAAATATGAATTCGTCAAGAATGAAACAAATGAGCATTCATTACGAAAGAAAATTTTTGTGATGCAATGATCATTAGGGGGAGTAGAAGTATGAAAGTCTACTCACTATATGCAAAAAGTCGAAATTTCAACAAAAGAAATCTAAGGACTTTACCTGGAAGTTCACATGATGATTGGTTGTTATGTGACCTTACCATAGAATGTCGAACATAGCATAATCGCCATTAATGAAGAAGGGGAAATGCGGAGACATGTGACTTCTTTTGCAACGCCAATAGTTATGAGTCTCATTAGACTAAGTAGTGACTGTTGTGAAATCTTGTTCTAACGTACCTCAGCGTGATTCATGTCGTTTGGAGGATCACGTGGCGAAGTGCCGCATCGCAGTCGGTAATTCTCCCGCTGCTGGGATTAGCATCGTTGTTATCGTGTCCAATCGTGTTTTCCCCAAGGCCTTGCCTCGATAGTCGTGTGTGATGTAATTTGACGTCCACTGACGTGTAGTTTAAGTTTCACATATAATTGCGCAATAGCGTTTCGTTCCACGTAAAATGTGATGTGCCCCGACATCCGTTGACGTATAGTTTTAGCTTCATGTATACTCGTGCACTAGCGTTTTGTTCTGTGTAGGTTACCTGCTCAGGTAATTAAAATAGCATAGACAATGTAGATAATAGCGTGTGTCCGAGTTAATACTCGCGGCTCCTACGTGAGGACCTTTAATGAATTTTGACAAAAGTTTTCCAAAGGTCCTAAATGAATGTTACCAAAACCCTCCAGGTTTTGCGTACTGTATGTAGTTGTTTCGTGTAACGTGCATCAAACACCATACTTGTGTACGTTCAAAACCAAAATTATTGACTCATTGTTTTCGGCAACGGTTGGAACCCATATTCGAGTCTTAGGCGTTCTGTATGAGTTCAAGTCTTAAAAATCTAAGTCCCTAGAGAAAAGTGAGGTTAAAGCCTAGGTATCTCTATAGAAACCTAATTCGCTGAAACCTATGATACCAATCTGTCACACCCCGAAATATCAGAGCTGGCGTGACTGGACCGGTATCTTCATTGCACAGCGGAAGCAAAAAGCTAAGACTTCTAAAAAATGAACGCTCGCTAATTACTCGAAATCCCGTGGGTTCTTCTATTCCAACCGTTCCGTAGTTTTGACAATGTAACCTGAGAAAGAACATGCGAAAAAGTCAACATAAAGTTGAGCGAGTTCATAGTTTGTTTTGAAAAGATTTAAAATAAATCTTTTTGATAACCGGTTTTAAAGTTGTTGGGAAAATGTAGTAAAATCATTTTCTTGGCATGATATATGAAAACTGTGAGTCTAGCCCACGAGAGTCTTTGTGCATTGCACGAGAGAGAATGGGCCAAGCCCAAACGAACCTTTGTAAGCAGGATCAGCGTGTCCTCTTACTTAGGTATAGTTTGAAAAGCGTTACCAAAGTTTATAAATCGATGTATTTGTGAGTTTCAATCAAATGAATCTTTAAAAACATTTGAAAATCTGAGTATTAAAACTGGTATGTAAGCGTCTATGAACAGATCATTAATGTTTTGCAAGGACATTAATATGTGTGGCGACATAGGAAGCACTCAACCCTAGCGGATTTCCCCGGTCCATCCGGTTAGAACAACAAAAGCACTACATGGGCCACACAAGGACCCAAGAGTGGGGCTCGCTACACCCGATAGATCTACCACTTTTGCCCTCGGTCTTATACAAGATTAATGGCACTTAAGAGAGATTACTATTCGCTCACCTGATCTAACAGTTCATTCCCTAGCTTAACCATACCCTAGTTAACGTATAATGTGAGAGTTATTCATGTCCTTGGGCCTCTGCCCATGTCCTTGGGCCTTTGCCCACGCCATTCGTGTTATTAAAACTCATGCATGTTTCGAAAAACACTAATGTCTTTATAAACCGGTATGTTTAGCATAATCTTTTCGTAAACCATTTGAGTTTGTTAAAATCATGTCGCAAAATGGTTTATAAATATGCAATATTCATTTATCGAAACCTTGTGTGATTTTGCAAAACTTGCATGTCTTTCCACTCCCGAAAACATTTTATAAAAATGTAACACAGTAAAAAGTGGGGGTTATGAACTCACCTGTATATTCCTGTGCATAGCTAGCTAAATGTGATTCCGTAGTGTCATCCCACGAATGTGACCTCGCTAGCGTGCAACTAAAGCATTCCTAATCAAGGAATAATTATAAGTTTTCTAATAAAACAACGTAGTTAAACTACGTGTCCGAGCTCTACCGAGTCGTAAATAAGACGACTCTACGAAGGTGTTGTTATTTTGATTTAGAATAACCAATCTATCGTTATGTGATCCCATTTAATCGGGATAGAAACTAAGTCTCAAAATCGACTTAGTTTTTCCAAGTGATTTAAAACATATATATTTATATATAACAAAATATATGTACAAAGTTGTGTTAGTCGCCGCGGTTAGAAGGCGTAGGTGAATAGTGGTACGTATCCGAAATGTCGTACGTGGTGCGGTACTATACCGTTGTAGTTTTCGTAAGATGTAAACAAATATATATATATATTCGAATCGTTGGCGTTCAGAATAAATAAAAAAAACATTATTTTTATTTTATAAAAGTATACGAACAAACGGCATTTGTAGTAAATATAACGATTTTATTTATTTTGTAAAGTCGCGCAAATTAGCGACGTTTGAAATGAATATGAGTAATCGTATTCGTTTCATAAGAATATTCGGATTCTAAATTGTTGAAAGAAATATAAATAATTACATTTACTTTATAAGATTTCCGAATATTAGATGTTTGAAATAAATATGAAAACTACATTTAGTGCGTAAGAGAGTTTAAAGTCGTCGTTTTTGAACTACAAATACGTGTCGTGTTTCGGATTTTTATGAAAATCGGACAGAGTTTCCTCTGTTTTAGGATAACCCGACAACTAACGTGTCGATATATTTTTCAAAATTCAACAAATTTTCAACAACAATTCAATCATGTAATCAAACTATATAAAGCTTTCGTCGAGTAAAATAAATGTAAACTAATACCAAAACGAAACGGGTCGAGCTCGGTCACGTTTAATGATAAATATAAAATCTAATCTAACATATATATACGAGAGTTTTAACGCGTTGTTAAAACTTTACCGGGTCTTAGCGTCAACTGAGTTGACTTATGAGTTGACCAGGTCTGACCTGGTCAACTGAGTTGACCGGTTGAATCGACCGAGTCGAACCGTGTTTAATCAGAACCCTAACCAAGTAAATCCTTCACTGAGCCGAACCCGAATAAACCAATTTTTGACTGAAACTGAACTGGTCCGCCTTGTTGACCCGAGTTAACTTTTGTTGACCTGTTTTGACCGATCTTGACTGAGCCGAAACTGAGTTGACTCGTATCCAACCCGAACATCCAAACAAAATTTGAACCCATGAAACGAAACCCGCTCTGGAAACAAAACTGAAGCCATAACACCCGAATTATAACCCGAAACAAAACTAAAAAGAACTCGAACCAAACTGTCCCGAAACATCCACGGGTTACCCGAGCTGAAACGAATCTAACCTGAGCCGAGATGTGACACGAACCAGAACTGAATCAAAACATACTCACCATCATAGTTGTAATGCCGCCGTCCGATGTTCTCCGACGGCCAGAGCTCCGACCATCAACCACCTCTACCTCCGGCCGTTCTTTCTCTCGCCCGCTTCTCTCTCTCCGTCGAAGCTGATAACCCACGTCGCCTCTGCCGCCGCCGCCGTGTGCGGCGGCTCCCCCTCTTTTCCATTTTTTTTCTTTTCGCTTCAAATCTGCAAGTGTGAGAGGTGTGTCGGAGAAACACAGAGGAAGCCGGTGGCCAAGGTTTTTTTTTTTTAAGAAGGAGAAGGGGGTGTCATTGCGATGTGCGTGACCAGAGATTGACCACAGCTGGCCGGCACTGTCGCCGGATTCTGGCGACCATGTGTGAGGGAGGGAGAGATCGACTGTGGATGAGGGTTTGTAGAGGATATGGAGGTTGTGGTTGCGTGTAGGGTCTTGTGTGTGTATTATTATGTCTGTAAATGAGAGATGGGGGGATAAAGTGTGTCTGGGTTTTTGATCTTGTGTTGTAGGTAGATTAGCAAAGAGAGGATAAGGTTAGGAGTGAAAGGAACATTGAAAACGGCTGATGATAAAAATGAGAACTTAGGGTTTCAAGTCTTTTATAGTTAGGTTAAGTTTTCTAGGCTTTGGGCTTGGGCCCAAGGCCTACAAGCCCAATATCGTGTTTCAAGTGGCCCGCCAGTTTCCATGAGCCCGTTTTCAAACCCGTTATTCTAATAATTGTCGTAAATTGTTGTTATAAAATCAAAAGAGGTAAGTTTAGTGTCGGTAATCGCGTTTGCGCGTTCGTTCCTCAATCACGGTCATAGTCACATTTTTCGTTCGCGTTTGCGTTTTGTGTCGTTCGAAAGCATGATATTTTCACAAATCCACATTCATAAATATAAGATATATGTACAAAATCCGTGTTTGTCTACGTCGCCAGTATTTTGCACGTTTCCGTTCGTTACCGCTTAACGATCAACAGTTTTTCCACAAATCACCATAAGTGCACTGTAGAGTCAGATAGGCGTTACTAGGCATACCAAGAGCCTAATTAAGTTAGTTCGTGTCTTAAACACTATGTATTATCGCCTTAAACGTTTGTTAGTTGCGTAATTAGAAGCCGTTAATTACGGGTTGTCACATTTCGCATGTTATCTGCATAGCTCTTCTGACGATCTCGTGCTGCTTTCAGTCTTTCCTTGACGTGAATAATTTTTTCAGTTGTCTCTTGTACAATCTCAGGACCTAACAGTTGCTTTTCTCCAATTTCTGCCCAACATACTGGTGTTCAGCATTTTCGTCAATAGAGTGCTTCAAACGGTGCAGCATTAATGTTGTTATGATAGCTGTTGTTGTAGGAAAATTCTATTAGAGGTAAGTGATCATCCCAATTTCCTCCAAAATCTATCACACAAGCTCTAAGCATATCTTCCATCGTTTGGATTGTCCTTTCACTTTGTCCGTCCGTTTGAGGATGATAGGCTATACTTAGATTTAATCTAGTTCCCATTGCTTTTTGGAAACTTGTCCAAAAATAAGAAGTGAAACGACTGTCTCTGTCAGGCACAATTGTGACATCTGTGTCACTTCAACCATCAAACAAATACCAAATTAGTTAAATATTGTGTTTCATACTTGGGATTTGTATAAATATGTGTACCATTTGCACATATCAATTCTTGTTGGATTTCGAGCTTTAAATCCCTTTCTTGAAGGATATACGCGAACTGATGTGTAAACGTAATCAATTTAATGCGAAAAACACTCCGGAATAGTGAAATAGGTTTAGCATACCATAAATAACCTTCACATAACTTAGAAATAAGTTTTGGATGGTTTGGTGTGTCGAAATCAAGTTTGTTCGATCGTAGGGACTATTTGTGTCAAACTGCGAAACTACACCGATTTGTATAGTAACGAACATTGTGGAACTTGATCATAAGTTAAACATACCCTAAATTTCCTTTACATAGCATAGAAATAGGCTTTGAGGGATTCGGTATGCTAAAATAAACTTATTTGATCAATAGGGACTAAAAGCGTCAAAAAGTGTATAAATTTGCATTTTCGCGCATATCTTACGTTCTGAATATATCCAGACACCCAAAAATTTATGTAATCATTAAAATATTTTATTTTAGTGATTGGCATGATAAAATTCCATTTGTCGCTTAATTTGGATCGTTTTTGCGTTCGTTACAATTTCCGTCGTAATTAACCGAATAACGCAACCGTACGACCAAACGAACCGACATCCGAGATGTTTTTGAGCATATTTTAAGTTCCATATACTTTAACAATATTTTAGAGCTTTGAAATGGGGTTAACTGGGCTTAAACGTGCCAAAAACTGAGTTTTTCAAGTACATAGACCAATTCTGCAATTATGTCAAACTTGCCCTCACGGGGCGCGTAAGCTGAGGCTTACTATTACGCGGGGCACGACAACAGCCCAGGTCAGAAACATTGAATCTGGACTTGGAGCTTGTTTTTGATGGTTTTAACACCTGATTTTGGATACCAGCTGCTTGTTTTTGATGGTTTATCATGTCCCCATGGTTTTGAAAACCATTTGCCCACTTGGATGGCCAAGATTGATCTCTCTTTAGCAAGAAATGATCCTAACGGTTTACCGAAAACTATAAATACTCATGCCCTCATTCCATTTTCTTCACCCTTGATCTGATTGATGCTCTAAGTTGAAGCCTTTGCTTCATACCTGAGTGTTATAGATCAAGTTCTCCCTAGCTTGGACCCTTTGTAAGCTTCTTTCGTTCTTCTATTGCTTTTCGAGCATGAAAGTCAAACAGTGTTTGACTTTCTGCTTTGACCAGTCTTTGGTCAACACAAAGTTCGTATGAAGTTTGCAACATGAGCGTAATCACAATGGTTATAGTCCCGTGTGACTATACCTATTGATTACCACGTTGATTAGGCGTAGTGAAGAGTCGTAGTTTCGGTCAAAATGCGTATTTATGCGCATTTTGCAACCAAACTACTCTTGGGTATCAAAACCCTTTGTTTTAATATCAAAACCTGTTTTTTAACTTAGGTAAACATGTTCCAACATGTTTAGCTCGTCACTTTTAGTTTAGTGCTTGTATATAGTCGTAAGTCAAGCGGTCTCAACCACCGCTTAGACTTTCGAACTCGACCCATTTGGTCGATCATTAGGATCCGACCAAGCATGTTTAGTGACCATAGTTCTATAGGGAATAACCTTCCGAGGTTATACCTTATGGTCACATAGTTTAAGTAGTTGTATGATATGTAGTTTATATGCCTTAGGAAAATGACCAAAATGCCCTTTTCATGCATAATTGGTTTTTAAGCATATGTAACCTAAACTTTTGTCACTTAACTAATTATGCAACATATTTAAACATGTTTAGGCATATAATACTTGTCATAGGACTAGTTAGACGTCTTGAACGCGCGTTTGCGCGAATGACGCGTTAAAGTAGCGTAAGCTACCTTAATGGGTCGTAACGGGTCAAAAGCACTTAGGATAGGTTTCGATTTAGAATGTAGGCTTTGTTAAACCGTATCATATGAGTTCCAATGCTCATTTGGTTTAGAGGACCTCATTCTATCCGATCTTCCGATTTAGGTCCGGTTTATTAACATAGTTACCTATATTAGGTGCCGTTTAATTCCGTGATCCCTCTAGCTTTGCTTGGTTGTTATTAAAGACCTCTAAGCATCCTCAAGCGAGTACATAGTTCCCCTCTTTTACCGTTTTCGACTGTTTTGGGGTGATTCATATGTGCTAAATGATTTTGAGTATTTTAAACAAATGCTATGGTTTATATTACTATGTGAAATATTTGAACTGTTTGAACCATTTGGAACTGTTTGATCCATGTGAACCATTTGGAACTGTTTGATCCATGTGAACCATTTGGAACTGTTTAATCCATGTGAACCATTAGGAACTGTTTAATTTATGTGAACCGTTTGGAACTGTTTGATCTATGTGAACCATGTAGAACTATTTGATTCATGTGAACTATTGAACTGTTTGAACCATTGGGTTAGGGAAGTGATTAGGTAATGGGGCGGGTGTAATGTGATAGAAGCATGGTGGATACGCCGCTGGTACTTCCTATATATAAGTGCTTTTAACACATTATATATCGTTGCGTTATCTAGATCACTTGGGTAAAGGTTATCAAAACGAGGTTATATTACAAGGTTTATCTAACAATATAAACCATATGAGTTTTATAACGAGAACAATTTACGATTTGGATTATTTAAACAAATGATTTGGGGTAAGAATCATGGCTATGAGTTTTTATAAACTATAACCAACTTGATTTGAGTTGGTTAGTTATGTTGCAACACTATACACTTTTCAAAACAAGGTTTTTAATAAGGTATTGCAACATGTAAACGAGCCATAAATCTGACACTCACATAAAACCTATGTACTCGCCGGCATTTTTATGCTGACGTATTTTCACGTATGTTTCAGGTACCATGGTTGATGATGTTTGATGATGATATTGGTACATGCTACACATAGGATAGACTTGTGCCTTAGCGACTTTAAAACTTGAGAGACAATTGTTTGTATTTATCTGATTGTAATAGAACAATGAGTTCAATAATTCAATAAACCGAAACTATTTAATCCATGGTTGTGAATCAATGATTCTGTTACAACACTCTCCGACGTTTCCGTCGCGGTTTATTGTTTTAACACGGTCGGGGTGTGACAGAAAAGTTGGTATCAGAGCTCATGGTTATAGGGAATTAGGTTATTAGTAATGCTTTGACCTAGTCTATAACCTTCCTAGGACCCTAACACAAGTTATCTTGTGTTTAGATCTTAAAACAATACCGTCACTTATCCTTAAGTGACAACGACAACGAGAACACAAATTTCGAATCTTCTTTGAAAACTAATCATCTGTTCTAGGATGATTTATTATAAGGTTTTGAACCTTCAAAGTTTTCAAAATCTCATCAAAGTTTGGGTCTTATTAATGTGAACACGTGCAATCAGGAAGGGTGGATGCTGTATCCTGAGTTTTCTGTCTAAGGCTATAGTGTCCGTACAAATCCACATAATCAGACCAGTCACTCTTACCTGGGAACTCTTGGGGTGAGTGTCCACTTATAGGCTAAAGCATGTCTTCGTGATACATTATGAGACCTATTTACTTTGATTCAGCCTTTGTGCGACATTTGTTTGCTTCGTGGTTCGAACAAATGACCATCATCCATGCCTTTTGGTCGGTAAGTGTAACATCCTATTCTTACCCAATGCCATTTCACTTGTTTTCTCCCATACTTCCTCTTTTAGAATGCCTCCACGACGCAACAATTAGATACCTAATGAAGAACTGGCAGCTATCATTATGCAGCAAATGGCTGCTGTACTCCCAAACCTCATTGTTCAAGTTAACCAAGCCCTCAATAACCACAATAATGCTCCCTGTAAGTTCAAGACATTCAACTCTGCCAAGCCATCAAAATTTTCTGGGTCTCAAGGAGAGACTGCACTTCTACAATGGTTCGAGAGTCTAGAGAGCACCTTCAGGGATGTTCAGTGTTCAAACGAGCGAAAGATAGAGTTCGCATCTAGTGTCTTTGAGAAATGAGCTTTAACATGGTGGAATGGTGTGATGAGAGATAGAGGTGTTGAGGTAGCACTGGCTCAAACATGGGAAGAGCTTCGAGCTCTAATGATGAGGGAATTATGTCCTTGTTATGAGATTAGGGCATTGGAAAGGGAATTCGATGATCTTAAGCAAGATAGCGGTGAGCATCGAGTTTACACGGACCGTTATGAGGAGTTAAGTCTGTTTTGCCTGAACATGGTTACACCTTTGGATAAGGCAATCGAAAAGTACATTGATGGCCTCCCTGACTCAGTACAAGATATTGTTCTGGTAGCAACCCCACTACAGTTAGACAGGCCATTGAGCTATCCGCTACCTTGACTGAATCTCAGATCAGGAAAGGTAAACTTTTCTGAAAGGGTGATAAGAAACTGATCAAGGAATCAAAACCAAAGGATGAACAGACTGAATCCTCCAAGAAGACAAAGAAGCGAAAGGCTTCCCAGAACTTCGCCATGGTTGCTCACAATGATCAAGTTGTTCCCAACCAACTAGCTCAACCCCCTTCTAGGAAGCCATACAACGGAACTGCACCCTTGTGCAACCAATGTAACCTTCATCATCATGCCAGTGTGAAGTGCCGCAAATGCCTAATTGGTGGACTTATAGGGCATACAGTTAGGGTTTACCTAGCTGCAGCTGCACCAAATCAAGCTGACAACAATCCTGCTCAAGCTCGTTTTCCACCAGGGTCTTGCTACAACTGTGGCGAGATTGGCCATTTCCGAAAGAATTGCCTAAAGCTTGCTAATGCAAATCCAGCGCAGGGATGAGCATTTGACCGACTGGAAGACAACGCTGTTTAGAAATAATCAAGCCTTATGTATTATTTTCTTTTGTTGTCATGGTGTATGAGACAGTTGTTGTTGCTTATAAATAACTCTTTTATTTACAATTGCAATGTACAAATGTGGTTGCATGTATAAACAACAATCCCCTACAATACCGACAATCAAGGAACCGTATTCCTTGAAAAACAGACTACTCCCAAAATCCTTCCATTTTATGATCTCTTGCGTTTCCACGAAAATCCTAAGTACCCGTTTCTTCCAAGGAAACAAAGTACAAGGCGCAAGTTACAACTCTGGACGAATACCCGAAGTACCACTATAAATCCTTAATAGGGTACCTAAGGGTATTTCCGTAAGTCCTTAATTGTTGTGTACCTTAATTCGAATGTTACGTTTCCTTGTAAACGAAATCGAATTTTTGGAATATCATCCTATCTTTTCAGATAGATTCTTGAGGACATTGAAGTCCATCGACTGGGTTCCTGGTGTACCTTGAATACCCATGTTCAAATCGACAACAAGTTAATAACAATTAATAACAAACTGATAACAAATTAATAACCAAGAAAACAATTATGTGCTTATGTGTTTTTGTGTTGACCTAATCAAAGTTGTCTCAGGCTTGTTCAAATTCTATCCCCTTCACATTATAAAACAAACTGTGCGGACTGTGCAAAGAATTACGTAATTATGGATGCATACATAATTATGGAATTTAGTGCACAGAAACCACAACAAGTTTTGTCATGTGTCTAGAGTTAACTCCATTCATTTCCATTTCTGATGAAGCACCCGTTGAGGAAAAATGAACTAGCTATTCATTTTTCACTTCTGAAAGGATATCCGTTGAGGGAAATGAATATCCTTTTGATTAACCCTTCATTTCCATTTCTGATGAAGCACCCGTTGAGGAAAAATGAACTAGCTATTAATTTTTCACTTCTGAAAGAATATCCGTTGAGGGAAATAAATATCCTTTTGATTAATCCTTCATTTTCATTTCTGAAGAATACCCGTTGAGGAAAATGACTTAATCCGTTCATTTTTCATTTCTGAAGAATATCTGGTGAGGGAAATAAATACCCTTTTGATTAATCCTTCATTTCCGTTTCTGACGAAGAACCCATTGAGGAAAATGACTCAATCCGTTCATTTTCGCTTCTGAAGAATTTCCGTTGAGGGAAATGAATATCCTTTTGTTTACCCCTTCATTTCCATTTCTGACGAAGAACCCGTTGAGGAAAATGACTCAATCCGTTCATTTTCGCTTCTGAAGAATATCCATTAAGGGAAATGAATATCCTTTGTTTATCCCTTCATTTCCATTTCTGACGAAGAACCCGTTGAGGAAAATGATTAATCTGTTCATTTTTGCTTCTAAAGAATATCCGTTGAGGGAAATAAATATCCTTTTGATTATTCCGTCATTTCCACTTCTGACGATGTACCTATAAAGGAAAAATGAATCATCCACTAATTTTCGCTTTAAAGTATATCCACTGGAAAATGACAAGATTATGCTTTGCATATCTTTGATGGTTATTTAACGCAACGTCACAAACAGACTCCTATGAATAAATTTCGGGAGGAAATTTCCTAAAGTAGGGGAGACTGTGAGATCTGTGTCACTTCAACCATCAAACAAATACCAAATCAATGAAATATTGTGTTTCATACTTGGGATTTGTATAAATATGTGTATCATTTGCACATATCAATTCTTGTTCGATTTCGAGCTTTAAATCGCTTTCTGGAAGGTTATACGCGAACTGATGTGTAAACGTAATCAGTTTAATGCGACAAACACTCCGGAATAGTGAAATAGGCTTAGCATACCATAAATAACATTCACATAACTTAGAAATAAGTTTTGGATGGTTTGGTGTGTCGAAATCAAGTTTTTTCGATCGCAGGGACTATTTGTGTCAAAGTGCGAAACTATACCGATTTGTATAGTAACGAACATTCCGGAATTTGATCATAAGTTAAACGTACCCTAAATATCCTTTACATAGCTTAGAAATAGGCTTTGAGGGATTCGGTATGCTAAAATAAACTTATTTGATCAATAGGGACTAAAAGCGTCAAAGAGTACATAAGTTTGCATTTTAGCGCATATCTTACGTTCTAAATATATCCGGACACCCAAAAATTTATGTAATCATTAAAATATTTTATTTTAGTGATTGGCATGATAAAATTCCATTCGTCGCTTAATTTGGATCGTTTTTGCGTTCGTTATGATTTTCGTCGTAATTAACCGAATAACGCAACCGTACGGCCAAACAAACCGACATCCGAGATGTTTTTGAGCATATTTTTAGTTCCCTATACTTTAACATCATTTTATAGCTTTGAAATGGGGTTAACGGGGCTTAAACGTGCAAAAAACTGAGTTTTTCAAGTACAGGGACCAATTCTGCAATTCTGTCAAACTTACCCTCACGGGGCGCGTAAGCTGAGGCTTACTATTACGCGGGGCACGACAGCAGCCCAGGTCAGAAACATTGAATCCAAACAAGTGTTGTATTGAATCCAAACAAGTTTAAGAATGAAAATCCGTAAAGAACTATGAAAAGTTAAGAATGATCAAGAATGAAAATGAAACTAGTGGATTGATGAATACAACAAGTGTTGTATTGAATCCAAACAAGTTTATAAAACAATAAAGCACCTTGGAAATCTGATTAGAGCACAATATCAAAAGATTGAATGTATATAACACTTCATTCACCAAAGAGCCAAAAGCTTGGCTAGGGCTACAATGCTTGGGTATTTATAGATCCTGACTTGCCAGCATAATTATAATTATGCTAGAATCTTAACTACACCAAGTCAGGTTTGCTAGTTTCAACTAATTACAAAATTAGCCCCTAGACTATAAAATAGGCTACAAACTATTATAAAACTGATCCAGTACAAGTATGAACGATCTCAAAAGTTCCAACAATATCCCCCCTATATCGTTGCATAATTGTCTTCTCATTCTTCTGTAGTTCCCACTGGATTCTCTGTAGCATTCTTCTCAGGCTCTTTAGGGATTTCTTCATGCCATGCTGCTTCTGGTGATGCTTGAATTTCGATTGTTGTGACGGGAGTTTCTTGGTTAATAACAGCTTCACTTTTTGGTGGATCCTCCATAGTGGCCTCATATGTGGATGAGGCCAGAGGTGATGAGGTTGTGGTGGGCTCTGTTGTTGATGTGGAAGTCTTCTCTTTCTTCCTTTCATGCTTTTTCTTCTTTCTCGCTTCCTTCTTCTTTTCAGCAGCCTCATTTCTTTTCTCGATTTTATCTACGAGGTCGAGCATCTCTCTCTTTATCTTCCAAGCTCGATCCACTGCTCGCTGAAATAACATGGCCTCTTTAAGATTAGCGTTTCCAGCTCCAACGTTTATACGGCTTGCATTCAGCACTGTTAGATCAGAGAGTCCAAACATAAACACATCCATTGGATCCAAGATTCGAATATCTACATTTTCAGTTGATCGAATCACTGCTTCACCCGTGCGGCTATCATAAAACCACTTTTTGAACTGATTCAGACATACTGGAACTTCATCTAGAAGCTTGATTCTTGTGACAACTTTAGCAGGGTTTATCACCCACGTCACCTTGCCTTTTCCAGTCACTGGATCTTTGGTTGTTTTTAACACTCTTCTTCTTGGACGCTGCGGCTTGTGATTTGGGAAACCTTTGTTGCATTCTTTAGCAATTAAACGCTCAAAATACCCACCAACGCTTCTATCTCCTGGATTTAGTATATCCAGTCGGCCGAGCTCACGTAGATCCCATCTTGGAAGTGAAAAGAGATGAAACCCTGTTTTGAAGTACTGAATTACTCCACCTCTTCTTTTAACCACGAACATTCCCCTGAGATTGTTGTACATCCAACTGATAATTTTGTCAGTGGCCTCAGTATTTTCAACAGTTATTACCTGATAGAAGTCAGGGAGTTTTTCTCTTTCCTTTTTGAACCACTCGGGATGCTGTGGGGAGAAAGTCTTTCCATCTTCCTGCTCATACACGACTTCCTCTTCTAATCCCCACTCGATAAATTTGGCAGGCATATCATCCCTATCAACCTCTTCTTCATCGCTCTCATCACCTTCAGATACTTTTTCCGTTGATTCTAGACGCCTTTTCTTTGCTTCGGCTTCTTTTGCTTTTCTAGTTGTTTCTTCTTCCATGAATGTATCAAAGTCAAAAATCTCAGCGAAGGAGAACATAGGTTCTATCTCTAACTTGGCACACATACTTTTCATCATTCTATACAATTTTTCAATCCCCATCTGCTGGAATCTTATGAACTTCGATTGTTTGGCCACATAAGCATTCTTTTCTTTGTTCTTCTTCCGTTGATCCTTTAACTTTTCTCTCAAGATGTTTGTGTCATTCACTTGGTTCTTGAGCAGGCAGATTTCTTTGCTGCAGATGGACCGGTTTCTTTGACAAGTTTATCATAAAGTTCTTGAAACGGACGAACCCTTTGTGGAGGAACCGGTGGCTTTGAAATCCTTGTTGGCTTTACTAGAGGAACTCTAGAAGACCCTTCATCTGTTGGCTTCTTCTTTGGAGGAGTTTTCTTGCTTGCTGAAACTTCGTCTGGATCTGTTAACAATGCATCAACAAAATTATCCAGTGATTGTACTTCTTCCGGTACTGTAACCGGTCTTTCGGATTCTGACATTTCTTGCCTTTTGAGGCTCTTTTCTCTCTTTTCTCTCTTTTCTTTTTCTTGCATTGCGTGAATTTCTTTCATATCTTGATCATGTTTACGATGTTCTTTAGATTCAGCAGCTCTGAAGCTAGCACCCATGAGTCTTTCTGGGTTTTCAGATGCCTTTTTCTTCTTTGGAGGCTCATCTTCAGCTGCTTGCTTTCCTTTTATTTTTCCTTTCAATCGTTCTTCCTTTTCTGCAACCTCTACTTCAGCTTCTGCAAATCTTTGTTGCTTTGCTCAAAGTGCTTCTCTGTACTTTCTGTAAGCTTCCTTGACTAACGGCAGTCTCTCTGCTGCATACATCCAATCATGTAACATTACCCATTCATTTGTTTTAATCTCTGTGAACTGACGACTTGTGGGCACATGAAAGCTGTAGAGGTTTCCATCATTTGGCGGATTTTCATATTGATCGTTAATCAGCATCTGGATAAATCTGGGATACATCGCCCAAGTCGGCCCTCCTACATTCTCGAGCATAAAATTGAAGATTAAACCAGAGAGGTTGAACTTTTGATTCAAGCACAAGTTCAACATTGCTGCTAACCACTCCAGATTCAGAACATCGAAACCACCCTTACAATGAGCTAAGCTCATGGCAATTACATGAACTATGAATCTCCAGTCTCTTGTGAGCCCGTTCCTTTTTATCTCTTTCTTTTGTCTGAAGTCTCCTGTGTATCCCATGCCACGAAACCATCCAGAATATCGTCCTTGCTCAAGCTGATCGGACCTTGTGTGTTATCTTTCAGCTTCAAAGCCTTGCGAATCCTTTCTTCCGTTACAACTATCTTCTTGTTACGGACGGTTGCAGATATTCCTCTAGCATTGTCGACAGTTTCAGGTTTTGCAGTTTGCCAGAAGTCTTGAATATGGATTCGGCAAACGCGAACTTCTGTTTCAACCGCGTAGCGAATCCTGCTTGATCTTACCCATCGTGCCACGTCCTGGAAATCCTGTAGTACTTGTTCGAGATTGATACTCTGATTGTGTTTCAACGTCTTATCCCACTCAATATTCTTAACCATCCTGTTTTGGACACGAAAAACGAGGCAAGTTAGAAAGTTTTCGAGATAGAAGTATATTATTTACAAGGAGAAACTATAAACAAAAAATATTTACAAGATATTTACATTTTATAAAAGGAAAATGATATTTAGAAAATATTAAAAAAAATTAAGTTATAATTAAGTGTTAAATTAGATATTTGCAATAATTAAAAAAAATAAAATTTAAGGGTTAAATTCGCTGACAACCCAATCGGGTATCTTCGCTGATGTTTGTGATCCGGATCCGGCAATTTCGCCGGTAATTACATTAGATCATGTGTGATTTCGCCGACAAAACTGAGAACTTAATCTATGTTTTCGCTGACGGCTTATGACAGATAAGATATCTTCGTCGGTCACAAAGGTGGGCATCGGATGACTTCGCCGGTAAAGAACAAGTGAGTTCTATATTAATTTCGCCAATGATAACCGGCGAAGACAGGGTTTGGTCACGAGCTCCTATATCAGCGAAGACATTCGTCTAGGCCGATTTACCGGCGAAATAAAATTACTTCGCCGGTTGCTCGAACTCGCGTTCGAGACTTCTGGAATTCTTTAATTTCGCCATGTTCACCATATTCATGTTTTATTTCACTAGCATCAAGAAGTTCTTGATAAACCCCTCTAAAACCCCCAACTGTTTTTCACCGATTGATCAACACCGATTTCAGACAGATCTAAACATGAACAAGCATTTCGATATCCCAGTTCAACCGGTTTCACCACTTGCAACATATTCTAAAAACTAATGATAATGATCATAATGATCTGAGTTTAAAGAAAATAACCAAACATGAATATTTTAAAAATTTGAAACCGTTCACCGATAATCGTGGATTGAAGAATGCATAGGATGCAATTGATGATCAACTTCAGAGATTTACCTACTGATCTTGAATGAGAGTGAATCTTATGAGAAATTAGTGAAGTGATATGTGGAATTAGAGAGAGAAATTGAAGATATTTTTTAAAAAAATTGAAAAGAGGGTCGGTTAAGCAAGATATATAGGGGGTTAGGATGCCTGGCCTCTTAATTTCGCCGCCACTGATTAACACCTCTTTTTCAAAGTCCAAATTTTAAATACGCTCGTAAATTTCAAACTTTCACAAAAAATGTGCCCAATTTTGTTTAAAAACACTATAAATTACGAAATATTTACAAACTAAAGAAAATTTGGGCTATTTTGACTCCGAACTTCGAATTTTCAACTCTGGGAGGTTCCATTTTTTTGCTGATTTGCTTGATACTTTCGACGCTCGTCGACTTACCTGCAGAAGATCATATAACCAACACTTGTCAATTTCTTATTTATTATTATTATTATTATTAGCGAATCAAGGCACAAGAAAAACTACCAATATGTTTGTCCGCTTAAATCCATGCATCCTTCTTTCAACATGCCTTCGGAGAGCTCTTTTATCATGTTTTCGGTAATATTGACAAGATTTATATGGCCTCCACACAAGCTATTGAGAATAGAATCATTACGCCCGTGAGTCCCACAGTAGGACATACCCCCGCGATCAAGGTATGCACAAAGATTCATCATAACGCGTGAGTATATTGGATTCATTCGTTTTGAATTTCAACGATAGAGTGGGGATCAGGTCAGTACTTTCGTATAGCAGAGATCCCGAAAACTACCGAGGGCGGAGACAGATACCATTTTTGGTATTATTTGTGCATTTTTGCGCATTTGAATAACTTTCTATGAAAGCTTCTTCAATTTTGGGATTTGGCCATCTTTGGGCTCTTTTCTTGAAAGATATCATAGCGTCTAGGTCAGCATGTATCTGGATGCAGCAGAAAAACAACTATGATATCCCCGAATGAAATTCCAATATAAAGACTCGAAATTTCAGACTTTGGCAATCTATCAACGCAAGATTTAAGACCATTAAGCCATATGCCGCAACGTGTTACCCACAAGATGCGTAATGCCTGAGAAAAGCCAGAATCCTTGTGTAGATGTTATGTTTTACTCCCTAACAGCAGTTTACTCGTCGGTGTTGCTGAATCTACCGACACGTCGTTGCTTGGTACCCCAATTTCTTTTTGTTTTCTGTTTTGCAAGAAATGACAAAGTGTTAGCAATTTTCTATCATTTCCTCTAACAGGAGTCATACACAAGCATCTAATTTTGGATTTTTTGGAATATCCCCCCTAAAATCTTTATTTTCGAAAGTCTGTTGCCCGAAAATAAAATTTTAAAAATCAGAAAATCTTTTTGGTGGGCGACGCTTTACGATACTTGTTTTACTTTCAACAAACGTGTTTTTGTTTTTTTTAATATTGACAAAATATAGAGTATTTACGAATGATTTTGGACCACAAGATTTATTTCCATTCAAAGAAATTAACCATTTCCAACCAGGTTACCGCTGGTTGAATCGAGTTTTATCAAAGGCTTTCATGAAAATGTCGGCCCGCTGCTGTGTTGTATCCACTGGCACCACTTGAATGTACCCCTTTTCGTAGGCATCTTGAATTGCGTGAATTCGAATTTCGATGTGCTTTGTTCTAGAGTGGTGAATGGGATTCTTCACAATTCCCAGACATGCCTCATTGTCGATTAATATAGGAGTCTTCATGATGTTGATTCCATAATCCAACAACTGATTTTGTATCCAGAGAACTTGTGAACAGCAACTGTAGGCCACGATGTATTCTGCTTGAGTGGTGGAGGTAGACACAGTTATCTGTTTCTTGCTTTGCCTTGAAATCAGACGATTTCCCAAGAATTGACATCCTCCTGATACAGACCTGCGATCTACTTTACAACCTGCATGATCACTGTCAGAATAAGCAATAAGATCAAAGTTACTATCTTTAGGATAACAAAGACCTAGTTTCGAAGTTCCTTTAAGATAGCAGAATATGCGCTTCACAGCGGTTTCATGTGATTCTTTGGGATTTGTCTGAAAGCGAGCACAGAGACAGACAGCCCACACAATGTCAGGCCTGCTAGCCGTTAAGTACATTAGAGAACCGATCATCGAGCGATAAAAGGACCTGTTCACTGGTTTTCCTTGAGGATCTAGAGTAAGCTCCGTCTGAGAGGCGAACGGGGTGCTAGCAACTTTACAGTCGTTCATGTTGTACTTCGTGAGAATATCCCGAATGTACTTAGCCTGATGAATGAGAATCCCATCCTCCTTTTGCTTCACTTCTAGCCCTAAGAAGAACGTCAGCTCTCCCATCATGCTCATTTCAAACTTAGCCTTCATGACAGTCTCGAATTCTCTACACAACTCCTCGTTAGTTGACCCGAAAATGATATCGTCAACGTAAATTTGCACCAGCATTACATCTTCTCCGATTCGTTTGGTAAAGGGGGTCATGTCAATCGTTCCTCTGGTGTATCCACACTTTAGCAGATAGGTTGACAAAGTCTCGTACCAAGCACGTGGAGCTTAGTGAAGACCATAGAGAGCTTTGTCCAACTTATAATATCGACCTGGAAAATGAGGATCTTCTAAACCTGGAGGTTGACATACATAGACTTCTTCCTTTACCTTCCCGTAGAGAGAAGCACTCTTTACATCCATCTAAAAAACTTTGAAATTTCTGTATGATGCATACGCCAGGAATATTCTGAGTGCTTCCAATCTTGCAACTGGAGCAAAAACTTCTTCGTAATCGATCCCTTCCTCTTGACGGAAACCTTGCACCACCAATCTAGCCTTGTTCTTGACTACCACTTCACGATCATCCATCTTGTTATGAAAGACCCATTTAGTACCAATTGGAAACTTTCCTTTAGGTAAATCTACTAACTCCCAAACTTTGAGTTTGCAAAATTGAGATAGTTCTTCCCGCATGGCCTGAACCCAACTGGATTCTTGAATAGCTTATTCGATGTCATGTGGCACAGATTGCGAGAGAAATGCTGCATAGAGACCTTTGTTGATGCTTGATGACTGACCACGTGTACGTACTCCTTCTTCAACTGCACCTATGACGTTCTCAAGAGGATGATTGCGATTTGTCTTGTATCATGCATTTGCCTGAGACTCAATCTGCTGCGGAAGATTGGTGAAGTGTTCATCCACATAAATTACTGGAAGGTCATCTTCTTGAGTTGGTTCATCCACATTCGCCTGTGAAGAAGAAGCACCGTTTTCAGGGGTGTTCTCAGACAAAGTGTCACCAGTTGCTTCATCCACAGAGAGAAGTGGATCAGCGGAGAATGGAGAGAAACGGGTAGTGAATGGAGTTACACCAATATCTGAAGAGTCAAACATAGGTTCAACTTGAGCATCTTCAACTGGTCCTGCTTCTGGAGTATCTTCTGGAATTTCAAAGGTGTTGAAAATCACACCCAAGTCATAAAACCAATCGGGAGTACTTCCAATGTTGGTGTAGTTTCCTTCTTGAAAATCAACATAATACGATTCAATCACCATCTTCGTTCTTTTGTTGTAGACTCTGTAGTCCTTCTGTGTGGATGAATATCCCATGAAGTAGCAAATATCACCCACTGCTTCGAACTTGATGAGATTTTCTTGAGTGTTTAGAAGAGTGCATGAACATCCAAATGGTCTGAAGAAGTCAATAAGCGGCTTTCTTTTGAAGAGAAGTTCATATGCCGTTTTTCCGTGTGGTTTTACAATGAGAACCCTGTTTAGAACGTAGCATGTTGTATTTACTGCTTCTGCCCAAAAGATGATTGGAAACTTTGAATCCACCAGCATGCTTCTTGCGGCCTCGATCAACGTTATGTTCTTACGTTCAGCAACTCCATTTTGTTGAGGAGTTCTGGCTGCATTGTATTAAAGATGAATTCCCTTTTTCGCACAGAAGGAGATGAATGTTTGATTTTTGAATTCAGAACCATTATCACTTCTGATCGACTTTACTTTTAATCTGGTCACGTTTTCAATCTAGGGAATGAATGACTTGAGAATATCAGCTGTCTCACTCTTTGCTTCAAGAAAATAAACCCATGACAAACGAGAGAAATCATCTGTAATCACCAAACAGTAAGAACTTTTAGCAAGACTTTTAACACTAATTGGACTAAAAAGATCCATGTGCATCAACTGAAGAGGCGCAGTAATCGTATTCACTTCTTTGGACTTGTGCGATTTCTTGTGTTTCTTTCCTTGGGCGCATGCTATACATTTTTCAGAAAAAGGAAATTCTTTTATTGGAAGTCCTTTCACTAAGTTTAACTTAGAGAGTTTATTCATATTTTTTAAATTTACATGCCCCAATCGCCTGTGCCAAAGCAGTGACTCCGATTCTGAAGCCTTTGAGATCAAACAGGTCAGATTATCATTTGTCTTGGCATTTTTCATGTTGAGCACGTATGTGTTGTTTTGTCTTGGAGTAGTGAGCATGATCATTTCTGCAGGAATGACATATTCAGGCTTGAGAAACAAGCATTCCATGTCATTGAAAAGCACCGATATTCCTTTATCACAGACTTGTAATACACCCATGAGATTGTAGCACAGTTCTGGAACATAGCTGACATTTTCTAATGTGAGGGCTTCAGACACCACATCTCCTATTCCAACGATCTTCCCTCCCTTCTCGTCTCCAGCAAATGACACGAAATCACCATCAATAAAACGAAAGTTCTTCAGAAGCTCCTTCAAGCCTGTCATGTGTCTTGAACATCCGTTGTCGACATGCCAGATATATTCCATGAGCATTCGAAGCCATTTCTGGAGTTTATTCTGAAATACAAGAATATACACAAATTAGATTCGTTTGGGAACCTAGACTTGCTTCATTTTGAATCTATCGTGGTTTTGAGCCACGATGTCCTCTTTTTGTTTCCAAAAATAAGCTGTTGAATTAACCAAATTTTTAACAGATTTCTTAAGATAATCAAGCTGATATGTGAAATTTTTGACAAAATCATATTCTGGTTTAGAAAAATTCTTGTTTTTACAATGTTTCGCTGTATGTCCTAAATGACCACAACGAAAACATCGTTTGCGTGTGGGTCTTTTGGTGTTGGAAGATGATGTATGTGATGAGTGTCTTGGGCTTTCTGCTTTCTTCATTTTCTTGTCATCTCAACTTTCATCTTCTAAACATTCTTCATCATTGTCGGAATCTGATGAACTTTCTGATGTTTGATATTCACTTGAATTTTGCTCTTCACTTGCTTCGTAACTTGAATCACTGCAGCTTGGATCTTCACTTGAACTTTCTGAATTTCGATCGTTATTTGTTTCGTCACTTGAATCTTTGGAGCTCTCACCTTCTGTTGTTTAATCTTCACTTGAAGTTTGTGATTTTTGCTCTTCATCAGGAATTGAAGTCTCTTTTTGCTTTTCTGAGGCAGCAACGCTTGAGTCTTCTTTGCTGTGATCCTCAACGACTTTCTTTTCTGAATCTGTCACACCTGTTTGAGATGAAATAAATTCTGGAATTTCCTCGGTGAGGAATTTTCCAAAGTTATTCTTTTTCAATTCTGGTACAAATACAGGAGATTCACACACATTTTTATCATCACAAAATGCAGAATTTAAATCATGACATTCAAACATAGCATGTTCACGATCATGGGTCTCAAATGTAGGCACATGGCCCTTACAGTCATCCACAGAGTTAAATTTAGGCACGAGGCCATTACAGTCATCCGTCCTAATTAAATTATTACATTCATCCCGAATATTGTTTTTCTTAGAACAGTTCCAGGCGAACCAGTTAACGGTGGAATGAATGTTGCCTGAATAATCTATCCCTATTTTTGAACCGCCGCGGTCTCCATCCTCATCGCACACATCTTCTTTACACACAATTGGATCTGCATTACTTTTAGAAATGTTAGCGGTTGTTTCGTTTTCAAAAGAGTCGTTTTGTTCTTCAGAGGCCTTTTCATCAATGAAATCATTTTCGGGATAAGGAGTTGGCATAGGCACATAGTTTTTGCTATGTGGTGGAAAGAAAAGTTTTCTTTCATTTCCTTGCCTATCCTTATACCCGATCCCGTCTTTCACATACGTTGGTCGTTGGCAATTTTTGATGTCAGTAAAGGCCTTTTGACTGACATTCCATTTGTCTAAGATAATTTGCAACTTATTCTTTTCGTTCAAAGCTTTTTCTAGTCTATCTGTGAGATCGTTAATGATAAAATCTTTTCTAAACACAAATTCTTTTAGAGTTTGCATTTCAGCTAAAGTTGAATTCAACTTTCTTTGATATGCGGCCTCATTCTGTTTAAGCTCTTTGTTAAATTTTAAAGCTTTGTCTTTCTGTCTCTCAAATTCTAGATTAAGAGACTTGTAATGTGCCACGACATCAATGCATGCTGGTGTGCATAACTTTACTTTAAAGTTATGTGGAATACTATTTACCAAGTCTTTATCAGCTTTTTCTTTGGAAGATTCTATTTTCATTGCTGCGGCTGAGACTTTTTATTTGTCTTTCTTCTGGTCAGATGACTCCTTAGGAGCATGCACCTTAGCTTCTTCAGAATTCTTTTCTTTCACAGGCTCCGGGGAGGTGAGAATGCTCTTCAGACCCTTGTCAGCAACGTTGTCACTTTTTGGAATTCCAGCAGTCTGTTTCCCAAACTGTTTTGATGGTGACCCGCTTGAGATCTTTGCCATGAGAGCTTTGTTGAATTGTTCCTTGGCTTCAGCAATTTCTTCACTCCAATCATAATCTTCAACAACCAAGGCTTTTGGTGTGTTAGGAGACGCGTTGTTTTTTTTTTCTTCGATAGTGATTTGTTTTACAGCAGGAGTTGCTTCAATGTTTTCTTCTTTCAACAAGGGGCAATCACGCTTGAAGTGACCAAGATTCTTGCAGTTGTAACATCTCAGTTTAGATTTGTCAAATCCAGCTTTTCCAAGACCCACACGCTTCCCGGTCTTGTGCTGAAATTTCTTCAACCTTAGAGTGATCATGGCCATCTGCCACTTCAAATCCATCTCCTCCATGTCATCTGGATCAACCTGATGCATGTCTTCAGCAGTGAACATCTCCTTCTTGAGCTCTCCTGACATTAAAGCTTCATAGCTACTCAGAAACATGTTAAAAAGTGCCACGTTTTCAGTAGACACTTTCAATGCTTGTGTATCTCCAACCGTGACAGTCTTCTCACTAGGTTGTTGAGATTTTGATGCGCTTGCGGAAGTGTTAACATAGGTTATGTCAGAAGCTTGTTGACTGATGCCACCTGAAGCAAGGAATGCCACATTCTTCATTCCAGCAGAAGTCTGATTGATATTTGAGGTGTAGCTAGCATTGTTCATTTCTCGTTTGTTGACATCCATTTCAAAAGCTCTTAGAGTGTTAATTAAGTTGGACAGAGTGACATGATTTGGATTATTGAGGAAATCATTCTTGATCATCATGCATTGCAAACTCCATTCCTTTGGGAGTGAGTCCAGCAACTTCTTTATAGCAGCACGGTTAGTGACAAGATTTCCTGCCTTCTTCATTTTAGTCATCATATTCAGAAAGCGACTGATATGATCGGAAAGACTTTCTCCATGAACTCCACAAAACATGTCGTATTGCTTCTGCACCATGTCTCTCTTGCTTTCAATTAGTTCTTCATTTCCCTCATAATACTCAATCAATGCATTCCAGAGTGCATTTGCAGTTCGGTGTTCTTCAAACATGTTGCAGTCATCAGTTGACAGAGCCATGGTTAAGGCGGCATGTGCACGGCGATCGCGTTAGATTAGGGCCTTGTCTTCGTCAGTGAAGGTTGTGGCGTCATTGTTAGCGACTACCGCATCTCCTCGAACCACCGTTGGAATATGGGGTCCAGCGGTGACTGAGAGCCACAGATTGTAGTCCGTGTATTCGAAGAACGACTGGATACGAGTCTTCCAAGTACTAAAATATTTAGCTCCTTTCAACTTTGGTGGTCTAGTGGTGGTTCCGGTCTCAAGTTCAGCTTGAGCAATTGGACTTAGCTGATTCAACGACATCTTGGCTTGTTTTTGACAAAAGAAAGCTGATTAGAGGTTAATTTCACTGATAAGACTGTTGGTGAACAATTTCGCCGGTGAATGTGGTAATTTCACCGGAGATCTGACTGAGATTAGAGAAACAGGACCAAATTCGCCAATGATCTTCGTTGGTCTCCTATCTTCGCCGGTACACGAATGTATCCTGCACGAGTGAAGAAGCTAATTCCGCTGATACAATGAGCACACACGTTAGTTTGGCTTATTTCGCCGTATACCGTGATAAGAACGCTGTGGTTCTATATCACAGTTCTCGAAGTCGCCTTCGATAATTTCGCTAAAGGGTCACTTGACACTATATCGCTGGCCATCAACAATTTCGCTCGAGTTTTAGTCGGTGAAATTAGTGATTTTGCGATGTCTTCAAAGATTGTTTGCTATATTCAAAAGTTTCTTCGCTATATTCAAAAATGTCTTCGCTATATTCAAAAATAAATTCGCTGGCTTCAAAAATTGTTCTTTGTATTCAATTAATTTCGCTAACCAGAGGGTTTAACACGAGCTAAAACCCTCTAATCACCCAAAAACGACTCAAAAACCATGTTTTGATGTATCAAAATGTCCAAAATGACACTGATACGTGGTTGAAAACCGGTGTTCGTTATTGCTTAACTTTATGTTTTTACATAAGTTTCAATCTTGAATGGCCTACTTTTAATAAGATTTGTGTTTATCCAGGTTTAATGAAGTTTAAGGAGCTTTTGGGAGCTTAACGGGTCACCGGGTCGAAAATTGGAGCACTAGGATGCATCACGGGTCAACCGGGAGTGTTGGAATCGAAAAATGGAGATCTCACAAACGAGAGCCTGTCGCCGACGGGGTCCAGACCGTCGGCGAAGCCTTCCAGAAATGGCCGTCGACACACATAAGCCGTATCCGGGAACATAACCCGTCGGACGAAGATCACAAAACCAAAGCCCGTCGCCGACGGGTTGAGGGCCGTCGGCGACGGCTTGTCAAAACTTGGAACGCGAATTTTTGTGATTTAGGGATTAAACTCAATTTCCATTGGCTGTTGGGCATTGAACTCGGGAGTTACACAATTCTTGGAGTTTGAAACTTCATCTTGGAGCCAAGATTCACGATCCATCATCGACCATTCCATCCCGAACATCAAGAACATCAACAACACCCGAATCACCATCAATCATCCCCAATTCCTCCATTAAACCCTAATTTTCCATCCATTCACCACTTCACCATCGTCAATCATTCCTTAATCCCTAACCATCCACCATTCTTTCATCCTACAAGCTTCAAGATGACATCATTCGTGCTCCAAACTTCCGGTGATCAAGTTGCATCAACCATGAGCGGCTAATCATCTCGGTTTCACCCCGGCGTAGGTAGTTGTTAATTCTAGTGTTTCGAATTGTTCTTGTTTCATCTTAGTGACAATTTGTGTTTGGTTTTTGAAACTTTTGACAATAGTATTACATTTGTTGCGAAACGGTGATATGTAATTGTACATTGTCGTTGTTAGGATTTACTTGTGTTGATTACAAAGTGTCTTTTTGTCCGTTCTTCGGGACGTTGATAGCTAGTAGCACCCAAGTCACGGTACACTAAATCCGTTAATCGAAGGCATTTGAGTTGAAACTAAAACTTGTAGAAATCCTAGGTTAACAATTACCGAAACCGGGCGTGATTCCTTTTTATTATTATTGTTCTAGTAACCATTTTTCTTGCAATCGTTAATTAGTAGTTATTAATCATTTTCATCAATTCATCCAATTTAAAATCACATTTTTCAATTAAACAAAAACACAAAATTATTCTAGTAAGCTTCATAATCGTGTCACTTTTAATAATTCAATCGAATCCACACACAAACCACATACTCTTCGTGGTTCAACCCCTTGCTACCACTAACACATTGTTAAGGGTAATTTGGGCTTATAAATCTTATCTTTGACCGGAGCGCGACACTCCGATCAAATTTTGGCGCCGTTGCCGGGGAGTGCGTGCGCTTTGTGTTTGGATATTGTTTGAATTTGCGTGATTATCTGTTTAATTTGTTTAGCTTTCTTTTTGTACTTGTCTTTTTCTTTGTTACGCGGGGTGTGTTACTGGTGTAGGTTACAGGTAGTGCATGCATACGCGAAACTCCGGGAGGACTTCACCTTTAGTCTACGAACCGGAAATCGAAAGAGTAGCAAGAAGAAACCGAACAAGCCGGTTAGAAGCAACCCTTGCTTCTAATCAAACCAACCAAACACCACAACTCACACCAACCATTGAAACCGATTCAATGGCAAACCAAAACTCCAACCAAAACCAAAACCAGAACCAATACCAATATCGGAGTAACTTTAATCCTGCTCAAAACGCCCAACCTCTACCTCAAGATCAACCGGGTGGTAACGACAACTCTAGACCACCCACACCACCTTTCAGAAACCAAAATCCTAACAATAACCAACGAACACCCCAACAACAAAACCGTCACAGACAATCTTCTTTACCCGTCAACCTCGATGATGGATATGTCAATTCAGACCGTAGAGGTAATCGTGATCGCGGCCATCCCGCGGATGAAGACCCGTTTTTCAACATCGATTACTTGAGAGATGCAATTCCCGATGACGAACCTTATAGTGTTCCTGGTTATCAATCGCCGGAACATGTAAGTGTGCATACAGAAAATTCTGATGATGGGGGCTATTATGATGATCGAGTGGACGATGATGAAAATTGGGGATACGTTAACCGGGGTAATGATTACCGTGCGAGAGGGTACGAAGATGAAGAGTTTGGCTATCAAAATGCCAACTACGTTGGGGAGGACGATTATGGCTACGGGAATAGAAGGAATGGTGGTTACGAGAATGACCGCCAACCACGAAACAACTACCAACGGAACCGGAATGATGGGTTTTACAACAACAACAATGCTAACCCTAACCGGATTCCTCGTTTCGTGGGAGGTGGTCATCAAGGGGGTAACCGAGGTGGAAATCGGAGAGATGATAGAAGAGATGTTGGAAGGGATGAGTGAAGGGATGAGAGACGAAATGAAAGGAGGAATGAGAGATGAGATGATAGAAAGGATAACCAGAGAATGGATGATCAAGAAGTTAATGGTCCTTATCATCGTCAACAACCTCCACGGGGAGTGAATGATCGTTTCAGGCCGATTGTCACCGAAAACGATTCACCCATCGTTTGTGAGCGAAGGATGTTTGATTGTAAACCACATTACATCAACATACTTACTCATTTCAATGGGAGGTCCAACGATGAGCCATACACACATTTGGCGGAATTTTCTTCGGTTTGCAACACTCTTGGGGGGCATAACTTTGCATTAGAGGAAGTTAAACTTCGTTTGTTCCAATTTTCATTGAAGGACAAAGCGAAGCAATGGTTTCTTACACTCCCGGCCAATAGCATCCGCACATGGGGGGAAATGCAACAAGCATTTTTAGATGAGTATTATTCTATGGCAAAGACCGACGACGCTCGCGATGAGATTAGGTCTTTTCGCCAATTATCGGGTGAACTGTTTCATGAAGCCTTTACCAGATTCAAAGAAATGATGCGGAAATGCCCACATCATCAAATTGAGAAGTGGGAATTGGTGAAGTGTTTTGTTCGAGGGTTGGATGACACAACATGGAATCGTCTCGAGTCGACAAGTAACGGGACCCTTTTGAGCAACCATGAAGACGATGATTGGGAGTTTCTTGAACGAATGAGCAAACGGTCAAAAGGGAAAGAATGGGCCGATCGAGCCAAGAAACATCCTATTTCCCGGTCACTTCCCGATCTTGACTCTAAAGATCGGATTTCTACTTTAGAGCGGGAAATTGTTCGAATGAAGAAGAAGGAAGTTAATGCGGTCCAGTTTGATGTGTGTGAGGAATGTGGTGATATTGGACATAGAGCGGAACAATGTCCAACAGGGCCGGAGGAAGTCAATCAAGTGTATGGAGATAGAAAGCAATATGACATGAACTCCAACACTTACCATCCGGGTTTGAGAAATCACCCCAACTTCCGATATGGTAACGCTTCAAATCAAATGAACCCGAATTTCCAATCGGGTAATCAAGGAGGTCAAAGCAGGTCATCATATCAAAACCGCCAAAGTGGTAACCAAGGAGGTTATCAACGAAATTACAACCAAGGGTACCAAGGTAGGGACAACAATTACCAAGGTGGGTACCAAAGAAATTACAACAATCAAGGCGGTAATGGAAGCGGGTCGAATAATCAAACTGGTGGCGATGACTTGAGTGCCAAGATGGATGCCTTGCTGAATATGCAAAAAGAATCTCAAAGCAACATAAAAGAATCTCACAATGATATCAAAGAGATAAAGAAGACAAACGAGATTCGAGATAAAGCACATGAGGTATTGGCAAAGCAAGTGGGCCAACTCGCGGAAGAAATGGCTCAGATAAGGGGAAGCATGGGGAAGCTTCCAAGTGACACCACGGTAAACCCTAAGCATCAAGGGTCAAGCTCAAGGAACACACATGAGGTACATTTAAATGAAATTTCTTTACGTAGTGGTTGAGTCATAGATAATGGTGGCAAACCACCATCACCCCAGTTTGTTGAAGGGGTGGTGGAAGATGCTAGTGAAGATGAGCGTGAGGATGGTCAAACGGGTCAAAATAAAAATGATTCGAAAAAGAAAAATAACCCTCCCGTTGTGACCATTTCCGTCCCCAAGGCTAAGGAAAAGGGTGTGGAGGCTAATACCGCCCCTTATCCCGAAGCATTGAAGGGACCCACAAAGAAAATTGTAAACAAAAGAGGTCCACAACAAGAAGAGTTGTTGGAAATTTTTAAAAAAGTAAAAATAAATTTACCACTTTTGGATGCAATTAAACAAACCGTCTTATGCTAAGTACTTGAAAGACTTGTGCACGCAGAAACGAACTCACAAATTTCCAAAAAAAATAGATTTAACCGAAAACGTGAGTTCGATTCTTTCGGGTGCACTTCCACCTAAGCTCCAAGATCCGGGTGCGCCTATCATTTCAATTCAAGTAGGCGATTTTAAAATCAATCGGGCGCTTCTAGATCTTGATGCTAGCGTAAGCATCCTACCGGGTAGTTTATATGACCAATATGAGTTTGGTCCACTTCAGTCGTCAAACACCACGGTAGTGTTAGCCGATTTGACACCCAAACTACCCCGTGTAGTTGTTTCGGATGTGATAGTGAAAATTGAGGATTTTTACTATCCGGTGGACTTTTTAGTACTCGATTACGTGGCCAAGGACCCAACCAAACAACCTACGGTGATTTTGGGTCGACCGTTCTTAGCAACTGCAAATGCTCAAATTGACTGCAGAACAGGAACGGTTGACATGACATTTGGAAACCGAAGGTTGCGGTTGCGTGTTTTTTCCGGACTTATGAACCCTCCAGTTGATAATGAATGCTATATGGCAGACATTGTTGACACGTGTATACCTCTTTGCGACACAGTCGTATATGAGGAAAACATAATGGAGGATTGTTATATGTTTGACAGGTCACAGGTGGAGGTGGAGAGAAGCATAGACGAAGAAGTGAAGAGCTTGGAGGTGCTTGCAGTTCGAGAAGGAAAACCGACATGGACGCACCAAGTTGAAAGCTTACCGGAGAGCATTGACACTAAACTGAAGCCGTCTTTAGTAGAGCCTCCGGAGGTTGAGTTGAAGGCATTGCCGAAGCATCTCAAGTATGCTTATGTTGGTGAAGGCAATACACTCCCGGTTATTATTGCATCGAATTTAACCGTGGAGCAAGAGAAAAAGTTGATGGAGGTGTTGGTCACCAATCGGGCGGCGATTGGATGGACCATTGCGGATTTGAAGGGTATTAGTCCCTCAGTGGTGATGCACAAAATCATCACGGAAGAGAATGTGACTCCCGTTCGAGATGCACAACGGAGATTAAATCCGAACATGCGGGAGGTAGCGAAGAAGGAAGTGCTGAAGTGGCATGATGCGGGTACCATTTACCCGATCTCGGATAGCCAATGGGTGAGCCCAACACAGACGGTTCCCAAGAAAGCGGGTATACAAGTCGCCAAAAATGACGCAGGTGAAGAGGTAGCCACCCGGCCGGTAACCAGGTGGCGAATTTGTATTGATTATAGGAAGTTGAATACGGCAACTTCCAAAGATCATTTTCCTTTACCGTTCATAGATCAAATAGTTGAGAAATTGTCGGGGCTAAAATTTTATTGCTTTTTAGATGGCTATTCTGGTTATAACCAAATTGCCATCCATCCGAAAGATTAATCAAAGACTACGTTTACATGTCCCTACGGTACATTTGAATTTAGGCGAATGCCGTTTGGATTATGTAACGCTCCCGCCACCTTCCAAAGGTGCATGATGAGTATCTTCTCAGATATGGTGGGAAAGTCTCTGGAAATCTTCATGGATGATTTGTCAATTTTTTGATCAGCTTTTAAGGATTGTTTGGACCAACTAGATAAAGTGTTAAAAAGATGTGTTGAGACTAGTTTGGTCCTAAGTTGGGAAAAGAGCCATTTCATGGTTCAAGAGGGAATTGTGTTGGGACACGTGGTGTCAAGTCGTGGGATAGAGGTTGATCGTGCTAAGGTACAAGTCATATCTACTTTACCGTATCCCACGACTGTTAAAGGTGTTAGGTCGTTTCTAGGTCACGCGGGGTTTTATAGGCGGTTTATTAAGGGTTTTAGTGATATAACAAAGCCTTCATGTAATTTGTTGTTAAAAGACCAACCGTTTGATTTCAATGAAAATTGCCAAAATGCTTTTAACAATTTAAAAGAAAAATTGGTCGAGGCCCCGATCTTGCAATCGCCAAATTGGTCTTTACCTTTTGAAATTATGTGCGATGCAAGTGATTATGCGGTGGGGGCCATGTTGGGACAACGGGTTGACAAGAAACCCGTTGCCATATACTACGCAAGTAAGACTCTTTCGGATGCACAATTGAATTACACCACCACCGAAAAAGAGCTACTTGCGGTGGTATATGCATTGGATAAATTTCGGTCTTATATATGGGGTAGTAAAGTGATTATTTATTCTGATCACACTGCAGTTAGGTACCTCACGGAGAAGAAGGATGCAAAGCCGAGGTTGATCCGGTGGGTGTTGTTGCTCCAAGAGTTCGATTTGGAGATACGGGACAAAAAGGGTATCGAGAATGTGGTAGCGGACCATTTGTCCCGGTTGACGGTTGAAGAGGATCCGAAGTCCTTGGAGATCAATGAGTCATTCCCATATGAGCACATAATGAAATTAGATAAATTGCCATGGTATGCTAACATTATCATTTATCTTGTTACAGGTGATATGCCGACACATTGGGATAGACGGAAGAGGCAACACTTCATGTCTCAAATCAAGTATTACCGATTAGAAGAACCGCATTTGTGGAAGGAATGTGCGGATCAAGTGATACGAAGATGCATAGACGATGAAGAGATGACAAGCGTGTTGCAACATTTACACTCATTTGCATGTGGTGGCCATTTTAGTGGTCACAAAACGGGTCATAAATGTGACAACCGGTAATTAACGACTTCTAATTATGCGATTAGCGAACGTTTAAGGCAATAATTAATCGTATTTAAGGCACGAATTAACCTAATTAGGCTTTTGTAATGCCTAGGAACGCCTACTCGACTTTACAGTATGCGAACGATAATCTGTGGAGAAACTGCGTAACGTTAAACGACGAACTGATACCGTACAAAATACTGACAACGCCTATAAATACGAATTTTATACGCATATTTTATATTTATAAATTTAGTTTTGCGAAATTTTCATGCTTTTGAACGATAGAAAACGCAAATGTAAATGAAAAACGCGGAAACAGTAACGCACCGACCATCAACGACGAAACAAAGCATCGGACTCAAATTTCATCTCGATATTAATATATTACGATATATTTCGCTTCGTTTTTAAACTGCATCATCCGTAGTTGGAAACAGATCGAAAACGGGTTAGAAACGACGACCGGAGTGTTATACGCGATTTAACGCGACAGAACAACGTATGCGTTTAATAACAACGTATGACGTAATTTCACGAACTTTTGACCCTAAAAATCTATTTTAGGACATTACACGATGATCGGGTTTGCAAACAGGCTTTGAGAATATGATTGGGCCGCTTAAAAACGCTATTAAACGGGCTTGTGGGCCTGGCCCAAGCCCATTAGTTAACCTAGCTATATAAACTCATTTTACCACTAAAACCCTCATTTGTTCCCTCATGCTTCAGCCGACACCCCCTAGAATTCCTTTCTCTGCATTTCTTGAAGAAACCCTAACTATATGTAACATACCATCCTCTTCATCCTTCATTTTTACAAAAATAGAGCCCTAATCAGATCATTACAAACGCACAACCAGACCCCTCTCTTCTCTCTGTCCGTTCGCCGGCGACCAGGAGCCGTTTTCCGGCTTGTTTCTCCGATAAACACCCACCCCCACATCCCTCGTCTCTTTCACCATGCCCAACGAACAGAATCAGCCGACCACCACCACTTTCGGGTGGTGGCGACAAACAGAGAGAGATGAGAGAGAGAGAAATTCCGGTGTCCAGTTACACCGACGACAACCGTCGGCCGGCGCCAGAGAAACCGGCGGCGGCGACAGCGATGATGGTCTCCGGTTCAAGATGGTTAGGCTCAATTTTGGAACGGATCTTGGCTCGAATCTTGGTTCTAGTCAGCTTGGTTCAGTTTCGCAGTCAACTCACTCGGCCGGTTATTTCAGTCAAACAAGAAGCTTTCGGTTGAAGTTCGGGTTTTGGTTCGGACTTGTTTTGGTATGGTTCGACTCGGTTGACTCAGTCAACGGTAACCGGTCAATACCCGAGTCAACTTGGGTCAACAACGGGTCAAGATTGGTCAATGAAAGTCAGCGGTCAGACCAAGTCGACAAGTCAGCGGATACGGGTCCAAAGCAGTTACGGTTTGGGTCAATAGCTAGTCAACCTCAGTTTCGGTTCGAAACGACTCGGTCAGACTGAGTCGACTCGGTCAAACCGAGTCCACTCAGTCAAACCCGGTCAACAACAGTAAACGCGGTCAACTCAGGACCCGGTAAAGTCTTAGCGATGCGTGACTTTATATATAGATTCGTAGATTTTTAGTTACGCGACCGAGCTCGACCATATTCGATTAAGTATTGGTTTACATATTAATATACTTGGCGAAAATTTTATATATATTGGATTATTGTTGGAAATTGTTGAATTTTGACAAATAACGACAACTTGAGTTGTCGGGGTTATTCCAAAAACAGAGGAAGCTCTGCCCGATTTTCCTTAAAAACCCGAATTATAAAACGTGTTTGATTCTTAACGACACTTTTCGGAATTCGAGTTTTATTATAAAATAAATATAAAGATATTTATTTTGGCGACGATTTACGAAACATATTAAAACTCGGACACTTTTATAAAATAAATATAATTAGTTATTATATTTATACTAGTCGACGCTAACTCAAAAACTCTTATAAAATATATAATTATATATATTTATTCAAATATCGATTTTCCGAACACTTTTATACGATAAATATAATGTGTACACCTATTTCAAACACCATAAGTTCGAATATTTATTTCACACCACGACTTCATACGCTTTCTATCAAATAAATATAACGATCTATATTTATTTCAAACGTCGTAATTTATATTTCAAACGTCAATGGTTTCGAATATATGTTTATTATATATACTTACACCTTATGAAAACTACGACGAGTCATATTACTATTACATCTACGCCTTTTATTCGCGACGACTAACATGGCGCCGTAAGTATATATATATATATTCTAAACCATTTGAAAACTAAGTCGATTCGTGACTTAGTTTTATCCCGATTATAAACGGGATCAGATAACCAAGCTTTTGGTTATTCCAAACCAAAATATTCACACCTTCCTTCGTGGAGTCATTTAGTTAACGACTCGGTAGAGCTCGGACACGTAGTTTAGCTATGTTTAATTAGAAACTTATAATTATTCCTTGATTAGGAATGGCTTAGTTGCACGCTAGCAAGTTCACATTCTTGGAATGACATCACGGAATCACGATAAGCTAGCTTTGCACAGGAATGTCAAGGTGAGTTCATAACCCCCACTTTTTACTGTTTTACATTTTTATAAATGTTTTCGGGGGTGGAAAGACATGCAAGTTTTGCAAAAATAAACAACTTTTCGTTGAACGAAAACTCATATTTCTAAACCATATTGCGAATGGATTTCAAGGAACTCAAATGATTTACGAACGGTTTATACTAAACATACCGGTTTTACAAAACAAACGCGTATTTTCACAAACGTGCATGATTTTCATGACTAGTGACAGGAATGTCCTAGTTACTACAACGGGACTGGGTTGTTCTGCGTACGAACAACGAGACAACCCAATGGGTTTATGTCCCCCTTTTTTCTTTTGAAATACATATTAACCAGGGTATGATTAAGCTATGGAATGAACTCTTGGATCACGTGCGAATAGGCGCTAACTTAGGCACCATTAATCCTTTTAAGGACCACGGAACAGGGGGTAGATCTATCGGGTACGGGCGAGCCCCACTCACGGTCCTTGTGCGGCCACTTAGAGTGCTTTTGTGTCCCTGTCGAAGTGAATCGACACTTAAATCGTCTACCGGGTTGAGTGCTTCCTATGTCGGCACACATATTAATGTCTTAGCTACACATTAATGATCAACATGTTCATAGACGCATTACATACCTACCTATAAACTGAACTTTCAAATGTTTTTAAGATTCATTTGTTGTAAACTCACAAGTACATGGATTTACAAACTTTAGTAACGGTTTTCAAGTTATACCTAAGTAAGAGGAAGCGCTGATCCTGCTTACAAAGGTTCGTTTGGGCTCGGCCCATTCTCTCTCGTGCAATGCACAAAGACTATTGTGGGCTAGACTCACAGTTTTTCATATATCATGCCAAGAAAATAATTTTACCATATTTTCTCAACAACTTTAAAACCGGTTATCAAAAAGATTTATTTTAAATCTTTTCAAAACAAACTATGAACTCGCTCAACTTTATGTTGACTTTTTCGCATGTTCTTTCTCAGGTTGCATTTTCAAAACTATGGAACGGTTGGAATAGGAGAACCCATGGGAATTCGAGTAATTAGCAGGCGTTATATTTCTAGAAGTCTTAGCTTTTTTGCTTCCGCTGTGCAATGAAGATACCGGTCCAGTCACGCCAGCTCTGATATTTCGGGGTGTGACAGATTGGTATCAGAGCTATAGGTTTCAGCGAATTAGGTTTCTGTAGAGATACCTAGGCTTTAACCTCACTATCCTCTGTGGACTTAGATATCAAGAATTGAACTTATACAGAATGCCTAAGACTCGAATTTGGGTTCCAACCGTTGCCAAGAACAATGAGTCAACTATTTTCATTTTAAACATGCACAAGAGTTGTGTTTGATACACGATGCACGAAACGATTACATACGGTAAGCAAAACTTTGAGAGTTTTGATAACATGCATTTAGGACCTTCGGAAAACTTATGTCTAAACTTATTAAAGGTCCTCACTTAGAAACTGCGACTATTAACTCGGGCAAACGCCATTATATTATGTCGTCTATGCTATCTTACTTACCCGAGCAGGTAACCTACGTGGAACGAAACGCCAATGCACACGAATACATGAAAACTCTAACTATACGTTGACAGATGTCAGAGCACATCACATTCTACGCAGAACGAAACGTTAGTGCACAAGTATACATGAAACTTAAACTATACGTCAGCGGACGTCGAAGTATATCATACGTGACTTTTGAGGCAAGGCCTTTGGAAAACATGATCGGGCACGATAACAACCATGGTAATCCTGGCAGCGGGAGAACTACTGATTGCAATGCAACACTTTGCCACGTGATCCTGCAAATGACACGAATCTCGCTAAGGTATGCTTAAACAAGATTTCATAACAGTCGGTGTTTAGTCTAACGAGACTCTCAACTATGGGCGTTGCAAAAGAAGTCACATGTCTTCACATTCCCCGTATTTCATTTATGGCGATTAGGCTATGTTCGACATTCCATGGTAAGGTCATTCAACAACCGGTCATCGCACCAAAATTTCAGGTAAAGTCCTTAAATTTCTTTTGTTGAAATTTCAACTTCTTGCATATAGTGAGTAGATTTTTGCATTTCTACTCCCCCTAATGATCGTTGCACCACAAAGATTTTCTTTCATTATAGCGAACACTCATTTGTTTCATTCTTGATGAATTCATATTTATACATGCGTCGTTTGTTACGCATGTGACTTCACTCGAAATTGTTGCTTTATCAACGTTCAATATTGTTTCTCTATGTTGATTATTGCATTGTGATTTGGACGATTGCATTGTTGTAAAGCGTTGACTCCTTGATATCGAGTCAATGAAACTTGTTGGATCTCTTTTCCTTTTCAAGCTACATACATGGTTTTTCGTTGTAACCATGTTGAAATTTCGTATCGATACGTGCATTCATTGTTGAAATGTGACTAAACCAAGTTCAATTGTTTGAACTTGCTCATGATATATATTCAATTCAAGGTCTAATATGATGGATTGAAGTCATCATATTCTACATAATCCCAACAAGCACTTCATTTGCTTTGAACCATAACATGCTTGTTTGGTCTTCGACTTCATTGAGTCGTTTCTTTGATCACGATCACCTTGTGGTGGCGTCTCACATATTTGAAGCTTGCGCTAATCTCGTTTGCACACATCATGTACGGATTTAATTGCTTATTTATTTGATTATTGATATTAAATCCGTTTGTTCGATTTATTGTATTAAATCAGTCTTAATGCAATTGTGTGTTAAGATGATGGTACACAAGTTCGTGTTAAATATTTCAGTGTACCTCTTAACGATTCTTTCAGCATCGATCGAACATTTTGTGATATTTATTGCTCTTCCATTTTCGATCGAAAAACATTATTTATTTGTTTCATTTTCAATTGAAAATCCTATGGGATTTGTTTGGAACACCCACATTTATTTCGTTGAGCCTTCATTTGATTTAAAACACGGTGATACTTGTTCGATCACCGCTATTATTGAGTTGTTTTATTCACTTTGACACCTTGTGGTGTCAGTATAAACTTGTAGCTTGGGCTAATCATGATCGAGCGTTTCATGCAATACACGGTGATACTTGTTCGGTCACCGCTATCATCGAGTTATTTCATTCACTACGACACCTTGTGGCGTCGGTATAAACTTGTAGCTTGTGCTAATCGTGATCGACTGTTTCATGCGAAACTATATATGCTCTTCGTTTAACACATCATTTAAACAGTCTTAATGCAACTATGTATTAAGACGATGATACACCAGGTTCGGTTGTATTTCATTTCGGTGTATCCTTGCAACTCAATAATGTGAACACGTTGATTTTATTCATTTACTGGTTCGATAGTTGACAATTCATTTTTATGGTTCTATTTAGTTGAGCTTGTTGAATTCGAGTTTCAATCATACAATAAACAATGCAAGATTCCGTTGGTAGTAAATTCTGTCATTTCAAATATTGAGTTGCATATTGTGAACATTCATTTGGAATTCCAATGGTTGAATTTCCTCTTTTGTTGAACCCCGTAAACTTAGTCACATTGGTGATAGTATCACAACACTTCGTTCACTTGACCTCGATTTTTGAAACAAACTCAGTGGAACCATTGGGTTCTTATTGATACAAAATTTCCTTACATTCACGTAATCTGAATAACACTTGGTTTCGAATTACGCGATCATTCACTTTGTTATTATTCGGACTTACCTGCGAACGACACACCTCTGAGGATATAACATAGTCTAAATTTCGAGGACGAAATTTCTGTAACAGGGGGAGAATGTGACAACCGGTAATTAACGACTTCTAATTATGCGATTAGCGAACGTTTAAGGCAATAATTAATCGTATTTAAGGCACGAATTAACCTAATTAGGCTTTTGTAATGCCTAGGAACGCCTACTCGACTTTACAGTATGCGAACGATAATCTGTGGAGAAACTGCGTAACGTTAAACGACGAACTGATACCGTACAAAATACTGACAACACCTATAAATACGAATTTTATACGCATATTTTATATTTATAAATTTAGTTTTGCGAAATTTTCATGCTTTTGAACGATAGAAAACGCAAATGTAAATGAAAAACGCGGAAACAGTAACGCACCGACCATCAACGACGAAACAAAGCATCGGACTCAAATTTCATCTCGATATTAATATATTACGATATATTTCGCTTCGTTTTTAAACTGCATCATCCGTAGTTGGAAACAGATCGAAAACGGGTTAGAAACGACGACCGGAGTGTTATACGCGATTTAACGCGACAGAACAACGTATGCGTTTAATAACAACGTATGACGTAATTTCACGAACTTTTGACCCTAAAAATCTATTTTAGGACATTACACGATGATCGGATTTGCAAACAGGCTTTGAGAATATGATTGGGCCGCTTAAAAACGCTATTAAACGGGCTTGTGGGCCTGGCCCAAGCCCATTAGTTAACCTAGCTATATAAACTCATTTTACCACTAAAACCCTCATTTGTTCCCTCATGCTTCAGCCGACACCCCCTAGAATTCCTTTCTCTGCATTTCTTGAAGAAACCCTAACTATATGTAACATACCATCCTCTTCATCCTTCATTTTTACAAAAATAGAGCCCTAATCAGATCACTACAAACGCACAACCAGACCCCTCTCTTCTCTCTGTCCGTTCGCCGGCGACCAGGAGCCGTTTTCCGGCTTGTTTCTCCGATAAACACCCACCCCCACATCCCTCGTCTCTTTCACCATGCCCAACGAACAGAATCAGCCGACCACCACCACTTTCGGGTGGTGGCGACAAACAGAGAGAGATGAGAGAGAGAGAAATTCCGGTGTCCAGTTACACCGACGACAACCGTCGGCCGGCGCCAGAGAAACCGGCGGCGGCGACAGCGATGATGGTCTCCGGTTCAAGATGGTTAGGCTCAATTTTGGAACGGATCTTGGCTCGAATCTTGGTTCTAGTCAGCTTGGTTCAGTTTCGCAGTCAACTCACTCGGCCGGTTATTTCAGTCAAACAAGAAGATTTCGGTTGAAGTTCGGGTTTTGGTTCGGACTTGTTTTGGTATGGTTCGACTCGGTTGACTCAGTCAACGGTAACCGGTCAATACCCGAGTCAACTTGGGTCAACAACGGGTCAAGATTGGTCAATGAAAGTCAGCGGTCAGACCAAGTCGACAAGTCAGCGGATACGGGTCCAAAGCAGTTACGGTTTGGGTCAATAGCTAGTCAACCTCAGTTTCGGTTCGAAACGACTCGGTCAGACTGAGTCGACTCGGTCAAACCGAGTCCACTCAGTCAAACCCGGTCAACAACAGTAAACGCGGTCAACTCAGGACCCGGTAAAGTCTTAGCGATGCGTGACTTTATATATAGATTCGTAGATTTTTAGTTACGCGACCGAGCTCGACCATATTCGATTAAGTATTGGTTTACATATTAATATACTTGGCGAAAATTTTATATATATTGGATTATTGTTGGAAATTGTTGAATTTTGACAAATAACGACAACTTGAGTTGTCGGGGTTATTCCAAAAACAGAGGAAGCTCTGCCCGATTTTCCTTAAAAACCCGAATTATAAAACGTGTTTGATTCTTAACGACACTTTTCGGAATTCGAGTTTTATTATAAAATAAATATAAAGATATTTATTTTGGCGACGATTTACGAAACATATTAAAACTCGGACACTTTTATAAAATAAATATAATTAGTTATTATATTTATACTAGTCGACGCTAACTCAAAAACTCTTATAAAATATATAATTATATATATTTATTCAAATATCGATTTTCCGAACACTTTTATACGATAAATATAATGTGTACACCTATTTCAAACACCATAAGTTCGAATATTTATTTCACACCACGACTTCATACGCTTTCTATCAAATAAATATAACGATCTATATTTATTTCAAACGTCGTAATTTATATTTCAAACGTCAATGGTTTCGAATATATGTTTATTATATATACTTACACCTTATGAAAACTACGACGAGTCATATTACTATTACATCTACGCCTTTTATTCGCGACGACTAACATGGCGCCGTAAGTATATATATATATATTCTAAACCATTTGAAAACTAAGTCGATTCGTGACTTAGTTTTATCCCGATTATAAACGGGATCAGATAACCAAGCTTTTGGTTATTCCAAACCAAAATATTCACACCTTCCTTCGTGGAGTCATTTAGTTAACGACTCGGTAGAGCTCGGACACGTAGTTTAGCTATGTTTAATTAGAAACTTATAATTATTCCTTGATTAGGAATGGCTTAGTTGCACGCTAGCAAGTTCACATTCTTGGAATGACATCACGGAATCACGATAAGCTAGCTTTGCACAGGAATGTCAAGGTGAGTTCATAACCCCCACTTTTTACTGTTTTACATTTTTATAAATGTTTTCGGGGGTGGAAAGACATGCAAGTTTTGCAAAAATAAACAACTTTTCGTTGAACGAAAACTCATATTTCTAAACCATATTGCGAATGGATTTCAAGGAACTCAAATGATTTACGAACGGTTTATACTAAACATACCGGTTTTACAAAACAAACGCGTATTTTCACAAACGTGCATGATTTTCATGACTAGTGACAGGAATGTCCTAGTTACTACAACGGGACTGGGTTGTTCTGCGTACGAACAACGAGACAACCCAATGGGTTTATGTCCCCCTTTTTTCTTTTGAAATACATATTAACCAGGGTATGATTAAGCTATGGAATGAACTCTTGGATCACGTGCGAATAGGCGCTAACTTAGGCACCATTAATCCTTTTAAGGACCACGGAACAGGGGGTAGATCTATCGGGTACGGGCGAGCCCCACTCACGGTCCTTGTGCGGCCACTTAGAGTGCTTTTGTGTCCCTGTCGAAGTGAATCGACACTTAAATCGTCTACCGGGTTGAGTGCTTCCTATGTCGGCACACATATTAATGTCTTAGCTACACATTAATGATCAACATGTTCATAGACGCATTACATACCTACCTATAAACTGAACTTTCAAATGTTTTTAAGATTCATTTGTTGTAAACTCACAAGTACATGGATTTACAAACTTTAGTAACGGTTTTCAAGTTATACCTAAGTAAGAGGAAGCGCTGATCCTGCTTACAAAGGTTCGTTTGGGCTCGGCCCATTCTCTCTCGTGCAATGCACAAAGACTATTGTGGGCTAGACTCACAGTTTTTCATATATCATGCCAAGAAAATAATTTTACCATATTTTCTCAACAACTTTAAAACCGGTTATCAAAAAGATTTATTTTAAATCTTTTCAAAACAAACTATGAACTCGCTCAACTTTATGTTGACTTTTTCGCATGTTCTTTCTCAGGTTGCATTTTCAAAACTATGGAACGGTTTGAATAGGAGAACCCATGGGAATTCGAGTAATTAGCAGGCGTTATATTTCTAGAAGTCTTAGCTTTTTTGCTTCCGCTGTGCAATGAAGATACCGGTCCAGTCACGCCAGCTCTGATATTTCGGGGTGTGACAATAAAGTGTTAAATAGTGGTCTTTATTGGCCTACAATTTTTAGAGATGCAAATGAGTTTGCCAAAAATTGTATAGAGTGTCAAAGATTAGGGGGCATTTCAAAAAGGGACGAAATGCCCATGCAACCAATCCTTGTAGTCGATGTTTTCGATGTATGGGGTATTGATTTCATGGGCCCATTCCCCAATTCCTATGGCAATTTGTATATCTTGGTGGCCGTTAACTATGTGTCAAAATGGGTCGAAGCAATAGCCACCAAGACAAACGACCGTTCCGTAGTGTGTAACTTTGTCCAAACCAATATTTTCTCAAGGTTTGGGATTCCTCGTGTCATCATAAGTGATGGAGGATCCCATTTTAAAAATTTTCGGTTTGGGAAACTTCTAAAACGGTTTGGTGTTGACCATATGATTGCTACCCCCTATCACCCGTAAACAAGCGGGCAAGTTGAGGTGTCGAATAGGCAAATCAAAGAGATTTTGCAAAAGACCGTGCGGGCGGACCGTAAGGATTGGTCAATTAAGTTGAACGATGCTTTATGGGCCTACCGTACGGCACATAAGACACCCATTGGCACTACACCTTACCGGTTGCTTTATGGTAAAAACTGTCATTTACCGGTTGAATTTGTACACAAATCATTATGGGCTATTAAAGAGGTTAATGTTCAATATGATAACGCAGGTAAGGAACGGAAGCTCAAGTTGTGTGAGTTGGAGGAGCTAAGGGAAATGGCATATGAATGCGCGTCTAAGTACAAAGATAGGATGAAGAAAGCGCATGATGCTAAGTTGAGAAAGAAAGAATTCGAGGTGGGCCAAAAGGGGTAGCTTTACAATTCGAAACTCAAATTCTTTCCCGGAAAGCTCCGAATCAAATGGATGGGACCCTATGTTATCACCCGGGTCGGACAATTGGGTGATGTTACTATCGAGGACCCGAAGGATGGGGTACGGAAAACGGTAAATGGTCATCGGCTAAAACCATTTCTCGAAGGTAACGAGAAGATAGATGGAAACAAAGAATCGGTGAGCTTCGCGGCAAGCTTTCCGGTTTATGAGGTCGAAGGAAAAGGACCGGTAACGTTTGGTGTAAAGTTATGTACAATTATTTAATTGTTTGCGTGTTTTGATGTTAATCGTTTTCGTTTCATACTAACCTTTCTTGATTGTGTGAAGTCCGAGCACTCCAAACGGGTCACGAAGATACAAGGTATGTTTTTAGACTTTGTTATATGCATTGAGGACAATACACGATTTTTCGGGGGGTGGTAGGGCCTTTAACGGTTTTTCGCGTTTTTAAATTTTAACTTATAAAAAAAATTACAAAAAGATTTTTAATAATTTTTAGAATTTTTTAGTGTACATAGTCCCTTTATTAAAAAGTCATAAAATTCCTCCTAGTTTCAAAAAAAAAAAAAAATTGAAAGTGAAAAAGGTGGTGCCCGTCGGCGACAGGCATATACCCGTCCCGGGCGGCTTCTTAAAATACCCGTCGGCCACAAAATCCCGTATACAGACACTTAACCTGTTGGCACTCCACCTCATTTCCCTTGCCCGTCGGCGACGGGGTGGGACCCGTCGGCGACGGGTTACCGATTCTTCTCTGGTGCAAATTCGTTTTTTAGGTGTTAGATCCGAATTAAAACTCTTTTTTACCTAACCAAACACCATCAAAACTCAACATGAACCACAAATTCGACCCATAACTATCCTACATCATTCTTTACCCTCAAAATCTCTGTCTTCTCTCTCCAAACTTCACCTACCATCTTCATCTTCTCCATTTTTACTCCAAAACCCTAGAACCTTTAAGCTTTCATAACTTTCTCAAATCTTCATCAAATCAACTGATTTTTGGGTCTATCTTGCGTGAATTTTCAAGAGGAACAAAACCCCCCAACACGGTTTTCATCAATTCCTGCAATTTTGCAAGATTTCTGGACGTGTCACTTAGGGTTTTTGAAGGGGTGTTCATCAATATCTTTGCTTTACATCTTTTCATAGTTTTTCTTGTTTCAACAACACACAAGTATGGATTCTCCTTGATTTTATGCTTGATTATCATATATTTAGTGTTCCTCTTCCGAAATTTTAAACTTTTTAGTTTAAGAGTAAGTTGTTTAGACAATGTGTGTTGTTCTAGCATGATTTTGAGTAAGATTAGTTGTTGTTGATGGAATTTGAGCATGTTATAACTATAGTGAAGTAATTACACTTGTTATGAACATGATTGAACATGAAGGTGATGTTGAATATGTTGTTGAAATTAAAAGAAATTGTAAGATTAACAAGAAATTAATAAGTGTATGATAAAATTGGCGACTTTGGAAGTTTAAAAATGCGATTTTACATTCACTTGTTAATAAAAATTTCAACATCACATATCATGTTCAAAGTTTGAGAGTCTAATGAAGGTTGGGTTTATGTTGATGTTTTGCTTGTTTGTGATTGTAGTTATGGCCGGTGGTAAAAGACAAAAGACTACAGGGCAAGCTTCATGATCGGGAATTGGTTCTTCTTCCGGTTTAATACCGAAGAAGTGGGAGCAGCTAAGCTCCGTAGAGGAGAATGATGCGAGATTGTATAGGCAGGATTGGGAGTGGGTGAAGTTTAGGGATAGCCAAAACGCCAAAATTTGGGATGATGAGAAAAACAAGCCATTATCGGGTTATCAGGATAGGAAGTTGGAGGCTAAGTTATGGAAGTGGAAGATAGTGAATAATGTGAACACTTCAGTTCCAGAAAGGGTGATATGTGAACGGGTTGTGAACGTAGAAGAATTTCGTCAGATTGGGATTGTGCAGATGTTCGAACGTCTAGGTTGGGAAAGTGTCCTTGACTGGTGTGAAGATAATACCTCCAGAGTGTATTTAGCGGAGGTATGTGAATGGTTATCTACTTTGAAGCTCATGAACAAAAATGAACCTCCATCGCAGTGGAAGTTGGTGGGAAAGACTAGTCGAGGGAACATGACAATGTCCTTCGAGACAATGAATTGTATTGCGCGTTTCGACTCCTTGGGAGTACAAGCATATGATTACCCACCTATCGAGCGTTTCTTGGATAATCATATGAACACTGATGATCCCGAGCAGCTGATAGAAGTTATCTTACCTTTCAACAAAGGAGGAGAAGCAAAAAGAAATCAAATGTCGATTGAGGGGAAGATTCTCCAAGGGATTTCTGTTGAGAACATTTTGGCGAGGTTTGGTGATCGTGGAGGTGTTAGAGCGAGTGACTGCAGGGTGGTGCACTCTTTGCTTTATGGAACCCCAACATTGTCATGGAGACACATAGTGATGATGATCACGTGGGCTACCAGGGAGTCGTCCCAGAGGCGTTTTATTCCATACGCACGCCTCATTAGCGCCATGATTATGCAATAAAATTGCTTACCCCCGGAATCACTATGGGTATCTAAACGTTTGGAGGAATTCAACAAGGCTTATATGAGGAAGAATTGGAAGATAGAGATTAACTTCTCGGGGAACAAGCATGTTGTGACCGATAATTTGGGTAACAAAAATGAGTTTCTTACATCAGGGGCACCACCAGAATCGGAAGAAGATGAAGAAATGGGTGATGAAGAGGAGCAAGCTGCACCCTCTGGTCCACAAAGATCCAGACAGAGATACATGAGGCCGCATAGAGAAATTAACGCAGATGTGCCGGGTTTTGTGACCATGAGACGGGTACCCTCCTACAAAAATTTTGATCGGGGACAGCAAGAGATATATGACAATGTCTCTGCGTGTATAGGTGAAGGTCGGGAGTATAACCGAAGGAGGGAAGCTTGGGAGGGGTCCCATGGACCCTCAATGCAGGAGTATTGGGCAGCTCAAGAAGCCCATCGGGAGAGAATGAACAAGTTTGTGGAGGAGCAACAACTGTTCCAAGCAATGCAGAGGTCACACATGGAACAGTTGGCGAAGATGCAAGAGGATGAGGCAGCCCGAAGACGGGCGTGGGAAGAAGCAGAGGCAACGCGTCGAAATGAAGAAAGCGAATTGAACCGACGCCGTTGGAGTGCCTTGTATGTCTCTCAACAAATGGCTGTTAATAATGCTAAAGTGCTCCACGATCAGGAGCGACACCAAAGAGACTATCAAGCCGGCCTCCCATATGCCGAGCACTCGGGATGGACAAATTACCCTGACCTTCCCCACCCACAAGGCCCATCCGACCCGACTCCTCATTGGCCCGAAGCGGTAGGGTCTAGCTTTATCCCGATTCCGTACCAACCGCCGCCTCAAGGGGAGCAGAGTCCCCTCGATAACTATAGGGAGATGTTCGAGGCCCTCACTGGTTATCAATACCAGCCCAACCCGCCAGTGGATCCAAACGAGCGATATCAGCGGTAGAGGTATGGTATATTTTACGTTGTTGTTGTTGTATATTTTGTTTCTTTATTTCTTTGTCGTTTTTATTTAATTTCTGCCTAGTTAAATGAACGTTGTGGGTGTGTTCCCTATATAACCCTCACGAGACCTCTCGTCCTCCCGAGCTATCGAGAGGTTTAAAAGGGCTTGTTGCATAAGCTAAATGCAACCGTGATTCCTACGAAAGTGAGTTAGGTTTGTTGTTGTTGTAAAATATTTTCCACATAAATCGAAGTGAAATAACGCATGGCTTGGTAATGTGTTCATAAAAAAGGGTAGAACTAAGTAACTAACAAATTTTGATGGTTGTGAGAAGCATGCTTCTACACAAGGATTAGAATTTGCAGGTACAACATGTTCACGGGACAACCATTTTTATGAAGAGATGAAGGAGATATGAGCATCAAGCGTCAAAAATCAGGTGCATGTGTTTCTTTTTACTTTGATTATTAGTTAGGAATAAGTGGATTGTATTTTGTACTGTATTTTCCGGGGTGAAAAGTTGGGAGGGTTAGTCGTGTCACATCCCTTGTGCATTTTTAAAAAACTCTAGTTCCTACACATTGAGGACAATATGTACTTCAAGTGTGGGGATGGGGGAGTAGTAAAAGTTTTCGATTTTGACCCGTTCATTTAAACACTACACATTGAGGACAATGTTAACCTCAAGTGTGGGGATGGAGGAAAAATTTCAAAAAAATTTCAAAAATTTCTTGTTTCAAAAGCGATCTTAAAAGCACAAGCAACCAAGTCAACGAGGGATGGCACAACCCATTTGGTCTTTTGTCATGGTCAAGTTCAAATTAATAGCATGACGGATATTTAGCGGGTGGTTATTTGGGAATAATCCGCCTAAGAAACTAGTATATCATGCATATCACATATCATACCCTTATACGTGAGGTTTGAGCCACTTTTATATCATAGAATTGCATTTACATGTTTCTTTGTTGAGTGGACCATTAGTCGCGTATTGTAGAACTTGCAACTTTTGATACGTTCGAGACCATAGACCGAATACAAGCACGAGAATGATTAAGGCATTAGGTAAGCCTTTTCCTTTTACACCATTTTTATATCCTTACCCAAAAATTATCCCCTAGTAGCCAACTTTGAGCCTAAACCTTTCGTTTGACAACCCATTTAGCCCATAACCATAAGCCTTTTCTTTTTAAACCCGTGTGATGAAAATTCGATTATAGGAGTTTTAGTTGTATAGTTATGAATTACACAAAAAAAAGTAGAAAATGTTGCGAAAAAGAATGAAAGATCATTGAGAAAATCCAAAAAAATATGTGTTTCTAGTTGTTGAATAATAGGCGAAAATCATTGCCTTGGAATTGATGTTCATAGTGTAGTTGAGTTTAGAATAATTTCATTGTAATAAAGATCGAATTTTCATCACCTTAGCCATTTTAAAATATCCTATTCCCTACCCTTAGCCTAGCCCCGTTACAACCCTTCAAAGACCTTTTGACTTGCGTTTAGTATTCGTGATCGATGGTGGAGAATGATTGAGTTGCAAGCCTATGCGGGTACGTGTTCTAACCTGTTTTGAGCGATTAATTGATTGAAGTGCTAATACATTACACATATTAGCCAAATTATAAGCCGAGTGGAGAGAACATTGTGAGGGATATGCATGACTTGTTAGTTTTACGGGCGGGTTAATCTTAGATAACCATTATTATGTGTGTTTATTCACTTTACCAGTAAATATTTGGAAATTATAAAGAATGTGAACTTTTGCATGACAATGGACCTTAACCTTTGTCTCGGGAATGGGATGTGTGTTCGTTGTTCGACCCACGTGAAAGTGAAAAACAGATTTGCTTGAGGGCAAGCAAAAGACAAGTGTGGGGATGTGATACGTGGTTGAAAACCGGTGTTCGTTATTGCTTAACTTTGTGTTTTTACATAAGTTTCAATCTTGAATGGCCTACTTTTAATAAGATTTGTGTTTATGCAGGTTTAATGAAGTTTAAGGAGCTTTTGGGAGCTTAACGGGTCACCGGGTCGAAAACTGGAGCACTAGGATGCATCACGGGTCAACCGGGAGTGTTGGAATCGAAAAATGGAGATCTCACAAACGAGAGCCCGTCGCCGACGGGGTCCAGACCGTCGGCGACGCCTTCCAGAAATGGTCGTCGGCTCACATAAGCCGTATCCAGGAACATAACCCGTCGGACGAAGATCACAAAACCAAAGCCCGTCGCTGACGGTTTGAGGGCCGTCGACGACGGCTTGTCAAAACTTGGAACGCGAATTTTTGTGATTTAGGGATTAAACTCGATTTCCATTGGCTGTTGGGCATTGAACTCGGGAGTTACACAATTCTTGGAGTTTGAAACTTCATCTTGGAGCCAAGATTCACGATCCATCATCGACCATTCCATCCCGAACATCAAGAACATCAACAACACCCGAATCACCATCAATCATCCCCAATTCCTCCATTAAACCCTAATTTTCCATCCATTCACCACTTCACCATCATCAATCATTCCTTAATCCCTAACCATCCACCATTCTTTCATCCTACAAGCTTCAAGATGACATCATTCGTGCTTAAAACTTCCGGTGATCAAGTTGCATCAACCATGAGCGGCTAATCATCTTGGTTTCACCCCGGCGTAGGTAGTTGTTAATTCTAGTGTTTCGAATTGTTCTTGTTTCATCTTAGTGACAATTTGTGTTTGGTTTTTGAAACTTTTGACAATAGTATTACATTTGTTACGAATTCGTGAATTGTCGAACGATGTTAAAAGTTAAGACTTTGCGAAACGGTGATATGTAATTGTACATTGTCGTTGTTAGGATTTACTTGTGTTGATTACAAAGTGTCTTTTTGTCCGTTCTTCGGGACGTTGATAGCTAGTAGCACCTAAGTCACGATACACTAAATCCGTTAATCGAATGCATTTGAGTTGAAACTAAAACTTGTAGAAATCCTAGGTTAACAATTACCGAAACCGGGCGTGATTCCTTTTTATTATTATTGTTCTAGTAACCATTTTTCTTGCAATCGTTAATTAGTAGTTATTAATCATTTTCATCAATTCATCCAATTTAAAATCATATTTTTCAATTAAACAAAAACACAAAATTATTCTAGTAAGCTTCATAATCGTGATACTTTTAATAATTCAATCGAATCCACACACAAACCACATACTCTTCGTGGTTCGACCCCTTGCTACCACTAACACATTGTTAAGGGTAATTTGGGCTTATAAATCTTATCTTTGACCGGAGCGCGACACTCCGATCAACTCTAATCACAGGTTAACAACAACCTATCAATTAAACACACCAAATCAATCCATTTTAAGATCAAAAATTTGAAAAACCTTGAAACTTTGAAAAAACCTTCAAACTTTGAAAAAATGTTAACAAAAACTCAACAACCAAGAGCACTAAGGCTCTTATACCAAATTGTAAATCCCAATATCAATCGGGCTCACAGTGATTGATTGTTTTAGTCCAAAACACCTATTGATTAAGTGTTTGAACTATGAAAAAGTTAAGAATGATCAAGAATGAAGATGAAGCTAGTGGATTGATGAATACAACAAGTGTTGTATTGAATCCAAACAAGTATATAAATCAATAAAGCACCTTGGAAATCTGATTAGAGCACAATATCAAAAGATTGAATGTAAACAACACTTCATTCACCAAAGAGCCAAAAGCTTGGCTAGGGCTACAATGCTTGGGTATTTATAGATCCTGACTTGCCAGCATAATTATAGTTATGCTGGAATCTTAACTACACCAAGTCAGGTTTGCTAGTTTCAACTAATTACAAAATTAGCCCCTAGACTATAAAATAAGCTACAAACTATTAAAAAAACTAATCCAGTACAAGTATGAACGATCTCAAAAGTTCCAACATTAACACCTGATTTGGGATACCATCTGCTTGTTTTTGATGTTTTATCATGTCCCCATGGTTTTGAAAACCATTTACCATTTGCCCACTTGGATGGCCAAGATTGATCCCTCTTTAGCAAGAAATGATCCTAACGGTTTACCGAAAACTATAAATACCCATGCCCTCATTCCATTTTTTGCACCCTTGATCTGATTAATGCTCTAAGTTGAAGCCTTTGCTTCATACCTGAGTGTTATAGATCAAGTTCTCCCTAGCTTAGACCCTTTGTAAGCTTCTTTCGTTCTTTTATTGCTTTTCGAGCATGAAAGGCAAACAGTGTTTGGCTTTCTGCTTTGACCAGTCTTTGCTCAACACAAAGTTCGTATGAACTTTGCAACGTGAGTGTAATCATGATGGTTATAGTCCCGTGTGACTATACCTACTGATTACCACGTTGATTAGGCATAGTGACGAGTCGTAGTTTCGGTCAAAATGCGTATTTATGCGCATTTTGCAATCAAACTACTCTTGGGTATCAAAACCCTTTGTTTTAATATCAAAACCTGTTTTCTAACTTAGTTAAACGTGTTCCAACATGTTTAGCTCGTCACTTTTAGTTTAGTGCTTATATAGAGTCGTAAGTCAAGCGGTCTCAACCACCGCTTAGACTTTCGAACTTGACCCGTTTGGTCGATCATTAGGATCCGACCAAGCATGTTTAGTGACCATAGTTGTATAGGGAATAACCTTCCGAGGTTATACCTTATGGTCACATAGTTTAAGTAGTTGTATGATAGGTAGTTTATATGCCTTAGGAAAATGACCAAAATGCCCTTTTCATGCATAATTGGTTTTTAAGCATATGTAACCTAAACTTTTATCACTTAACTGATTATGCAACATGTTTAGGCATATAATACTTGTCATAGGACTAGTTAGATGTCTTGAACGCGTGTTTGCGCGAACGACGCGTTAAAGTAGCGTAAGCTACCTTAATGGGTCGTAACGGGTCGAAAGCACTAGGATAGGTTTCGATTTAGAATGTAGGCTTTGTTAAACCATATCATATGAGTTCCAATACTCATTTGGTTTACGAGACCTCATTCTATCCGACCTTCCAATTTAGGTCTAGTTTATTAACATAGTTACCTATATTAGGTGCCGTTTGATTCTGTGATCCCTCTAGCTTTGCTTGGTTGTTATTAAAGACCTCTAAGCATCCTCAAGTGAGTACATAGTTCCACTTTTTACCGTTTTCGACTGTTTTGGGGTGATTCATATGTGCTAAATGATTTCGAGTCTTTTAAACAAATGCTATGGTTTATATTACTATGTGAAATATTTGAACTGTTTGAACCATTTGGAACTGTTTGATCCATGTGAACCATTTGGAACTATTTGATCCATGTGAACCGTTAGGAACTGTTTGATTTATCTGAACCGTTTGGAAATGTTTGATCTATGTGAACCATGTAGAACTGTTTGATTTATGTGAACTATTGAACTGTTTGAACCATTGGGTTAGGGAAGTGATTAGGTAACGGGGTGGGTGTAATGTGATAGAAGCATGGTGGATACGCCACTGGTACTTCCCATATATAAGTGCTTTTAACACATTATATATCGTTGTGTTATCTAGATCACTTGGGTAATGGTTATCAAAACGAGGTTATATTACAAGGTTTTTCTAACAATATAAACCATACGAGTTTTATAACGAGAACAATTTACGATTTGGATTATTTAAACAAATGTTTTGGGGTAAGAATCATGGCTATGAGTTTTTATAAACTATAACCAACTTGATTTGAGTTGGTTAGTTATGTTGCAACACTATGCACTTTTCAAAACAAGGTTTTTAATAAGGTATTGCAACATGTAAACGAGCCATGAATCTGACACTCACATAAAACCTATGTACTCGTCGACATTTTTATGCTGACGTATTTTCACATATGTTTCAGGTACCATGGTTGATGATGTTTGATGATGATATTGGTGCATGCTACACATAGGATGGACTTGTGCCTTGGCGACTTTAAAACTTGAGAGACAATTGTTTGTATTTATTTGATTGTAATAGAACAATGAGTTCAATAATTCAATAAAACGAAACTATTTAATCCATGGTTGTGAATCAATGATTCTGTTACAACACTCCCCGACGTTTCCCCCACGGTTTGTTGTTTTAACGCGGTCGGGGTGTGACAACAATAGATAAAGGAATTCCATGTAATGAAACTATTTCATTCACATATAGCTTAGCTAACTGTTCCATACTGAAAGTTTCTTTCATTGGTAAGAAATGGGAAGATTTTGTTAATCTGTCTACAATCACCCAGATTGTGTCATTACTTTTTCGTGTCTTGGGTAATTTGGTAATAAACTCCATTGTTATCAATTCCCATTTCCAAATTGGCATTTCTAATTGCTGAAGTAATCGGGAAGGTTTTTGATGTTCAGCTTTAACCTGTGAACATGTTAAACATTTAGCAACATAATTTGTTATATCCTTCTTCATTCCTATCCACCAAAAGTTTTTCCTTAAGTCTTGATACATCTTGTCACTTCAAGGATGCATCGTATACTTGGACTTATGAGCTTCTTCCAGAATTCGACTTCGTAGGCTCCCTTGGATAGGTATCCAAATTCTTTTCTTATGGAATCTCTTAATTCCATGTGCTCCTTTCTCTAATTCCTTTATCATTCCTTTCAAACCTTCAGCATCATCCTTGATTGATGTTTCATGTATCTTTTTCACTTGTTCATTTAAATCTACCTGTAGGTTTAATCTGAGAGCATGTACCATTTTTGGCTTCTCATGGTATTTTCTACTCAAAGCGTCAGCTACTACGTTGGTTTTTCCTGCATGATACTGGATATCACAATCATAGTCACTAAGAATTTCCATCCAACGTCTCTGCCTCATGTTTAATTCCTTTTTTTCCAAAAGACATACCTTAAACTTCTATGGTCGGTGAATTTACTACCGTAAAGATAGTGTCTCCAAATCTTAAGGGCAAAAATTATTGATCCTAATTCTAGATCATGGGTTGTATAATTCTCTTCATGCTTCTTAAGCTGTCTAGAGGCATAAGCAATTACTTTTTGACGTTGCATCAATACACATCCAAATCCTAACTTAGAGGCATCACAATATACTACAAAGTCTTCAGTTTTTTCTGGTAAAGCGAGTATTGGTGCATTCGTTAACTTCTGCTTCAAAATCTTGAATGCTTCCTCTTGTTTTAGTCCCCATTCAAACTTAACTGACTTGCAAGTTAGTTTGGTTAATGGAATGGCTATTCTAGAGAAATCTTGAATAAAATGTCTATAATATCCCGCCAGTCCAAGAAAACTTCTTACTTCTGTTGGTGACTCAGGGACTTTCCATTTGGTATTCGCTTCGATCTTTGTGGGATCCACATGAATTCCTTCATGATTAACCAAGTGTCCAAGGAATTGTACTTTTTGCAACCAAAATTCACATTTTAAGAATTTAGTATAAAGTTTTTCTTTTCTCAATAATGTTAGAAGTATATACAAATGCTCTGCATGTTCTTCCTTATTCTTAGAGTAAATTAGAATATCATCTATAAAGACAATTATGAATTTATCCAGGTATGGTTTACATATCCTGTTCATCATGTCCATAAATGTGGCTGGGGCATTGGTTAAACCAAATAACTATAAATTCATAATGACCGTATCTCGTTCTGAAAGCAGTTTTAGGATTGTCCCCTTCCTGTACTTTCAATTGATGATATCCTAAGCGTAAGTCGATCTTAGAAAAGAATCGGGCTCCTTGAAGTTGATCGAATAGATCATCGATTCTCAGTAGTGGGTATCGATTTTTAATCGTAACCTTATTCAGTTCTTGGTAATCAATGCACATACGCATCAATCCATCATTCTTTTTGACAAATAACACCGGTACTCCCCATTGCGATGAGCTAGTTGTTCGTTTTGACAAATAACACTGGTACTCCCCATTGCGTTGGTGCTAGTCGATAAGGTGCTTTGGCAATCGGTATCGTTCCAGGTATCAGGTAAATTCTAAATCCAACCTCTCGCTCTAGTGGTAATCCAGGTAACTCTTCTGGGAAAACATCTGAGAATTTAGATACTACGGGAATATCTTTTATTTCTTTTCCTTTAGTGTTAATGATTACTGAGATCATATACACCATTCCTCCTTTTTGTGCATAACTTGCAGCTTGCATCACAGAGATGAATTTTGTTGACCTTGTTGGCTTGTCTCCTTTAATTGTGCTCCTTTCACCAGTTGGCGTACTTACTTGTACTGACTTTTATCGCATAAGATAGGTGCCTGATTGGCTACTAACCAATCCATTCCTAATACCACATTGAATCCGGCTAGATCCATTGGTAAAAGGTTAGCAGTAAAGTTATGACTTAAAATTTGTATCTTTTCTTTCTGAAAGATTTCGCTTATACTGATATAATCTCCGTTTGTCGTCTCCACCAGGCAGTCTTGGTGAAGTTTAGTTAATGGTTGGTTGAGAAGTTTGTAGAAAGAAGTATTGATAAAACTTTGGTTTGCACCAGAGTCAAATAATACTTTAGCATAAGCATCATTAACTAAAAACGTACCGGCAATCACGTCAGGGATTATCTTGGCTCTTCCCATACAGGTCTAGCTACTAGATTTTGGGTATTTCTCTCAGCTCTACTTAGTACTGCTTGTTGTTGGATTTTCCTCATTCTTTATCACCTTTCCACTTTTTCTCGACTAAACCATCCTCTTTTCTTAGGGGAGAAAAGGTTCTTTGGATTTGGCTTTAAAAACAAAGATTTCCTCAAAATCGGTTACGTATCCGGAGGTTGGCTGGGATGTTCCTTCTTCCATTGGAGAATGAGGTAGGTGACAATAGGCGTCAAAAGTACCTTATCACTCATACTGTAAACTTAAAAGAAATCATCAAAATATAAAAATATCATATTATACAAATTTACACAGAATAACACATAAGTTATTTCCTAACACAATTGGTTAAAATTTAGGTATTTAAAAGAACACCTAAATGGCTTAAGCCAATGGCTCTGATACCACCTACTATCGCAACCCCCAACCCCACCCCGGGAGCGGGAGCCGCGAGCACGATCCGGTGGTATCGGTGTTTATTAATTTGGCAGCGGGAATGAGACTTCAGGATCGTATTCGGAAATAAATTTCAGAGTTTCAAAACACCAAACTTTTTTATTAAACAAATGGGATAAAATCCATATTTCATTTATAATATCTTGATAGGGATAAACCCTAGTTGCTAAAAACGTAAACTTTTTATTTAGGTAACTTTATAGCCACTTTCTTTAAGCCTTCAGTGCTCCATAGTTGGCTTTTAACATCTTCACATCAAGTTACCTGAAACGCGTTTTAAAGATATTTTATCAGCAAGAAATACTGGCGAGTACATTCCATTTTATAAAATGACACATTGTTATACTTTACAGCAATAAGAGTTTTTACATTTGTTTATATCTATCAATTTCTCAACACAGTATTGCTACTGGGGCACCATTGTCCCCCGTCCTTGTGGTCATGCTAATATTGGCAAACTCTTTGTCCAAGATTAATGAGTGTCAAGTAATGTATACAAAACCCCACATACTGATGATAATTGTAGAATTACAAAAACTTAATCACTGTAAATACAATTGATAAACAATTAGGGTTTTGTAAAACAATTGAAATAATGGCTCACAAACTATGAGAAAAAGAGAATAACTCACATTGTAAACTTATGTTTTATATGCGCTTCCTGTGACTATTTTTTGTAAATTTTCTTGAGTGCCTATTAAAAACATACAATGCACTCACGTTAGTATAATAACCCAAATCACTTTAACCATACATCATGTGACAGAATCCCAACTGACGTGTGCGCGACTACATATATTTTTACAATGAAATTACACACGATTTGGTTTTAAATTTATAAAAGTGATTATTACTTTTACATCAAAACACACACGAAAGAGGCAAGTGTACCCCGTCATATATGTAGTAAAGTATCGGTAAGAACCAAGTATCGATCCAAGGAAATGGGCGGAGAAATAGTACTAGACCTTTGTCACTAAACCACCGGTAAAAACATAAGTTGTTTGGTTTTAATTAAACTAAAGTAAGCATAAACAAATACTTATAAAACACAGTAAATTTCAAATACTAAAATAGATGAATAGCCTTGCTTAATACACAACCAAAGCATGTCAACTAAGTCGGTTTTGGCACTAGAAGCATTCGGTCAATTTTCCAATTTAAGACAATTAGTATCCCTTTCGGGAATCCTAACATGACAATCATTCGGAAAGCTAAAACGATAAACACACTTTAACCACCTAAAATTGTTCTTTAACGTGCAATTGATTAATGTCTATAAAAATCTCCTAAAAATAAGTTAGTCATCCGTTAGGAGTTTTCTAACCGCACTTAATCAAGGAAAGCGACACCGATAAACACAATGCAACCACCGAGACAAGCATAAACTAGATTAAATCACAACCAAGTTCATTTTACAAATCTTGCACATAAATTCACCAAGATAGCAATTTTGGCCGAAACTGTGACAACTCGAGTTTCCGAGATTCCACTTTCGCATTTATTGCACGTTCACTGTTTGTTTAGTTGTTTACTTGCACAATTAGTTTGCTATGAAACTGTATACGTTTTGATTCAATAAGGTGTATTGTGATTGTGCATGGTTATGTGTTATTTACGAAAGATGTGACAAATACATGAACTTGGTGTTGAAACTGTAAATTATATGTCTTGTGCATGCATTTATGTAGTGGATAATACTTAAGGGTGTTTAGTGTTAATAGTGGAAATAAAACAAAACCCTTAACCCTAATCATTTCACAAATCATTATACGTATCTTCAAGATTTCTCTACAACCCTCTCTTGCAATCATCTTCTTTCTCATTGGCACAAGTCTCCTGCATCAATCTTGATCTTTCAATCCATTTAGAATCAATTCAAGGTAATCATTTTATGATTGTTTGTTGTTAATCATTGGTTAATTGATTATTGCAAAACCCTAGTTCTATAAACAATGACTCTGTGTTTATGGAAAAACCTGATTGCTCTTGCAATAGTGTTGTGAATATTTGTTTAATCGAATGCCTGACAATTAGATACATGATATGTTAGAATCGTTTGATTTTGATTTGATTACGGCATTGACAAGTATGAAATTAGGGTTGGAATGATCGTGGAAACGTAACTGTTGATTGTAGAAACGTAACAGTTACAATGGAGGTTGAATGTTCGCATGATTTGATTGATGTTAGTCCGAATACTATACATGCTAGCTAGTCCGAATTTTGATTGTACATACCTTGTCCGAATATTGATGGTATAACCTTGTCCGAATTTTATAAAGGACACAAGATGTCCGAGTTTGTTATAAGGATGCATGTCCGACTTTTGCTTGCTTTACACATGTCCGACTTTTGCAAACATGTTCACATGTCCGAACTATATGTGTGAGTTTGGTCCGACTTTTGTATAAGGGAGGGGGGTCCGACTTTTTGCCAAGGGATGATGTTTGTCCGAGTTTTAAAGGGGGGGGGATGTTGTCCGAGTCTTAAGAGGGCCATGGAGTCCGAACTTATGATGTGTTATGTGATCCGAATTTTTATGATATATGCACATAGTCCGAATTTTGACAAGGTGATGTATGTCCGAATTTGTGAAGAGGACTTGGTCCGAGTTTCATGTCTTCTTGCTAGTCCGACTTTCTTGTGTTGTTGCTTTGGAAGAATGCATAAAGATCCGAGTTTGTTTAATATACTAGTCCAACCTTTATGCTTGATAGCCTAGTCCGAGTTTTATGCTTAGTACATAGTCCAAACTTTATGCTTGATGAATGATCCGACGTTTGTTGATGAATTGTCTGAGTTTACTTATGATGCTCATGGTGCTAAGTCAAAACCCTGTATGAGGAACACTTTGCATGTTACTGCATATTGCTGAATGTAACTGTATATACTGTGTGTTATCATTCTGTACATCACTATCACACGAATCACAGTTGTTTGGACATCGAGGACTTGTAAACTCTAACTGAATGTAAGCACTTACCTCGAATTTATGTGCAATGTACCCTAGGTTGTGTGTAACGGACTTAATCCTTAATTAACACTAGAAGCAATAACATACCGAGCAAACCAAGGTGAGTTCACACTCTTACCAAGGCATGGGATTCCCGGGATTTGGGAATGGGATTGAAGAAATGAGATTGAATAGATACCTGTACTTACACTGTTACTAGACTATCTACCATCGTCCTCGGATGCGCAGGACACATACGTAAAACCTACGTATACTTGTACTCATCACTGTCCTCAGGTTGCGAAGGACACTCACGTAAAACCTACGTGAAATTATACTCATTACTGCATCGGTTGTGTCAGGCACTTACGTAAAACCTACGTAAACCCCCGCGTACCCTTGTCCTCGGTGAAGGACACTTACGTAAAACCTACGTAAACTTGTACGTATTACTGTTCTCGGTAAGAAGAACACTTATGGTTACAAATAGTCTAGTGTGTTTGCAACATGGGAAGCCCCCACCAATAGATCATGCTATCGGCCCAGTAGAGCCACATGATACGAAACAAACTTACTATTACGAACCTACTTACTGTGAACTCACTCAACTAGTTGTTGACTCTCTGTTACATGCCTTGCAGGTCGTTAGGTATACATGGAGCTTGCACAGGGAGGCGCGGTCGTTGTGGACAAGGATCGTGATTGCTTGATTAAACATTATAACATTACATACTTTATTTATGTTGGGCCTTTTACAATTATGCTTCCGCTAAACTTTGTCGTTATACTTATGTTTTGGAACACCTTTCATATGGATTGGTTTGGTTAATTGACAATTACTTTTACTATTTACGTTGTTCTATATGATTGGTGGCTTGATCCTGGTCAGTCACGCTCCCAAGTGGTGATACTCCGCAGGTGGGTTTTGGGGGTGTGACAGATTGGTATCAGAGCCATTGGTTATAGAGAACTCGGTTTTAATAAGGGAAAAACGTTTTATTAAAACCAGACTATAACCAGTACAGTGCTCAACGATCCACAACGACGCCTCGCTCCACGTGCAAGACTCAACATCCTAGGTAATAAGTTTATGTTTATTGCCTACATGCTAGAATTACATAGAACTTGCTTGTGGTATGCTTAGATTAAATTGCTTACTATTTGTTATTGCTTGAGAACATTTGCGTGCTTACTCTCTTCTGTCATCGCACCATTCGTGAACCTCTCTCACCTATGTTATATTTGCTATGAAGATCATGGCCGGACGTATTTACTTGACTCAAGCCCAGTTGACGGCTCTTATCAACGAACAAGTTGCTCCGGCACTTGCAGCTGCACAAGCAGGAGGTATACCCTGCAGTCGTAACACATACTAGGATCTTTAGATCCTACATTCCTAAACCAACTCTTGTGTTTAACCTTATTCTGTTCTTACACATTAGGTCAACCCGCTCAGCAACCTGTTTGCACTTTCAAGAATTTCATGGACTGTCGTCCAAGCACGTTCAGTGGCACGGAGGGAGCAGTGGGACTCCTCCATTGGTTCGAAAAGCTCGAGTCGGTATTTGAGATGTGTGAATGCCCTGAGGCTCGCAGGGTGAAATACGCCACTGGTACTTTAGAAGGGATTGCGCTAACTTGGTGGAATGCGCAAGTCCAACTTTTGGGATTGGCAGCTGCTAACGCTACTCCCTGGAATGATTTCAAGGAGCTGATTAAACGGGAATACTGCTCACGAGACGACATCCACAAGTTAGAGGTGGAGTTCTTCAATTTGAAAATGACAAGGTCGGAGATCGAGGCTTATACTAAAAGGTCAAACGAGCTGGCCGTGCTGTGTCCAACTATGGTGGACCCTCCTATTAGACGTATTGAGTTATATCTCAAAGGGTTGGTTCCAGAAATTCAGAGCCATGTGACATCGGCTAATCTTGACAATATCCAGGCTATTCAACGCCTTGCTCATCGCCTCACGGATCAGGCAGTGAAACAAGACAAGCTGCCTAAACGTATCAGCGCTACTGCCACTGCTACCACTTCTGCTACTCCCAGTGACAACAAGAGAAAATGGGAGGGGGATTCCAGCAAAGGTTCAGCTTCAGTTCAGTCCCAAGTTCAGCAGCGAAAGACTGACAATTATCAGAGCCCTGGTCAGCAATCTTCGGGCAGTCACAGGCAGGGTGGTTATCGAGGGAACCTCCCAAGGTGTAACAACTGTAACAGGCATCACAGTGGCCAGTGCAACAAGGGTCGCTGTCGAAGGTGCCTCAAGATGGGTCATGAGGCCAAGGATTGTAAGAGCCCGCAGCCTGCGAATCAGAATCAGCAGCAACAGCAAGCACAGCAGAATCAGCAACAGAGCAACAAGGGATGTTTTAATTGTGGCGCTGAAGGTCACTTCAAAAGACACTGCCCTCAGTTAAACCGAAACCAGAACAACAACAACAATAACAACAATCAGGGCAATGGCAACAACAACAACGGTGGGAACAACAACGGCAACGAAGCAAGGGGTCGTGTATTTGTGCTGGGGCAGGGTGAAGCGAGAAATGATCCCAACGTAGTCATGGCTAAGTTTCTTCTTGACGACTTTTATGTTACTGTATTGTTTGATTCGGGTGCGGATACAAGTTATGTGTCTTTGAAAGTTAGCCAAATGTTAAAACGTGCACCAACTCCCCTAAACACCAAACATGTCGTAGAGTTAGCTAATGGTTAAAGTCTAGAGGCCACACACATAGTTCAGGGTTGTAATCTTATCCTCGCTGGTCAGACTTTCACCATCGACCTCATTCCTATAGTTCTGGGTAGTTTCGACAGCGTCATTGGTATGGATTGGTTATCCAAGCAGCAAGCAGAGATCCTATGTAAAGAGAAGATCATTCGTATTTCCCGTTCTGGTGAAGAACCTCTCGAAGTTCAAGGCGACAAGAGTGGTGCCGTGGTTGGCATCATCTCCTTCCTGAAGGCCCAAAATAGTTTGCTAAAGGGTCACACTGCCATTTTGGCACTAGTTACTGATGCATCAACGAAAGAGAAAAGAATAGAGGATATCCCAGTTGTACGCGAATTTCCTCAAGTGTTTCCTGAAGATTTACCTAGTCTACCGCCTCATCGCCAGGTCGAGTTTCAAGTCGAGCTAGCTCCAGGAGCAGCACCTATAGCTCGCGCACCGTATCGATTAGCTCCAACCGAACTGGAAGAACTGTCAAAGCAACTGCAAGAGCTCTTGGATAAGGGCTTTATTCGTCCAAGCTCTTCACCTTGGGGAGCTCCAGTATTATTCGTGAAAAAGAAGGATGGCACTTTCAGGATGTGCATTGATTACCGCGAACTGAACAAGGTCATAGTGAAGAACCGCTATCATCTTCCACGTATTGACGACTTATTCAACCAGTTGCAAGGGTCGAGCTACTACTCTAAGATTGATCTAAGGTCTGGTTACCATCAGCTGAGAGTCCGAGATGAGGACGTCTCTAAGACAGCATTCAGAACAGGCTACGGTCACTACGATTTTCTAGTCATGCCGTTTGGGCTAACAAACGCGCCTGCAGTTTTCATGGATCTTATGAACAGGGTGTGCAAACCCTATTTGGACAAGTTCGTCATCGTTTTCATCGACGACATTCTGATCTACTCCAAGAGTCAGGAGGAACACGAGCAGCACTTACGTCTTATCTTGGAACTTCTTCGAAAGGAACAACTGTACGCCAAGTTTTCAAAATGCGACTTCTGGCTTCGTGAAGTTCACTTTTTGGGCCATGTGGTAAACAAGGATGGGATTCATGTTGATCCATCCAAGGTAGATTCGATCAGGAACTGGCCTGCACCGCGTACACCAACGGAAATACGCCAATTCTTGGGTTTGGCGGGTTATTACAGACGGTTCATTAAAGACTTCTCTAAGATCGCACAGCCGCTCACTTTGTTGACACAGAAAGGTGTTACCTATCGTTGGGGTAATACACAAGAAACGGCATTTCAGTACCTGAAGGATAGGCTATGCAGCGCACCTATTCTCTCACTACCAGAGGGCACAGATGATTTTGTGGTCTATTGCGACACGTCAATTCAGGGTCTTGGTTGTGTATTGATGCAAAGGGATAAAGTCATTGCCTACGCTTCGCGGCAACTTAAAGTTCATGAACGAAACTACACGACGCACGATTTAGAACTGGTAGCTGTTGTTTTCGCACTTAAGATATGACGACACTACCTGTACGGTACCAAGTGCACTATTTACACCGATCACAGGAGTCTCGAGCATATCTTCAAGAAGAAGGAATTGAACATGCATCAACGACGATGGGTCGAGCTGTTGAATGATTACGAATGTGCCATCAAGTACCATCCAGGCAAGGCCAATGTTGTGGCTGACGCTCTCAGTCGAAAAGATACTTTACCTAGACGCGTGCGAGCATTACAGCTTACTATTCAGTCTAGTCTTCCTGCACAGATACGAGATGCTCAGGTGGAAGCATTGAAACCAGAAAACGTAAGGGCTGAAGCTTTACGTGGCTCGAGGCAACGATTAGAACAGAAGGAAGACGGCGCCTACTATGTAACAGGACGTATTTGGGTCCCACTATATGGCGGTTTACGGGAACTTGTGATGGATGAAGCTCACAAGTCTCGCTACTCGGTACATCCAGGTTCTGATAAAATGTACCACGATCTTAGAACTACATATTGGTGGCCTAGCATGAAGGCCCACATAGCAACTTACGTCGGCAAGTGTTTGACCTGTGCGAGGGTCAAGACAGAGTACCAGAAACCCTCAGGCCTACTTCAGCGACCCAGGATACCACAGTGGAAATGGGAATAAATTTCGATGGATTTTGTTACTGGTCTGCCTAGATCCCAGCATGGGAATGATACTATTTGGGTGATCGTAGATCGACTCACAAAGTCTGCTCATTTCTTGGCTATCAAAGAAATGGATAAGTTCTCTACCTTAGCAGACGTCTACTTGAAGGAAGTTGTTTCGAGGCACGGAGTGCCAACTTCCATTATTTCGGATCGGGATGCACGATTCACTTCAGAACTGTGGCAAGCGATGCACAAATATTTTGGCTCTCGGTTAGACATGAACACAGCTTATCACCCTCAGACGGATGGGCAGTCTGAGCGCACGATTCAAACCCTAGAAGACATGCTTCGGGCATGTGTTATCGATTTCGGCAACAGCTGGGAAAAACATCTTCCGTTAGTGGAGTTTTCGTACAATAACAGTTACCACACCAGCATACAAGCCGCTCCATTCGAGGCATTGTACAGACGTAAATGTCGGTCACCTCTCTGTTGGGCAGAGGTGGGGGATAGTCAGATCATAGGTCCATAAATGGTAGTTGATGCTACTAAACGAATTGCACAAATACGACAACGCATGGCGGCAGCTCACGACCGTCAGAAAAGTTACGCCGATAAGCGCAGGAAACCACTCGAATTCCAAGTTGGGGATCGAGTGCTACTCAAAGTCTCACCCTGGAAGGGTGTGGTTCGTTTTGGTAAACGAGGCAAGCTCAATCCGCGGTACGTTGGACCGTTCGAAATCACTGAAAGAATAGGCAAAGTAGCCTACAGACTAAACCTACCAGTTGAACTCGGTGCAGTTCATAACGTTTTCCACGTGTCGAATCTGAAGAAGTGTCTGTCAGATGAGACCCTCATAGTTCCTTTGAAGGAACTCACCATCGACGAACAGTTGCACTTCGTCGAGGAACCAGTTGAAATCACGGACCGGGATGTTAAAGTCCTCAAGAACACTAGAATACCTCTTGTACGAGTTCATTGGAACTCCCGTCATGGCCCAGAGTTCACCTGGGAACGAGAAGACCAAATGAAACTCAAGTATCCCCAGTTATTCGGAAACCGTGCAACCACTACTGAGGCTGAAGCTACTACAGAATTTCGGGACGAAATTCCAAATCAACGGGGGGATGATGTGACACCCCAGGAAAACCAGTAAACGATACAACTTACCTAGCTTCCTCAGTAACCGCATGCTAAATTTTGGGACAAAATTTCTTTCAAGTTGGGGATAATGTGACAACTCGAGTTTTCGAGATTCCACTTTCGCATTTATTGCACGTTCACTGTTTGTTTAGTTGTTTACTTGCACAATTAGTTTACTATGAAACTGTATACGTTTTGATTCAATAAGGTGTATTGTGATTGTGCATGGTTATGTGTTATTTACGAAAGATGTGACAAATACATGAACTTGGTGTTGAAACTGTAAATTATATGTCTTGTGCATGCATTTATGTAGTGGATAATACTTAAGGGTGTTTAGTGTTAATAGTGGAAATAAAACAAAACCCTTAACCCTAATCATTTCACAAATCATTATACGTATCTTCAAGATTTCTCTACAACCCTCTCTTGCAATCATCTTCTTTCTCATTGGCACAAGTCTCCTGCATCAATCTTGATCTTTCAATCCATTTAGAATCAATTCAAGGTAATCGTTTTATGATTGTTTGTTGTTAATCATTGGTTAATTGATTATTGCAAAACCCTAGTTCTATAAACAATGACTCTGTGTTTATGGAAAAACCTGATTGCTCTTGCAATAGTGTTGTGAATATTTGTTTAATCGAATGCCTAACAATTAGATACATGATATGTTAGAATCGTTTGATTTTGATTTGATTACAGCATTGACAAGTATGAAATTAGGGTTGGAATGATCGTGGAAACGTAACTGTTGATTGTAGAAACGTAACTGTTATAATGGAGGTTGAATGTTCGCATGATTTGATTGATGTTAGTCCGAATATTATACATGCTAGCTAGTACGAATTTTGATTGTACATACCTTGTCCGAATATTGATGGTATAACCTTGTCCGAATTTTATAAAGGACACAAGATGTTCGAGTTTGTTATAAGGATGCATGTCCGACTTTTGCTTGCTTTACACATGTCCGACTTTTACAAACATGTTCACATGTCCGAAATATATGTGTGAGTTTGGTCCGACTTTTGTATAAGGGAGGGGGGTCCGACTTTTTGCCAAGGGATGATGTGTGTCCGAGTTTTAAAGGGGGGGAGGATGTTGTCCGAGTTTTAAGAGGGCCATGGAGTCCGAACTTATGATGTGTTATGTGATCCGAATTTTTATGATATATGCACATAGTCCGAATTTTGACAAGGTGATGTATGTCCGAATTTGTGAAGAGGACTTGGTCCGAGTTTCATGTCTTCTTGCTAGTCCGACTTTCTTGTGTTGTTGCTTTGGAAGAATGCATAAAGATCCGAGTTTGTTTAATATACTAGTCCAACCTTTATGCTTGATAGCCTAGCCGAGTTTTATGCTTAGTACATAGTCCGAACTTTATGCTTGATGAATGATCCGACGTTTGTTGATGAATTGTCTGAGTTTACTTATGATGCTCATGGTACTAAGTCAAAACCCTATATGAGGAACACTTTGCATGATACTGTATATTGCTGAATGTAACTGTATATACTGTGTGTTATCATTCTGTACATCACTATCACACTAATCACAGTTGTTTGGACATCGAGGACTTGTAAACTCTAATTGAATGTAAGCACTTACCTCGAATTTATGTGCAATGTACCATAGGTTGTGTGTAACGGACTTAATCCTTAATTAACACTAGAAGCAATAACATACCGAGCAAACCAAGGTGAGTTCACACTCTTACCAAGGCATGGGATTCCTGGGATTTGGGAATGGGATTGAAGAAATGAGATTGAATAGATACCTGTACTTACACTGTTACTAGACTATCTACCATCGTCCTCGGATGCGCAGGACACATACGTAAAACCTACGTATACTTGTACTCATCACTGTCCTCAGGTTGCGAAGGACACTCACGTAAACCCTACGTGAAATTATACTCAGTACTGCCTCGGTTGTGTCAGGCACTTACGTAAAACCTACGTAAACCCCCGCGTACCCTTGTCCTCGGTTGTGAAGGACACTTACGTAAAACCTACGTAAACTTGTACGTATTACTGTTCTCGGTAAGAAGAACACTTATGGTTACAAATAGTCTAGTGTATATGCAACATGGGAAGCCCCCACCAATAGATCATGCTATCGGCCCAGTAGAGCCACATGATACGAAACAAACTTACTATTACGAACCTACTTACTGTGAACTCGCTCAACTAGTTGCTGACTCTCTGTTACATGCCTTGCAGGTCGTTAGGTATACATGGAGCTTGCACAGGGAGGCGCGGTCGTTGTGGACAAGGATCGTGATTGCTTGATTAAACATTATAACATTACATACTTTATTTATGTTGGGCCTTTTACAATTATGCTTCCGCTAAACTTTGTCGTTATACTTATGTTTTGGAACACCTTTCATATGGATTGGTTTGGTTAATTGACAATTACTTTTACTATATACGTTGTTCTATATGATTGGTGGCATGATCCTGGTCAGTCACGCTCCCAAGCGGTGATACTCCGCAGGTGGGTTTTGGGGGTGTGACAGAAACTACTAACTAAGCTAACAAATCATGGCAAGAATTCATAACAGCACCATCTAACCCGTTAGAGTCCTTCCGTGAGGGCAAGCTTTCTTGATTAACAATAATTACATTTTATTAAACCACTAACCATTTCTAGTATCATGGTGCCCACATTTTAACCAAGTTAAACTAGTTAACCAAATTAAAAGTTTACTAATAAATGATTAATTAAGCTTCATTTTTCAACTATCATAACTAACCAAGCACCAATCATCCAACACAATTACTTATAATCAAGAAATCAATATCAATAATAAGGTTGCAAACTAATCATCAAAGATAATCATAGAAAATACTTCCAAATGTCATTACAAACAAAGGTTAACATACTAATGGTTATAATCAAGCAAGGGATTGTTGTGTTTTTGCCCAAAGGCTTACATTAATACATAGTAATCAGTCTAAATGCTTGAAACATAACAAAATTATGGAAAGATTTGAGAAGCCAAACCATAAACAAGCATAAGAATGAGAATCCGGATAGTAACCGAGCTAAACCGGGCAATGTGGCTTGAATCCGGGCTAAAGCTGATGCTTCCGGAGCCTGAAAATCGCCTGTGGAGCTCTCCAAAATTCCAGAGTTACGAGCAGAATGTTTCTGCAAGTTTTTTATATCATTTTGCGATCGCACGGTCGTGCACATTATGGCACTACCGTTCACTTTTTGCATTATTGGAGTTACTGTTCACCATACCGCATGACATCATCAGATCTTGACCAGTCTTCAGATCCGCACGGGGGTGCAATGCGTTGCACGTGCGTGCGTCTCCGGGGTTGGGGTGGCACGAGCAGCTGCACTGGTAGTGCATATCCGGGCTGGTGCGGGTCATCACATCCGCACGGGGGTGCCACCATTCGCACGGGGGTGCGTTCCCGAGATTTCGTTGCACTCCTGATCGCACTGGGTGTGTAACGCCGAGCTGAGCCTTGTTGTCGCATCCGCACGGGGATGCCACCAGTCGCACGGGGGTGCCACCAGTCGCACGGGGGTGCAACGCCGAGCTGAGCCTTGTTGTCGCATCCGCACGGGGGTGCCACCAGTCGCACGGGGGTGCAACTTGCCCAGGTCAGAATTTTCCACAGAATGTTCGCAGTTCATTCGTTTCGCCCGGAAAATCCTCGTTTTCACTATCATCTTGTCTGGTATGTTGTTTTAGGCCTGTAAACAAAAGTATACATGATTAAGTATCCGAATGACAGTTTTACGGCCGAAAACGCATAAAATGGGGATAAAATGGGGGACTAAAATATGTGTAAATTAGCGAATATCACCAACGTACTTAGTCAGGCAAAGTGTCGCAACCCCCGACCCACCCCAAGAGCGGGAGCCACGAACACGAGCCGGTGGTATCGGTGTTTATTAATTTGGCAGCGGAATTAAAACATCAGGATCGTAGTTAGAAAATAATTTTAGACTTTCAAAACACCAATTTATATAATAAACAAATGGGATAAAATCCATATTTCATTCATAATATCTTTATAGGGATAAACCCTATTTGCTGAAAATATAAACTTTTTATTTAGGTAACTTTATAGCCATTTTCTTTAAGCCTTTAGTGCTCCATAGCTGGCTTCTAATAGCTTTTACATCAAGTTACCTGAAACGCATTTTAAAAATATTTTATCAGCAAGAAATACTGGCGAGTACATTCCAGTTTACAAGAATAAGATTTTATAACTTTACAGTATTAAGAGTGATTACAATGTTTATATCTACCCAATTACTCATTCAGTATTTGTCACGTTGGCAGTTACAAAACCCCACATACCGGCAGTAATTGTAGAATACAAAGACTTAATCACTGTAAGTATAACTGAAAACATTGAGGTTTTGTAACACAGTTTGGTAGAAAAAGAGAATGACTCACATTGTAAACTTATATTTTTCTACGGGCTTCCTGGTGATATCTCCTGATTATTTTTTTTTTTGAGTTTCTATTAAAAACATACAATGCACGCGTATTAGTAAAATAACCCAAGTCACTTTAGCCGTACAACACGAGACAGAACCCCAACGGACTTTGTCAGGCAGAGCCTAGACATGTGCTACTGGGTCCTAGATCAATCGGGCAGCGTAAAGAATTTGTGTTCGGGGGTTAAAATACTTACAACGGGGTAGAGCTTCGTGTTTTAGAGGGGTATTTTATCTGAAATTTCAGATTATAGAGACTGAGAGAGAAAAGAAGCATGAACGGATTGAGAGGCTCCATTTATAGTTTCTCTGGGGGTCTCTCGCGCCCCGCGAGGGCACTCTAGCTACGACTAGGGTTGCCTGATCACGACCCTAGACTCAACACGTTATGGGACATGTGGCACAAGGGGTGTCCGGCAAGAAAGGGCTTGTCGCGCCCCGCGACACACCCGGCTATCCCTGTCGCGGCCCGTGAGCGAGTGAAGATAATGATTTAATTTGTTTTTAATAAAAAATAAAGTTATACGGGTTCTGTTTTAGACATACGGAGTATTTTAGGGCATTTTCGAGGGTTGTTATACGAAATAGTGATCTGGGTTTAAATACTTACAACGGGGCAGAGCTTCATGTTTTAGAGGGTATTTTAACTAGTATTTTTGTGTAATATAATAGAGAGAGAAAGATTGTGAACAGTTTGGGAAAGTGCAGTCTCTGCTTTATTTATAGGATTTCAGGGGGTCTATCGCGCCCCGAGACCCACCCAAGGGGTCCTCTTGCGCCCCGCGAGGGCACCCTAGCTACGGCTAGGGTTGCCTGATCACGAGCCTAGACCTGCCAAGTGTTGGGCACGTGGCACAAGGAAAACTCGGCTAGACACAAGCTGTCACGCCCCGCGACACACCCGGGGGATCCTGTCATGGCCCGCGACCGAGTAAAGATAATTATTTTATTTGTTTTTAATAAAAATTAAACTTATACGGGTTCATTTTCGAACATACGGGTTATTTTTAGGGCGTTTTCGTGGGTTGTTATAACTAAACTTAGTAGGATGCCTAGAAACGCGTTTTAAACTTTGAATACTTATTGTATTGTAATTCGTTTATTTCCAACTTGTTGTATTCTATTTCAAACAATGTAATTGATTCTTTTAGCAATGAAATGAAATTTATTATTAAATACTTGTCACAATTTAGTGTTATGAGTTATGAGCAATCTATTTCGTCTCAATCTGATGTTTCCGCCATCGGTTGGGGTGTTACACAACGGCTGTATAGACGTTAGTTAAAAAAAGGTTTTTTAATATTAAAACTATATAAACCCAACCCCTTTTAAACAAATTCACACCAACCCATTCCTTCATTTCTCCTAAAACTAAAAATCTCTACCCCTATTTTAATTAAAAAATTGTAGAAGAAATACCATTGTTTTTCCCACCCGATAGCAGTGATTCATCCGATAGTAGCATAACTTTTCTTCCGAAATTTCATCGATGAAGCCGAACTACAAGACACAAGAACATCTAGTAAGAAACATTATGTTCGTCGTGATCGTGAGAGTGGCCATGAAACCCTTATGGCGGATTATTTTGTCGAGGACCCGAAATACAACGAAGATATTTTTCGTCATAGGTTCCGTATGTCAAAACGATTGTTTCTAAAAATTGTGAGTGACGTGGAAGCTAATAACCCATGTTTGAAGAGGGCGTAGATGGGAGAATGAAGAAGAGTTTTACACCGTTGCAAAAAGTTACATCGGCTATTAAACAACTTGCAACCGGTAACGCTCCAGACGACAACTTAGAGTATTTACATATGGCCGAAAGGACTTCACGCGAGTGTCTAGAATATTTCTGCCAAATGGTAAGTACAATATACGCTCCCAAGTTCTTACGTAGGCCAACAAGCCACGACATGACACTTTTGTACCAAGCTCACGGCGATAAACATCACCTTCCTAGTATGGTGGGTAGCCTTGATTGCACCCATTTCGTTTGGAGAATGTGTCCCAAAAAGTTTTAGGGCCAATATATGAGAGGAGATCACCATTACCTACAGTTATGCTTGAAGCGGTGGCCTCTCAAGATTTGTGGGTTTGGCATGCTTTTTATGGTCCACCAGGTGCACAAAACGACATCAATGTGCTTCAACAATCTCCATTATTTAATACTTAATGAAATGGAACGGCCCCAAAATGTCAATTTTACGTTAATAACCACTTATACAAACATGGTTACTATCTTGTGGATGGAATCTACCCTACATGGTTCGTGTTTGTCAAATCATTTCCATATCCTCACATACTAGAAGAAAAGAAATTCAAGAAGCAATATGAGGCGGCAAGAAAAGATGTGGAACGGACTTTTGGTGTTTTGAAGTCAAAATGGGGTATAATGAATTGGCCAATGTGTGCTAGAAGTGTGAAAAAATGTAAATTACCTAAATTACCGGCCACGACCACCAGGAATTCAAAGTAACACTTTCACTCTCGAATGGCGTAATCATCCCACTTTAGTTGGAGGGAATCGAGGGGTAATAACCAACAAAATCAAAATCAATGATCTAACTTTCAACAACAACCACGAAATAAGCAACAAGGTTTCCAACCACAACAACAAGGAGGAAGAGAAAGGCTTGAGGATATTATCACTCGCCTCTTCTCCGAATCCGATAAAAGATACTCGGAAAGGTTCTCACAAACTGAAGCGGAAATTCAAAACCAAAGGGCTAGTGTTCAAAGCATAGAAAAACAATTAAGCCAATTAGCCCAAAATTTTGCCGAAAGACCGTAAGGAGCCTTACCAAGTAACACTGAAACAAACCCAAAATCCCAAGTAAACGTAATCAACTTGAGAAGCCTGAAGGTAGGACCCGAGATTGAATCAACTCCATAACAACCCGATCCAATCCCCACTAAAACACCCATAACCACTAACCAAGAAAATACTCAACCCTAAAATACCGACACAACCAAACCACCAACGGTCCCTAACCCCGGTTGTTTACTTCGGCAAAAGACCGACGGGTAATTCACTAAGTTCGTGAGCTTGCTTAAACAACTTCACATCAATCTCCCTTTTGTGGAAGTCCTCACCCAAATGCCAAAATACTCCAAATTCATGAGAGACTTCCTCACCCACAAAAGAAAGATTGAATCCATTCAACAAGTCACCTTAAGTGAAGAATGCTCGGCGGCACTCCTCAACAAGCTACCCCAAAAGAAGACTGATCCCAAAAGCTTCACCATTCCTTGCTCTATTGGTGGATCACCAATAAGCAATACAATAGCCGACTTGGTGTCGGCCTCTTTGTTCAACCGACTAGAGTATGGTAAGCCACATCCTACAAGGATGAGCATACAACTTACAGATAGGTTGGTGAAATACCCTCAAGGTGTCATAGAGAACCTATTGGTAAAGGTCGGAGAATTTGTTTTTCTGGCCGACTTTGTTATCTTAGACATGGAAGAAGACACCGAGATCTCACTCATACTAGGACGACCCTTCCTCACCACCGCACGGGCTATGGTAGATAAAAGTGACGGGAAGTTAACATTTAGGGTTGGTCAAAAAGTGATCAAGTTTGAAGTGGGACAACGAGCGGAGGATGATCCGGTCAAATACCTCAAAGCAATTTACTCAAGCCTAGATGCCGCATTGCAACGATACAACTCGGGATGTGAGTCATCCCGCTCGGGTAACATTTGATCGACTTTGGGTCTAGCCAAGGACCCTTATAAAAGTGGCGCACCATGGAGGCATTCCATGGACTATCCATTAGTTTAGTTGTTTAAATCATAGTTTAATCGTTAGTTTAATATTTCCTTTTAAGTTTTATCTTTGTAGGAATAAAACATGCTCAACAGAGGATGATGGATGACGCAAAATGGAACCTATGCATGTAAAACATGGCCTCCCGACTCAAAAACTGCAAAACCGTGTCTGCAGCATGGGGTCGTGCTCACCCAGCACACCCCCATGCCCAACTTACTGATGTCCAAAATCTTCTATCCAGAAGGTGGCACGGTCCGTGCTCACTCAGCACGCCCCTGTGGCCACCCCATTGTAAGTCTTCTATTTCTTACTGTTACTAGCACTTTAGACATGGGGCCGTGTCCCCATAGCACGCCCTGTGCTGCAAGTGCCAGTAACCAAAAAAATTGTTATTTTTCAAACTTCTTACACATTTAACAAAAATAAATCATATTTGGGATACATTGAGGGCAATGTGTAATTTAAGTGGGGGGATGGTAAAACCTTGAATCGTTTGTCCTAAAATCAAGCCTTACACAAACTCGCCTTAGAACCGCTAATCACCCTAAACTTTTTCAAAAATTTTTATTTTCTTTTACTTATCTTGGTTTAGTTGGGTAAAATAAGTTCTAAAAATTATGTTTTTACTAATTTACACCTGATAGCGTCGTAATAAAAAGAACCAATTAAAAAAATTACGAAAAGGGCATGACAAATCTTTGTAAAATTTGATTATATATACATTTTTACACTACAACCCCTTTTCCCACAAAAGTGAGTTTTGAGCCTTTACCTTGCATATAAATACATATCTACACTAATTGCTCAATTTTCGTTTCTTGTGTGAATAGCCCGTTTGGTTCTTACGAAACTAGAACTTCACAATGTGATACGTCCCAAGTCCTTTACCAAAAAAACACCCCCCTAGATAAACCCTTTGAACCTTAAACCTTTTTCATTTTCAAACCCACAAAAACAAACCTTTTCACTTTTCATCTTTTATTTTTGTAAACATATCGGTTATGAAATTACAATTATGGCTTAGTTTTAACTTTGGAAAAAAAAATCAGAAAATTTGCCCAAATTATTTTTTGCTAAGCCACAAAGCAATAGAAAAACCGATATCTTTACGCTTTTTTCCATTTAAATAAAACATACCAAACCCGAACCACCACCTACCCTTTAAAGTCCTCTTGATATTTGCAAGGATTTAAACATCAAAAAAAGGAGGAGGTTCGATTGATTGTCAAGCCTATGGTAGGAGTGAGTTCCAAAACCAGGCACGAGCATTCTCACTTACACAACTTCGGCCGAATGTTGAGTGACCACTTGTGAGGTGTGTAAAATTGTATATAACTAAATGGAATTTTATAAAGGCATGTTATGCCCAAAGTAAATAATTTTTCTTAAAATGTGTTTTAAATAAATCATGACGAATAAGATTGTAATTAAAATAAAAACAAAATGAATTTAGAACTTGGATACTCGACACTCTAACGATGAGACCAAAACCTTCTCTTCTACCTATTCCGTTTGGGTGTGTAAGCCACGATATAGAGTTTTGCTTGAGGACAAGCAAAGATTCAAGTGTGGGGGTATTTGATGTGCATAAAATATAACATATAAATTGTATCACATACGGCGTAAAATCAACCCTGTTTAAGTACTAATGTTGGAAAAAACTTGTTTCTTTGTTCCTTTTTAATTTACAGGGTCAAAAGAGCTTAAATGAGCAAAATAACAGCAAAAACCAACTAAAATACAAAGAAGGAGGATTGACGCAACTCGCCAAGCCCTAATCCACATCCAAACCAACAAAATAGCAAGTTCAGAAGACCTGACACGGGGCCGTGTCCACCAGACACGGGGCCGTGTCCACCAGACACGGGCCGTGTTCAAGACTGGAATCTGTGCAGAAGAAAAGACAACAACAAAGGACAAAACAGACAGCCAACACGGGGTCGGGCTAGGACAGCACAGGGTGTGGTCAACTTAAAGATTTGCATAATCTGCGATAGTACAGCAAGTACATTGGCCACGGGCCGTGCCGTTGACACATGGGGTCGTGTTAGTATAAGACCTGACACAAAAGTTAATGAGGAAGAGAGAGAGAGAGATGGCCACGGGGCCATGCCAGGCGGGCACGGGCCATGGTGAACGCCCTGTTTTTAGCTATAAATAGATGTGCTTGGTTTCATTCCAATCCATCCCTTGGCAAACTACTTCTCTCTCACTTGTCACCACTGCAGCACCACTACAACACCATCATCCACCACCATCTTCCATCATTTAGAGTGTGTGTAGTAGTCTCGGGATCCAAGATCGATCGTAAGAGTCATTATCAAACAAAGGCCATGCTTGGCTAAACTCTTACATCACTTGGTGAAGACAAATCTTTTATGTATTACTTTTTGATTTCCAATCTTTGGCAACCTTTTAATTGGGTATGTATTAATGACTTTAATAAATAGTTTTTTGATATTGAAGGCAAATTTTTTTAATCATTCTTCATATGTTGTTGATTCATATGTTCGTGTCTTTACGGTCTATATAAAGCGCGTTAATTGCCTGGAAGGGGGTTAGAAGGGTGGTTGGGTAAATTTTATGTCTCGTTCAGTGTATAGATCCTATGAGAACCTGGTTCAAGCTTAGTATTACTTCACGAGTGGACGGGCATTACCCCCCACGGGAGAAGTAGGAACCGCTTAAATCCCTTATCTATAAACTACTATTAAAACTTTAAACCAACCCTGCGAGGACTGTATCCCTACTGACTCAGACCAACGAGTTGAGGGTGATCGTTGCCTGGAAGGGGCCCACCACTTTTAGCATTAATAACTTACTTAATTATCTTTCAATAATCTGACCTTACGGGACTGTATCTCGGCTGACTCAGACCAATAGGTTGAGGGTAACGCTACCTAGAAGGGGGCCTACTACTATAACTTAAAGATAATCTCTTAAAATGCCCAAAGTGCGGAAATCAAGTGATTCCTTCTTGTCTATATGGTTTTCCTTATATTTTATTTTTGCTTTTTAGTTTATCTTTTATAACTTTAAAACCTTTGTTATCAAAATTTGGTTAGATTAGACATTAACGGTAAGCCGGTGTTAAAAGCTCTTGTGTCCTTGGACGACCTGGGTATCTTGCCATCACTATATTACGTCCGCGATGGGTGCACTTACCCTAACATGTGTGTAGAGTGATAGTATTATATCGTGTTTTATAAATTTAAAACTTGAATTTGCGAGTAAAAAGAGCTAAAAGATATCTAAAAACTTATACCCCACACGCACAAGTCAAGTTTTTGACGCCGTTGCTGGGGACACGAGGATTTTGAGAAAGCTTAAAATTAATGGCCTAATCATTTTTATCTTTTATTTTTAGGTTTTTCTTATTTTTCTTTTATTTTTCACTTTTTTCAAAAGCGACATGGGGCCGTGTCATCCCTCTAGTAATCTCAAAACTATTTTCTACTAGATACAGACTGCAGCACGAGGTCGTGTTACCTTCACATAGGGCCATGTTAGATCAGCAGTTTGTAGGTAAATAGTAACCGCCTAATCCCGACGGTTAAAAACTTTCTGGAGAACATGGATTTTTATGATTATATTTACCCTCGCCACTCTTATGGTGAATGGTGCGATTTATGTGGGGAGGAGCATCAAGAATAAGAATGTGGCATTCTAAACTTCACTCCCCACTACTTCGCCCCATCGTTTTTCTGTGACGATCACCTTAAGATGGGTGGGATTAAAAATGATAATAACATCCATCCACCCAAACTCCATCAACCCTCTTACCTAGGAGACTTAGAAGACGTAAGTCAAATAGTAAAGAGGATTCTCCAAAAACTCGAAGAAATAGAATCCTTGATGGAGGCGTGATGTTCATCAAGGATCTCAACCGAAGGAGAATCGATGGAAGAAAAATCAGGTACAAACAACACCAAGGCCAACAAGCCTACCATAGATGCTTACGAAGGCGATAGTCATCCCTTTTTCGATTCCGCGATGACAGTCCTCTTTACAGAGTGTGAATATCACACTGACAGTTTGGACAGGAGCGAACCGACTCATACCCTCTTTAACAAGAGCCCAGATAAGGTAAATAAGGGGTGGTTCCATTTTCCCATTTTTTAAGTCGGGTTCTATCTTTCCGACAATCTCTTGCATTTTCGTACCTCTCGCCGGAGCCTAAGGTATATCCGACAATATGGTGTTATCCCAACCAGTAAGGAACCGCCCTATAACGGAAAATTCCTTAAAGAAACCCTAGACAAAACTTCATAAATTCTCTGAAACACGGAGCCGTGTTCCCAGAACACGGGGTCGTGTCCCCTGAACACGAGGTCGTGTCCAATCTTCATCCAAAACATGGGGCGTGTTGGACTAACACGGGGCCGTGACCCTCGTATTTTCCAGCACAGGGCTGTGTCAATGATGACGTGACCAGTGTCTCACTAACGGACAACGTTCTCTGACTCATACAGGCGGCACGGGGCCGTGTTGCCCAGGAACGGGGTCGTGTCGACGTGATGTCACTATCTATAAAGTCACCCTTGAGGAGAATGTTTGGAACCATTCCAAAAAGACCAAGATTCTCCGGATCTTGCACATATACTCTAAAAGACATGTTCTTGAAAAGGTTTCATATAACCTTCTTGTCTTTACTTCTTTTAGTCCTTTCCTCTTCTTCCTTCCACCAAAACCTCCATTGAAGCTTGAAGCTTCAAGCTCAAAAAGCTTCAATAGGAGGTTCAAAAGCTTGGTTTTCTTTCGTATAATGCCTCAAATGGTGCCATTTGAATGCTAGAATGATAAATGTTATTGTACGAGAATTCGACCAAAGGTAAGTGTGCGTCCCAATTACCACCGAAATCTATGACACACGAGCGAAACATGTCTTCAAGGGTACGAATCGTTCATTCAGTCTGACCATCGGTTTGGGGATGGAAAGCGGTACTTAGATTAAGAGTAGTAGCGAGAGCAGATTGAAACGTTTCCCAAAGACCCGAGGTAAATCGACCATCGCGGTCAGATATGATGTCATGAGGCGTCCCGTGTTGACATATAATTTCTTCGGTATAGATTCGTGCTAATCGTTCTACCTTATAGTCTTCTCGTATCGGCAGAAAATGAGCAGATTTAGTAAGTCGGTCAACAATCACCCAGATGTTGTTGTGACCTGATGGCGTGCGCGGGAGTTTCGTTATGAAGTCCAAAGCTATACTCTCCCATTTCCACATAGGGATCTCAGGTTGGACGAGTAAGCCAGAGGGTCTTTGTTGTTCAGCCTTGACTTTCGAACAAGTCGGGCACATCAAAACATAGATAGCGATATCTTTCTTCATGCCCGGCCACCAGTACTTGTAGCAAAGGTCCTGGTACATCTTATCGGCACCGGGATGAATAGAGTATCGAGACTTATGGGCTTCGTCCGGCAGAATTTGTCGCAAGTTAGTGCGCTTGGGAATCCAAATTCGGTCTAGATAATGGAATATACCATTCGATTTATTCACTAGTTGCTCGCCATTATTGATAATCCGTTCCTTCTTCAAAGTACGTTCGGTGAAACAAGCATGTTTAGCGTCACAGATAAGAGCTTCGAGATTGTACTGGGCGTGAGTATTACGAACGCTATGCAAATAGCTTCGTCGGCTTAGAGAATCGGCTACGACATTTGCTTTGCCAGAGTGATAACGAATCTCACAGTCGTAATCATTAAGAAGTTCAACCCATCGGTGTTGGCACATATTCACTTCCTTTTGGTTTAAGATGTGTTGTAGGCTCTTGTTGTCGGTGAAGACCATACACTTGGTACCGTATAGGTAGTGTCGCCAAATCTTCAACGCAAAAACAACTGCACCAAGCTCGAGAATGTGGGTTGTATAGTTCTTCTCATGGATCTTGAGCTGACGAGATGTGTAAGCGATAACCTTATCCCGTTGCATGAGAACACAACCGAGACCAAGGTTCGAGGCATCGCAATAGACTATAAAGTCATCGTTTTCGTCGGGTAAAGCAAGCACAGGAGCATTGTAGAGCATATGCTTGAGAGTTTGAAAGGCAGTCTCTTGTTCAGTTTGCCAAACAAAAGGCTTGTCTTTATGCGTGAGAGAAGTAAGCGGCACAGCGATTTTCGAGAAATCAGCGATGAATCGACGGTAATAACCAGCCAATCCGAGGAACGAGCGGACTTCAGATGGAGATTTGGGTGTAACCCAACTCTTAGCAGCTTCGATCTTCGCAGGATAGACGTGAATACCTTGACTATTTACGATGTGACCAAGGAATTGAACCTTCTCTAGCCAAAATTCGCACTTAGAGAACTTGGCATATAGTCGATTCCCTTGGAGCAATTCGAGAACCAAACGTAGATGTTGCGCGTGTTCGGCTTTCGACTTGGAATGGATCAGGATATCATCGATGAACATGATGACGAAGCGGTCGAGAAAGGGTTTACACACGCGATTCATCAGGTCCATGAAAACCGCGGGTGCGTTAGTTAACCCAAAGGGCATAACAATGAATTCATAGTGGTCGTAACGAGTGCGAAAAGGAGGTTTTGGGTATATCATCCTCTTGAATGCGCAACTGGTGATAGCCTGAGCGTAAATCAATCTTCGAGAAACAAGTACCACCTTGTAACTGATCAAACAAATCATCGATTCGGGGTAGGGGATAGCGATTCTTGATAATCAGCTTATTCAATTCCCTGTAGTCGATGCACATCTGGAACGATCCATCCTTCTTTTCGACGAAAGGACTGGCGCGCCCCAAGGGGAGGTGCTAGGGCGAATGAAGCCTTTGTCAAGCAATTCCTAGAGTTGACTCGAGAGTTCGCGCATTTCAGACGGAGCGAGTCGATAGGGAGCTTTAGCAACAACTCGAAGAAAAAGAATCCTTGATGGAGGCGCGATGTTCCCCAAGGATCTCAACCAAAGGAGAATCGATGGAAGAAAAATCGGGTACAAACAACACCAAGGCCAACAAGCCTACCATAGATGCTTGCGAAGAAGAAGGCGATAATCGTCCTTGTTTCGATTCCGCGATGACAGTCCCCTTTACAGAGTATGAATATCACACTGACGATTTGGACAGGAGCGAACCGACTCATACCCTCTTTAACAAGAGCCCGGATAAGGTAAATAAGGGGTCGTTCCATTTTCCCATTTTTAAAGTAGGGTTCTATCGTTTCGACAATCTCTTGCGTTTTCGTACCTCTCGCCAGAGCCTAAGGTATATCTGACAATATGGTATTGTCCCAACCGGTAAGGAACCGCCAGATAACGGACAATTCCTTAAAGAAACCCTAGACATAACTTCATAAATTCTCTGAAATACGAGGTCATGTCAAATCTTCTTCCAAAACACGGGGCGTGTTGGATTAACACGGGGCCATGCCCCTCGTATTTTCCAGCACGGGGCTGTGTCAATTATGACGTGACCAGTGTCTCACTAACGGACAACGTTCTCTGACTCATGCAGGCGACACGGGGCCGTGTTGCCCAGGAACAGGGTCGTGTCGACGTGTTGTCACTGTCTATAAAGTTACCCTTGAGGAGAATGTTTGTGTAGGATCGTTTTCAGACCCAAACGAGTTGATCAGAAGAGTTTATCTTAGTTTGAATGGCGGAAACAGACAAACTGAGGTCAATTCAGCAAGAATATTACTTTAAACTGTCTCTTTGATTGATAGAATGACGTTTACAGCGTGACAACACTTCGGCAGCACTTCGTTGCAAACCGGAATGAACAGTCATGAGATTTCGCTTGGAGACCATATATATAGGCTCCAGATTCCGCTTGAACATGTATATGTTCAGTTCAAGCGGAATTACAACATTAACAATCCAAGCGAAATCATCAACTAACTCTCAAGCGGAATATGAACCTTGTGATTTCGCTTGAAACTGACTTGATGTCATTTCAAGCGGAATCTCCACTAAACCACTTTCTCGTTTTACGTGCCCTGATCTAACTAGTACAGTACAAGACTCGATACAAGACGAAGACGACAGACGGATGCACCAACAAACTCCCCCTTGGGTGTTGACGGAGTCTTCAGTGTCGAGTCTTCACATCTTCAGTCTTTATCAGCCTCTGGGCTTCTCTTTGAAGTATTTGACGCTGTAAGTATCCTCACTCTTTATCTTCTCTTCTCTTTCATCAACAAACTCCTTCTCTCGGATGTTGACTTCTTCTCTAGTCATTACCAACAAACACTCCCCCTCGAATGTTGAATCTTTAAATCTTGCCAGCAGCAACAATCTCAGGATCAGAACCTTGCTCTTTGTCATTCAGACTCCCCCTCTCAATCAGCTGGGATCGCAGTCTGGCTTTCACCGGTTCAAGATAGTTGCCTGGCTCAAAACTCTGCTTAGGATAAAAAAAAAACCTGGCTTTCTTCAATCACAAGCTACTCAGGATCGATAAACCTAGCTCTTACTCATAAGATTTATAATACAAAGCTATAACACACTCAGACACTACTTGTAAAATCACAAAATGATTTATCATTTAGTTCTCTGATGAACCACTTTCAGGAGTATCATATTCAAAGCTTCTAATGACCACTTGTAAAATAGATTTTAGACTATTTTTACTCAAACTCCTCTTCACAAAATGTCATCATGTTTAGCACTTGGAATTTTGAAAATCAGCTCTTCAACACCAGTTGTCGAAAATCTTTTTGTATTTTTCAAAAATTTATGCTAAAACACAGTAAAATCTTTTTGGATTTTTTAAATTCAAAACAGACACCACATGTAGGAATACAACTATGCAGAAATGAAATCTATACAAACAATATTTTTGTGAGTTTGTGTAAGAGGATCATATCAGTTTCTGAGACAAATCACCAACACCATTAAGCTTCATTTCATTTTAAGTTCTAAACAATTCACCTAGATTGTCAGTATATTTGTCCAATTAAATTTTTACACAAAGTTCAATCGTTCCAAGATACGAAATTAATGTCTTAAACACTTAAACTTAATCGCGTGTCCCACCACTTGAATATACTCCCGTATCCAGATCCCAATATTCAGTCTTACAGGTGAGTATACCTAGATGATATCTGTAAGGGGTTATATGCGAAACCATGAGAGCTCAGGTCAGAACTTTCATTCAGCAGAGAGATGACGGTTCGACTTTAGGTGTGTGCCCTTTAGAGGATCTTTTCTTCAACAGCACATGATTAGCATTTTTCAATGTTTTATCATTTTTTATGCTGAGGGTTGCGCTATATTTCAAGCATTGTGGAAAGTATTATACGGGGACTAGGTCAGAATTTCCATTCAGTAGAAGTCCCTGGATAATACCCCAGATATCACTAAGCATAAAGACCTAGTATCTCAGAAAGAGGGACCTTTCAAACAAGATTTCGGGGGTTACCCATATATCCAAGAAGTTGTTCCCCACGATATAAGCAAGTTTGAATTTTAGATTTATATCTCATCACAATCTACTAAATGTATAAAAACCTACTGACATATCCACAGTGAGATTGTTTATCACATTTTTAACTTTCCAAATCTTTAGCATGTTGTGATAGTCTACTGATGTACTATCATTTCCTCTTTTTCACAATAAAACTCATTTTTGATTTATCATGTTTTTGACTTTTTCAAATTTTCTAATGTTTTTGGATTTTCTGAAATTTTACTCCCCCTAAAATGCAAACACAATTAAAGAAATTTGAAAACAAACTGTACAAGTAAACTTGACAACTGATATCAAATCGCATCAAATCGCCATTCACTTGGCATAAACAATCAGAACTCCCCCTATCAACAAACTATTTTCTCATTTAGATTTCAAAACACTTAAGTTTGTTTTAATCAAAACGATTTTTCCGGAAAATAAGTTTAGTTGATTTTACCATTTGTAGGGATGGGGATGTGGTTCATCATATTGTCTTTCAACCAAAAATATGAAGATTACATCAAGTTCAAATTAATGACCTTGATTAATCATGCTATAAGTACCAACCTCTGTACCACTTGTAAGTAACACACAAACAAATACAAAGAATGATGCCGATTCATGTTCCACGCTTACCAACCTGGGAACTCCAGCAATTCCAGCAGCATGACTTGCCAAAATTTAAACATTTTCAAAAAATCTTTTCAGAAAGATGCCGATTCCTGACCCGCGATTACAAACTTGGGATCTCCGGCAATTCAGGTTTTTCATTCAAAGAAAATATTCACCCAAGCCTGACCAGCCTTGGGTGTTACCGAGTCACCAACACTCGGTTTCTTACCTCCCGTCTTCTTTTCGTAGAACTCTTTAACCCCTTTGACTTTTCGATCAATCATCTTACCAAAGATATGTTTTACCTTGGAGTTAAAGGTCTTTTCAACATCAAAAACCTGCTTATCAGAATAAAATTGGTTAGAAATCTCAACTTTACCAATTTTCTTCTTAAAATTTTCAGCATGAAGTGGTGGAAAATTCTCATCATCCACAGTCGGAACTGATTTTTCACCATTTTCAAAAACCTGTGGCTCCTCTGATTTTGTGGAATCAGATTCATCGCCAGAAGATAGCTCCTCTGATTTCAACCCATCAGAATCATCGCTAGAACTCTCAGCAGACTTCTTAACAACCCATTTCTGGTTGTCAGATTTAGCTTTCTTCTTGTAAAATTTGTTTGAACATTCACCAATTTCAAATTTCGAATTTTTGAATAATTTGGTTCGGTCAATTGGTTGTTCAAACTCAACCACTTTCTCTTTGAGTTTAGAAACTCCCTGTTTGGTTTGAATTGCTTGCGAACAGTTCACCGCAAGATGTCCAATTCTACCACATTTGAAACAGGTTCGAGTTTTCTTTCTCTGATCATCATTCTTCATCTCTTCTTTCTTGTTTGCAAGGAACTCTCTGTTTAACTGTCTCCAAAATTCTTTCTTTTCTTCTTCTGTTGACGTACCTGAAACAAATGTCATTTTTTATTTAAAATCTCGGACATATTTTTCATTTTTCTGTTTTTCTGTTGGAGTAAATCCTAAACCTTTCTTTTTAAAATTATCGTTATGGTTTGGTTTCTTTTGAAAACCAGAACCAGAACTGTAACCCTTTTTCTAGTTTAATCTTTGTTGAACTCTTGAGGTGTAATTTTTAGGTTTATTAGTAAGATTTAAATCTTTTATTTCAGAAATATCAATTTCTGTTACTTTGAAAACCTTTTTGATTAATTCAGTTTTGACGCCTCTTATTGGAAATTCCTCATCAGAATATAATTTATCAGAATCATTCAAAGAATAAGCAACTTTAAACGGTTCGTCATCCAAATTAGATTTTGATAACGGGAATTATTTATCATAAACTCTTTTCCCTGTTTTTCATTTTGACTCGGAGTGCTGGACTCAGACTTTGACTCTTAACTAGACTCCGACTTTGACTCCTTTGTCTCATCGTTATCTAACACATGATCCACCACTTTCTTCATCAATTGAGATTGTTGATCAGTGTCAGACGATGTAAAAACGACATCAATATTTTCTGGCAAATTGACGGAGGACTCTGACTCCCACTGTAAGTTTGTTGCTTTTTGGACTCTTTCAGAATTTGGATTTCTGGGCAAATATCCATTTTCCAGCGGGGGTGGACACTTGTTGTAACTGACCCCTTGTTTTTTACCTGAATTCTTCTTGTCAGCCTTTTTCTTTGTGTCATTTTTCTTCTCAGTCTTCTTTTCAGAAGTCTTTTCATCAGTAATCTTTAGCTCTTTAGTTACTTCATCTTCTTCAAATGCCTTCATGCCTTCAACAGTTGGATAAATCCTGTCAATGACATAAGAAGTACATGAGTAACTTTTCAACAAACGGTTTACTCTTTCAGTTTCAATTCTTTGTAACTCTAGTTTCTGTTTAAGAGCAGCACACTTCTCAATGTAATTGTTCACCACTTTCTGTTTAATCATGAACGCTCCCTGAAGTGTCTTCATTGTTGTTGCTTGCTCTTCACTTGTGTCATTGTACATATTCATCGCTTTGTTCAGCACATCATATGATTCCTTCAATCTGTTCATATTGTGAATCAACGAACTATTTTGTTTCTTCATTGCTTCACAATTTTCACACATTACTGGACACTTTTTTGCAACAACTTCTTCATCAATTTTGAAAGTTGAAACTTCTTTCACTTTTCTTCTCACTACCGGTACTGTTTCATCGTCACTGCTAACCGGTGTCTTTACCTTTTTCTTTTTCTTCTTGGATTTATCATCTTCACTATCACTTTCAGCCAACATCTTCAAGTGTTGTGCCATTTGTTTTGCATAATATTCAGCACCATCATCATCACTATCTTCATCAATTCTAGCAACAAAAGCTGTGTGAACAGTAGCTTGGTCAGGAATATAATCATCCCAAGTGAAATTCTCCCAGCTAAACCCTTCAGGTAATTTCTCATCATCTTGATCTATTATCAAAGCTTTACCATCAACTGAAATATATTTATCCCAATTGATGGTTTCTATTCATCTTGATTAACCACAGAAGCTCTCTTTGAAGAATCTTCAATCACATTCCTTCCATGTGCAGTTTGTGCCTGATGTTGTTGTTGTTGAGTTGGTTGTTGAGCAACTTGATGGTAGATGGCCTTCCGGTAGTAATCATTGTTGTTGTTGAAAGGATTTTGAGCTCCACTTGCTTCGCGATTGGTGCACTCCCTCTTGAAGTGTCCTTTCTCCCTGCAATGAAAACAAGTGACTTTAGATTTATCAAAACCCAAAGTAGAAATATTAGCTTCACGTAGATCATTTCTTCCTGTGATCTGCTTGAATTTCTCAGCTCTCCTCAACACACTAGCCAAACACCATTTTATATCCATTAGCTCCATCTCTTCAGCATGTATTTGATCATAATCCTCTTTTGTAAGCATTGGATTCTCGATCTTTCCTGCAACAAAACTACTGTATGATGCCAACACCAATCCCAAACAAAGACATGTGATTCTTAGCAACTTCCTCTGAGTAATCTTGATCATTCTCAAGATTTAATACAATGTTGCATTGAAGTTTTCTTCCATTCTTTGTTGCTGAAATGTTTTGGATCATAAGATGGAGATGATGAAAAACTTGTTTTGCTGCTTGATCCTGTTGATGAACTTCCAGGTGAATTCTTTGCATTAAAAGCAATTTCAACCTTTGGAGATAAGTTGATAGTTTTCTCATTCATCCCTGTTTTGTAGTAAAGCCCGATGTCTTGTTCACCATCGAAGTCTTTCATTCTAACAATCTTCTATTGCTCCATTTCCCGAGCTTCCAACTTTTCAATGAATTTACTCAAAGTTAGCGTGTTAAATCCTTTCTTGTTTCTGAGCATCATCAAATATGTACCCCAAGTTTCGTGTGGTAACGCATCAGCTAACTTTTCAATCAACTCCTCATTATCTTTGTGGATACTCACCCTTATCATGTTAACCAACAAATTACAGTATCTTTCTATAATCTGCTTTGTGCTCTCATTCTTCAAACCACGAAACAAATCAAACTCTTTCTTCAAAAGCGATTTCTTGTTCTTGATCATTTCCTAACTACCAACAAACTTTGATCTTAACTCTTTCCAAATCGAATAAGAACTTCCATTATGCTGCAATAAGACCATGATGTCTTCTTTCACAGCTTGTTGTAGCAGACTCAGCATCATTTTCTCATTTTTGTCTTTCCTTTTATCTTTAGCACTCATATCCTTGATAGCAATAATCTCCTCATCATCATTTGTCGGTCTCACATACTTCGTCTCAACACATTCCCAAGCATCAAGATAGTTTGCTTGTACCCAGTTCTCAAATCGACCTTCCCAACCCTTATACTCCTCGATGTTCATTAGCTTGGGCGGTTTTTGCATAGTACCCGTTTCATTTTCCAACATTGTATTCTGTGCAAGAGTGATCGGGGTAACCGGAGTAGCGAATGCATTATAAATTTCCTCGTCCATGATTCGGATTTCAAGAAATTCTAAAGACTATATTTTCAAGCGAAATAACCAACTCAAGCGAAATTACTTTTTTAAGCGGTACCACTGATTCAAGCGGAACCAGTCAACAATGTTCAAGCGAGATATCAAGTTCGAGCGGAATCAAAATGAACTTTCAAGCGGAACCTCAGATTGAAGCAGAATAGGAACTTCAAGTGTAATCAGCAGACAATCTCAAGCGAAATATCAGTTCTCAAGCGAAATCAGGATTACTTTTCAAGCGAAATCACAATGACGTCATCATTTTCTCGAACGTTTTCAAGCGGAATTACTAATTTGTCAAGTTTTTGATTGAATTTAGACCTGAAACTTTCAAGGCTTTGTTAAACCATGATTGCGCACATACTGTGGAAATTTCAGCCAATTTTAACCGTGAAAAGTTGTTCAATCTGAAAAAGAAGGTGTAGAAATTAGAATTCATAGCTGAATTCGTATGAACTCTTCCTCCTGAGCTCTGATACCACTTGTAGGATCGTTTTCAGACCCATACGAGTCTATCAGAAGAGTTTATCTCAGTTTGAACGGCGGAAACAGACAAACTGAGTTCAATTCGGCAAGAATATTACTTTAAATTGTCTCTTTGATTGATAGAATGACGTTTACAGCGTGACGACACTTCGGCAGCACTTCGTTGCAAACCGGAATGAACAGTTATGAGATTTCGCTTGGGAGACCATATATATAGGCTCCAGATTCCGCTTGAACATGTATATGTTCAGCTCAAGCGAAATTACAACATTAACAATCCAAGCGAAATCATCAACTAACTCTCAAGCGGAATATGAACCTTGTGATTTCGCTTGAAACTGAATTGATGTCATTTCAAGCGGAATCTCCACTAAACCACTTTCTCGTTTTACATGCCCTGATCTAACTAGTACAGTACAAGACTTGGTACAAGACGAAGACGACAGACGGATGTACCAACAGTTTGGAACCATTCCAAAAAGACCAAGATTCTCCGGATCTTGCACACATACTCTAAAAGACATGTTCTTGAAAAGGTTTCATATAACCTTCTTGTCTTTACTTCTTTTGGTCCTTTCCTTTTCTTCCTTCCACTAAAACCTCCATTGAAGCTTCAAGCTTCAAGCTCAAAAAGCTTCAATAGGAGGTTCAAAAGCTTGGTTTTCAGCTCAAAGTTTTGTAAATCTACTATAGTAGAACATTAAGTTATTTACGTTCGGAAAAATAAAAAATCAAACAAATTTAACTTAAAATAAAAATTTTGAGCTAAACATCCTAAGCTGGTGGTGCAGCACGGGGTCGTGCTGAACAGTTTGTTATTCCAAAATTTGTTAATGGTTTGTCGTCTTTCCTAGAATGTTGAGTTAACAGAGCGGGACTTCATCAAATAGCTCAAGGAATAACCACCGAGGGAGAAGACTCTCCCTTGAGGCTACTCTCGTGAGATACGTGAGTGCTTTAAGGGAATCTCTCGAGGAAATGACCGCGGTAGAAGAGGTTCTAATCGACCGGGTGAACTATGTCACACCCTCAAAACCACATGCGGAGTACTACCGCGAGGCGTGTGACTGACTAGGATCCAGCCACCAATTATACTGAGCAATTTAATTAATAACAGAAGTAATATTCGCCAACCACAGGGTTAGTAGATATCATAATTAAAGTTCATAAATTTTAAGTACGGATAGTAGTTTAGGTAAGTAGCGGAAGCATAGGCAAAACAGTTCAAACAAAGTTCATGTTTTAAGTTTATTAAAGAACCCAACACACGGGTTAAGATGACCACTACACATCCCCAAGCTGCAAGCTCCTGAGTCACTGGGTACCTGCAAAGCATGCAGTAGGGTATCAACATAATGTTGGCGAGTTCACGAGTTTGTCCAGTTTTTAATTCCAAAAACTTGCTTCAACAGTTAATTTACTCATTTATATTATGCCAAGGGGAGCTACCCCTTAAGTAAGCTACTAAACTGGTTTTACAATACCGAATACTATGTGACTGTACGTTTTCATAGAGTGCCCCTTTGTCAATGTTCTATCATCATTGACGGTTTTCCAAAGTCTATTAGTTCACTCCCGATCCCATACACGGGCACGGTGTGAGGCTGGTAAGACCTAAATAGCGCTATCAACTACTAACCCGTTCGCCAGGCCCCGCGACTAATCGGTATTAAGTAGTAGGGACTTGAGTGATAGAGTTGCGTTTAGTATTGCTTGTTGCATCCAATATAAATAGTAATTAACTAAAGGTCCCGCATAAGGGGAGAAAAGTAGGTTTGTATCCCTCACAAGGGGATAGCATTGTTTTTAGTTCCGTTTCCCAACCACCGAGAATGCATGCTTTAAAGTTGTGAACTCACCTTGGGTTGCTCGGCAGATTAGTTTACTTGGTCAAGCACGCTGGTCACCACGTCCTAACATGGTTACCAGTTTGGGTCAAGCTCGGATACAAACAAGTCACGTATATCTTACACGTTTCTAACACATAACATGCATAATACATAGTGTTATTGGGCCTATCCTATCATACTAACAGTTAATCAGCAGCATGTATCACAGACTCCAAATTAAACAGTATGCACAGTCCACACACTTTTGGCCCAATAACGGAGACAAGCGGCCCAGTCGGGACCAGGTCGTCTCGACTCGAGAATATGCGGTCTCGAGTCCTAACCAGGAGATCTCGAGTTGTGGATGGCCGGTCTCGAGTCGCAACCTCTGCTCTCGAGTGATGTAGGCATGAGTCGCAACCTCAGAGGCCTCGAGTTCAGTCTCGAGTCGAGATCATGAGATCTCGAGTCGAGACCTTGCTGGTTTCGAGTCTTTGAAGCTTGTCTCATGTTGCTGATTCGTGGTCCCGAGTTGTCATTTAGATGGTCTCGAGTCGAGACCGGGGGTCTCGTCTTGCACACCTGATGACCGACTCCTTCTAGAACCTGTCCAACTTGTACTGTCCAATAGAGTTTCATATTCATGATATTGTGTACTAACCAACCGGAATGCACAAACATGTTTTCTTGTCTAATTCCCAAATCAAACGGATCAAACACACAACTTTTCAAATATTCATGTCATATTCAAACAGTTCATCATATGTTCATATCATATTCAACCCACATTCATCTAGTTCATCATTTGCAAGCATGTTCATTCAGCCAACATAAACTCAATTCAACATATAACCCGGTCATCATCAGCGGCCCTATATCTAACTCATAAGCTCCGGTTCAATATTAGATCTATGTATATTTATGTACTTGTCATAAGAAAATTTTTGCACATCATGTATAAACAACAATTTTAACCAAATCAACACTAACGACAATTATTTTCCAAAACAGATTTGTGTCCATCATTCATACAACAATCTACATCACCTAATCATTTTTATCCCATTATAACATACAAGTCATACATGGAAACATTTAAACTAAGCATGTAGATCATTCACAAACAAGGACCTATATCAAAAGTCTCCAACTATACACAAGGAGGCACTAACCGGTTCAAGAGTGTGGAGGTGTGTAGGGATTCACCGAGATCCGAGAGCTCCTTCCTTAGCCGCCGGTTGCTCCGAGAAGAAAGGAGGAGGGTGTTTGGTTCAAAGTTTTCTAGAGAGAGAGCTAGAGTGAGAGGGAGAGAGGAGAATGATCTTAGGGAATTGTGAGTTGATGATTGATGTCCCAAAAAGGAATGTCGGCTACAATGGTGGGGTTTTATACCCATTTCAAGTTGGTGCACCCTAGTGGGTTCTCGAATGGGCTAAGGAGTTGCGGCCCAACTTATGTGGGTTACTCAAGACCGGGGGTCTCAAGTCGGGTCCTTGTGGTCTCGGTTCACACATATACACATATATAAATCTACATACACATAACCTAACACAAGGATCACATAGCATATCAGGATCAAACACAAACTTTGATTTAACAATATATATATATATATATATATACACACACGATGTCACTACAAGATAGTTGCTTGGGAAAACCTAGAGTGTCACATTATCCCCAAGTTTTAAGAACTTTCGTCCCTAAAGTTAAGGCAGCCGCTGTCAAGCTAGTATGAGTGAGAATGTTTCAACGGGGTGTCACATCATCCCCCCGTTAGTTTGGAATTTCGTCCCGAAATTCTGTTGTAGCTTCAGTGCTGGGAGTTTCATTAGGGAACAACTGGGGATATTTGTGCTTCATCTGGTCTTCCCGCTCCCAGGTAAACTCTGGGCCACGGCGCGAATTCCAACGAACTCGTACAATAGGTATCTGGCTACGTTTGAGGGTTTTGATTTCTCGATCCGTGATCTCAATCGGTTCCTCAATGAAGTGTAGCTGTTCGTCAAAAGTGAGTTTCTTGAAAGGAATTATGAGTGTTTCATCTGACAGACACTTCTTCAGATTAGATACGTGGAAGACGTTATGCACCGCACTCAGCTCTTCAGGCAGATTCAATTTGTAAGCAACCTTACCAATTTTCTCGGTAATTTCAAATGGTCTGACATATTGCGGATTTAGCTTGCCCTGTTTACCAAAACGGACCACACCCTTCCAGGGTGAGACTTTAAGTAGAACCCGGTCACCGACCTGGAATTCTAGCGGTTTCCTACGCTTATCAGCGTAACTTTTCTGACGGTCACGAGATGCCGCCATGCGTTGTCTGATCTGGGCAATCCTTTCCGTAGTCTCGACCACGAGTTCCGGGCTAGTGATTTGGCTTTCGCCCACTTCCGCCCAACATAGAGGTGATCGGCATTTGCGACTGTACAATGCCTCAAAGGGTGCTACCTGAATGCTGGTGTGGTAGCTGTTGTTGTAGGAAAACTCTACCAACGGTAAGTGTCGTTCCCACCCGTTACCAAAATCAATAACACATGCTCTCAGCATGTCTTCAAGCATTTGGATGGTACGTTCCGTTTGAACATCGGTCTGTGGGTGGTAAGCAGTGCTCATATCCAATCATGAGCCAAAAGATCTATGCGTAGCTTGCCATAATTCGGATGTAAAGCATGGGTCACGATCGGATATGATAGAGATTGGCACTCCGTGCCTAGCAACTATTTCCTTCAAGTAGATGGCAGCGAGCTTTGAATACTTATCTGTTTCCTTGATCGCGAGGAAGTGTGCAGACTTGGTTAGGCGGTCCACGATGACCCAAATGGTATCGTTCCCGCTTTGAGATCTTGGTAAACCTGTGACGAAATCCATGGAAATTTGCTCCCATTTCCATTTTGGCAGTTTCGGTTGTTGCAACAAGCCTGGCGGCTTCTGGTATTCAACCTTGACTCTAGCACAGGTCAAGCACTTGCTAACGTAGGTGGCTATGCTGGCCTTCATACCGGGCCACCAATATGTAGTCTTGAGATCGTGGTACATCTTATCCGAACCAGGGTGTATCGAGTAACGAGATTTTTGTGCTTCGTCCATTACAAGCTCACGTAGATCTCCATGGAGCGGAACCCAAATGCGCCCTGTCACATAGTAAGCGCCGTCTTCCTTTTGTTCTAAGTGTTTCCTCGATCCTCGCATGGATTTAGCCCTGATGTTCTCTGGTTTCAATGCTTCAACCTGAGCACCTCGTATCTGAGTAGGGAGGTTAGATTGGATGGTAAGTTGTAACACTCGCACGCGCTTAGGTGTAGTATCCTTTCGACTGAGGGCGTTTGCCACGACATTGGCTTTGCCCGGATGGTACTTGATTGCGCATTCCTAATCATTCAAGAGTTCGACCCATCGGCGTTGTCGCATGTTTAACTCCTTTTGCTTGAAGATATGCTCAAGACTCCTGTGATCGGAATAAATGGTGCACCTAGTACCGTACAGGTAATGTCTCCATATCTTAAGAGCAAAAACTGTTGCCCCCAACTCCAAGTCGTGTGTGGTGTAGTTCCTTTCGTGAATCTTAAGTTGTCGAGAAGCGTAAGCAATAACTTTCTCGCGTTGCATTAGCACACAACCGAGCCCATGAATAGACGCATCGCAGTAAACCACAAAGTCGTCGGTACGTTCAGGTAATGAGAGAATAGGAGCACTACAGAGGTTATCCTTTAGCTTCTGAAAGGCAGACTCCTGAGCATCATTCCATTTATAAACGATACCCTTCTGGGTAAGAGTCGTGAGGGGTTGAGTGATCTTCGAAAATCCCTTGATGAATCTACGATAGTATCCTGCCAATCCCAAGAATTGGCGAACTTCGGTCGGAGTCTTAGGTGTAGGCCAATTCTTTATAGAGTCGATCTTAGCTGGATTGACGTGAATTCCGTCCTTATTGACCACGTGTCCAAGGAAGTGGACTTCTCGAAGCCAGAAATCACATTTCGAGAACTTGGCGTACAGTTGTTCATTGCGAAGGAGTTCGAGAATAAGACGCAGGTGTTGTTCATGCTCCTCTTGACTTTTCGAGTAGATCAGGATGTCGTCAATAAACACAATTACGAACTTGTCGAGGTAAGGCTTGCACACTCGGTTCATGAGATCCATGAAAACCGCATGCGCGTTAGTCATTCCAAAGGGCATGACGAGGAACTCGTAATGACCATAACGAGTTCTGAACGCAGTTTTGGATATGTCTTCATCATGAACTCTCAGCTGATGGTAACCCGATCGCAGGTCAATCTTAGAGTAGTAGCTCGATCCTTGCAACTGATCGAATAGGTCGTCGATGCGTGGGAGTGGGTAACGATTCTTGATGGTAACCTTGTTCAGCTCACGATAGTCGACGCACATTCGGAATGTGCCATCCTTCTTCTTGACAAAGAGCACTGGTGCTCCCTAGGGTGACGAACTAGGACGGATAAATCCTTTGTCCAACAGTTCTTGTAGTTGTGTAGAAAGTTCCCTCAACTCTGTGGGAGCTAGTCGATAAGGCGCACGAGCTATAGGTGCCGCTCCGGGAGTTAGCTCGATTTGAAATTCGACCTGACGATGAGGAGGGAGTCCAGGTAGTTCTTCAGGAAATACTTCGGGGTAGTCGCGTACCACTGGAAAATCTTCAATCCTCTTTTCCTTTTCCTGCGTGTCGGTGACAAGTGCTAAGATAGCGGTGTGCCCCTTTCGTAAACACTTCTGGGCTTTTAAGAACGAGATGATGCCCGTGACTTCTCCGCCTTTGTTACCTTGACGATGAGGGGTTTGCCAGAACGGCGAGGAATGCGAACCATTTTCTCTTGACAGAGGATTTCAGCGCGATGTTTGGTTAACCAATCCATACCAATGACGACGTCGAAGCTTCCAAGAACGATAGGGAAAAGATCGATGCTAAAAGTCTGACCAGAGAATACTAGTTTGCAGTTACTGATAACATGTGAGGCTTCGATGTTTCTACCATTGGCTAACTCGACAATATGCTTAGATCTTAATAGCGTAGGCGTACGCTTAAGCTTCTTAGTAATACGTAGGGATACATAGCTAGCATTGGCTCTAGAATCAAACAATACAGAAACATAACGATCATCGAGTAGGAACTTACCCGCCACGACGTTGGGATCATTCCTAGCTTCTCCAGCTCCAATCACAAAAGCCCTTCCTCTTGCACCATTCCAAGCATTGTTGTTGTTTTGATCGTTGTTTCCAGCTCCCTGGTTGTTGTTGCGGTTCTGGTTCAGTTCAGGGCAATCCCTTCGCATGTGCCCTGTTGCTCCACATTTGTAGCATCCACGGTTGTTTCCTTGCTGTTGTTGAGGTTGTTGCTGATGCTGCCTAGCTGGAAGCTGGCTCCTGCAGTCTTTGGCTTCATGCCCCATCTTGTTGCATCGCTGACACTGACTTTTGCCACATGGCCCACTGTGGTGTCGGTTACACTTGTTACACTTGGGGTGGTTCCCTCGATAGCCACCCTGTTGCTGAGGGCCCTTGTTGTTTTCAGTTTTCCTTTGCTGAGTTGGGGCCTGAGTGGGGTTAGCATCCTTGCTTTGATTTCCTTCCCACTTACGCTTGTGGTCACTAGAAGTTCCAGCAGTAGCACTGATCCTTTTGGGCAGCTTGCCCTATTCCACAGCCTGATCAGTGAGTTTGTGAGCAAGACGGACGACTTGCTGAATCGTAGTGAGGTGGGCTGAGGTCACATGGCTCTGGATTTCAGGAACTAGACTGTCACACCCCGTTTTCCACGTGTCTCACCGGTGGGCCCGGTGGGGGATTACCGTGACGATGTTGGCAACAATATAGTCAAACCACACAATTATATAATGCACAGCGGAAGCATAATTTAAATATATAATTTCAACCTCTGATTGTAATATCAAAATGTATTACAGAAGTTGAATATCCACAGTGGATCGTAAATACAGATAAAGTATTGTTCCATTAGATACTGCAATCAAGCTTGCGAGGCTTATCCCGACGCTAGGGAGCTAATACCAGCCAATTACGTTTAGGTACCTGCACTTAATCTTTTTGGGGAAAATACGTCAGTTTACACTGGTAAATACATTCAACTGACACATTTGAAAATGTTTATTAAAATTGATTTGAATGCACAAGGCACAAACTCTTTTATAACTTGGGAAAATTCATAATGATCTTGTGAACGTTTTACATGTTCTTTTATGCGTTCAGTAGCCCGGGTCGTGCCGGGTTAAAGATTTATAGACACACCACGTTTGCGTAAAACCGTAGTACAGAAACCAACGGCTACGTCTTTTAGTTTTAATGTCGACACTTTATACCGGGTGTACGCCTACACCGGGATGTCGATGGTCGTGGCCATTTCGTAAAATGATGCCGAGGATATCCGGGACAACGGTCATTAAACCCCCCAAAGGCTTTTAAGCAACAAAACTGTTTAAATGAGCCGATCATATTATTTAATTATCCACCTAAGCGATGGATGAATATAATGCTCAATCAAGCGGTATTAATATACCGTAACCCAAGCCCATATAGGGGAAATAAGTCAAAAGTATTTACCTTTGCAAGTATTAATCCTTAATTTAGATCAAGTCACCGATAGCTTTTACTGGGGCTCCTAATCTGGAACGAAGGTTTTAATCAACCTCTTAGAATCCTAACGGTCCTTGTATTAGCCGTAGCTTAAACCGGTTGATTCCGATATATAGATATGGTTAATTCGCACGAAAAGGCGAAAACCGAGAATGGAGTATGATGTGGACCCAACAAGTTCAGTGACTTGTTTTATATGGGTTTATAGTTCATACTCTGGATTTTGGGGTTCAAATAATATAATTTGACCCATATCGGCTATTGCACGAAAACTAGTTCCGTGGGCCGTACCGTGTGCGCAAATAGGCGAAACGGTTAACCATAAGAGTCGTACGCTTATTTCCTAAGTCAATAGGCCTTAAAAGTATTTTGGTATCAGTAGGATACCTTCCGTAATGCCCGTAACGAGTTTAAGTTATAATTATGCCCCGTAGGGGCTTTTCGGTCATTTTAAAGACTTTAAAAGGGATTTTCGAGTTCTACAGGAAATCTGAGTTTCCCGAACAGTTTATAAAGTTTAAAATACTTTATTTATTATTTAAAATCAGTGGCAACTGGAATCGGGTCAAAAGACCTTGTAGAACTCCCGTTTTGGCCAAAAAGGGCATATTCGGTATTTACCGAACCGTAGCCATAACCGCAGGTTATGAGCAAGGTAAAAATTATTAAAAATCTTTAAAATTCCCAAAATATTATTTCACCACAGTGGGTAAAAGTTTTGGTGACGAAAACTTGGGTTAGATGGGCGTTATGCTAATTGCGCCGTAAAATACAAAACTTTCTTAAAAGTGCGCCTTTTAGCATAACTCTCATTCTAGACCTCGGATTGACGTGAAACTTTAAGGACATGCTTATAATTTAATAAGCAAGGTTTTGGTCCGTTCACGTGTCCGAAATACTCGTTTTAATTTTTAAAAAGGCCGTTACGGTCAACTTTTAAGCGAATGACGGAATTGCGTAAAAGACTCGGGTAACTCATGAACCGACCGCAGAGGCTTATACCAACATGTGACCTGGTCCTCAGAGAGTCCTAGGGTATATTTATACCTCACTAAAACGGGTCAGAACTGAAGTCAAAGCAAAAGTCAAACTTTTGCGACTTTCGGCTCCGAACCGGTTCTATATAGTAAATGATCGATTCAAACGAGCGCAAACAGGTTTATATACTTATTATCATGTTTTATGATTGTCAAAACAGGTTCCATAACATATACATTACAGATTATGCTTAAATCGCTAAAATAGCTTTCTGTTGACTTTTTAACCGCACGTTTGACTCGATAATTGACATAGTTAGAGTGGTGATCAGGGGGAACCCTTTTAGAGGTTTAATACCCACATAAATACCAACTCATAACCATTTTTGATTCGTCATAAGACTGAATCATTTGCAAGATATTGCAATGACAACCGTTAGTTACGACGGTTGCGTTTATAGGCTATAACTATGGAAATGTGAAACCACAAAGGTTGAATTACTTACAGAAGCTTAAGAGAAGACTTAAGAACACAGGGGAAAGCTTTAGAGCTCTTGGAATGATCAGAGAAGTGAGTTTTGATGTTGTGAATGTTATGAGCACAATGGTGCTATTTATAGCCAAGAACAAGGCCCTAAATCATTACACAACATGCTACTACTGATCATGATGATGGGTAGATGTCCCCTGAGTGATATGGGTCAATTGTAGGGTGCCCATGCCTCTTTGATTAAGGTTTGATCGTTCACATGGTCCAAAAGCCAAGTAGTTACCATATTTCTGCATCTGGGCACTTTACGCGGCCCGCATGGGACTTTCCATGCTTTTTAACGCGGGTCGCCTAAAGTTCAAATAACAGACGCGAATTAGAGGAGGCTCGCGGCCCGCCTCAACTTATGTTGAAACTTCACGCGGGTCGCCTAAGGTTATATTTTCTGAATTTTTCAAATCTTTTATAATGATTACAGAATCGGGCCATTAATAACGAAATCTTTCGTAATGATTCGCCTGACCTTTCGGATTTGAAGGGGTAACTTTGCGGTTTGGCCCTCGGTTATTTACCGATAGGGGCCTCGTGTTAATTACCCGCATTATTAAGTCCCCGGTTTATTTATTAATTATATTGGAAAGCCTTAACTTTCACTGTTTACGCTTTTAACCCTTCTTTTACGAATTCGATCGTAACTTTCTCGTTTCATATCGAAACCTCGCGAAATTCATATATATTATTTTAGTGAGGGTATAATACCGTTACAAAGTCTTGGGAACGTTAAAGGGTCACTCAGAGGTATTATTAAACATGTTGACACAGTTAACCCCTGTAGTTTGTAATCTCTCACTTTCTTCCGCGTTTTAGTTTTGTACGATCTATAATTTATTTGTTTGAAGGTTTAAGCATTATTTAGGGATACTATACAGTATATTCACCCTTGTTGACATTTATAACCCTCGAATTTATATACTTTCAAGGTTTGTCAAAATTAGTCCTTTATTTATTTTAGATGCCACGTGTAAACAAATGACACGTGTTAACACATCATTGGACACAAAATTTCGAGGTGTTACATCCTCACCCCCTTAAAATAAATCTCGACCCGAGATTTACTCAAATAAATAGGGGTATTTTTCTTTCATTGTAGCTTCGACTTCCCACGTATATTCAGGACCTCTACGAGCATCCCATTTGACCTTTACAATCGGTACGTGCTTTCTGCGAAGCTTCTTCACCTGTCGATCTTCAATCGACAAGGGTTTTTCTATGAACTTTAAGCTCTCATCTATATGCACATCTGTGTGTGGAATCACCAACGATTCGTCGGCGAAGCACTTCTTGAGATTGCAGATGTGGAACACATTGTGAATTCCATTGAGCTCTTCGGGCAAGTTTAGTTTATAGGCAACTGATCCGACTCGTTCAATGACCTCAAAAGGCCCTATGTATCTCGGACTCAGCTTGCCTTTCTTGCCGAAACGCATCACCCCCTTCCAGGGTGACACTTTAAGTAATACTTTTTCACCCACTTCGAAGTGAAAATCCTTACGCTTTGGATCAGCGTAGCTCTTCTGCCTATCGCGGGCAGCCTTGAGACGTTCCCGAATCTGGACAATCTTGTCCGTCGTCTGGAAAACAATCTCTGGTCCCGATAATTGGACCTCTCCTACTTCCGCCCAACAAACAGGCGATCTGCATTTCCTACCATATAATGCCTCAAAAGGCGCAGCCTTTATGCTGGTGTGGTAGCTATTATTGTAGGAGAATTCGATCAGGGGTAGGTTTTTATCCCAGTTACCACCTAAATCGATCGCACATGCACGAAGCATGTCTTCTAGCGTTTGTATAGTACGCTCACTTTGACCGTCCGTCTGTGGATGGTAAGCCGTACTAAAGTTTAAACGCGTGCCCAAAGATTGCTGGAAACTCTTCCAGAAGTGAGATGTGTATCTAGTATCCCTGTCGGAGATAATAGACACAGGTATGCCGTGTAAAGCTACAATCTTATCAACATATAGTTGGGCTAGCATATCGGAGCTATACGTCTCCTTGATGGGTAGAAAATGAGCTGATTTAGTCAGCCTATCAACTATGACCCATATTGTATCATTTCCTTTCCTGGTCTTGGGTAACTTGGTTATGAAATCCATAGTTACGCATTCCCACTTCCACTCGGGAAGTTCAGGCTGTTGTAGCAAGCCAGACGGCTTTTGGTGCTCGGCTTTGACTTGAGCACAAGTCAAGCACTTTGCTACATGGGCGGCTACAGACTTTTTCAAGCCTATCCACCAATAATTTGCCTTTAAGTCTTGGTACATTTTGTCAGCACCAGGATGGACTGAGTACTTGGAACTATGGGCTTCCTGGAGAACAATATCTCGTAGTCCTCCATAAATCGGAACCCATATACGTCCGTTCAGTCTAAGAATTCCATCCTTGCTAAGAGTCAACTGCTCTTCAGTTACTCCCAGCTTTTCATTAGGATAATTAGCTTCCAACACAGCCTCTCGCTGTGCAGCCAAAATCCTTTCAATCAAATTATTTTTAACTTCAATGCTCTTCGCATTGATTCGAATGGGTTTTACCCTTTCTTTCCTGCTCAATGCATCGGCGACTACATTCGCCTTGCCGGGATGGTACCTGATTTCGCAGTCATAGTCATTCAGGGTTTCCATCCAACGGCGCTGTCTCATGTTCAACTCCTTCTGGTTGAACAGGTGCTGGAGGCTTTTGTGATCAGAATAAATCACAAATTTAATGCCATAAAGGTAGTGCCTCCATAACTTAAGTGCAAATACAACGGCACCCAACTCCAAGTCATGGGTGGTGTAATTCTTTTCATGCACCTTTAATTGCCTTGAAGCATAGGCAATCACCTTGCCCTTCTGCATAAGCACACACCCCATGCCCGTGTGTGATGCATCGCAGTAAACTACGAATTCATCTGTACCCTCAGGTAAGGTCAACACAGGTGCGTTACTTAGCTTCTGCTTCAGTATTTCAAAGGACTCTTGCTGCTTCGGGCCCCAAATGTACTTTTCTTTCTTCTTGGTCAAGGAAGTCAAGGGCGCAGCAATCCTTGAAAAATTTTCAATAAATCTCCGGTAGTATCCTGCTAACCCCAGGAAACTACGGATTTCGGTAGGCGTCTTTGGCTCTTGCCAGTTCATGACTGCCTCTACCTTAGCGGGATCCACTTGGATACCACGCTCACTCACAACGTGTCCTAAAAACTGAACTTCTCGTAGCCAGAATTCACATTTCGAGAATTTGGCGTAGAGTTTCTCACGCTGTAGTAATTCGAGAATGCAACGGAGGTGCTTCTCGTGGTCATCTTGATTCTTGGAATAGATAAGGATATCGTCGATGAAGACTATGACGAATTTGTCCAAGTATGGCTTGCAAACGCGATTCATGAGATCCATGAACGCAGCCGGTGCATTTGTGAGCCCAAAAGGCATCACTAAGAACTCGTAATGACCATAGCGAGTCCTAAATGCAGTCTTGTGTACATCTTCATCTCTGACCCTTAGTTGATGATAACCCGACCTTAAGTCGATCTTGGAGAAGTAGCTTGCTCCTTGCAGTTGGTCGAACAGATCATCGATCCTTGGTAAAGGATATCTATTCTTTATGGTAACTTTATTCAGTTCTCTATAGTCGATGCACAACCGCATCGATCCGTCCTTCTTCTTTACAAATAGGACAGGAGCTCCCCAGGGAGATGAACTAGGTTTGATAAAACCTTTCGCCAGCAGTTCATCCAACTGGGTCCTCAGTTCTTTCATTTCCGTTGGCGCTAATCTGTAAGGTGCTCTTGCTATCGGAGCTGCTCCAGGAATGATGTCAATTCTGAACTCCACTTGTCTATCTGGTGGCAAACCAGGTAGTTCTTCAGGGAAAACTTCGGGGTATTCAGAAATGACAGGAAGATCCTCGATCTTCGGCTTTGGTTCTTCTATTATCACCTGAGCCATGTAAATTACACAACCTCTGTTCAAACACCTTGAAGCTTTCAGCATAGATACGTCTTCTGGCAATCCGTAGTGCGTATCCCCTTGAATGGTAAGAGATTCACCACTCGGAGTCTTTAAGACTATTTGCCTCTTGCCACAAATGATTTGGGCCTGGTTATGGGATAACCAGTCCATGCCTAGCACGATGTCAAAACCCGCAAGTTTGAAAGGAAGTAGAGATAAAGGAAAAGAATGGTTCCTAATGGATATTTCACATCCTTCTAGAACGGTAGAGACGGTTTCTATCGTTCCGTCTGCTAACTCTACTTCGTATTTTACGTCTAGGGTTTTGATTGGCATATTTAGTAGTTGGCAAAATTTCTGGTCTACAAAGGACTTGTCAGCGCCAGAATCGAACAGTACTCTTGCAAATATATTATTTACGAGAAAAGTACCTGTAAGCACAGTGTCGTCCTTGACCGCTTCCTTTGCATCCAAGCGAAAAATTCTCGCATTTGATTTCTTCGTCTCTTCCGCCTTCTTGGCATACTTCGGGCAATTACTCTTTATGTGCCCCTTTTCATTGCAATTAAAGCAGGTTGCGTCCTTTATCTTTTTACACTCCACCGTCTTATGGTCCTTGGACTTGCATAGTCCACAGGATGGAGTCTTTTGTTGCGACTGTGAACCAGACGCAAACCTACACTTCCCGGAGTGAGGTTTCTTACAGACCTTGCAGTAAGGTCTTCCATCAGCTTGCCCCTCCTTTCTTGCCTCCGACCCTTTCTTGCCCTCACCGTTTCCACGGTGCTTTTTACCGGACTTTCGTGAGGTATCATCCTCACGCTTTCGCTTCTCAGCCTCCTTGCTCCTTTGTGCCCTCAGACGGACAGCATCAAGTGTAAGAGACAAGGAGAGGTCAGTAACTGACCTGAAGGTCGTCGGCCTAGAGGCCTTCACGCTGGCCTTGATCGCCGGCTCTAAGCCCCCAATGAATCGGGCAATCCTTCTTGACTCTGGTGTCACAAGATATGGCACCAGGCGTGACATAGTGTTAAAACTTGTCAGATAAGCTTGACAATCCAGGTTTGTCATCACCAGTGAGACAAAATCTGCCTCAATCTTCTCAACCTCATGCTGAGGGCAATAGTTTTCTTTTATGAGGGTAATAAACTCCCCCCATGACATTCTGTACAAGGCAGACTTACCTGAAGCCTGCACCAGAGCTCTCCACCACGCCAGGGCCTCGCCCTTGAATGACTGGGACACAAACTTAACCACGTCCCTCTCAGCGCACCCGCTGATGTCCACAATCGTGTCCATCTCGTCCAGCCAGGTTATACAGTCAACCGCACCTTTCTCCCCTGTAAATTCACGGGGCTTACATGATACAAAGTATTTGTAAGTGCAACCCTTAGCACCAGACGCATCAGTATATTCTCTATCGCGGTGAACGCTGTGCTCAGTAGACGAATGCTTGTCGTCATCTTTCTTGGGTTCAGAGGGTGGTTTGGAGTGTGTCTTTGGTTTAGAGGGTGGTTTTGACACAGATCTGCCTTGAGACCCAGTATTTTGACGATCAATAGCTGCCTGGACAGCATTGTTGATCAGAGCCTTTAGCTGTGCGCCTGTCAAATGTACTGACGCATTGTCGTAGTCATCTTCGTTTGTGTGGCTGTTCTCTCCATTGGGATCCGCCATTGTAACTTGAATCTGTTACAGAAGATAACAAAATTTTAATTTAGGAGATTATTATGTGATTGTCTTTTATGACAATTTGTCAACCATGGCACAGAGACCATATTCGGTTAACTTATTATCTCATTACATTAAATATTAGGATTTGAATATATCCTATTTTAACTATATAAATAGTATTGGCGGCATAAAGCCTAATCACGATGATGTTTTATAATATTAGCCGAGATTCCAGAGAATCAAAGGCATAGAGAATTGAACCGTAGTTCTTTTATCTCTTTCTGACAGAGAGTCATAAACTACCACTGCCTTTTGTCTTTATAAGACAATTATTATGGCCCATAGGCACTACACCTCTAATGGATGTCTTAACATGGTTGGCCCGTAGGCACTACATCACTAATGGATGTTTTAATAATATTGGCCCGTAGGCATTGCATCACTAATGGATGTCTTTGTAATACTGGCCCGTAGGCACTGCATCACTAATGGATGTTTTTATAATATTGGCCCGTAGGCACTGCATCACTAATGGATGTCTTTATAATACTGGCCCGTAGGCATTGCATCACTAAATGGATGTCTTTATAATACTGGCCCGTAGGCATTGCATCACTAAATGGATGTCTTTATAATACTGGCCCGTAGGCATTGCATCACTAAATGGATGTCTTTATAGTACTGATCACCTTCATTGGTGATTTAACCCACGATCTATATATCATTTAGTTGGGTTTTGAAATCCTCAAAGGATTATTGTATAAGAATGACGTGCGTGATTATAACGAATCACATCTGCCATGAATGTTAACATGCGTACAGAGGTTAACAGGGAATCAGAATCTTTTCAGCTAGGTCGTACCATCTTGACTGATCTTAAAAGACCCCAAGCTAGGTTTCACCCCCTTAAGATTCTTTATTAGGCAGATCAATATAAAAGGAATAGTTTTGATTTATTTTTATATATATTAAAACAAAACTCATAACATACATTCCAAAATCTCAAATACGATTACATATTGCCCTAAACGGGTCTTTCAAATAATACATACCTCCAGAGAGGTTTTAAAGTAAGTGACAAGTCCACGCAGGGACTAATATAAGATAGGTGTCCATGCAAGGACTAAAGATAAGTCCACGTAGGGACTGAAATACGATAAGTTGTCCATACAGGGACTTATTTCAAAATAGAAATTACATTCGTACTACTATTAAGGGCTAGTGGTCACGTTTCTTCTTTTTGCCCTTTAGTAGATTCGCCAAGCCCTTGAGAAATCCTCGGTGGCTTTTCTTCTCTTCCTCGAACTCTCTCTCCACACGATCTAGTCGATGGAGTATTTCTTCCTGTTCAGGAGGAGAAAAACGTGGTTGTTGCGCTTGATGCGGAACGGGAGGTCTGGGAGGTATTGGATACCCATGAGCTGAGTAATCCGGTGGTCCCATGTTTCCATGTGCTCCGTCAGGGTAGCGCGCATTATATCTAGCCGACACCACATATGGGTCGCGCTCATAGCCGTAGTTGTATTGTGCTTGCGACGGTTCAAACGGGTTGTAAGCCGTTGGACCTGTGTAAGCTGGTATGGGTTGGTCATACCCAAATGGTGGCGAATTTCGTGCAGTAGGTGCGGAGTTCGCTTCTTGTATAGGACTTGAAGGTCCTTCTTCATGTAGTGGCGGATAGTGGCTACTACTAGAATGTCGAGGAGTGCTGAAGTGGTTACCCCCTCCTCCTCGTGTAGACATACGAGCATTGGTCCTCCTACGCCTCGGCGGATCAGGTATTACTGGTTGTGCCGGTGGCGGAGGTGGTGGCGTAACTGCCTCAAAGCGTGAATCCTCAGAGGGATCCTGTGGATGTCTCGGTTGCGATGTCTGATGAGATGGTGTGTTATACCACTCATGTCGGTCAAACAAGGCCATAAAGCTGTCTGGGCCTTGATACTGTGGACCATGATATGAAGATCCATCAGATACTTCTATCGGATGCGTGGGCGTACCACGAGCTGGTTCAGTTGGATCCTCATCTTCCTCCATGGGATCTTCAGAAAAGTGGTCTTGAGGCCCTAGTGGAACAAAACCTGAAGGTTCCTGTATGTAGTCAGCCGGATTAAACTGAGCTACGTAGTATGGACTAGGGTCGTCGTAGTTCCGGTGCGAAACCGAACGTTGTAGAGGTATGAAGGAAGGTTGTGGGTTGTTGGGGTTATTTTCTGAATCTGGCCCAAAGGAGTGCCGGTAGGATGGCGTTGAGCTGTGCGAAGTGGAATGCCTCGCGGGTTCGTAAAGATCTCTTCGTCGTTGTGGCTCTTCGCTCCTTGTCATCGAAGGATGTCTTGTACCAGATGGTCCAGCTTCTTGATCGTGATGTGTCACGATTTCTCCTCGGCCTCTACGTCCCCTTCCTCCTCCTCGGAATATAACAGGTGGCATTTTCCTGCTCCAAAACTTATTAAAAATCAAATCGAAAATAAAGACAAAAAGGAGTAATAATCCGAATTTGTCCTAAGTTATTGTCTAGACTCAAGTATGTGCAATTGTGTCACTGAGATTAAACACAATAGGATAGTGTTTAATTCACTCAATGTTGGCTCTGATACCAACCTGTCACACCCCGTTTTCCACGTGTCTCACCGGTGGGCCCGGTGGGGGATTACCGTGACGATGTTGGCAACAATATAGTCAAACCACACAATTATATAATGCACAGCGGAAGCATAATTTAAATATATAATTTCAACCTCTGATTGTAATATCAAAATGTATTACAGAAGTTGAATATCCACAGTGGATCGTAAATACAGATAAAGTATTGTTCCATTAGATACTGCAATCAAGCTTGCGAGGCTTATCCCGACGCTAGGGAGCTAATACCAGCCAATTACGTTTAGGTACCTGCACTTAATCTTTTTGGGGAAAATACGTCAGTTTACACTGGTAAATACATTCAACTGACACATTTGAAAATGTTTATTAAAATTGATTTGAATGCACAAGGCACAAACTCTTTTATAACTTGGGAAAATTCATAATGATCTTGTGAACGTTTTACATGTTCTTTTATGCGTTCAGTAGCCCGGGTCGTGCCGGGTTAAAGATTTATAGACACACCACGTTTGCGTAAAACCGTAGTACAGAAACCAACGGCTACGTCTTTTAGTTTTAATGTCGACACTTTATACCGGGTGTACGCCTACACCGGGATGTCGATGGTCGTGGCCATTTCGTAAAATGATGCCGAGGATATCCGGGACAACGGTCATTAAACCCCCCAAAGGCTTTTAAGCAACAAAACTGTTTAAATGAGCCGATCATATTATTTAATTATCCACCTAAGCGATGGATGAATATAATGCTCAATCAAGCGGTATTAATATACCGTAACCCAAGCCCATATAGGGGAAATAAGTCAAAAGTATTTACCTTTGCAAGTATTAATCCTTAATTTAGATCAAGTCACCGATAGCTTTTACTGGGGCTCCTAATCTGGAACGAAGGTTTTAATCAACCTCTTAGAATCCTAACGGTCCTTGTATTAGCCGTAGCTTAAACCGGTTGATTCCGATATATAGATATGGTTAATTCGCACGAAAAGGCGAAAACCGAGAATGGAGTATGATGTGGACCCAACAAGTTCAGTGACTTGTTTTATATGGGTTTATAGTTCATACTCTGGATTTTGGGGTTCAAATAATATAATTTGACCCATATCGGCTATTGCACGAAAACTAGTTCCGTGGGCCGTACCGTGTGCGCAAATAGGCGAAACGGTTAACCATAAGAGTCGTACGCTTATTTCCTAAGTCAATAGGCCTTAAAAGTATTTTGGTATCAGTAGGATACCTTCCGTAATGCCCGTAACGAGTTTAAGTTATAATTATGCCCCGTAGGGGCTTTTCGGTCATTTTAAAGACTTTAAAAGGGATTTTCGAGTTCTACAGGAAATCTGAGTTTCCCGAACAGTTTATAAAGTTTAAAATACTTTATTTATTATTTAAAATCAGTGGCAACTAGAATCGGGTCAAAAGACCTTGTAGAACTCCCGTTTTGGCCAAAAAGGGCATATTCGGTATTTACCGAACCGTAGCCATAACCGCAGGTTATGAGCAAGGTAAAAATTATTAAAAATCTTTAAAATTCCCAAAATATTATTTCACCACAGTGGGTAAAAGTTTTGGTGACGAAAACTTGGGTTAGATGGGCGTTATGCTAATTGCGCCGTAAAATACAAAACTTTCTTAAAAGTGCGCCTTTTAGCATAACTCTCATTCTAGACCTCGGATTGACGTGAAACTTTAAGGACATGCTTATAATTTAATAAGCAAGGTTTTGGTCCGTTCACGTGTCCGAAATACTCGTTTTAATTTTTAAAAAGGCCGTTACGGTCAACTTTTAAGCGAATGACGGAATTGCGTAAAAGACTCGGGTAACTCATGAACCGACCGCAGAGGCTTATACCAACATGTGACCTGGTCCTCAGAGAGTCCTAGGGTATATTTATACCTCACTAAAACGGGTCAGAACTGAAGTCAAAGCAAAAGTCAAACTTTTGCGACTTTCGGCTCCGAACCGGTTCTATATAGTAAATGATCGATTCAAACGAGCGCAAACAGGTTTATATACTTATTATCATGTTTTATGATTGTCAAAACAGGTTCCATAACATATACATTACAGATTATGCTTAAATCGCTAAAATAGCTTTCTGTTGACTTTTTAACCGCACGTTTGACTCGATAATTGACATAGTTAGAGTGGTGATCAGGGGGAACCCTTTTAGAGGTTTAATACCCACATAAATACCAACTCATAACCATTTTTGATTCGTCATAAGACTGAATCATTTGCAAGATATTGCAATGACAACCGTTAGTTACGACGGTTGCGTTTATAGGCTATAACTATGGAAATGTGAAACCACAAAGGTTGAATTACTTACAGAAGCTTAAGAGAAGACTTAAGAACACAGGGGAAAGCTTTAGAGCTCTTGGAATGATCAGAGAAGTGAGTTTTGATGTTGTGAATGTTATGAGCACAATGGTGCTATTTATAGCCAAGAACAAGGCCCTAAATCATTACACAACATGCTACTACTGATCATGATGATGGGTAGATGTCCCCTGAGTGATATGGGTCAATTGTAGGGTGCCCATGCCTCTTTGATTAAGGTTTGATCGTTCACATGGTCCAAAAGCCAAGTAGTTACCATATTTCTGCATCTGGGCACTTTACGCGGCCCGCATGGGACTTTCCATGCTTTTTAACGCGGGTCGCCTAAAGTTCAAATAACAGACGCGAATTAGAGGAGGCTCGCGGCCCGCCTCAACTTATGTTGAAACTTCACGCGGGTCGCCTAAGGTTATATTTTCTGAATTTTTCAAATCTTTTATAATGATTACAGAATCGGGCCATTAATAACGAAATCTTTCGTAATGATTCGCCTGACCTTTCGGATTTGAAGGGGTAACTTTGCGGTTTGGCCCTCGGTTATTTACCGATAGGGGCCTCGTGTTAATTACCCGCATTATTAAGTCCCCGGTTTATTTATTAATTATATTGGAAAGCCTTAACTTTCACTGTTTACGCTTTTAACCCTTCTTTTACGAATTCGATCGTAACTTTCTCGTTTCATATCGAAACCTCGCGAAATTCATATATATTATTTTAGTGAGGGTATAATACCGTTACAAAGTCTTGGGAACGTTAAAGGGTCACTCAGAGGTATTATTAAACATGTTGACACAGTTAACCCCTGTAGTTTGTAATCTCTCACTTTCTTCCGCGTTTTAGTTTTGTACGATCTATAATTTATTTGTTTGAAGGTTTAAGCATTATTTAGGGATACTATACAGTATATTCACCCTTGTTGACATTTATAACCCTCGAATTTATATACTTTCAAGGTTTGTCAAAATTAGTCCTTTATTTATTTTAGATGCCACGTGTAAACAAATGACACGTGTTAACACATCATTGGACACAAAATTTCGAGGTGTTACATAGACCCTAGAGGTAGAGTTCAATTCTTTGGTAAGCAGGTCGAGACATGTTTGGGCAGAGAGCAGCGTAGTCGTTGGACTGCTTGGTGTAGGTCTCAATCTCTGATCCAACCATCTTAAGCTCGAAGTACTCATTTTCGAGTTTGTGGATGTCATCCCTGTGGCAGTACTCTTCCTTGATCAAGTTCTTGAAATCTTCCCATGCAGTAGCATTAGCAGTTTCCAAACCGAGCATTTGAATCTGCGCTTTCCACCATGAAAGCGCGTTTCCTTCAAGTGTACCAGTAGCAAACTTCACCCAATTAGCAGGGGGACACTCGCAAACAGCAAAGATAGCTTCGGCCTTCTCAATCCAGTGCAGAAGACCTATGGCACCCTCAGTGCCATTGAAGGGGAGGGGCTTGCAATCCATAAAAGTTTTGAAAGTGCAAACACGTGGTTGCGCAGGCGCATGCTAACCTGTTGTGAGAAGCGAAGCGAAGCGAATAGGTTTAGGGGTGAAAAGACGATGCGGCGGTAGGATCTAAACATCCTAAAATAACGAGTTTACCTCCAGGGTGAGCTGCGAAAGCTGCAGCCACCGTGTTAAGCAGGTTAGTGAATTGAGCCTGGGTCATGTTAATGTTTCCTCTTCCGCGTCCACTCATTTTCTTCATAACCAGAAAACATAATATGAGTGCGATGTTGCAGTGTAGCAGGGATGAGATAGAAGAGGGAAGTGTATCTATCTAACTAGGCACACCAGTACGTATAGTAGAGCATAGATATAAAATAAACAAGCGAGTAAACACAAGTCCGAGCTATGAGGTCTAATACGTTGAGTCTTGCACTTGGAGTGTAGTGTCGTCACGAGTCACGGGTTATAGTCTGGTTTTTCTCAAAAAGACTTTCTTTTTAAAACCGAGTTCACTATAACCAATGGCTCTGATACCAATCTGTCACACCCTCAAAACCACATGCGGAGTACTACTGCGAGGCGTGTGACTGACCAGGATCCAGCCACCAATTATACTGAGCAATTTAATTAATAACAGAAGTAATATTCACTAACCACAGGGTTAGTAGATATCATAATTAAAGTTCATAAATTTTAAGTTCGAATAGTAGTTTAGGTAAGTAGCGGAAGCATAGGCCAAACAGTTCAAACAAAGTTCATGGTTTAAGTTTATTAAAGAACCCAACACACGGGTTAAGACGACCACTACACATCCCCAAGCTGCAAGCTCCTGAGTCACTGGGTACCTGCAAAGCATGCAGTAGGGTATCAACATAATGTTTGCGAGTTCACGTGTTTGTCCAGTTTTTAATTCCAAAAACTTGCTTCAACAGTTAATTTACTCATTTATATTATGCCAAGGGGAGCTACCCCTTAAGTAAGCTACTAAACTGGTTTTACAATACTGAATACTATGCGACCGTACGTTTCCGTAGAGTACCTCGTTTGTCAATGTTCTATCATCATTGACGGTTTGCCAGAGTCTATTAGTTCACTCCCGATCCCATACACGGGCACGGTGTGAGGCTGGTAAGACCTAAATAGCGCTATCAACTAATAACCCGTTCGCCAGGCCCCGACGACTAATCGGTATTAAGTAGTAGGGACTTGAGTGATAGAGTTGCGTTTAGTATTGCTTGTTGCATCTAATATAAATAGTAATTAACTAAAGGTCCCGCATAAGAGGAGAAAAGTAGGTTTGTATCCCTCATAAGGGGATAGCGTTGTTTTTAGTTCCATTTCCCAACCACCGGGAACGCATGCTTTAAAGTTGTGAACACACCTTGGGTTGCTCGGCAGATTAGTTTACTTGGTCAAGCACGCTGGTCACCATGTCCTAACATGGTTACCAGTTTGGGTCAAGCTCGGATACAAACAAGTCACGTATATCTTACACGTTTCTAACACATAACATGCATAATACATAGTGTTATTGGGCCTATCCTATCATACTAACAGTTAATCAGCAACATGTATCACAGAGTCCAAATTAAACAGTATGCACAGTCCACACACTTTTGGCCCAATAATGGAGACAAGCGGCCCAGTCGGGACCAGGTCGTCTCGACTCGAGAACATGCGGTCTCGAGTCGTAACCAGGAGATCTCGAGTTGTGGATGGCTGGTCTCGAGTCGCAACCTCTGCTCTCGAGTGATGTAGGCATGAGTCGCAACCTCAGAGGCCTCGAGTTCAGTCTCGAGTCGAGATCATGAGATCTCGAGTCGAGACCTTGTTGGTTTCGAGTCTTTGAAGCTTGTCTCATGTTGCTTATTCGTGGTCTCGAGTTGTCATTTAGATGGTCTCGAGTCGAGACCGGGGGTCTCGACTTGCACACCTGATGACCGACTCCTTCTAGAACTTGTCCAACTTGTACTGTCCAATAGAGTTTCATATTCATGATATTGTGTACTAACCAACCGGAATGCACAAACATGTTTTCTTGTCTAATTCCCAAATCAAATGGATCAAACACACAACTTTTCAAATATTCATGTCATATTCAAACAGTTCATCATATGTTCATATCATATTCAACCGACATTCATCTAGTTCATCATTTGCAAGCATGTTTATTCAGCCAACATAAACTCAATTCAACATATAACCCGGTCATCATCAGCGGCCCTATATCTAACTCATAAGCTCTGGTTCAATATTAGATCTATGTATATTTATGCACTTGTCATAAGAAAATTTTTGCACATCATGTATAAACAACAATTTTAACCAAATCAACACTAATGACAATTATTTACCAAAACAGATTTGTGTCCATCATTCATACAACAATCTACATCACCTAATCATTTTTATCCCATTATAACATACAAGTCATACATGGAAACATTTAAACTAAGCATGTAGATCATTCACAAACAAGGACCTATATCAAAAGTATCCAACTACACACAAGGAGGAACTAACTGGTTCAAGAGTGTGGAGGTGTGTAGGGATTCACCGAGATCCGAGAGCTCCTTCCTTAGCCGCCGGTTGCTCCAAGAAGAAAGGAGGAGGGTGTTTGGTTTAAAGTTTTCTAGAGAGAGAGCTAGAGTGAGAGGGAGAGAGGGGAATGATCTTAGGGAATTGTGAGGTGATGATTGATGTCCCAAAAAGGAATGCCGGCTACAATGGTGGGGTTTTATACCCATTTCAAGTTGGTGCACCCTAGTGGGTTCTCGAATGGGCTAAGGAGTTGCGGCCCCCAACTTATGTGGGTTACTCGAGACCGGGGGTCTCGAGTCGGGTCCTTGTGGTCTCGGTTCACACATATACACATATATAAATCTACATACACATAACCTAGCACAAGGATCACATAGCATATCAGGATCAAACACAAACTTTCATTTAATAATATATATATATATATACACACGATGTCACTAAAAGATAGTTGCTCGGGAAAACCTAGAGTGTCACATTATCCCCAAGTTTTAAGAACTTTCATCCCGAAAGTTAAGGCAGCCACTGTCAAGCTAGTATGAGTGAGAATGTTTCAACGGGGTGTCACAAACTATCTCTCCATGTGCCTGGAAGATTGCTTCAGGGAGATCAACCTTTTTCACCAAAGGTTGAACATCTTGGTCATGCCTCCAATGGAACCGATCTGGCCTCAAGAAGATTGGAACCTTGCAAATGAGGTCATTCAACCCACCAGGTGGGATGATGAGATCCTGAAACCTCCCCCTCTCAATATCGCCTTTGAGGTTTTGGTAAATCCCGCTCCCCCTCAAAAAGAGGTCGACGAGGAGCCTTATATCTTCCTTCCAAGGGAAATAGAGGAGATGCTCAATGACCTCTAATTGAGTGTTTTCGGAAATAGCTCTAACCCTCCAAAGACTAGCATTCTTAGATCTAGGAAGTACCTATAGGGTTTTTAAATAATGATCTCGTGGAGGCATTCCTCAAGAATCTATGTAGCTTAGGTTAATCTAGGATTATAATTTTTATTTTCTTGTACTTGTCTATTATTTTAATGAAATGGAAGTATGGTTGATGATGGTTTCAATAAATGTGTGAAAGAAATTGAAAGAGCCAAATGGATGATGAAAAATAGAAACCATGCACATAAACCAGAGCCTCCCGACTCAAAAATTGCAAACCAGTGTCTACAGCATGGGGCCGTGCCCACCAGGCACTCCACCGTGCTCAACTGTCTGATGTTCAAAACGTTTCTACCAAGAAGGTGGCACGGGGAGTGCTCAACCAGCACGCCCCCATGTCCACCATATGGTAAGTCTTCTGTTCAGAATTGTTACTGGCACTTTGGACACGGGTCGTGTCCCCATAGCACGCCCCCGTGCTGCAAGTGTCAGTAACCAAAAAAATTGTTATTTTCACACACTTCTAGTTACAGCGTGACTTGAGTCATTGGAGTCCGTCGAGACTTTTGTGAGAGTTTTGTAAAACCAAAATCAAGAGCGGAACGAGTCGTCAAGATTTGGGTTTCACCCCTAACTTAACAAATGCATTCCTGTTTGTACGATGGAGAGGAAAATCTGTGTCGAAGTATGGATTTCACTCCTGATTCAACGCAAATTCTCGTGTTTATAGTAAAAATCACGTCGAACAAGCGTTCCAATCGAGAGTTTGCGGTTTTCACACCTAGTCTCGGTCTAATCACTCGTTCATTTTGAAAATAGCGTGCGGCGTGCCTGCCTTAGGAAAGGCAGAGTGATAATGTTCAGCGAGTTCGAGCGAGAATAGCAAGTAAGCTCGTACAAAACCCCTACTGGGTTTGCACAAGTCGGTCTGTTGGTACTTAGACTATAGACTAGGTCGTTTCTAAGACATCGACCCGGACTAGGTCGAGTCTTGCCTAATTCCCTATAGTTATGGCTCTGATACCATCAACAGTAGCAGCAGCAGCAGCCAGCAGCCCGTGGACGTGCTTTCAACATCAACGCCCGCCAGGCTCAAGAAGATAACAATGTGGTTAATGGTACGTTCCTTGTGAATGGTATATATGCTTCGTGTTTGTTTGATACTGGAGCAGATAACTGTTTTGTATCGTTTGAATTTGAAAGGCTCCTTAAGCGTAAACGCGCCCATCTCCCTACGACGTTCGATGTTGAAGTTGCCACTGGAAGAACCGTCGCTGTTAATTCTATTCTACGTGATTGTACTCTTGAGCTCAACAATCACGTCTTCCCTATCAACCTTATCCCGATGCAGCTTGGTAGTTTTGACATCATAGTAGGCATGGGGATTTTGGTGGAAGTAAAAATCAAACAAATTTAACTTAAAATAAAATTTTTGAGCTAAACATCCTGAGCTGGTGGTGCAGCACGGGATCGTGCTGAACAGTTTGTTATTCCAAAAATTGTTAACGGTTTGTCGTCTTTCCTAGAATGTCGAGTCAACAGAGCGGGACTTCATCAAATAGCTCAAGGAATAACCACGGAGGGAGAAGACTCTCCCTTGAGGCTACTCTCATGAGATACGTGAGTGCTTTAAGGGAATCTCTCGAGGAAATGACCACGGTAGAAGAGGTTCTCGTCGACCGGGTGAACTATCTCTCCATGGGCCTGGAAGATTGCTTCAGGGAGATCAACCTTTTACACCAAAGGTTGAACATCTTGGTCATGCCTCCAATGGAACCGATCTGGCCTCAAGAAGATTGGAACCTTGCAAATGAGGTCATTCAACCCACCAGGTGGGATGACGAGATCCCGAAACCTCCCCCTCTCAATATCGCCTTTGAGGTTTTGGTAAATCCCGCTCCCCCTCAAGAAGAGGTCGACGAGGAGCCTTATATCTTCCTTCCAAGGGAAATAGAGGAGATGCTTAATGACCTCTAATTGAGTGTTTTTGGTAATAGCTCTAACCCTCCAAAGACTACATTCTTAGATTCTGGAAGTACCTATTGGGTTTTTAAATAATGATCTCGTGGAGGCATTCCTCAAGAATCTATCTAGCTTAGGTTAATCTAGGATTATAATTTTTATTTTCTTGTACTTGTCTATTATTTTAATGAAATGAAAGTATGGTTGATGATGGTTTCAATAAATGTGTGAAAGAAATTGAAAGAGCCAAACGGATGATGAAAAATGGATCCTATGCACATAAACCAGAGCCTCCCGACTCAAAAATTGAAAACCAGTGTCTGCAGTACGGGGCCGTGCCTACTAGGCACGCCCCCATGCTCAGTTGTCTGATGTCCAAAATGTTTCTGCCAAGAAGGTGGCACGGGCAGTGCTCAACCAGCACGCCCCCGTGTCCACCATATGGTAAGCCTTCTGTTCAGAATTGTTACTGGCACTTTGGACACGGGCCGTGTCCCCATAGTACGCCCCCGTGCTACAAGTGTCAGTAACCAAAAAAATTGTTATTTTCACACACTTCTAGTTACAGCGTGACTCGAGTCATTGGCGTCCGTCGAGACTTTGGTGAGAGTTTTGTAAAACCAAAATCAAGAGCGAAACGAGTCGTCAAGATTTGGGTTTCACCCCTAACTTAACAACTGCATTCCTGTTTGTACGATGGAGAGGAAAATCGGTGTCGAAGTATGGATTTCACTCCTGATTCAACGCAAATTCTCGTGTTTATAGTAAAAATCCCGTCGAACAAGCGATCCAATCGAAAGTTTGCGGTTTTCACACCTAGTCTCGGTCTAATCACTCGTTCCTTTGAAAATAGCGTGCGGTATGCCTGCCTTAGGAAAGGCAGAGTGATAATGTTCAGTGAGTTCGAGCGAGAATAGCAAGTAAGCTCGTACAAAACCCCTACTGGGTTTGCACAAGTCGGTCTGTTGGAACTTAGACTATAGACTAGGTCGTTTCTAAGACATCGACCCGGACTAGGTCGAGTCTTGCCTAATTCTCTATAGTTATGGCTCTGATACCAATCTGTTACACCCCAACTGATGGCGGAAACATCGGGGTGAGGCACTGAGCGAAACAGATTGTACAAGAGAAATCCATAACAACTAATTACCAGATAATTAACATGATGTCCCACACCATAACTTATCAAAATAAAAACAGTTTTTACAGACATAGATATCTCAAGATAAATCATTGTTTCGACAACTCAAATTATTAATTGTTTGTTTCTAGACTCTTCCTAACTTGATTCCACATAGCAAGCATCCTAGCATCTCAAACACATGTCACATACGTTAAAATAAAAGTCAATATACATAGTGTAAAGGTGAGCATACAAGTTTGATAATATAATAGATAGCGAAATTTTTTACGCATAACCAGCATGTAACACGTAGTAATGCGAAGCAAGTAGGTTATCGACAATGAAATATGCACAGACGTGACTGCGAGTTGTAGAGTGCGCAACACATATCACCATTATGACATGTGAGAAATGCCCTTAGCAACTCCCATCCACACAGGTGCTGAGTCTAAACTATAGTACTATCGTTGCTAAGGTGTCAGGAAACAATCACTGTGTTGTCACACCCCGATTTCCACGTGTCTCACCGGTGGGCCCGGTGGGGGATTACCGTGACGTAGTTGGCAACATTATAGTCAAACCACACAGTATATATGAATGCACAACGGAAGCAATAAGATAATATATTTCAACACTAAGTGTAATATCAATGTATCACCATTGTTGAAATAATAATCCACAGGGGATCAAATAATAATATTAAAAATATTGTTCAACAGACTTCAGGCATCTTAAGCTTGCGAGACTTCTAATGATGCTAAGGAGAAATCCCAGCCAATTACGCCTAGTACCTGCATTTAGTCTTTTTGGGGAAAATATGTCAGTTTACACTGGTAAATACATTCAACTGACACTTTTGTAAAATGTTTGATAAAATTGGTTTAAATGCTCAAGGCACAAACTCTTTATAACTTGGGATAATTTATAATCAAATCTTGTAAAGAATTACATGTTACTATGCGTTTGGTCGCCCGAGTCGTGTCGGGTTAAAGTTTAATAGACACACCACATAGCATATAACACCATGGCGGGTAACCAACGGCCATACTTTTATAGTCATAGACATAATGCCGGGTGTACGCCTACACCGGGATGTCAAGGTCGTGGCCATTCGTAAATGCTGCCAAGGATATCCGGGACATGGTCATTAAGCCCCCAAAGGCTTTAAGCCAACAAAACAGTTTTTAAACGGGTCACATTGATAATACCCAACTACTAATGAGTTGGGGTCAATTGCCCGACCAAGCGGTATTTTAGATACCGCAACCCAAGCCCGTATAACGGAAAATAAGTTAAAGTATTTACCTTTGCAAGTATAATCCTTAATTGAGTAAATCACAGATAGCTTTTACTGGTCTCCTATTCTGGAACGAAGGTTTTAAAATAACCTATTAGAATCCTAACGGGTCTTTATATTTGCCGTAGCTTAGACCGGTCGGTTTCAAAGTATAGTTACGGTTTAATCGCGTGAAAGGCGAAAACCGTGAATGGAGTGTGATTTTGACCCAATCAAGTTTGAAGACTTGTTTTATATGGGTAAATAATCATACTCTGGATTTTGGGGTCCAAACCATATGGTTTGACCCGTTTCGGCTAATTTATGTAAACTAGTTACATAAGCCGAACCGTGCGCGCAATAGGCGCAACGGGTAACCGTAAGAGTCCTACACTGGTTTCCTAAGTCAATATGCCTTAAAGAGGTTGTGGTATCAGTAGGATACCTTCCGTAATGCCCGTAACGAGTTTAAGTTCATTTTATACGCCCCGTAGGGGTTTTTCGGTCATTTTAAAGATTATAAAAGAGGTTTTAGAGTTCTACATGAAATTTGAGTTTCCCGAAAGGGCAACTGGAATCGGGTCAAAAGACCTTGTAGAACCCAAGTTATGGCCAAAAAGGGCATATTCGGTATTTACCGAACTGTAGCCATAACCGCAGGTTATGAGCAGGTTAAAAATAATTAAAAATCTTTAAAAATCCCAAAATATTATTTTACAACAGTGAGTAAAAGGTTTGGTGTCGAAATCCGGGTTTAGATAGGCGTTATGCTAATTGCGCTATTTAATTACTAAAGTTTCGCAATTTGCGCTATTTAGCATAACTCATAGTCTAGACCTCGGATTGACGTGAACTTTTAGGGACATGTTTAGAAATCAGTAACCAAGGTTATGATCCGTTCACGTATCCGAAATTCTCGTTTTAATTTAAAAAGGGCGTTACGGTCAACTTTTAAGCATTTAACGGAAATGTGTAAAAGACTTGGACAAACGACGAACCGGTCACAGAGGGTGATACCATCATGTTACCTGGTCCTAAGAGAGTCCTAAGGCATATCTACATTGCACTAAAACGGGTCAGAACTGAAGTCAAAGCAAAAGTCAAAGTTTTGCGACTTTCGGCTCCGAACCGGGTCAATATAGCAAATGGCCGAATCAAACAAGCTTAGACTTGTTAATACACTTATTATCATATTTTATGAGTGTTTAAACAGGTTGCATATCATCTACATTACAGGTTATGCATAAAATCGCAAAATGGCTTTCTGTTGACTTTTTAAGTACACGTTTGACTCGACATTTGACCTAGTTAGAGTGGTGATCAGGGGGAACCCTTTTAAGGGTTTATTACCCATATAAATACCAACACATAACTATCTTTGATTCGACAAATCACTGGACCATTCGTGATTTATCACAAAGTCAATCGTTAACTACGACGGGTTGACTTTTAAGCTAAACTAAGCAAGAACTAAACCACAAAAGGGTTAGACAACTTACAGAAGCTTGTGCACGACTTAGGATGATAGAAGAACACTTGAGAGCTCCAGAAATGAACTTGAGAGCAGTGTTTGAGGTGTGTTTCACTTATGCACTATGAAAGCCCTTTTATAGCAAAGTTTGGTGCACAAGATCATTACAACACATCCTACATTGCTCATGGATGATCAGCAGGTGTCCTAAGGTGCTAGGGGTCAAGTAGAGGGCGCCCATGCTTCATTGATTGCTCACAAGATCGTTTACAAGCCAAATCATTGAATCTGCCCATGTTTTCTGTTACTGGGCGTCCCACGCGGCCGGCATGAGAGTTCATGCATTTTGTACGCGGGCCGCCTGAATCCATAAGTCAGAAACCGGATTAACAGGTGGCTCGCGGCCCGCATCAACTAGCCCCTAACCTTTACGCAGCCCGCGTTAGGTCTGATTTCCAAGATTTTTGAATCTTTTGAAATGATTAATGAAATCTTTCGTAATCATTAACCTGACCTTTCGGGTTCGAAGGGGTAACTTTGTGATTTGGCCCTCGGTTAATTACAATTAAGGGCCTCGTGCCATTTACCCGCACTGTTAAGTCCCCGGTTAGTTTAATTACTATCCGGAAAGCTTTAACTTTCATTGTTGATGCTTTTAACCCTTCTCGTATGAATTTGATCATAACTTTCTCGTTTTAAAACGGAACTTCGCGGAATTTATATAGTACATTCTAGTGAGCGTATTTTACTGTTACAAAGCCTCGGGTTCGTCAAAGGGTCACTCAGAGGTATAATTAAACATGTTGACACAGTTAACCCCTGCAGCTTGTAATCTCTCACTTTCTTCCGCGTTTCGCTTCCGTATGATCCATGATTTATTCGTTTGAAGGTACGAGCATCGTTTAGGGTTACTATACAGTATATTTACCCTATGTTGACATTTATAACTGTAGGTCCCTCGGAGGTTGAGGTTAAACCATATCCTTGTTATGTTTAACACTCTAGCAAGTGCGGAATCCAAGCTAGAATGCAAACCGATAGTTTAGATGAAAGCACAAGCAACAAAGAGAAAGAGTAGACACGCAAGATATCAAAGTTTTCCCTTGTATTTCAGTGGACACGGTTACAGCCCTTGACCAAACTGAAAATGCTCTCTACAAGGCTTGGTTCACTCACATACACTGTCTAAGGACTTTTCTCAGGACTAACTGTGAAGTGAAACCATACATGGTATATATATACCCATAACAGATTGCATGCTCGAAGGATAAGATAGTCTGGTCGAAAGATCATCTGTCGACCAGAATCATACCGAAGGATCCATACATACCTCGAAGGATGATATATCCTTCGAGGTCCATCTGTATCCATCGAAGGTTGTCTTTCGAGGTCATCGAAGGATATAAATATCCTTCGATGACATCCTTCGAACACAAACAAACTTACACACTAAGTGTTGACTGTTTGGCCAAGTCAAACCAGGAGGATGGTTGACTTGGTCAAACTTACAATCAAACACATAAACAAACCAACACAAGACGTAAACACGACTAACAAAAGACATCGTTTTATGACATTACAAAATACAGACAAAGTACAGACACAAGTGCACCAACAAACTCCCCCTTGGCTGTAGCTTTGTCTCGATCTTCGTGTCTTTAAGTCTCGGACGTCCTTTCAACTGTCAAATGATGCGATGACCATGCACTTCCCGCATTAACCAGTAGATTGAAGCAGTACAAGGCCATCTTCTGAAACTTCATTGCCTGTTCACGATCTCTAACCAGGTAGTTGATCTCGTGATCCTTAAGAACAATAATATCCGACCTGGACATGTTAGTAATCAACATTGGATCTATTATTCGAAAGTTCTCTTGACTATCTCGGAATAAGATCACGGCTTCTCCAGTATCCGCATCATAGACCCAGCAACGAAAGTTTCCTAGAAAGTCAGTCTTCATTTTCAACAAAGGTATCTTCTTCATCACTTTTGGAGGATCATAAACCAAACGATATCGAGCAGTGTTTGTTTCTGGATCAAGTGTAAATCTGATCTGCTCGTATCGAGGAAACTGCGGCTTGTATAACGGATCCTTCCAACCCCTTCTTCTTTCCAACCTGATCTTCTTTGCAAACAGATCCACCATCTTGTCTTCGACTCGATTGATAACATCTAGTTGAGCTAAAACTACAACATCATAGTACGGAAGTGACAGAATGCTTAGAAGAGTCCTAAAATACTGAAGACCACTTTCTCGTTTCACGACCATGCAGTGAAGTTCCTTAACGAACATCCAACTAATGATACGACCCCGAGCCTGATTCTTTTCCAGACTCCTGTAATTAACATGATCCAACGGAGCGAGCGGAGGAGGATTCCTAGCTAGGAAATCCGCTCGCCATTCATTCACAGTCTTCTCACGGTTTTCTTGAGCTGTCGGAGAATCTGAAGAAAGATTGGCAAATTCTGCTGTCTTTTTTGCCACATACTCATCATCAAGAGCATTAACCTTCGCATTATCTTGTCCAACATAGACAGGACGTTCAGGATCCGAACCGATGAAGATTTCATCAATTGTAGAGAAATCGGTTTGGTCCTGAACCAACGGAGTAGCATCAATCATGCTCACATCAACTTCATCCAATTCTGTCAGAGCCAGTACCTGTTCATCAGACATTTCAGTAACATGTTCTCCCTCTTCTAACAGTTCACCCGTGACTGGATGATACTGAAGAACACCTGAGGATTCAGGGAGATCTGCAAACGTTTCTGGTTCCAGACTAACATGCTCATGCCCTGTAGAAGTTTCTAGCGTTTCTGTCTGCTCAGATGGGCCAGTGGTAGCTGTTGAAGGAGCAGAAGGAGCATCGTGAGATGTACCAGACCCACCTGCAGCACCGGATGTAGTTGCACCGGAGCCTGAGGCAGCTGGTTGATCTGGATTTGCTGCATCATCATCCTTGTCATCCTCACGCCTTGAGGGAACGATGCCTAATGCATTGCATCTTTCATTCCACATCGTACCTACTTTGGAATTAATCTTCTTGAAGTTTGCATGCACAGGCCTGAAGGCTTCTATTAGTTTATCATCACGACTATTATACCGATCTGCCAGTTCTTTATGTTTCTGCCTTAACGCTTTCGCCTCATTCTCTAACACAGTACTATGCCCTTTCATTATTTCGACCTCCCTGTCACGTGCCATGTTTGCTTCCTTCAACCTTTCAATTTCCAGAGCCTATTCCTTAATCTTGAGGTTCTGAGCATTAACAATTGAACACAGCGTGTTGTGTGCCACCACATCCTGTGATCGCTGCACACGATACTCTTCAATCGTTCTTGTATGCCGACCGACTATAGAACCCAATTCACTGACTTGTTCAATCAGGAATTGAATCTTTTCAGCTTCAGATAAAACAGACAAAGTCTCTACCAGAGTCGGTCGCGAAGGCTCAGGTCCTGAGGAGCCAGACTGACCAGCCTGACCAGAAGCACCTGTGGGACCAGTAATAACAAGAGGAGGTCGGACATGTGTACCTGAGGCGGGAGTTGCAGGCGGCTGTTGATCAACAGACACCGTGCGCGTCCCAGAAGACCTCTGAGGAGAAGACATCAGGTCCAGCGTCTCTGATGCAGTCAGTTGATCACTAACAGGAGGCAGCTGTTGCTCTGGAGCAGTTGAAAGCTGAATAGAAACAGGAATAGAGGAATCACCAGCCGTTTTCTTTGACGCACGAGTACCCTGTCTTTTTGCTTTCCTCTTTCTAATAAAACCCGGAGCAGCAGGGATATAATCCTCATCTTTGTCAGATTCTCCAGTTCTAACCGTCTTCTCTATTCGTTCAAAACGGAGATTCCCGCGATTATCATAGACCTTTCGCATTCCTGGAGGAGGAGGATTATCATCCTCAGAAGACGAACCATCGTCACCAGAACCTCCTTCATCTTCAGAAGATGAACTACTGTCATCCACTAGTTTCCTAGGCTCATCTACCTTTCCTTTACCCTTGTCAGTTGCAACATCACCTGACTGAGTAGCAGGACCACCATCTCCACCTGCACTACCGCATGTCTCACCAACTACAGTACCACCATCACCACCTGCACTAACATGAGCATCAGGATCAACAAACACTCCCTGAACTTCTTCAGCAGCAACATTAACATCAACTTCAACATGTGCTACAGCACTAGAACTGCCAGCAGATCTCTTGCTTGATGCTTTGATTCCATGCTTAGCCCCGAGCTGCGTGTTAGCCAAAGCGATTAACCTTGGCTCTTCATCATCAGAATCACTCGCATCTCGACGCCATTTGTTGTTCTGCGGTGCCACGTAGGTCGGAACATCGAGATGACCAATAAGTTTTCTAATTGGATCCGATTCCTTATAGTTGGACATGGACTTGAAGATCAGCAGTGTACGCTCATTCATCGGATTGACAGGTAGAACATCTGCTTCAGCTTTAGGAAGATCAGGAATCTGATCATCAATCATCATCTGCAGGAATCTAGGATATAGCCAAAACTTGGTAGATGTTCGTTGGGTTGCTGACGGGAGTGGCCTTCGAGCATTTTCTTTCAGATTATCGAAAATATAACACGATATGTTGAACGGCTTGTTCAGAATCAGAGCCGTAAACAATCCCGTTAAATCAATCGGCGACAGATCATATCCAGATCGCTTGTTGCTCAGGCAGTGAATAAGGATATGCAATAAGAACTTGTATCGAAGCGGCATAAACTTTTTGTTGATCTGGTTTGCAAGAACATTATCGCTGTACCGTAGCCTCATCAGTAAGCCCCGCTGACATTGTAAATCAATAGAAGTAGAATCTTCTGGTTGATCTCCAAGCTGCAAACGTGCTCTGATGGTGTTCTCTGTGATCACCACGGGTTTTTCAGCAACTGATCCACTAATTACTTCCTTGTTCTCCACTGTTTCAACCACAGCCGAATTCCAGAACTCCTTGATATGAGATTGATAAGCAGTGTGCTGTGTAGTGATTGCATAGTTGATACGAGCGCGATGAAGATATTCCATAATTCCCGTGAATTCCGGACTGATTTTGCCTTCCGGTTGTAAATAAGCAGCCATGTTATGTCTAGGTTCAGACATAGATTCAACCTCAGATTTTTCCTTCTTCGTTGGCTTTGCCCGTTCCTTCCTCACTTTCGGTGCCATTTCTGTACATCAAAACATTGACACGTAATGAGAAAAGGTCAAACAGTCAATCAAGGATTTCATACTTAGAAAAATTTCAATTTCTTGAAAAATTTCTAAGTGTTGAACCCTCGAAAGATATCATTTAGCCATCGAAGGATTGAAACATTGGCTCGAAGGATGACAGACTGTTCGAAAGATGTTACTTTCCTCGAAGGATGAAATTCCTTATCGAAGGATCATCTTTCGAAGAATCAAGAATTTGAAAGATATCTTGATCATTCGAAAGGTCTGACCAATCGAAGGATGGATCCTTCGAGAGACTTAACATCTTTCGAGTCTCAATTCGAAAGATACTTTACAGCACATCTTTCGAGGTTGAGAATCAAACATCCTTCGTGTTGATTTCCGGCAACTGTTCATCGGCGATTTTCCGGTGGGATTTTTAAGTGATTTCCGGTGACAGTTTTAAATTGGTTTCAAGTGTGTTTTATATCAGATAAAAACTACACTAAACATCATTTAAAAACATCAACAATTTAGACCAATCCGGACACTAAACACAACCACATTCACTGATTTAGACCAAAAACCAAACAATCTCTGTTTAACCCAACCCAAACCCTTGACTTCATGATTCAAACCAAACATCAGAACACAAAGAAACAGATAAAAAGAAAACCATATGATCATCAAACTCTACCATTGACCCATTTACAACATATACACATTTCACATTTTATCCTATCAAAAGTTAGAAAAATAAGAACACATGATCATGTTGATGTTTGAGCCGCTGTATGTTAAGATGATAATGATTATCCTACCGTGAATGTTATGTAAAAATCCTGATCTTAACTAGTTTTGATTTTGGCAGAGTTTCGGGGTAATGAGAGGGTTTTGAGTGATGAAAGTTGAAACTGTTATGTTCAAATGAAGAAGATGACCTTTTTATACTCTGACCTCGAAAGTCGAACCGTCTCGAAGGATCAATTTCCTTTCGAAAGATGTAAAGGTGTCTCGAAGGATCAGCCTTGGGTCGAAGGATCCATATCTGGCTCGAAAGATACCAAATATTTGAAAGATCTGGATCGAAGGATACCAGATATTTGTGAGGATCCTCGAAGGATATCTTTCGATCTTATCCATCTTTCAAAAAGATCTGATTAGCTCGAAAGATCAAATTGGTCAAATCCTTCGTTGACCAATTCATCTTTCGACTGAGATGATTGACTTCCATTGACTTTCATTGACCATCTGATCTTTCGAAGGCCATTGCTTCCTCGAAGGATCAGATTTTCACCAACACTTGGATTTTTGGGAATTTCCAATTCAAACCCTTCAAAAATTTAGAGGTTTTCAGAATTGACCATTTTGAAAAATTGTCCGTTATGAAGTTCTGCAAAGGTTAGTTTTATGAAGTATCTCGGCTTGCCAGGTATCGGATCGAGCACCAACATCAGTTAATCAAAAATAATATTAAATTGAAAATCTTTTTGGATTTTTGATGAAATAAAAGACAACAATTTTAATATCCTTTGAATGTTATCAAACGACATCACCGCTAATGTCGTGCTGATATGCACCAAACGACAAAACTGTTTAAAATAAGACAATAAAACTAAGCAGTAAATAAATATGTACAAACACAACAATATTTTTGCGAGTTTCTGGCGAAGAGAATCATATCAGCTTGCGGTCTTTTGTCAAAACACATTTCCCTTTAAAATTCTTTTACAGACGCGGATAAGTATTCTACCACAATTACCGATATTGTTATCCACTTAAACTCAGCGATCAAGTGTAATCATAATACAATGAGATACATTTAAGGTATGATTTATACTTACCGACCGGTGTTCATCCACTCACGACACATTCCCGTATCAAGGTATGCACGAGAGTTCATCTTACCGGGGAGTATACCATTTATCATCCGTTTTTAACGTATATAACATGTGAACAAGTCACTTATTTGAGTTGAAAACAAGCCCTATGTGATAGAATCACTTATTGATGAGGAACTTGATTTTCGATGCATGAGGGCACAGGAGCAAGTCCGTGAACAGGTCAGTACTTCCGATTCAAACCCTTCAAAAATTTAGAGGTTTTCAGAATTGACCATTTTGAAAAATTGTCCGTTATGAAGTTCTGCAAAGGTTAGTTTTATGAAGTATCTCGGCTTGCCAGGTATCGGATCGAGCACCAACATCAGTTAATCAAAAATAATATTAAATTGAAAATCTTTTTGGATTTTTGATGAAATAAAAGACAACAATTTTAATATCCTTTGAATGTTATCAAACGACATCACCGCTAATGTCGTGTTGATATGCACCAAACGACAAAACTGTTTAAAATAAGACAATAAAACTAAGCAGTAAATAAATATGTACAAACACAACAATATTTTTGCGAGTTTCTGGCGAAGAGAATCATATCAGCTTGCGGTCTTTTGTCAAAACACATTTCCCTTTAAAATTCTTTTACAGACGCGGATAAGTATTCTACCACAATTACCGATATTGTTATCCACTTAAACTCAGCGATCAAGTGTAATCATAATACAATGAGATACATTTAAGGTATGATTTATACTTACCGACCGGTGTTCATCCACTCACGACACATTCCCGTATCAAGGTATGCACGAGAGTTCATCTTACCGGGGAGTATACCATTTATCATCCGTTTTTAACGTATATAACATGTGAACAAGTCACTTATTTGAGTTGAAAACAAGCCCTATGTGATAGAATCACTTATTGATGAGGAACTTGATTTTCGATGCATGAGGGCACAGGAGCAAGTCCGTGAACAGGTCAGTACTTCCGATTCAAACCCTTCAAAAATTTAGAGGTTTTCAGAATTGACCATTTTGAAAAATTGTCCGTTATGAAGTTCTGCAAAGGTTAGTTTTATGAAGTATCTCGGCTTGCCAGGTATCGGATCGAGCACCAACATCAGTTAATCAAAAATAATATTAAATTGAAAATCTTTTTGGATTTTTGATGAAATAAAAGACAACAATTTTAATATCCTTTGAATGTTATCAAACGACATCACCGCTAATGTCGTGCTGATATGCACCAAACGACAAAACTGTTTAAAATAAGACAATAAAACTAAGCAGTAAATAAATATGTACAAACACAACAATATTTTTGCGAGTTTCTGGCGAAGAGAATCATATCAGCTTGCGGTCTTTTGTCAAAACACATTTCCCTTTAAAATTCTTTTACAGACGCGGATAAGTATTCTACCACAATTACCGATATTGTTATCCACTTAAACTCAGCGATCAAGTGTAATCATAATACAATGAGATACATTTAAGGTATGATTTATACTTACCGACCGGTGTTCATCCACTCACGACACATTCCCGTATCAAGGTATGCACGAGAGTTCATCTTACCGGGGAGTATACCATTTATCATCCGTTTTTAACGTATATAACATGTGAACAAGTCACTTATTTGAGTTGAAAACAAGCCCTATGTGATAGAATCACTTATTGATGAGGAACTTGATTTTCGATGCATGAGGGCACAGGAGCAAGTCCGTGAACAGGTCAGTACTTCCGATTCAAACCCTTCAAAAATTTAGAGGTTTTCAGAATTGACCATTTTGAAAAATTGTCCGTTATGAAGTTCTGCAAAGGTTAGTTTTATGAAGTATCTCGGCTTGCCAGGTATCGGATCGAGCACCAACATCAGTTAATCAAAAATAATATTAAATTGAAAATCTTTTTGGATTTTTGATGAAATAAAAGACAACAATTTTAATATCCTTTGAATGTTATCAAACGACATCACCGCTAATGTCGTGTTGATATGCACCAAACGACAAAACTGTTTAAAATAAGACAATAAAACTAAGCAGTAAATAAATATGTACAAACACAACAATATTTTTGCGAGTTTCTGGCGAAGAGAATTATATCAGCTTGCGGTCTTTTGTCAAAACACATTTCCCTTTAAAATTCTTTTACAGACGCGGATAAGTATTCTACCACAATTACCGATATTGTTATCCACTTAAACTCAGCGATCAAGTGTAATCATAATACAATGAGATACATTTAAGGTATGATTTATACTTACCGACCGGTGTTCATCCACTCACGACACATTCCCGTATCAAGGTATGCACGAGAGTTCATCTTACCGGGGAGTATACCATTTATCATCCGTTTTTAACGTATATAACATGTGAACAAGTCACTTATTTGAGTTGAAAACAAGCCCTATGTGATAGAATCACTTATTGATGAGGAACTTGATTTTCGATGCATGAGGGCACAGGAGCAAGTCCGTGAACAGGTCAGTACTTCCGATTCAAACCCTTCAAAAATTTAGAGGTTTTCAGAATTGACCATTTTGAAAAATTGTCCGTTATGAAGTTCTGCAAAGGTTAGTTTTATGAAGTATCTCGGCTTGCCAGGTATCGGATCGAGCACCAACATCAGTTAATCAAAAATAATATTAAATTGAAAATCTTTTTGGATTTTTGATGAAATAAAAGACAACAATTTTAATATCCTTTGAATGTTATCAAACGACATCACCGCTAATGTCGTGCTGATATGCACCAAACGACAAAACTGTTTAAAATAAGACAATAAAACTAAGCAGTAAATAAATATGTACAAACACAACAATATTTTTGCGAGTTTCTGGCGAAGAGAATCATATCAGCTTGCGGTCTTTTGTCAAAACACATTTCCCTTTAAAATTCTTTTACAGACGCGGATAAGTATTCTACCACAATTACCGATATTGTTATCCACTTAAACTCAGCGATCAAGTGTAATCATAATACAATGAGATACATTTAAGGTATGATTTATACTTACCGACCGGTGTTCATCCACTCACGACACATTCCCGTATCAAGGTATGCACGAGAGTTCATCTTACCGGGGAGTATACCATTTATCATCCGTTTTTAACGTATATAACATGTGAACAAGTCACTTATTTGAGTTGAAAACAAGCCCTATGTGATAGAATCACTTATTGATGAGGAACTTGATTTTCGATGCATGAGGGCACAGGAGCAAGTCCGTGAACAGGTCAGTACTTCCGTACAGCAGAGAGACGAACTTGACTCCCGGATAAATGTGATATTTTATCACTTATTTTGTATGGACATGTGATTGTTTATCACTTATTGAGGTCGAATGCAGTATGAATATGTACACGTATGTATGGTATCATGGAAGAACTAGACTTTGTCTTTTATAGAAACAACCATGATACCCAGATGATAAACAACATAAACCCCAAATATCTCAGAACCTCGGCAATCTATCAAACGAAATTTCGGTACCAAGACCATATGCCAATGAGCGGTTCCCACGCGGTTTTCAGTTCGTTATGTTTATATCTCCTGCATACTTTAAAGTGATCGTGAGTCTACCGGTACATCATTAGTAGAGCTACTTATCATTTTCTTTTTCTTTTGATTTCTAGAAACATGTTTCGACCGACCTCTGATGTAATATCATTTTCTCTTATATTACCAAGAAACTCATTTTTGATTTTCTATTGTTTTTGTGTTTTACTGAATTTTCTCCCCCTTAAATGCAGAAAGTAAATAAATTAAAGACATATTTTTGTATTTTTGTGGTTTTTCAATGTTTTTGTATTTTTCTTGAAACTTTCTCCCCCTAAAATTCAAAAATAAAATAAAGTAAAAACATATTTTTGGATTTTTGGTTTTAGAAAAATATTTACAAAAACGATTTCCCGATGTCGGTTACTCTTGCTTCACCTTTATGCCGTTTACCAAAAGTAAATAATCGAATCTTGATTTATCAAATGCTTTGGTAAAAAGGTCGGCGCGTTGGTGATCGGTATGAATGTGAACCACATCGATAAGTCTCTTTTCAAAGCAATCACGTATGAAGTGATATTTAATATCAATGTGCTTCGTTTTTGAGTGCTGTACAGGATTTCTAGTGATCTGTAAAGCAGCTTCATTATCAACATAAATAGGAGTAGTTAGGAATTCAAAACCGTAGTCCCGCATCTGTTGTTGGATCCATAGAACCTGGGAGCAGCAACTAGACGCAGCAATGTATTCCGCTTCACATGTAGATGTAGCCACACATGTCTGCTTCTTGCACTGCCAAGTGACTAGGCGATTGCCTAAGAACTGACATCCTGCTGTAGTTGATTTTCCATCTTTCTTGCAGCCGCCGAAATCAGAATCATTGTAAGCCTTGAGATCGAAGTTATCATCCTTAGGGTACCATAACCCGGTGTCAGGGCAACCCTTCAGATAACGAAAAATCCTTTTGACAGCAGCATAGTGAGAGACCTTCGGATTTGCTTGGTATCTTGCGAGAAGACAAGTTGGATACATAATGTCGGGTCTTGATGCGGTGAGATACATTAAAGATCCAATCATAGCACGATAAAGTGAAGAGTCTACAGCATCCCCTTTTTCATCCGGAGTAATCCCGTGATTCTGCTGAAGAGGAGTAGAAATTGGCTTCGAATCGGACATCTGGAACCGGCTCAAGATGTCTCCGACGTACTTGGTTTGATGGATAAAAATTCCAGATTCGGACTGATTAACTTGCAAACCCAAGAAGAACGTCATTTCACCCATCGCACTCATCTCGAATCGATCTTGCATCACCTTTTCAAATTCCTTGCATAACTTATCATCGGTAGAACCAAAGATAATGTCATCGACATACACTTGTACCAACAGAAGATCTTCACCTTTTTCTTTGATGAAGAGGGTACAATCGATCAAACCCCGTCTAAACCCGTTGTTCAGCAGGTAGGTAGACAGTGTCTCATACCAGGCCCTGGGTGCTTGATGAAGACCATATAATGCCTTGTTAAGTAGTAAAACCCTGTCAGGATGTAATGGATCTTCAAACCCCGGTGGTTGCTCGACATATACTTCCTCTTCGACTACTCCGTGAAGAAAAGCACTTTTAACATCCATCTGGTACACCTTGAATTTCTTGAAAGATGCGTAGGCTAGAAAGATTCTAATAGCCTCCAGACGAGCAACAGGTGCATACACTTCATTGTAGTCAATACCTTCTATCTGACTGAAGCCTTGAACAACTAACCTTGCTTTGTTTCGGACAACAATCCCACGGTCGTCCTTTTTGCACTTAAACACCCAACGAGTTCCGATCTTCTTGTAGTTGTCGGGCCTATCAACCAATTTCCATACGCCCAACTTCTCGAACTGCTGAAGTTCTTCTTGCATGGCTTCCACCCAGGAATCATCTTTCAATACCTCCTTCCAAGATCTAGGCTCTTCTTGGCTAACATAGCAGGCGAAAGACCAATCATTTTGTTGTCCCGATTCTCGTATCTCAGCATACAAGCCAGCATTTTCGTTATTTCTAATTTGATTCCTTGTCCTTACACCACTGAGAACATCACCTATAATATTCTGCTGAGGATGAATGTTATGAATTCGGGTTTCAGAAACTGGAGGAATTTCAACATTTGACCTCAAGTTATTGATATTTAAATTCCCGATATCATTCTGAAGCTGTTGAGTTGTAGACGATGATGCATTTTCTTCTTGGATAATTGGCGCAGACACTGGATCCGTTGCTTCTGAAGTACCTTGAACCGGACGTGGTGCTTCACCATCATTTGCATCAACATACTCCTCATCTTCCGATGACACATTGTAATTGACAGCATCATTAAACACCTCATTTGAAACGAGATTGTTGACAGAAGAAGATGCTTGTGAGTCAACAATGATTGGGCGAGCTAACTGAGAGCCAGTCGCATTCTCGCTTTCAGACAACATTTGAGCAATTGCATTGTCATCATCAAATGTCGGCAGATTAAATGAGTCGAAAAGACCATCATAATCGAACATCCATGGATCTCCAGAAGGCTTCGGTGGATTAGAATATCTTTGAACTCTTACTTCACCCCATTCTTCAATCCTTTTGGTAGTCAGGTTCCATACTCGCAGATTAGGAGTAGCATACCCAAGGAAGTAACCTTCAATAGCTTTGGCACCAAACTTCCCGTCAGGCTCAATCATGGTACATGGTGCACCAAAAGGTTCTAGATATTCCAAGTCAGGAGTCTTCTTGTGTAGGAGTTCGAAGCACGTTTTGCCATGTCTTTTCACTGTGAGAACCCTGTTTAACGTGTAGCAAGCCGAGGCAACAGCTTCAGTCCAGAATCGAACTGGAAGCTGAGACTCAACCAACATGGTTCTTGCAGTCTCAATTAAGGTTCTGTTCTTTCTTTCAGCGACTCCATTTTGTTGTGGTGTGTACCGAGAGCTGTATTCATGAAGGATTCCTTTTGCAGTGCAAAATTCATCCATAACCCTGTTTTTGAACTCGGTTCCGTTGTCGCTTCGAATTCGCCTCACCTTTAGATTATAAAGATTTTCCAACAAGGTGATCAAATTCTTTAGAATTTCTGGAGTCTCACTCTTGTGAACCATGAAATCAACCCATGAAAATCTTGAATAGTCATCAGTAACTACCAAGCAGAAAACCTCCCCGTGCACACTCTTGTGTTTGACTGGGCCGAAAAGGTCCATATGCAGACGTTCGAGTGGCATGTTTACAGTGTTAACCTTTTTCAATGGATGTGATTTCTTGATTTGCTTCCCTTTCTGACACGGCACACAGACATCTTGAAGTTGAAAATTCTTCACATTGACACCTCTCACCAAATTGTTTTTGACAAGGTGATTCATTTTTCTGAGGTGAATATGACCCATCCGTCTGTGCCAAGAGATCGTCTCCTTTTCAGTGGCTTTTGAAATAAAGCAAGTAACTTGTTTGGACTTAGTTATTGCTTGGCTCATATCAAGGACATACAAATCATTAACTCTTGGTGCTGATAAGAGAATCCATTCTGCGGGAATCTTGAATCCTGGCTTCAGCACATAACAACCGGCATCATCAAAATGCACGGTGAACTTCTTGTCGCAGATCTGAGAGACACTCAGGAGATTGTGATCCAACTGTTGCACATAATTGATTTTGTCGAAACTCACAATTCCATTTGAGATCATTCCCTCGCCGGTGATATACCCTCCTTTGTCTCCAGCAAACGCAACATATCCTCCTCTTATACTTCGCACATCGAAAAGAAGACGATAGTCGCCCGTCGTGTGCCTGGAAGCCCCACTATCAACAATCCAAAGACTATTAATAGTTCCTCCTGGAGCCGCCTGCACACGCAACTAACTTATCAGTTTGAGAGGGGGACCCAAGCCTTTGTGGACTTGGGTCTTCTTGATCATCAAGGAAAGTGATTTCAATCACTTGATGATTAGGAAAAAGAACCTGTGGTGCTCCCCCTGATTGAATTACCTGTTTTTGTTTCCAAGTTGTTTGTCCTTTACCAGTATTTGTATTAATTGTTTTAGCATTTACTGGTTTTACAGTTGTAGATTTTGCTTGTACAGGTTTTTCTTCTTTGACCTCTGATTTTAAGGCCTTCTCAATTACCTTTTGATTCTTTTGTTTTAACTTCTTTTCCCTTTCTTTCAAGACACGTGGGTCTTGTTTCGGGGAAATAGGTCGTTTTTGGTAATTGGTTTCTTGGGGAGCACTCGTTTTTGCCTTCAACTTTTGCAGGTATGGGCAGTATCTTACAATATGCCCAATTGTGCCACATTCAAAGCACGTTCTCCGCTCTACAAACCTCGGAGAAACATATTGATGACCAGACGGAGAACCAGACAATGAACTTTGTGATCTAGACGTACTAGGACCTAAATCACATCCGTTGGTGTGTTGGGTGTAATTATTTTGATCATTTCGTTTTAAAATTCTAACTTGTTTTACAAAATCAACGTTAGATTTATCCTGAAATGTTTCAAGTTTGTCTGAACCAGTGGATCCAACAAAGTTCATTTTTGGTTCTTGTTTCTTAACATGAGCTCTTTTGTTTTGCACCTTTTGTTGTTGAACCTTAGGTTGCTCAACCCTTGATTGTTGAATTTTAGGTTGTGCAGCCTTAGGTTGAGTAGCCTTAGACTGTTCAGCTTTAGGTTGTTGAACCTTTGGTTGTTCAGTCTTAGGCTGCTGAACTTTAGGTGCTTGAACATTCTTGTTCTGAGCCTTCTTTCCCTGTACCTTACCCTTTCCGGAGTTGACTTGTTGTTTTCGCTCAATTGGTAGTTTTTGGTTTCCGTATTGTTTTCTAATTTGTTCACACGGAATTGGATCACATTGAGTGACTGTAACTTTGCCACTTTTGTTCCCCAAAAACTTATCAGTGCATCCTTCAAAAATTTGCTCAATTAAATCTTGATTTACATTTTTAATTGGAAAATCTTTGTTAGAGTAGATTTTGTTGTCTCCTTTGAGCGTATACAACAAGTTATTCCCTTCAGAGCTAACTACAAGGGATTCCATTGCTTTTGACATTTTAGTCTTACTCGGTTTCACTGGTGGATCACACAGAATGTGATTCTCGATAGGAATATCTGTTGTAACCGAGTTAGACTGTTGTTTCACAATTTCTTCAGATTCATCGTCCGAAGAATCAGCATCCTCAATAATGGGAGGACTCTGTTCCTTAACACACGATGAATCTGTCACATTCTCAGATTCTGATTTACCCGAGGATGATGTACCAGTGTGAACCCGAGGCCTGCTGCAAAGTCATCTAGACCGAGTGGCACAGCAGGTTCAAAACGGGGCATATCCTCGTCATCAGGCAATTTGGAGTAATTGTGATTCATTGGGGGAGGACATGATTTGTAACCAATACATTTTGCATCCCCCTTTTTCTTTTGAACATCAATAATGTGATCCAAAACATAGCGGGAATTGGAATAGCTTTCCAATTTCTGCTTAATTGTCTCACATTCACATCGAGCTGTTGCTAACTCTACCATTTGCTTTTCAATTGTGTCAATTAGATTATTGTTAGCATGTTGTTTTCTCAAAACAGCCTTTTGTAATTCAGAAACATCATGTTTTAATGACGCAATTGTTGCTTTAAACTCCTTTTCATTTCTGGTTAAAAACAAGTTAGCTTCAGTTGCTTTAGAAAGATCTACAATCAATTCTTGATTGTGTTTGTGTGTGATTTCAAACTGCATTTCCTTTTCTGCATATTCTAAACTGTAGGATCGGATTTCGACCTAAACGAGTCGTTCGGAAGAGCTCAACTCCATTTCAGAGGCGGAAACAAAGAAACAGATGCGTACACAGCTAGATTCACACTTTAATCCTCTTGTATATTGATTTTACAATGTTTACATTCACAAGGAAAACCGGCAATACCTCGGTATCAATTCTGAAATCTGTTCAAATGAAATGCAAGACTAGCTATATATACTAGTTATGAACCGCTCGAAATACATTGACATAAAGGCGGTTCACATAAAAACCAAATAAGCGATCCTATAAGTTGTACAAAAAGCGATCCATATATTGCCATTAAAAGCGGTCTGACATGTAAGCAATAAAGGCGATCCATCTCAATTCCTTAGTCTTTCAAGTTGATCTTCTCATTGAACCACATACATTTTTGTCTTCTTGTGAGCTTCATATAATTGGTCCATGGAATGGTGAGTCCTCATTGGACCTCCTAGTGGTCCAATCACAACAAAGCTTGAATTTGACATTTTGTGAACATGAATATTTCTTGTGACTTTTGTCATTAAACGGCCAACATCAATTTTGAATCATGACATCACTTGTGATGTCACCTAGGTGATGTCACTCGTGATGTCATGCCCGATCGGATCCGCACCGTGACTGAGACTCGACATGAGACGAAGACGACAGATGACTGCACCAACATAAACACTTTGCACATTCAATAGGAGCAGAAATAGAGTCAGAATTAGTATCACATACCTGAGAAGTTTGACCTTCTACGTGAGCCATAAAGGCTGTATGAAAAGAAAAAGATCCATCTTCAGAGAAAAACTGAGCAAGCTTCTCGGAAGTTCCAGCAGATTTCTGGCAAAGAATAGATCTCCTTTTGCATAATGCTTCAGCTTCAGCCAACAACTCATCAACCTCCAGATCTAAAGCATCACTTGATAAATCACCAGCATCAAGTGATTCCCCATCCATGCTCCCACTATAACCCGAACTATCTTCATCTTCCGAAGATTCACCAGCAGACACGGGTTCAACTACCTTTTCAACCACTTTAGCATAACATGCTGTTCCACCATTTCCTCCTTCTCCAAGCTGAAGATTCCAGTTACAGATTTCATCAGCTTGAACAACCAATCCTCTGTGGGGATTAGTGTTTGCGGATCCAGATGTATTTCCTCCAACAGGAACTATTGATCTGACAGTATTGTTGTTCTGTTGCTGTTGTGGCTGTCCTTGATTCCTGAAGGGATTCTGATTTCCTTGCTTAGGTGGCTTCTGACACTCCCGCTTGAAGTGACCCTTTTCACCACAATTGAAGCAAGTGACAGCATTCTTATCAAAACCATACTTGGTGTTGTTGTTGCTTTCCAAGTTGGTTCTCCCCGTCCTTTCCATAAACTCCTTTGCTCTTCGAATTGCACTAGCAAGAGCCCATTTGATATCCATCATTTCAAACTCTTCTTTATCCACTTGCTGATAGTCTTCATTGGTTAGATTGATATTCCCAATCTGACCTGCAACTAATCCACAATAAGCACTAACCAAGGTATTCAACATCTCCATATGCTCCTTGGCTATTTCAACAGTGACTTTGGAAAAGTTGGAAGTGTCTAATCTGACTGTGTTCGGATTGGAAGTGGCTTGAAAGTTTGAAGAGTTTCCATAAAACCCTTGCTGTTGCGGTTGTTGCTGCTGAGCTCTGCTTGGGTCTAAGAAAGGCGGTGGTGTGAATTGCTGAGTTGTCTGTTGTTGTTGAGAAGAAGAATCTGGTCTTGAATACATCATCGTGTATGCTGAAGGATCAAACTGATTTGTTGTGGAAGGTCCGGTGTTTGAGATGAAAGCTGTTTGAAGCTTCGCATGTTGAGAGGCTGGTTTTTCTCCACTAATACCACCTGCAATCCCATAGTACATCTCTGGATTCTGAGGAGTTATTGTTCTTTTTGCCTTTAGCTTTTCTTCTACATCTTTGTTCTCCAATTTTTGAATTAACTCATAAACGGTGATTGTGTCCAGAACACCATTTTCCTTGAGAATTTCAAGATAACCGCTCCATTTTGCTGGTAAGCTATCAGTGAATCTCTTCACCATTTCTTGTGGAGTGGCAGTGACTCTAAAGGCAAACATCTCACTCAACAAGTGATGGAACCTTGTAGATAACTCTGCCAAACCCTCATTCTCCATACACGTGAAACCTTCAAACTCTTTCTTCAGTAATTCTTGCTTGATCTTTCTAGATTGAGCATTTCCTTCACATCGTAACGTGAGCATATCCCACAAGCTTTTAGTAGTCGTGCAGTAAACAAACTGGTGGTAAATGTCTCTGTGAAGAGTTTGTGTGAGAATCATGAATGCTTTCTTTTCTAACTCAAATTTCTTCTTATCATCATCAGACATAGTGCTGTAAGTTTCTGGATTGGATCCTGCAACTTCCAACTCATTTTCAAATGGGGTGAAGAAACACATCCAAAGATCTTGACCTTGCCCCTGAACATAAGTTCTCAGCCTTTCTTTCCACCATCCCCAATCATTGATGTGATTTAGTTTTGGCGGTTTTGTGCTTGTACCAGTTTCACTGTCGTTCTGCATCATTGCTTGAATGCTGCTGCTTTGATTTGTGACCAATGCCCATTGATTTGCAGTTATCATTGCAGCTTGAGGTGGGGCAATAGCCTGCATCCATGCAGTTTTGTTGAACTCTGACGCAGATTGTGTGGCTGATGATTGCGTAGCTGATGATTGTGGAGTCAAAGTTGTTGTAGTCCACGCGGATGGATCCCACTGACCGTTTGTTCCCATTTTATAAAAATTAATATATTAAGTGAAAATTGATTTAAAATTTGAAAAACAAGTTTTTCCTTTTTCAAAAATTCAATGTTCACAAACTATGTTAATATGTTGAAATGAAACAAACAGCCGAAAGATCCTGGATCGAAAGACCTGAAAAACACAACTGTTAACTTAAACAGATAAGAATCGAAAGATAACACCTGTTCGAAGGATCAACAGTGTTCGAAAGATCACTGTTGAATTTCGAACAATGACTTCGAAAGATTCTCCAAGACGAAGGATCCTTATCTTTCGAAAAGAAACAGTAGCTCGAACGATATATCCTTCGAAAAGATTCCTTGGCTCGAAAGATAACTCACAGACTTCGAAAGATGTTCGAAGGATGGGTATCTGTCGAACCTCCTTGATCGAAAGATGATCTTTCGACTTCGAAGGATATCTTTCGAACACAACTGACACACTGACACAAAGTAGACAGGTTGGTGAAAAGGTGATGGGGTTGGTAGACAACTTTCGGCAGAAGGTATGTTCAGACCTCAACTTTCTACCAACTCAGATTTGACTTTTAAAAAATTGCCCAAAAAGGAAGCTTCTTATCCAGAAACCGGTCACCGGAGTAAGCCGGAATTTTGGCCGGAAATTACCAAACCTTTTAGAACAAGATTTTAAGTTACCCAAACCTTCCCTTAACACACCCGGTTAGTTTAGAACACGTTTTTAAGTTTATAAATGCAAGAAAAACACCAAAAACGGGTGCTAAACCAAGTGAGTTTTGTCCAAACACTCCAAAGTCTTGTACAAACCCGGTTTTTAACAAGGAAAACAGCCACGGCTCTGATACCACTTGTAGGTCCCTCGGAGGTTGAGGTTAAACCTTATCCTTGTTATGTTTAACACTCTAGCAAGTGCGGAATCCAAGCTAGAATGCAAACCGATAGTTTAGATGAAAGCACAAGCAACAAAGAGAAAGAGTAGACACGCAAGATATCAAAGTTTTCCCTTGTATTTCAGTGGACACGGTTACAGCCCTTGACCAAACTGAAAATGCTCTCTACAAGACTTGGTTCACTCACATACACTGTCTAAGGACTTTTCTCAGGTCTAACTGTGAAGTGAAACCATACATGGTATATATATACCCATAACAGATTGCATGCTCGAAGGATAAGATAGTCTGGTCGAAAGATAATCTATCGACCAGAATCATACCGAAGGATCCATACATACCTCGAAGGATGATATATCCTTCGAGGTCCATCTGTATCCATCGAAGGTTGTCTTTCGAGGTCATCGAAGGATATAAATATCCTTCGATGACATCCTTCGAACACAAACAAACTTACACACTAAGTGTTGACTGTTTGGCCAAGTCAAACCAGGAGGATGGTTGACTTGGTCAAACTTACAATCAAACACATAAACAAACCACCACAAGACGTAAACACGACTAACAAAAGACATCGTTTTATGACATTACAAAATACAGACAAAGTACAGACACAAGTGCACCAACAATAACCCTCGAATTTACATACTTTCAAGGTTTGTCAACATTAGTCCTTTATTTAATATTTAATGCCACGTGTAAACTCATGACACGTGTCAACACATTATTGGACACAAAATTTCGAGGTGTTACATGTGTAAACATAACATACAAGCATTCATCGAATAACACGTATAACATGCAGAGTCGGTTAGCGTATAAAAGTGTTTGCGTTGTGTGATCGATGTGATTTGATATAAGTAACGTATGTAACACCCAAAAGTGCGTAAAGCAAAAAGGGATCGAGTATACTCACGGATTATGTTTAGTAAATAAACACTCTCTTGGATTGAAGGGAGCGCTGAGGGATTAGCCTGAATAGTTAACGATGGCGTAAACGATGAACGGTGCGTTAAACGGTGCGCGTGGGTAAAGTGTGACGGAGGGTCATCCGATCGGATGACAATCTGGACAGATGGTCATCTGGTCGGATGGCCATTCGGTCTGACTGTCATTCGTTTAGGATGGATGTGTTTGTGTATGATGGCTTTGAAGTTTTCGTTGGAGCATTTTAAAATCACAGAAGTATCTCTACCTTTCAAGTCGTCCGGTCGAATGGTCATCCGATCGGATGGCCGTTCGCTCGAATGGCGATCTGTTCCAAGTGAGACATTTCATAGAGAACAAGTTCACAGCAGAATAGTCATTCGACTGGATGGTCATCCGATCGGATGACTATTCGCCAGAAATTGATGATCTTTGATAATTTGTAAAAATGTTTGAGTGTTGAGATTACAAGTCATCCGACCGGAGTGTCGTTCGATCGGATGGCAATCCGATCGGACGACAGTCCGTTGGGTGACTTGCTCGTTTTGAAATCTGGAACATTTTGTTAAGTTTAGAAAGTTGCGGTTTGACTGAGATGGTACGACAACGCGTTAAACACCGGAAACCCCATCAAGTCCAAGTTATCGGTCAGATGGGAATCACCCTGTCTGACCAGTTAACTGTTCTTAACGGTGGTTCATGTTCAACCCTTGAATCAGTTGTCTCTTTGATAGGAATCAGTTCCCAAACCGACACTTCACTAGAGCATGAGTGGAGGGCCTGAATGAGCTCCGATTCTATCAGTTTTGAGTGCAAGAGTGTAAAAGAGTTGAAAGAAAGTTAGAGTTAAATGCTTGGTTGGTCCCTGTGGTTTTCAAAAATTGCAGACTTGGTCCTAGTGGTTTACTAATTACACGCGTGGTCCCAAAACTTGTCAAAAATGAACTCGGTTGGTCCCGAGCCCTAACATCAGTTAAATTTCTCAGTTAACTCTGTGTGAAATGACTATATTACCCTTGAACAATTAAAAAAAACATATAAAGAAGACTCCTCTTCTTCATCAGACCAATGATCCCATCTCTTGTTCTTCCCTCTCTCGCTAAAACCCACCAGCCACCATCTCCACCTTCAATCCATCACCACCACCTCCACATCCACCGTCACCTTCAACCCTAATTGCTGAATCGTACCTTCAACCCTAATCCCATCCCCTGGTGGCTTCCTCCCTTCTCTCTCTAAAAACCCACCACCAGACACAATATTCGCACAAAAGTTTCAATCAAACCTCCACCACCAGAACTTGACTTCAGGACCCAAATATTAACCGGATCTCGAGCCCTAATTGCTGAATCGCACTCGGAACTGCTCGATTTAGCAGACGAAGGGAGCTTAGTTGTCATAAGAAAGAGCCAATTCGGTCCGGTTCCGGCGTGGCGGGCTGATTTTGTGGAGCCGGAGTGCATTTGGTTGGTTGGGACGAATCATGTGTCAGAGAAATCGGCTGGTGATGTTGAACGAGTTGTGCAGGATGTGAGACCTGATAATGTGGTTGTTGAGTTATGTAGAAGCAGATAATGGTTTTGTCGCTATCAGTGGAGACATTATTTTTGTAGATGTTATGAGTATTGGTTTATGTTAGGGTGTTTATGGTTGTTGTATATCTCAGTTGGGGTTTATTAGGGTTGAAGGTGACGGTGGATGTGGAGGTGGTGGTGGTGGTGATGGATTGAAGGTGGAGATGGTGGCTGGTGGGTTTTAGAGAGAGAGGGAAGAACAGGGGATGGGATCATTGCCTGATGAAGAAGATGAGTCTTCTTTAATATGTTTTTTTATTTCTTTTAATTGTTTAAGGGTAATATAGTCATTTCACAGATAGTTAACTGAGAAATTTAACTGATGTTAGGGCTGGGGACCAACCGAGTTCATTTTTGACAAATTTTAGGACCACACGTGTAATTAGTAAACCATTAGGACCAAGTCTACAATTTTTGAAAACCACAAGGACCAACCAAGCATTTAACTCAGAAAGTTATGAAAACATCTTTCAATCCTTTTAATCTTGAAAATGTTTAGATTTAGGTGAAATCAGTGTTTAAATATGTTGAAATCTATTAGATCTGAGTTGTTCTTGGTGGAATGAGGTCAAATCTTGAAGTTCATGAGAACCCCATGATGACATCATCCTAGAACACCTCAAACCAGCCGATTTCATGGTGGAAAGTGAAGATTTGTTGGTGAAGAAGATGAAAGAGTGTGTGTAGATAATAGAAGTACAAGATTTGAGGTAGAAACTTACAAGAATCGCGAGAAATCGAGAGAAAATAGCCCAAAGTGCGCTGGTCGGACGAGAGAGCTGTCACATCACTGTTTAGGATGTGACATGTGCTATTTATAGGTGACAAAAGAGGAAAGGTGGTGTAGTGTGACGGATCAGAGGGTAGTCCGATCGGATGGCCATCTGGACAGATGACCACTCGATCGAATGTCTCCGGCGAGTTGAGTTTCGATGTTTCGTTTCGTGCGTTGAGCATTGCGATGCGTTTCGAGTAAGCTATGCGATAGTATTAACCAATAATTACACAAATAACCTAACTAACACATAATACATAAAAGTAACCTTATATCTCGAGTTTGTGATGAGATTGCTTTGTGATAGAGTTGTGATTGCGTTTGCGAATAATCACCACAAACAAATATAAACATGCACCAGTAACACATAAATAGCACACACACGTAAAACAAAATCCAGAACATATTATTCGAGTTGCGATGCAATAGCGATGAAATTAGCGATAAGTCAGTTAGTGATAACTGCGATCATTAGCATTTACTCCACATAATACAACTAAAGTTACACAAAATAGAGTATCGATTACAAGTCAAAGAGTACAATCAATAATTAAGCAAAGAGTGACAGATCGCATTTAGCAATCTTTACTTCCTTTGACTTTGACTTTGACTTTAGAAACGCAGGGTGTTACACACACGTCAATAAGACACACTAGCCATTGCAATGCAGAAATTAAAGCTATCTTAATAAATGATCATTTGTAAGTAAAAAATTCCAATGCACGACTTCGAATATCTAGAGACTCAATTCCACAATATTTATGAGCCTTAGTAATATGACCTGGGAAAATATAAATATACCAATCAAGCGACGTAAGACTCAATTCACGATTACTATGAATCCTATGACTTTATTGAAGTATGATTCAAGGAGTGAAAAAGTAAAAAAGCAGTTGTATACATAAATACGACGACAAACGTATTAGTGAAGACTTCCTTGGATATTAGAGGGGAGCCAAAAGGGTGAGAACAACCCTTACATCCATCCATTGGGTGGCAGTGGACGATGTTTGTAACGTGTTGTTTTGATGGAATACTTTGCAATTTTAAATTTACTTTCGGTCGTAGCAAGAAGATGTTGCGCAGCTCCCACTAATGCACAACATCACGGTTGTCGCTATTCGTTCTTGACAACTTAATTACTGCCGATGGAAAATAGTTTCAATCTAGAAAATTAATACAACTTTAACTCATCATTAAAAAAATGATTAAGTTCTTATCAAAGAGTTTAATATATTTTCGTTCTAGTTCAGGAGTATACGAATCATCATCATCGCGAACTCTTTTTTTCAAATACGCGAATTCTGCAAACAAATTCCTTCTTATTTGGAGCTACTATTTATAACGCAAATCTCTTTGGTTTGGGAAAATAGTTTCAGTCTAGAAAATTAATACAACTTTAACTCATCAACTAAAAACTTATCAAAGAGTTTAATATATTTTCGTTGGTACGTTTAGTACACAAAAATGGACTGCAAAACTGAGGGTCCACATTAGTTGAAAGGGGCTAAAGCTAACGAATTGTAATATACTATATTAATTAATATAGTATTTGAGATCTTTGCTTTTTAATCATGCAATCCAGCACATAACGTTGTTGAATTGATTACCCTTGTTTTCTTTGCTTTTCAATAGTTGATTGATTATCTTTGAATAACTGAACAAGTTATGGCTGAAGGAAAGAGTGGGATCGCTAAGGATGTTACGGAAGTAAGTTTGTGTTTGTGATTTGCATGATGTTTGTTTTTTTTTTAAATGTTGCAAACTAGATGTTTGATTATATATATATGTATACATGCAGTTGATTGGTAACACTCCTTTGGTTTATCTCAACAATGTTGTGGATGGTTGTGTTGGCCGTATTGCGGCTAAACTCGAAATGATGGAGCCCTGTTCTAGTGTTAAGGACAGGTGTGGTTATCACTTACAAGAATTTGGATTTATAAGTCAAAGTTGGATTAGTTATGGTTGTGTTTATTTTGGGTGTGTGTAGGATTGGTTATAGCATGATTACGGACGCCGAAGAAAAGGGGCTCATAACACCTGGAAAGGTTTGTTATCATCATATATGCATATTCTTGAGGAACATTTTGCATTTAAACTTTATGTTGTTTTACGCTAAAAAGGAAACAGTCGGAAATCAATTTAGTTTCGGCAAAAATCTTCATTGGCGAAAACTGGAGCCTTGAGTTATGGGATTTGGGCCTGACGGGTGCCACATGATCGGGCTTATGGGCTATGTAACTCCACTCATAGCCCAAGTTATGCGTTTTTTAAAAGTTTGAGTGTTTTGTACTCTAGTTTTGTTCAACTGGTCCAAGTTAGAGTCTGCTAGCTCTTGGATCAGCTCCGTATCAACTTAAGCATATCAAATACAATTAGTTTAAGATTATGTAAGCCTTTAAGAACGAATCTTAGATGCTATATTATTGTAATTCAGTTACTTAGTAACCGTCTTTAGTGTTCATAGTTATGATTGATTGTTATCTAATGGTGTTATAGCATAGTAAATCTCAAAATCGACTTCATCTAACATATTTGTTGTAAATTATTGCTAAAGAGTGTCCTTGTCGAACCAACAAGCGGCAACACTGGCATTGGGCTAGCTTTCATGGCTGCGGCAAAGGGGTACAAGCTCATCATTACGATGCCTGCTTCGATGAGCCTTGAGAGACGAATTGTTCTCCGTGCTTTTGGTGCTGAGTTGGTCCTTACTGATCCCGCTAAAGGAGTGAAAGGTGCTCTCCAGAAAGCTGAGGAGATTATGGCTAAAACGCCAAATTCTTACATGCTTCAGCAGTTTGAGAATCCTGCTAATCCAAAGGTAGTTTATTTTTTATTATTTTTTTTTTATAATTGTTGTTGATATATTTATGTTACGACGAATATTGATTATCTGTGTCTCTTAGATCCATTACGAAACAACTGGACCTGAAGTCTGGAAAGGTACAGGTGGGAAAATCGATGCTTTTGTTTCCGGCATTGGTACTGGCGGTACGATTACAGGTGCAGGGAAATATCTTAAAGAGCAGAACCCTGACATAAAGGTTTGATTGCTTTTACTTGTTCAGGCCTAATTTGACATTTAGAGGTGTTAGGATGCGGGTCAAAGCAAGTCGGGTTGGGCCGAACCGCCAATACTTTGTTTTATATTTTGGTTTGAACTTTATAAAATATTAATGCATAAACCATCACTACAAATAGTATATCCTTGACATAATAATATATTTTCTTTAAAACAATACAATCAGAACACTGTAAGCATTAGAATACACATGAGACAACTTTTGACCCGTTTCATTTTTAGCTAACTTTGACCCATAAAAACCATCACTACAAGTAGTATATCCTTGACATAATAATATATTTTCTTTTCTATTTCTGTATTTCATCAATGCATCTATTCTCCACGTTTTCTTCATACCGCTAATTAATTAATTTAATTTTTGTCATCAGCTTTACGGCGTTGAGCCTGCTGAAAGTGCTATTTTGTCTGGAGGAAAGCCTGGTAAGCTACACCGATGCTTTATTTAACTACAAAATAGTACATTTTTTTCAGAATCGTTTAAGAGAAGTTCCATATATACACTGTGCTAGTGGTGAGCTCCAACTACAAAACTTATTCCCGTCTAAATCGTTTTATACATTACACCCTCCCAAAGTTTATTTCATTTCTATCATCTATCCTATTTTCTGTCGTTTTTATGTTAAACCAATGTATAAAATTCACTATCAGATGTTTAACTTCTTGATTTTATAAATATGAAGTGGATAACAAGACCAACCTGAGCACCGAAAGCTAATCATCATAAGTTACATGAATCTTAAAAAAACAAATGGGGTCATCTATATCATGTTCAGTGAACTAATATATTCATGTCAATTGGACTTCTTATTAATGAATATTTTTGCGTTATTGATTATGTGTATGGTGCCTAAGGTCCACATAAGATCCAAGGGATTGGTGCTGGATTGATCCCTGCTGTTTTAGAAGTTGATCTTATTGATGAAGTTATGCAAGTAAGACCCGCCCCTCATTATCCTCTTTTTATCACTCTACTGTATGGCTTTTTGGGTTTTATTTATTCAAGTTGATCTTATAGATGAAGTTGGGCATTTGTTGTCAATCGTTGATTGTTTTAATTAAAGTGATGTTCTATGCGTAAGGTTTCAAGTGAAGAAGCAATTGAAACTGCAAAGCTTCTTGCTCTTAAAGAAGGATTACTTGTAAGTTAGAGTTAATATTATTCATCATACGCATCTCTGAACATGTTAAATTGCTTCATTTGGTAATCTTCAAAAGAGTTGACACGTTCGACCCATTTACTTTTGAATGGGTCAACTTTTATCTGTTGCAGGTGGGGATATCATCTGGTGCAGCAGCCGCAGCTGCAATCAAGATTGCAAAGAGGTCAGAAAGTGCTGGAAAGCTGATTGTTGTAAGTTTCTTCATTATTTTTCCAACTTTAGGTATTCGTATACTATTCCATCAAGTTTCCCGATACGTTTCAAATTCGCAATCGGTTTTAATTCTATGTTTGCAATGTTCTTTACGTGATGTGAACATGGAAATGAGCTCCATTTATCAATTTGATATTAATGCTCTCAATATAATATCATTGTCCAAATTGTCACAAGACTAGAGATAGCAAATTTGACCCGTTTACTTGTAAATGGGCCCATCTAGATTAATTTTATCTCTAGTTGGGCAAAGGGTAAATTCGAAAAAAGGTATGAAGCATGCCAAATGTATTCACATAGTTTTAATTATCATATTCAACACACTATGGATTTATAAAAAAATTAGAAAAGGTGTTCTGGGTCAATCCAACTATACAATAGTTACCAATTTTGACCCGTTACCTAACCTTTATACGAGCCTGCAGGTGTTTCATTTCTATATTAATTACGTGGTGTGCATATGTAGCTAATGAGATTTTATGTGCAACTAAATGCAGGCTGTGTTCCCGAGTTTCGGGGAGCGATATCTGTCTACTGTGTTATTTGATTCGGTGCGAAAGGAGGCAGAGACTATGACCTTTGATCCTTGAATACAATGACATTGTGTTATTAAGAGGGATCTTGTCAACATATTTGAAGTTCAATTTGTAACTGATGTCTTTTTTTTTTTTCATGGGGCACCTTGTTCTATTTTTGGTCCCGGTGTATGCTTGTTTCGAATGTTATATCATGTGGATGATATCTTTTTCTACCTTGTTTTGGTAATTATAAATAATTGATCATTCAAAACATAGTGATTTGGTAATTCAAACCACATCTTCAAATTTCGTTTCAAAATCATAAACATATAATAAAGTTTTTAAAGCAATATAGATGGTTCATGACAATTATACATATGCATAAAATAAAAGTGAAAAAGAAATTAAATGATAAAGGTAACAGCTCTGTTCTATTGATGTTACTTAGTTGGTTTATTTTGTATTTGTTCAACAAGTTCTTATATTCTTGTGCTTTTTATGTTATTGATAATGAAAATTGGGCCTTTAATGTTATAAAAGTGTTGGGCCGTGTATGACTTTAATTAGTAAAAGAGTATTTGATGATTAGTTTAAGTGTTAAAACTTTTGGCACCTAAAAAATCATAATTACCAATATTAATGTTCACAACTGGTAGTTATTTGTTTGGTTTAAGTATTTCAACATTTTTGTGATAAAATTTAATGAAATAATATGTTACATTTTAATAAAAATACAAGTTTTTTAACTAATAAAATTAAACTACCCGGGAAGCAGTCCCAGGTGATAACCTAGTAAATATAATAAACACAAACACTTTACCCAGAAGTGCTAAAATGTGTGACTAAATTATTTGTTTTTTTAACGGCGAAACCACTATATAAATATATAGAAAACGGACCAGCAAGAAACTGGGACCCGAAAAAACATTACAAGATTACATCATGAATGTTAAAGTCTACCCATCTAGCCCAATCAAGATCACAAAATTTAGACCAATTGCTTAACAAAATAAAAGAAATTTTTTTATAATGTTTGTTGTTCTCTCAAAATTAAGGTGCCGATCGTTGAAAGTTTTCTCGTTTCTAACCTTTCGTGGGAGACCTTTCATTTCTCCCACGCCGTAACTTGAAAAATAGCCCCTGTCATTTTCTTCCCGTTCATGCCTTGGACTTAAGCTAACATATCTTCACCCTTAGATATATTATCTTGAAAAGGATTTCCAGCACAAATAATTATCCAATGGAACCCCCTTGATAAATCAGATCCAATGCGTGACATGCAAGCCCTCTAACAAAACTAGTGGATTAAATTATTTGTTGGGACCCAATAAAATGGGCTTCCAAAAATTGACGGGCAAGCCCACTTAAAGTAGAGCAGACTCGCTCGCCTTAAAAAAGTGTGTTCGTTGTCTTAGGTGTCGGCACGACCCACCGTCTCTATACGATCATTGATCGGTCGCCTCTCACCCTGACAGGACGGGTTAAGCTTTAAAAAAGACCCACCATCCTTTTTTATAGCCCACAATACCCACCCACTGTTTCTCACACCTCCGATGTGGGAACAAAACACTTTTACTTGCCACCAATTCTTTTATTTTATGATTCAGCACCAGCCCTTGGATCTTATGTGAACACAAATGTTTGAAGACTAGCTGACGTCCTGTCCGCGTTGCTGGGCGATGGCCAAATAATTCTCAATCAACTAAAAAAACACAACTATAATTTTGCTAGGGAAGAAACTAAAACGATGATAAGACCGTAATTTTCGGCTCAGGGAAAAAATGTAATTTTTCAGGACTAATGAACGAGTGTTAGGCAGCTCTTTGATACGAAAAAAAAAATAAATGGAGTAAACCAATTAAAACAAAAAACTTTTATAGTTTTGCTAAAAAATAAAACGGTGGGAAAAGTGTAATTTTGAACCGAGGGCAAGATGATAATTTTAATTCAGGGATGAAATCGTAAATTAAAAGGACCAATGGGGGAGTGCCAGGCACCTGCCGGCATGACTGCAAATTTACACTGGGGGCAAAATTGTAATTTAACCAGAAAAACAAACAAAAACGATGGAGAAAAGGTAAATTTAAGTTGGGGGGAAAATCATAATTTGGCTGTGAGAAAAAAAACTAATTGCAAAACTCTAAATTTAAACGGGGCAAAATCGTAATTTTTAACCGAGGGAAAAATTGAAATTTTTAGCTGGGAGCAAAAGCGTACATTTATTTTTAAGTGGGGGGTAAAAACATAATTTTAAACTGATGGCAAAATCGTAATTTTAAGGAAAAAAACTAACGGTAAAAGTGTAAACTTAAATGGGGCAAAATCGTAAGTTTTAACCGAGGGCAAAATAGAAATTTTTAGCTGGGAGCAAAAGCGCAAATTTATTTTTAAGTGGGGGTAAAAACATAATTTTGAATTGATGGCAAAATCGTAATTATAAGGGAAAAAAACTAATGGCAAGGGTGTAAATTTAAACAGGGCAAAATCGTAATTTTTAACCGAGTGCAAAATCGAAATTTTTAGCTAGGAGTAAAAGCGCAAATTTATTTTTAAGTGGGGGCAAAAACATAATTCTATACTGATGGCAAAATCGTAATTTTAAGGCGGGATAAAATCGTAAATTTGTTAGGCCAATAAGGAAGTGTCAGGCAGCTGCCTGGCACTGTTGACTATGCCGCCCATTTAAACCAATAGGGGGCAGGAACTATTCCTGCCGACACTTTCATTTGTAGTTGTCTGCCTGGCACTGTTAACTATGCTACCCATTTAAACTAATAGGGGACAGGAACTATTCCCGCTGACACTTTTATTTGTAGTTTTCATTTGTAGTTGTTGAAAATGTGGTTTGAATTGCCAAGTCACTATGTTTTGAATGATCAGTTATTTATAATTACCACAACAAGGTAGAAAAAGATATCATCCACATGATATAACATTCGAAACAAGCATACAACGGGACCAAAAATAGAACAAGGTGCCCCATGAAAAAAAAAGACATCAGTTACAAATTGAACTTCAAATATGTTGACATGATCCCTCTTAATAACACAATCTCATTGTATTCAAGGATCAAAAGTCATAGTCTCTGCCTCCTTTCGCACCGAATCAAATAGCACAGAAGACAGATACCGCTCCCCGAAACTCGGGAACACAGCCTGCATTTGGTTGCACATAAAATATCATTAGCTACATACGCACACCACGTAATTAATATAGAAATGAAACCCCTGCAGGCTCGTATAAAAGGTTGGGTAACAGGTCAAAACTGGTAATTATTGTGTGTTGAATATGATAATTAAAACTATGTGAATACATTTGGCATGCTTCGTACCTTTTTTTCAAATTTACCCTTTGACCAATTAGAGATAAACTTAATCTAGTTGGGCCCATTTATAAGTACACGGGTCGAATTTGCTATCTCTAGTCTTGTGACAATTTGACAATGATATTATATTGAGAGCATTAATATCAAATTGATAAATGGAGCTCATTTCCATGTTCACATCACGTAAAGAACATTGCAAACATAGAATTAAAACCGATTGCGAATTTGAAACGTATCGGGAAACTTGATGGAATAGTATACGAATACCTAAAGCCGGAAAAATAATGAAGAAACTTACAACAATCAGCTTTCCAGCACTTTCTGGCCTCTTTGCAATCTTGATTGCAGCTGCGGCTGCTGCACCAGATGATATCCCCACCTGCAACAGATAAACCCATCTCAGAAGATAAAACATAGCCCAAGTTGACCCATTCAAAAGTAAATGGGTCGAACGTGTCACCTCTTTTGAAGATTACCAAATGAAGCAATTTAACATGTTCAAAGATGCATATGAAGAATAGTAACTCTAACTTACAAGTAATCCTTCTTTAAGAGCAAGAAGCTTTGCAGTTTCAATTGCTTCTTCACTTGAAACCTTACGCATAGAACATCACTTTAATTAGAACAATCAACAATTGACAACCCCCAACTTCTAGTTGTGAAAAAATAAAACCCAAAAAGCCATACAGTAGAGTGATAAAAAGAGGATAACGAGGGGCGGGTCTTACTTTAATAACTTCATCAATAAGATCAACTTCTAAAACACCAGGGATGAATCCAGCACCAATCCCTTGGATCTTATGTGGACCTTAGGCACCATACACATAATCAATAATGCAAAAATATTCATTAAGATGAGTATATTAGTTCACTGAACATGATATAGATGACCCCATTTGTTTTTTTTAAGATTCATGTAACCTATGATGATTAGCTTTCGGTGCTCAGGTTGGTTTTGTTATCCACTTCATATTTATATAATCAAGACGTTAAACATCTGATAGTGAATTTTATACATTGGTTTAACATAAAAATGACAGAAAATAGGATATATGGAACTTCTCTTAAACGATTCTAAAAAAATGTACTATTTTGTAGTTAAAACCGTAAGCCCTCTAATACAAGATAAGAAAAAATAAAATAAATAAAGCATCGGTGTAGCTTACCAGGGGTTCCTCCAGACAAAATAGCACTTTCAGTAGGCTCAATGCCGTAAAGCTGATGACAAAAATTAAATTAATTAATTAGCGGTATGAAAAAGACGTGGAGAATAGAAGCATTGATGAAATACAGAAATAGAAAAGAAAATATATTATTATGTCAAGGATATACTACTTGTAGTGATGGTTTTTATGGGTTAAAGTTAGCTAAAAATGAAACGGGTCAAAAGTTGTCTCATGTGTATTCTAATGCTTACAGTGTATTAATATTTTATAAAGTTCAAACCAAAATATAAAACAAAGTATTGGCGGTTCGGCCCAACCCGACTTGCTTTGACCCGCATCCTAACACCTCTAAATGTCAAATTAGGCCTGAACAAGTAAAAGCAATCAAACCTTTATGTCAGGGTTCTGCTCTTTAAGATATTTCCCTGCACCTGTAATCGTACCGCCAGTACCAATGCCGGAAACAAAAGCATCGATTTTCCCACCTGTACCTTTCCAGACTTCAGGTCCAGTTGTTTCGTAATGGATCTAAGAGACACAGATAATCAATATTCGTCGTAACATAAATATATCAACAACAATTATAAAAAAAAAATAATAAAAAATAAACTACCTTTGGATTAGCAGGATTCTCAAACTGCTGAAGCATGTAAGAATTTGGCGTTTTAGCCATAATCTCCTCAGCTTTCTGGAGAGCACCTTTCACTCCTTTAGCGGGATCAGTAAGGACCAACTCAGCACCAAAAGCACGGAGAACAATTCGTCTCTCAAGGCTCATCGAAGCAGGCATCGTAATGATGAGCTTGTACCCCTTTGCCGCAGCCATGAAAGCTAGCCCAATGCCAGTGTTGCCGCTTGTTGGTTCGACAAGGACACTCTTTAGCAATAATTTACAACAAATATGTTAGATGAAGTCGATTTTGAGATTTACTATGCTATAACACCATTAGATAACAATCATAACTATGAACACTAAAGACGGTTACTAAGTAACTGAATTACAATAATATAGCATCTAAGATTCGTTCTTAGGGGTTGTTTGGTAACTTCTGAATGGTTAAGTGTTGAACCAATAAGAGGTCTGAACCATTAATTGCTGAATCAGTAAGAGGTCTGAACCATTAAGAGCCAGTGTAATGCTTAACTGTTTAGAGGCAAATGTCTGACCAATTCAGATTAGAGGTCTTAACCATTCAGACTTAGTATAATGCTTAACCATTCAGAGGCAAATGTCTGAACCATTCAGACATCTGCTCGCGAAACAAACAGTCCGAACCATTAAGTGCTGAACCAGTAAGAGGTCTGAACCATTAAGAGCCTCATTAAGAGGTAAACAAACAGCCCCTTAAACTAATTGTATTTGATATACTTAAGTTGATACGGAGCTGATCCAAGAGCTAGCAGACTCTAACTTGGACCAGTTGAACAAAACTAGAGTACAAAAGGCTCAAACTTTTAAAAAAACGCATAACTTGGGCTATGAGTGGAGTTACAGAGCCCATAAGCAGCGGACGCGAAGCTCACGACGAGCCCGATCATGTGGCACCCGTCAGGCCCGAATCCCGTAACTCAAGGCTCCAGTTTTCGCCAATGAAGATTTTTTCCCAAATTAAATTGATTTCCGACTGTTTCCTTTTTAGCGTAAAACAACATAAGCTAACTTATATGATGCTAACAAACCTCTCCAGGTGTTATGAGCCCCTTTTCTTCGGCGTCCGTAATCATGCTATAACCAATCCTACACACACCCAAAACAAACAAACACAACCATAACTAATCCAACTTTGACTTATAAATCCAAATTCTTGTAAGTGATAACCACACCTGTCCTTAACACTAGAACAAGGCTCCATCATTTCCAGTTTAGCCGCAATACGGCCAACACAACCATCCACAACATTGTTGAGATAAACCAAAGGAGTGTTACCAATCAACTGCATGTATAAATATATATATATAATCAAACATCTAGTATGCAACATTTTTACAAAAACCAACATCATACAATCCAGAAAAACACAAGCTTACTTCTGTAACATCCTTAGCGATCCCACTCTTTCCTTCAGCCATAACTTGTTCAGTTATTCAAAGATAATCAATCAACTATTGAAAAGCAAAGAAACAAGGGTAATCAATTCAACAAAGTTATGTGCTGGATTGCATGATTAAAAAGCAAAGATCTCAAATACTATATTACTAATATAGTATATTACAATTCGATATGACAGATAGGAAATATCGTAGTATATTGGCCACGGGTTTATCGAGGTCAATCATCGATAAGATCTCAAATACTATATTATTATATCTGCAAATCACATGTCGAATAGCGAAAGTGACGATGAAAAGATACCTTCGTTTACAAGAGCAAGTAATTGTTAGAGGCAGCTTAGAAGAGGGTTTGTATTTATAAATAAATAAATGAATAGACAGAAAATGGACTTTTGGTGAGGTTGAAGGGATAAATCTTTGATGGGGTCAGCTATTTAAAAGCTATTTAAAACCAGGTGACTCAGAACAAGAAACCTTACTAATTCGGTTGGGTAAATCGGCTGACCAGCCGTCTACCGATTTAATAATGGTTCGGTTTTGGTGGATTGAGTGGATAGTTTGTTTGTTTGTTATGAATAATTCCCCTCTTTATGGGCATTGTCTGACACGTGTCATCTTAGTTAGCAAAGGGATGTTATGGGGCGTTTTTCACAAATGGGCGTAGTGGGGATAATGCCCGATCAATCATTAACCAATTCCTAATTTTTTTAGAGTTAGTTACTGTTTTCGTCCCTGTGGTTTGTCAAAAATTACTATTTCAGTTCATTAGTTTAAAAATTGCGATTCAGTCCCTGTGGTTTCACTTTCGTAACCATTTCAGTCCCTGTGGTTTCACTTTCGTAACCATTTCAATCCATTTATTATGTAAGTATATGGACTGAAATGGTTACGAGGTGGACTGAAATGGTTACGAAAGTGGAACCACAGGGACCGAAATCGCAATTTTTAAACTAATGGACTGAAATGCTGATTTTTGACAAATCATAAGGACGAAAACAGTAATTAACTCTTTTTTTATTAAAACTAATAAAATTTCATTAAATTACATTGTTAAAATAAATAAAAACCGAAATAAGAAATAAAAAATACAATGCTAAAATAAAAAAAAAAACCGAAAAAGAATAAAAAAGACTAATAATCTAGATTCCGTGTTTTTGACGGATTTGTTGGGGACGCATTTACGCTAGGATCAACGCGTCGCAGGTGAGATGGTCGATGGTTGACCATGGAGGCTGTTGTGGTTAGTTGACAGTGGAGGCTGTTGTGGTTGGTTGACAATGGTTATGGTGGGGAGACGGTGGTGGTGGAGGGGAGACGGTGGTGGTAGGTGTTCAGCGGTGGTGTAGGTGAGATGGTAGTGGTAGTATGGGGAAGAATAAACGGTGATGGGTGTGGTGTAGGTGAGATGGTGGTGATGGTAGTCTGGGGAAGAAGAAGTAGTAGTGGGTGGGACCCACAATTTACTTTTTGTTTTTCTTAATAAAGGTATTATGTTTAGGGGTAATTATGTCATTTCACACACACTAAACTGATAAATTTAACTTGGGTTAGTGATAAGGATCAAACAAGTGTAAAAATTACAAACACTAGGACCAACTCTGTAATTTTTGAATCCTTGGGACCAAATCCGCAATATCTGCAAACCACTGAGACCAACCGCAACCAGGAATTTAACTCAAATTTAATTTTAAAAATTATTTCGGTTTGTTATATTATAGTATTGCATATATACATACTTTTTTGTCATTTTATTTGTCTCGAAATTTATTACATGTATTTGTTTTTTATACATAAGCTTTAGGAATAATAAAATTTATTTTTTCGTAAGAGTTAAATACCTGGTTAGTCTCTGTGGTTTGTAAATATTGCATACTTGGTCCCGGTGTTTCGATAATTACAAAGTTGGTCCAGTGGTTGCAATTTTTACACTCGCGTAATCCTTATCACTAACCCATGTTAAGTTTCTGGTTAAATGTGTACGAAATGACTAGATTGCCCCTGAACAATAAAAAATATAAAGATGGCCCACCCTCATCTTCTTCTCCCCCCCCCCCCCTCTCTAAAAACCCACCACCACCGTCACCTTCAACCCATAACCACCACCGCCACCTCCACTTTCAATCCTCCACCGTCACCTTCAACCCACCACCATCTCCACCGTCAACTTCAACCCACCACCACCTCTACCTCCACCGTCACCTTCAACCCAACCCAACCCACCCCACCCCCACCCTTCAATTAACAACCACACTCCAACTCCAGCAAGTTGCTCACTCACCGTAGAGGAAACACTCTTCACATCCAAATTCACACAATCCGCATTATCAAACTCACTAAAAAGCTTATCAATACTTTTACTAACCTCCAGAACCTCAGGCTTATTACCTTTCAATTTGCTCTCACCGATCATAGACTTATGTAATGCCTTAACAACAATAGCGGTTCCAGATCCACTCAATTTCACATTCTCATTCGTTAAATCCACACTCCTCATCATAAAACTCCCATGTCGTGATCTCTCCGTCGCAGACCACCACATCTGATCAATCGAATTCAAATTCGCTAACTTCCTCACCGGCGTCATAGGCCTCCTCTCCGGTGTACCATTCCTAGATATGTTATTATTAACAACAGGCAAAGTTAGAGTGTGGTTGTGAATTGAAGGGTGGGGTGGGTTGAAGGTGATAGTGGAGGTGGTGGATTGAAAGTGGAGGTGGTGGTGGTAGTGGGTCGAGGGTGATGGTGGAGGTGGTGGATTGAAAGTGGAGGTGGTGGTGGTGGGTTGAATGTGGAGGAGGTGGTGGGTTTTAGAGAGAGAGAGGAAGAAGAAGATGAGGGTGGGCCATCTTTATATTTTTTATTGTTTAGTGACAATCTAGTCATTTCGCACACATTTAACTGAGAAACTTAACATGGGTTAGTGATAAGGATCACCCGAGTGCGAATGTTGCAACCACCGGGACCAGCTTTATAATTATTGAAGCACTGTGACCAAGTCTTCAATATCTGCAAACCACATGTACCGACCAGACATTTTACTCTTTTCTTTATTTGGACACAACTTTTGTTGTGCAGTTTTTCTTTTTCTAAATTGGCCATCAAAGTTTTACATAATGTTTTTGCTTTTAGAATTTGATTATCAACTTTTTTTCTTTTCACTTTGAGAATTGTAATAAGGTTTTGTTTTTCTTAATTTAGCCTCCAAGGTTTTTCATACCTTTTGGTTTATCTAATTTGTTTCCGCTTTGAGAAGAGTAAAGTTTAGGCTTTTGTAGAATGATATTTTACGTTTTGGTCTAAATTTGATGAGTTAACACGCCGTAACACGCATGCGTGGTTCAACGCTTTTACGTCTGTTCTTTGTTCAGTTTAGTGGTCTCGCCGCAACGCATGAGTCTTAAAAGCTCGTATATATGAATTTTGAAAGTCGATGAATAGTGATTCTAATATTTTAAATATTTGTTTTGATTTTTGTAATATATCTTATAGATTCTAGTATTTTAAGTATTTATTTTAAAATTTATTTATCATTTTAATTTGCTTTTTTTTCTAATAATTTGCGTACATTAACACCTTTAAAAAATTTAACTCCACAGCTATGTTTTTTTTTCAACATTGCAATATAAATTTTATTAGAATATCGTGTCCTATCGTATCAAACTGAAATCACCGATAAATAGTAATTCATTATTTTTAAGTATTTATTTCATTCTTAATATATTTATTCTTCAGTTAATTTAATTTTCTAATAACGTGCATTTCATATTTTTTTCAATATTGCGATATAAATTATATTAAAAACAGATACTATGTCATTATCGTTACAAACAGAGCCAAAACCGACCAAACATCTGTATCGGTACCCGTATTTCTTTTTGCTTTCAATAAACTAAACTGACACTATATCACTACCATACCGTACTAAACCAAACCGAACAACAACGATACATGTACCCATATTTATTATGGTTACGGATACCGTGCCGCTACCATAGTGAATCGAAACGAAACCGACCGAACAATATCGGTATCGTTACCTATATTCATTTTTATGGTTTCCGGTTTCGATAATTTTTCATTTATACAACTCTGTCTGCGATAATGAATACTGGTACTGGTACCATGACGATCTAAACTGCTCGATACCTTTCGAACAACATCGATGCTGGTAACTGTGTTTATTATTATCGTTTTCGGTCAATGTAAAACATGTGTAGTTTTGTATACCGATTGCATGTATGGTACCGGTACTATTGAATGACCACGGTAACATACCACCACAAGCACAGGCAAATACCCTAGCTTATAGTTATAGTGCACATTCATTGGTGTAACGCATCTTTGAAGGTTTATTACAAGTAATAACAGATTTTATAGCGTTTTTAAGATACAAAAACTTCAGTTACCAGTTCATTATGATTTTTAAATGGTACTATAACAAATTGAACTGAACCAATTCCGAGCAAATGCTAGCGGAAACGTACCACCGCAACACGCGGGCAAACACCCTAGTTTATAATTTTAGTACATATTCATTGGTGTAACGTATCTTTGAAGGTTTATTACAAGTAAAACACCAATTTTATAGCTTTTTAGATGCAAAAACTTCAATTACCAATTCATATTGATTTTTATGCTTGTTGTATATGGATTTGATTTATAGGAAATCTAGTTGGTAAAAAATTGACTTTTTAGTCTTAAACTTATTCTTCTTTTGTCCTAGACGAGAACTCGAATTCATAACCACTTGATCCGGAGGTATCTTACAAACACCTAACACCATGGTGTGTAGGTATATTTAGTGTCATAAGATAAACTACGTTATAGAGAAACAATGTCACACAATATTATCTTTTGAAATTTAAATTTAGAGAAATCACATGATTGAGATTTTTTGTATTGTAGTGTAAAATATGAATTTGGATTCCACACGTAGTTATGGTGTGGAGATCTCAACAAGCAACAATATGTTGAACGTTACATGTGTGATGGGATTCGTATTACGCCAAAGCAAGTTAGACTTTTTAAAAGATAAAATATTATCTTTTAGCTCTTTCTCTGTCTTTTGTTTTTTCTTTACTCTAACCATCACCACACAGATTTTAAGGAGAGAAAGTATGAGAGTGTAGAGATGATAAATTAGTAAAAGTCAAGTTTCAATTTGACGAGTAAAAATAAACGGGGTAGCGGATTAATATGTTTACCTTTTTAACAACAATTTTTTACTCGTAAACAGGGGCGGTTCTTAGAAGGCTCGTGGGAGGGCCACGGCCCAGGCAAGTTTTTCGGCCGTAGTGCTAATTTTCCGTATTTCGATCGAAATTTTAAATATATACTATGTTTGGCCCGGGCTTGCCCGGGCTTTTTTTAGTGCCCGTGTCTTTCGGCCCTCGCACGTTCAACGGGCAAGATCCGTCACTGCTCGTAAATATCACTTAATCAACCTCCACTTATAGGGATAGAACCCCGGCATCACATTTCACCGCTGTCGCTATAAGTAAGGCCATGGGGGTTTACCTAATTATGTTGACGGATTGATATTTTTATTAAAAGTACCTAAAACATCTCAATCATGACCTGTTGATTAAATAAGTTAGATATCATAACCCAAAACCTAATTAATTTCGTATCGAAAATTATTACCCCTAGTTTTATAATGACAGGGAAAAGAGGAAACAAAATAAAAATTAATAATTTTATCAAATTTTCTATTGGAGAGCCTTGTTGGCTCATTTGGTTAAAATGTTAAATTAATATGATTTTAGCTTTATATTATAGGGTGGAGATACAATAGGAAGTTTATTTGGCTAGGAAGGATAGGAAGTGATCTTGACCATTCATTAAGTTAATCAAGGGCTAAGATTAAATCAGGGAAATTGAAAAGAATAAAAGAGGCGCGTGAGTTTGTTCAAGGGCATTCTAGTCAATCCAAGCCAATAGTTTCTCTCTCCTCCAATTCCCCCCCATTTTTTAAACGTTAATAACTCTTTCATACGACATTATTTTTTTATAAAAATTGCACCAAAAAAACGAGCGTTTTTTTTCTTTAAAACGAGTATACTATTGCTATATTTTAAAAAAAAAAAATTAAAACCCAGTTGCGTAAAACGCAATAGAAAAACCACCAGTTACGTAAAACGCAATGAAAAAAAAAACCTAAAAAATGACATTTTTCTAAAACGCAATGCACCAAAAACACAAAGAAATGACTTATTTGTAAAACGCAATGGCCAGAAAACACACAGAAATGTCTTATTTGTAAAACGCAATGGCCAGAAAACACATAAAAATGTGTTCTACCTAAAACGCAATGCACCAAAAACACAAAGAAATGACTTATTTGTAAAACGCAATGGCCAGAAAACACACAGAAATGTCTTATTTGTAAAACGCAATGGCCAGAAAACACATAAAAATGTGTTTTACCTAAAACGCAATGCACCAAAAACACAAAGAAATGTCTTATATGTAAAACGCAATGGCCAGAAAACACTTAAAAATGACTCATTCTAAAACGCAATGGACTGAAAACACCTAAAAAATGTGTCACTGTGAACTGTCTGAATTGTCTACGAATTACTGTCTTCGAAATGAGCCAATTTATGGAAAATTAATTTTTCTGATGCGTTTTTAGTACAGCAATTTAATCGAAAAAAAAAATTTTCCGAGCTGACCTGAGCCAGGGGCTCTGCCCCTTGGACCCCGCCAGGGGCTGCCGCCCCTGGGACCCCGCTACCGGGGGCTGCCGCCCCCGGACCCCCGCAAAGATTGTAAAACGCAATGACTAAATCAAAAACCCAGATCATGAAAATGAAATTAAAGAATTTCTTACATGGATCGAAGCCGATTTCTTCATCAATTGACAAATTTTGAATGATAGAAACACTTATCAACGCTCGAATCGAACGAATCGAGTGATTATCTCCAAAATCACCGGAAAAAACGAGATTTTTTTATGAAATTAAACTGGGTTTTCTTCAAAAAAAAGCTAAAGAACACGTTGATCGGGTTCTGAATCATTGATTGGTGATGAAAATCGCACTATAATGTAGTGATTATTGAGATAGAAAGTGAAGAAATAGTTGAAGATGGTGGGTTTTGAAAATGGTGGGTTTTTGAATTTACTGGGTTTTGAAAAAGGAAGAAGAAGGAGTTGGATTGACTAAAATACCCTTTCTCTTTATTTTAAAATTTGCCACATGTCATAATCCTATGGCTTCCTATCCTTCCTAGCGAAAATTAACTTCCTATTTGATCTTTTCCCTTATATTATAAACGCATTTATAAATTATTCTTATTCAATGTATCGCATCAACAAGTTATTTAAGTGAATTGTATTATAAATATTCATAATTTATAAACTACATGGTTTTATAAATTAGAAAATTGGGATTAAACATATATGTATATTATTGATATCAACGTTATTATATATAGGGCTGTTCACGAGCCGAGCTGAACCGAGCGGACCTTTGCTCGTACTTGGCTCGTTTACAAACCGAACCGAGCGGAGCGGCTCATTTAAAACCGAGCCTCAAATCAAGCGAGCGTTTTTCGAGCAGTAAATATTCTGAGCGAGCGTCGAGCGAAGTTCGAGCAATTTGAACAACCGTGTCGCCCGATTTAAATTTCTCAATAGTTAACAACACTATTTATCAAATAAATTGGGAACAATCACATCTCTATTTCTTCAAATTTTGTTCATTTATAGTATGTATTTGGTAAAAGAAATATATTTTTCTTCAAATTTTGTTCATTTATAGTATGTATTTGGTAAAAGAAATATATTAACTTTACTGGCAACTTTGTTGCAACACTATTAACCGAGCATTAACTCAGTAAGGTTTTTTTGCCTACGTATCTACCCCTTTCCTACGTGTATATAACTATCTGGCACCCTTTCCTACATGGATATAATTACGAGGCACAAGGTCCCTTTAAAAGGCTGGTATGTCCCTTTAAACCCCCCCCCCCCTATTGATGTCAGAAATTGTGTGCAGCTGAAGCTATCAAAAGACCAAAAGACCAAAAGATTGCAAGATGTTTGAAGACAAAGTTACACTATAAAGCTATTTGTCAAGGGGGAGTCTGTTGGTGCATATTTTGTGACAACAACTTAATAGTTTAATAGTTTAGTCTTTGGATATTTGTATTGGGCTTAGCATTTGTGTTTAGCTTGTTTAGAGTTATAATGGGCTTGGAGAATGGCCTAGCCCAGTATGCAAACATGGAGTATATAAACATGTTTTGCATTAGGGTTTAGGATTCTAAGAGTTTTTCAGTTACCCAGGTACCCAGGGAGAGGACGTGAGATTGAGGGAGAAATCTATAGGGAGAGGCTGAGAGATTTCTGTGTCTTAAATTGATTGTAAACACTTGTATTGGATAATCAATAAAAGACAGTTTAATATTTTTGTTTCTACTCGTGTTCTGTGATAATCTGATCTAGAGAATTCTGCACTCTAGGTTAGATAGACCATAGTCACAGAATTCGCTAGGTTGCCCACGATTTGCGATCCAGTTCGCGCGATCCCATTCGCGGTACGTTCGCGATCCCGGATCGACCCGGATCGCGATTTTGAAGTTGAAATTGGCGTTCCCAACTCATCAATTCAATCATATTGCACACTATTGGGATCGCGATTTGCTTGAATTCGAAGCACGTATTCATATACATCGGAACATCGGACCGAACCAAAATTGGTAAGTCAGACAGAAATTTGGAAAGTCACTAATTTGTAAAGTCTCTCCAATCTCGATTCTAGATGCGTATTCATGAAATCAAGCCTTGGGATGAAGCATTTGATGAAAGAGATGAAGAATAGAGGTATTGAAAGGGCGCGGCTGCAATAGGATGTTGTTTGAGAGTAAACCCTAATTTTTTGAGAACGTGTCTTTTAAGTTACGAGTCCAAAATTGTTTTTTTAGAATGGTCCTATAAGTTCATTAAGTTGGGTAATGGGGCTTAAATAGTTTTATTTGGGCCTAATTTTAACATCAGACCTTAAGTTACTTATAAAAAATGATGTAAAAAAAATAACACGAATTTTAACTGGTACATCGTACCGGAACGATCCGAAATGAACCTACCCACCCTCGTACCGAATTTTAGGGACCTAGCGAATTCCGATCCCGTTCCACGTTCCCGTACCAGAGCGTACCGCAAACTATGTGACTATGAGATAGACGCTTCTGTGAAAGATCCATAGGATTAAGGGGACCTACCCCCCCCCCCCATCACCTCGCCTGCCACCATCACTTAACCAACCACCACCATCTCCGAAAGCACCACAAAGGCACAAACCATCATCTCCACCAACCACTAGCCACCACCACCACCCCACCCACCAGCCACTGCCACGACCACCGCATTGGTGATAACCTGGAGAATGCTCCGAAGTAACTGCTCGTTTTGTTCTTCAACCAAACCGAAACATTCACTGACGCTAATTGGTGATAACTTGGAGAATGCTTTGAAGAACGTCTTGTGATCACCGGCAGAATCGTCCGCGCAGCAGTGGCAGCGAATTGCGACGGAGTTACTGAGATCCGGTTGTTGAACGGAGGGGAGCTGGTCGTCAGACAGAAGTTCAGATGCGCTATCGTCGGATGATGATGACCAAACGACGTCGCTTTCGTGGAATTCGAAAGCGTTTGTGTTGAAATCTGGTTGATATTGAGATATGGTTGTTGTTGTGGTACTGTGAGGTGAGAGAGAAGTCGGAAGGTTAGAGAAGAGGATAGAGATGGTGACAGTGAGTGAGATACGGTGGATATGCTACCGGAGACGGTAGTGGATTTAGTCATGGCGGAGATTCATCGATGTGTTGACCAACAAAGTGGATTTAATCATGGTGGAGATGCTGTCGGAGACGGTAGTGGATTTTGGGTTTTGTTTTTTTTTGGTTGCCGGCGAGATTTTGGGCTTTGGTGAGGGTGGTTGTGGCAGGAGAAGATAATGGTGGTGGTGGGAGGAGATGGTGGTGTTAAAGAGAGAGGGGGTGGGGTTATAATTTTCTTTTAATTTTTTTAATTAGTTTTTTTTAAGTAATAAATAAAGATTTAAGAAAAAATTACACCCCACCATAACACGTATAATAAAACTGCCACATCATCTTGCCACGTAAGACAAATATGCCACGTCAGCAAAAAAAAAAACTAACTCAGTTAGAATCTATTTAACTAAGGAGTGATATCGCATCCCAAATGTTAAGTTAGGGGGTGTCGGGCGTCAAAGTGTTAGTTAGGAGTGGCAGAGGCTAATGGCCAATGGTTTAAAATGATAAAATGCAATAACCCAATATTTAATATGACTACTAATACTATAAAAAACGGCTAAATTGCACTTTTCGTCCTTTATGTTTTAGGGTTTTTGCAGGCGCTGTCCTTTAAGTTTAAAAATTACACTCTATGTCCTTTATGTTTGCAACCTATAACAGGCGGTGTCCTTTCTCATAAACCCAGTTAACTTTTTTATGTTAAAACCCCTCACCTTAACAACAGGGACCATATGTGTAACTTTGTAAACATGAGGGACCTTTAATGTTAAAACCCCACTTCTTCTCCGGCCTTCTTCTCCGGCCATCTTCTCCGGCCTTCTTCTCCGGAATCTTCGTCAAATCTCAATACCTCCCAAGGCTCGCCGAAATCTCAGATCTCGTCACTCTCAAAGCCGTATCCGAAGTAAGATCAGACTGCACCATGGACGAACCATTACCGAAACTCCCACTCACACTCGGCTGAACCGGAACCACAGAACTACCCAAATCAAGACTCAACCGCCCGCCATCAACCGACAACCGTCGACCCTCTAAATTCATCGACTGATGCAAAGCCCTAATCACATTCCCAGATCCAACAATCCCACTCTTCTCCACCCCACAATCCAAACTCAAGCTTTTCGACAAAATCGTTTGGTTCGACTGGCGCGCACGCCCGGGCCACCGATGCTGATCCAACGGCTTCGTATTCTCTGCATGATCCCCTACACTACTATCCACCTTACTTCTCATGAACTGACAATGGGGGTCTTGTTTGGTTAGTAGTTTCAGAGATTGCAGCCACCATTGTTGTTAATAATAAATATGTAAAAGAAAAAGAAAAAGCAAACCCAGATGAAGAAACTTGTTAAAGACTCATTTCACATTGTGGGCTTGTTCCAAGAAAAAGATGAAGAAACTGGCATTTATTTTTCAAAATTTTGAAAACCCTTGTTAAGGAGATCTGGAAACAACATAAAGATTGAAAATTTGCAAATGGGTAGTTGAAAAATCCCACATTTGATGTGGGTTAGTGGTAAAGAAAGAAAGAAAGAGTGAGTCAATAGTACAGTGATTGGCCGGAGAAGATGGTCGGAGAAGAAGTGGGGTTTTAACATTAAAGGTCCCTCATGTTTATAAATTTACACATATGGTCCTTGTTGTTAAGGTGAGGGGTTTTAACATAAAAAAGTTAACTAGGTTTATGAGAAAGGACACCGCCTGTTATAGGTTACAAACATAAAGGACATAGAGTGTAATTTTTAAACTTAAAGGACAGCGCCTGCAAAAACCCTGAAACATAAAGGACGAAAAGTGCAATTTAGCCATAAAAAAACAAGAATATATATTCATGTAAAAAACATAGAATCCAACTCAAATACATTTTAAATCATATAATCCATGTACGTAACCGTAAACGAGACAAACCGGTTGATATGCTATACAAAGATTATAATAAACAGGCTAAACAGGAGCCATAATTAGGTTGACCTTATTAAAAAAATAAATTTTCTATTCTAATTTTACTATTTTAGACGGATTACAGAAGTCAACAGGCCCATTTAATCAACGTTTAAACATGTTAACGTGGACACAGCCTAATTAGACCTAACCACTTTTGTGTAGGGTCATGTCGTGTTTTGGGTTATTGACAGCAAAGTTAATATAAATAAGTTTATTAGGTAAAAATATATTGCTAAAAATAGTTAGAAGAATTTCAAACATCAATGGGATCAACAGGAAGGGAAATAGCCCTATGAAGATGTTGAGGAAGCAATTCCCTATAACCATTAAACGTCTCATTTTCGTTTTTCATGCATATTCTTTTATCCAAATTTATGTTAAAACCGCGAGACGGATTCGATGCAAGTCCTAGTTGTTGATCTCTAAGCTGCATCTGATATTTGGCCCTGAGCCACCTTAATTCCTGTTGAACCTCGTTTTCATAATCATCGCGCACTTTCGTTTGGTACAATTCGGGTTCAGGTGGTTCGTGTTGCAGCCATGTATCAGAATAGTGTATATCATCTGACTGGCTCGATAGCACCGGTGCACCATCTGTGACACATTGCTCAGAAACATCATTTTGATATGTTATTTCTTCAAACCGACCATGAATGGATGCACACTCATGTCTTGAACCGTTGGCTGCTTCTAACTTGTTTTCTGACTGATGATCTTCTTGTAATAAGTTTAATCCTGTTTGCCATTCTGGCACCAAGCATAAGATTTCACCGTTGATCATGTCGGCTATCTTATGAACATCTTGATTCGCAATATCCAGGTCAGCAACCATTTCATTTGCAACGTCAAATGCTGTGTCGGCTTCAATGTCGAACCGAAAGTAAATGTTCCGAACTCGGCCTACAATGTTTAATCATCCGTGAAACACTTATGTTAGTCAAATTAAAAATTGTGGATAGCGGTGGCAAAAAGGGTAGATTGGGTAACAAGTTGGTCAAAAGTCGAAACAGGCCAGGTTGAGTTGACCTCACAAACAATTTTTTCACTCAAAAACTTTTTTTAATAAATAACTAATGTGATTTTTAGAGTAAAGTACACGGATGGTCCATATGGTCCATGTGGTTTACCAAAACTCTGGATTTGATCCCTAGCTTTTTAAAAAATACACAGATGGTCCCTTTGGTTTGCCCTTTGTAATGCATTTAGTCCCCAGCCAACAAATCTAAAGGTTTTAGTATGTCTAGGTTAGAGACTAAATGTGTTACAAAGTGCAAACCACAAGGACCATCCATGTACTTTTGGAAAAAACTGGGGACTAAATACGTTACAAAGAGCAAACCACAAAGATCATCTGTATACTTTTGGAAAGCTAGGAACTAAATGAAAATTTTTGATAAACTACAGGGAGCATCTTTGTACTTTATTTTTTATTATGACGAAACCATATAATTAGAAGATAAAACACCTAAACTTTTGGATAGAACAATTTAGGAAGTTGACTAAATTAGGAATTCACTTTCGAACTTTTATTCCGTTTGGCTAACTTTGATCCACTCCCCTTATAGAACACAAGTCCAAAAAGGGGTCGGGTCGGGTTGAACCGCAAACATGTTTTTGTCTACCTTTTAGAGAGTTCTCACAATTTAACATTTAACAAGTTATCTATTAGCTAATTTTCATTTGACCTAATTGACCCATTCACAATCACAAGTACACGGGTCGTATTTGCTACATCTAGTTGAGAAAAATGGGCCCACGAAAAAAGGGATACCTTCTTTATCTGCAATCCGTAGCTTCAATACAATATCATCATCTTCGTTTCTCCTTCCCTTGATAGAAATGTTGACTTCACCAAGATGGTCAACTTCTTGACTGGTGACTAGTCCATTTTCTGTTGTTTCAAATCCACCTTGTTGATAATCCAAGTCGGTTTCCCATTCATAACCAAAATCATGTAAATCGTTGTCAACAGGATAACCATTACTATGATGGTTATTCATGAGATCTATTCCATTGAACTCTCTACAATAATCGATTGCTCTCAAATCATACCCATAATCATCAGGCTGGAGAAAAGGGTCTTTAAGTAGCTCTATTGCCGGAAGTCGTTGAGAAACTGTAACGAGACATTTTTCGACAAATTGGCGCACCTCGGGATCCTTAACTTTGTAGAAAGCATTAGGCTTTTTCCCCTATTTGTGAGAAAATAATTTGTCAGTGGAATTTACATGTAAAAAACATGTCGAATTGTCGATTTTGGCAATTCTCATATCCAATGAGCAAAACTAAAGGACTTAGCTATGAACAAAAAGGCAAAAATGGTAAACGGTCAAAAGTAGCCCAAAGTGTATTCAAATCTATGCAATTATCACCAATATATCGGTTATCGGTCCCCATATAAAATATCGGTGTCAAATATCGGTACCGATATTATTGGCGATATTGAGCGATATATCATTGATTTTCCCCAATATTAGTACCTTTCTTCTTAGTTCTATCATTCGTCTTTCTTCTTATTATTGCAAATAGTGTTTTAAGCCTTAGTTGTTAATTGTTAGTGTTAAATGTTAGGTTTTAAGTCTTAATAAGTTCCTACTTGCTACAAATGTTAGGGTTTTGCAAGTTGCAAAAGGTTTATTTGTTATGATGGCATAGGAGAGTATACTGAATTGTTATTGCTATATATATAAATTCTGCATGATACTAAAATTACCAATATCCCACCACAATAACCGATATCTCGGGTGAAGAAAACGCTGATCATCTTTTCACCAGATGTATCGTTGCTGCCCAAGTTTGGTTTGCGGTTTCAAGATGGTGCAAGATTGCTCCTGTCATCTCTGCTTCGGTCAAGGAAGTTCTGGAAGTGCACAATCAGGTTGGTCTTGCGGGTAGAGCCAGAGACGTTTTCTGCGGGATTGTGTGAGTGGCTTGCTGGTGCATTTGGCGGGCGCGCAACAATCTCAGGTTTGAAAATAAACAAGTGAAGGTGGCCGATATCATCAGTGAAAACAAATCGCTCGGTTTCCTTTGGATTTGTAATAGAAGTAAAGATAGGAACATCTCTTGGGTCGATTGGTGTAGTTTTGTGAATATGTAGTTTGTTTTTGTTTGGCCGCCCCGTTTCGGGGTTTGGTCGGTTTCGGTTAATGAAGTTTTCTTTTCAAAAAAAACAATAACCGATATCTCAAATATTGGTCCTTGACCGATATCGGATTTTTTACCGCATTAACTGCATAGATTCAAATGCTTGCAACCTTCTAAATCCCAGTGCAAGAGGCTCCCACATGATTGGGGTCCGGGGGGTGTCAGGCCAACTTGGGCCTAATGTACGCATCCTTACCCTGCATTTATGCAAGAGGCTGTTTCCACTACTCGAACCCGTGACCTCCAAGTCACATGGCAGCAACCTTACCATTGCTCCAAGGTTCGCCCCTTGCAACCTTCTTAATCACTTTAGTCAAAAGAATTAGACTAGCATTTTAACATAATAGTTTCTGTGAATAAAATTTTAATATATTACTTAAAAATAATAAAACAAAAAGGGACAACAAAGTGTTGATGGATCAACACAAACCGACCCATATCAATAGTTAGCCGTTTTGATCAAGCCGTCCATATGAACACCTTGCATATCTTTGACTAGGAATTCGATTATTTAAATGGAAGCTAGAAAGTTCATACCGAAGTAACTTTTTTGTAGATCTGAGCTGGATGGGTGCATTCATTATACGGATATTCAAAGGTAACCATTTCCAAAACGCACATTCCAAATGCATAGATATCAACCAGTTCATTGTACTCCTCAGCATAAACCTCTGGAGCCATGAACTCAGGTGTTCCTGAGAAGGAAACAAAATAATCCATTATTAATATGCGATACAAATTACAAATCGAGATCCACATTAACTTCAACTGTTTGCAATTGTGGCAAATACATCACAAGTGTGATCATCTCTTCCTCTTGAAACATGGATAAGGGCTTGGTTTTAAAATACGCAAGCCACACCGAGGCAATAGGGTCCCCAGAGCCAAGGCGAGAGACGCACGCATCATATACGGGAGGCGCAAGGTATTTATATAGATTTAATGATTTATTTATGTATATTATAGGTTTCTGTCGTACCAAAAATTTAGATAGAAATAACCTCTATCTACAATTAATATATAAATAACCTCTATGTACCACCAAAAAGCTATAAATAACCTACCTCCTTGTGGTTTCTACGTATTCAAGTTTCAATTAGGTTACAAGTTCCAGGTGTGGTAAGCAATGATGATTCATATCACATGAAAGTCTATATCTACAATTTAATATATATATAGGGGAGGGTTATCAAATAATTACAATGAAAAAAACAATCAAAACCAAATTTTTTAATACAAACCTCATTGTAATTAAGATACAACATCAAAAAACGAATTTACAACATCAAATAATTCATTTCTCTTTTCAAAATCACTCTTTTTAGATTTTTTACACGTGTAAATATAACAGATTTACACATGTGTAAATGGCAAACTTACACATGTGTAAATTTTCTTTATTTACGAATTCACGTAAATTTAAACGTGTAAATTAAATTCATAACATTGTATTCGAATAATAATGATAAGTGTAGAAAAAAATTTTGAATTTGAATTGTTTTTGGCCAAGTTCTCGCGGTTTTTTCATTTGTTCTCACGGTTCTCACAATATTTAGCATTCTCATTTAAACCTTCCCCTATATATATATTATATAAATATAAATAACCTCTATGTACGACCTAAAATGCGAGCTATATGTAAAACCTCCGGCGTGCGCCTAACACGCGCTTTCTTAATCTAAGGATAGGAGACTTACCAACACAGCGGGCGGCATGCGATTTATGGAGGATAGCAGCTAGGCCCAAATCACCAATCTTAACCTCTCCTTGATTACCATTAATAAAAATATTATCACATTTAAGATCCCGATGAATCACAGGCGGATCATGGCTATGAAGATACACCAACCCTTTCAAGATCTGCCTACACCAATGCTTGATCGCATTGATATTAACCCTTCTATGCTTCTGCCTATACCTAACCAAATCAACAAGACACACAATCAATAAGTTACTTTCCGAGTTTAACAAACACTTTTTGCAATCATTTAACCTGAACTTACTGCCTAAGTGTGCCAGAAGTAAACATCTCAGTAACAAAATTAATATTCCTGTTGTCTGTATCAACCCACCAAGTATAAAACTTCATGATATTACTATGCTTTAAAGTCTTCAACAAATGAATTTCACCATACAACCTCTCAAGATCTTCAGGACTTTGAAGAAAATCATACAATTTCACCTGATTCCATGCCACATCTATCCCTTCATACTCATCAAATGCCCTAAACCTGCCAAAAAAAAAATCACTCATCAAAACCCTAATTTCTAAAACTACAAATTAAGCGAATTAAACTACATACACTGTCTTGGAAGCTCCTTTGCCCAAAATTTCATTATACTGGAACAACAAATTACAATAAATTACAACGAATTTGAACTTTAAACGATGATTGTTAGTAAAAAATGAAGAAATTGATGAAAAAAAGGGGGGGGGAATAAGGGCTGTACCCGACCGTATCTTCCTGTGGGATCTACTTCAACGAATTCGGTGTGATTTTGATCGGATTCAGGTGGGTTATTCATGCCTTTGATTTGATTGTAGTGGAAACCAGAGAGGAGATTGATTGATATGAAGAGGTGAAAAGTAGCATATGAAATGTAGGTAAGGTGAAGGTCATGGTCATCCTCGGGTTTATCAATTTTAATGTTACCGAGACATGGTTCATGCTGTTTTATCTGAATTGACTGGATAGAAAATTAACAAAATGTAGTTGTATTCTTAGGAAGGCTGTTGCTACAATTTATTATTTCATCAAAGTGTAGTAAGCGTTTTGTGTTTTGTATGATTGGGTGAGTGTTTTTTATGGTTTGTGATTATTTTGGTGGTATTTTAGTAATATTTATTTTTAATATTTTTTTTGAATGGGGTACGGTTAGGATGTCGTTAACTGTGTTAGTAGTTAGTATGTTAGTATCATCAAATTACTATTAAAATCCCCCTTGCCTGAACTTGAACCCAGGACCTCCAAAAGAAGCTAAGTTTCTCATCTTCTCCTGACTACTAGGCCAAGAGATTTAATTGATGAGTATAAAAAAGTCATTTGACGTGTTTTAAAAAAGCAAATAACCATCATTCCATAAAACCTTCCTTAATTCTTGCGAAACTCTCTCTCTCTCTCATCACATTCTATACTAAAAAACAAGATTAATGATTCTTTGTTCAACTTGTTCGCCGTGGAAACCAGTCGCCAACGAATTCAATAAAAGACAACTTTATTATTATTCACACACTGGTGTGTTTTAAATTGTGTACCTCGGAGATTGGTGTGTTTTATATTGTGTATTTCAGACACTGGTATGTCTACATCGAATCAAACACTGATGTGTTTTATATTGTGTATTTCCGAGAAAGACTGGTGTGTTTTTTTATTCTGTATTAAGACACTTGTGTGTTTTATGTGTGAGGGATGTGTTTAATTGTGAAAAGTGATATAACACAATTTGAAGAAATCAGAAACTAATAAAATGCAACCTCAGGAAATAATGAATGTGTTTTATGTTTTGAAATGCTTAAGGGTGTGTTTAGTTGTCAAATTTTATATAACACAGTATGAAGAACCGTAAATTGTTAAATCATAACATCAAGAAATAACGAATTTGTTTTAGGTTTCAAACTTCGGATGAATCAATCTTGGATATGAAGGATATAATTGTCGATTTTATAAATAGTTAATAAATATATAGTTCCATAAAAATAACATTTTATTGTTTATGATATAAAATCTTTCATAAATAATACAATTACTCAATTAACTTAATGTCATTTAGTATAAAAAAAAAACCATTAGATGTCACATGTCACAAGAAGATTGCTTCCTACACTTTGTAGGAAAAGTAGAGTTTGTAGCCAACTCATACCCTATATATATATATATATATATATATATATATATATATATATAAATATATATAAAGAGAGAGAGAGATAAAGAGGAAAAGTGTATCAATATTAACACCCTTCTAGATCATGTATAGTGGTAAGCCAAGTGAAATACTATCTTCCGTTATGTGTCGTCCACGCCATCAAGGCCATTTTACTAGGTAAAAGAGTGTAGTGGTTCACACCCTTTGTTAATTATTATACCAACTAATACCCACTTTACATACTCTCTCTCTCTCTCTCTCTCTTCTAAACTAACCAATCTCCTTATCTCTTTCACTTGTGACCAAAACCACCACGAGAGATAGCCTAAAATGCCACTTAACGTGTTTGGGGGCGGTGGTGGCCCGTGGTCTTAGGAAGATATTAATGTGATAAGTTTGACACATAACATCCAACTATTTTTATTAAAAAAGGGTAAAATAGTAACTTTAATCTTATTAGTTATATGTAAATCTCAATAGCTATGGTAACTAGTTTTTATACATTAAGTTCGTATATGATATTCTTCAACAAAAATATCATTTTCATTCATTGTTCTTCAATCTCAATATTAAACAAAATTTTTCGCTTTTTATCTATTGTTATATAGCATACCAACACGTATAGTTTTGAAACTAGCATAGTTAGAATTAGCACAAACAAGTTTGAAATTAGTAGAAACAAAAACCAACACAACACAGGTTGAAATTAGTAGAAACAATATTGAAGCCAAAGCATATAGTTTCGAAACCAACACAAAACAAGTTCGAAATCAGCACAAACAGTTTTGAAGTGCTCTTTTTACACTTTTGAAAATGTCATTTAGAAAAATATATAGCAATATTATACACATACTAAAGATTATTACTTAACTTTATGGTGTATTTAAAAAAATAATAAAGTATATAAAAGTTATTATATTTTAAAAATATTGTGGAACTAGTAGGAAAAAGTCAACATACCTTGAATCTTTTTATTTGATACAATTAATGCAATTAATAAAATACCCTTAAAACTAACAATTGAGATAACTAATACTTTGGGTTGATGTGTAACCAATACCATCCATTGATTAAAAATCTAGATGACCCAGATTTGTTTTCGACATTTTTACAATTAACATGGTTTGTACGAAATCTCAATTTCTTCCTATGTTATATTAAGAGTTGATCACACACATAGTTTTTGTGGTATGATGTCTTTGATTGAAAATTTTATTATTTGGACTGGCTGTAAATTAATCTTAAGTAAACTGCAATTTGCCTCCTTATGTTTTCCCGGCGCTTACACTTTGCCTCCCTGTCTTCCATTTTTGCTCTTCGGCTCCCCATGGCTGCATTTCATCACACATTACCTCCTTCCGTAAGTCAAACAATTGTTTGACAGTAAAAAATATGAGTAAATGACTATTATAGCCCTGAAGTGTATTTCTTATCCAATACAAGCTCTAATTCCCCGATTCCCCAATCCCCCAATCGTTCAGCTGGTATTTAAACTCACCCAAATCAAACGATTGAACCTACTCAATGTTTTCAACTTCGAAACAATGCTCACGAAGGGTTGATGGATCAGATGCGATTTGCTTAGTTTGTGGTGCAGTTACATGTTATAAAATCTCCAAGACTGGAGCTAGCCCTAGCCGATGTAACACCACGACCACATATAATAACCCGCGGCCAAAACGTAGGGGGTCACGTTACAAGTTGTTTCAAACACATGGTACTTAAGTTTATGTTTTATTGAATTAGTTAGAATTACATTATCATATGAACACAAACAAAAAAACAACAAATGTTCTTTATTTTAAAGCAGACTAAGGCCCGAGTCTGAGTCCGAATTCTACATGTAGCATACTTGTACAATCATCAAACATTTATAGCTGAAACATATGTGAAAATACGGTCAACAATGAATGTTGGTGAGTAACATAGGTTTTGTGGTCAAGACCCATGACTTTGAATATTGAAATATGTTATCCAACTACAAGAGTTGATGTTTTAAATAAATCTTTGTAACCATGAATCAATTTAAAAAAGAACATTGTATGGTTTAATTAGAAACCATTTGTGACTTTGTATAAACCAACCAAATGTCTTGTATAAACCAACCAAATGTCTTGTTTTGTATAAACCAAATGTCTTGTTTTGTAATAAACCAAATGTCTTGTTTTGTAATAAACCAAATGTCTTGTTTTGTATAAACCAAATGTCTTGTTTCGTAATAACGATTGCATGTAACGTAGGCTTAGCGGTTCTAGAACCATCAATGATTGGTGAACCGGCAGATCCGTTTGTACATGTCATTTTGTATAAACTAGTGTGGTTGTTGGCGAATACATTCAAGCCTTTGTTGATTGTCGGATAATCCCTAAAAAGGGTTTATCAATTTGGGTTTCATAAATTCTGTCATTCCCATAGGAAACTTTCAAACAGACCTAGGAAGCGGGAATGGGATTATCAATCCTATAGCGCTGTAACATACCGCCGGTCGGCTTAGCCAAAGTTAATGAATGTATCATTGTCGAATTCAACTTCCATCATGTTTAATACAATGTACTATGTATATGTAACCACAAATTGAAAGCATATTTTATATATAAACCATATATGTAGTTTTGAAAACTTGGAAAACATTATGCACATATGAATCGCCCCAAAACATTTGAAAACGTAAAGTGGGGAGCTATGTACTCACTTGGTTGATGATGACTTGATTAATAGTGCTAGCAAAACTCAAGTGTTTCCTAACATATTGAATGATCATATGGTTAATGTAAATTGTGGCTTAAATGGAAGATCAGATAGAATGTGGTTATAACCAAACGAGCGAAGGATCTCGTATAATATGGTTTGTGAAGTGGTCGAAGCGTGATATAATTTTTGATATTTCACTCATTTATTAAGCTTTAAATTTCTAAAACACAATATAACACTATCACTCTCTATAACACGCTAGGGCAAGTGCATCCATCGTTGGCGTAGTATTATAACAACCCTCCTAGAACGCTTAACGTGACCCTAAAACGTCCCTAAATATACCCCATATGCGAGAAACAAACCCAAAATACCCTTATGCTTAGAAAAATCAAGAAAAACCAAGTTTAGCAGTCGCTCGCGGCCCGCGACAGACGAAGGAAGATCCTTCGCGGGGCGCGATAGCCTTTACTTGGCCGGCACACAATGTTGTCACGTGTCTGATGACACGACAAGGCTACCCCTGACTCGACAAACCTATAAGCGACACGTGGGCCCTCGCGGGCCGCGACGGCCGAGGCCTACTTGGTCGCGAGGTGCGGTGGAGTAGCTGATCAGCCTATAAAAGGAGGTCGAGAGTTCATTTGAATTCGTTCAATTCCAAAATTCTCTCTCAACTTTCTGATAGTAATTATTATACCCGGGCATAATACCCACTATAAAGCGAAGCTCTACCACGTTGTAAGTACTATAACCCTGTTGTTACCCTACACGATCGGTTTAGGGCTCCGTAATGCATGTCAACGCTCTGCCTGACTCAGTCATTGGAATTCTATCACGTGTTACACTCGGTTGATCTAGGATTCCGTAATGCATGTCAGCTCTGCCTGACTCAGTCATTGGAATTCTGTCTCGAGTTGTACGGTTAATGTGATTTGGGTTATTTTACTAACACGTGTGCATTGTTTAATTTTAATAGATAATAACCAGGAGATTCCCAGGAAGCTTTAGTTTTACATAAGTAAACAAAGTGAGTACATCTTACTTTTTTGTCACCTTTTTTGTAAACTGTTTTTACAAAACCTCAAATGTTTTAAGATATAAATTAATAGTGATTGAGTCTATGTATTCTTCAATTACTGCCGGTATGTTGGGGTTTTGTATACAAAATGTGAAAGACGTTACTATTGGACAAAGAGTTAGCCAATGAGTAATTGTGTAGATATAAACATTGTAATCCCTCTCAATACTGTGAAATTATAAAAGTTGTTTTGATTAAACTGAGATACACTCGCCAGTATTTCTTGCTGATAAAATGTTTTTAAACGCAAATGTGAAAGCCAATAGAAGCCAACTGGAGAGCACTGAAGGCTTGGAAAAGTGGCTATAAAAGTTACCTAATTAAAAAGGAGTTTTTGTTTTAAATAAATAGGGTTTATCCCTACAAATGTATTAGCAAAAATTCTAGATTTTTAAACCTTTGATTATTTTCGTAACTGAATGAAATTCTATTTCTGAATTACGAGTTTTGTAATCGTACGTTCAAAATCTAAGTATCACATACCTTGAAACCTTCCTAAATTTAATCGAGGGATTAGAATCATCAAAACACCAAAACTCAAAGTCTAGGGACTAAAAATACCAAAAACCTTAAGTTACCATGTTATGCCACCTAGCAAGACACTAATCACTTAACTCATGGACACTTGTCAAGCTCTAAACACATCATAGGACACTAATCATCTCCTAAGACACCCATAAACACTTGTCTTACCCTTGTTTTGCCACCTATCTTCTCCTTTGCCACACTTCTTCTAGTGTTGACACCTCAATGGACACTAATCACATTCTTAGGCCTCAATGAACACTTGTCTTAATCTCCTTAACCTCCCTTCACTACAAATAGCATCCTTTGATCACCATTTTCTTTACACCAACTCAAAATACAAACACTTCATATAGGAATCTTCTAAAGAGTTTTTTCCTACTTACTTTGAGCTTTCTCTTCTAGTCTTTTGGAGAGGTCCCCTAAAGTTAGTAAGTTCCTTTCTTTAGCTCTTTTAATAAACAAATAGGTTCGTAGCTTATTTCCATCCAAACTCGTAGTTTTACACATAGTAAAAATACCAATGGAACACATAAGTGTTCTTTCCTGTTTTGGACAGATTCCGTGTTGTCACTTTAAACGACCATAACTTGGTCAAAACTTAACCAAATGAAGTAAAATCTTACTTCATGATTAATTACATCAAAAAACAATTTAAACGATATATTATATGCTGAAAAACACTTCCGTTTGGACCCTCAATCGTTTAAAACCAAACTGAAGGTCAAAACTAGACGATCTGCAAAGATCCGCAGTTTTGACCATTTTACGAGTTCCAAACATTAAAATTTTATAAATGGAAGTTGTAGATCACATTCTAATTTAGTTAACTAAAATTTTTTGTAATTTTTTGATAAAATTTACTATTTGTAACATATCTTACAAAGGTAACACAGAAGGCTATCAAAATTCCTACTCTCTAAGAATCTAAACATTTTCAAATTTACAATATTTCCATAACCCATATTCATCCACAAACATCATCGCAACAAAACTTTAACGAACAAATCCTTGTTACTAGGAAACACTTGTGCTTTGCAAGCACGTGTAAACACATCATCGACAATCTAAGTGAGTACATAGTTCCCACTTTTCCGTTTTCAAATCGTTTTGGGGTGATTCATATGTGTAAACCATATTTTCTCAAATACTAAATTATGGCATATGTGTTTACTAAGTGCTCTTTCTGTGTACAACTTTTGTGGTGAAAAAAGGTACAAATCCCAAAATCCTTGTTGGATCTTTCCATGCAAATAGGAAGATCCTTGTTGGATACTCAAAGTACTATTCTAAATCTTGATTGGATTTCTAAAAGTACTTTCACAAGTTATTGGTTGGTTTCTATGCTAAGTGTTTATGTGCAAATCTTGTGTGGTGAAACAAAGTACAAATCACAAGTTAGATCCTTGTTGGATATTCAAAGTACTATTCTAAATCCTTGATTGGATTTCTAAAAGTACTTTCACAAGTTCTTGATTAGTTTCTATGCTAAGTGTGTATGTGCAAACAAGTACAATTGAAACAAAATACAATGTACATTTTTTGTTAACACAAATTGCTTGGTTTTATACATTTTTCCATCCACAGTACACTTTTGTCACAAAACTTTTACTATCAAACACAATGTATTGCAATGCTAAACTTTCGCCATATACCTGGCTACACAAATCTATTTTCACGCATCAACTCATGCAGTTGGACAATGTATTGCAATAACAAAACTTGTGCCAAATACTTGGCTACAAAACCTATGTCGCTCACCAACTTTATTGTTGACCGTCTATTTTCATATATGTTTTAGGTATTGATACATGATGATATTTCAAGCATGATTCACATAGGAATGAACTTGGGCTTTAGATTGCTTTTAAATTCATAAACAATTACGTGTGCTCCTTTGTGTTTGTAAAACAATGTAAGCAATATAATAAAACTTTAGTACCATGTGTTGTGAACAATTTGTAATGTGACTCACCGACGTTTCTGTTGCGACAAACAACACTTTCCGGTAACTTTCGTACAATCAAACAATTAATTATATGCTGCAGTTATGTGTTTTAAACGTCAATATAGCATATTACATGTCATACATTTAGAAATCTCACAGAATACATCTTGATCATGCATGTCATTCATTTTATTCGTCGCATTTCGAAAACAATTCAAGCGGTGCACTAAAACAATTAGTAGACTTACCGGTTAGACTAGTTATGTCAGCACAGCTCCGGTACTCAACTAAACGATAGATTTAGGACCAATTTAAGTCCAACATAAAAATTATATCAAATCCCAAGTGGAAAAACAAGGATATTCATCAATGCTTTCCGGAAAATACACTAGCTCTAAAAGTGTCCGATTTTGAGCATAAATAACAATTTGTCCGCAAAATTCAGCATTTGATAACTAACGCAATGTCCAAAAATGACGTTAAACATCATAATCTACATAAAAGACTTTGAAAGTATCATCTTGATACATAAACATATCATATCATACAAGTTTCGTAACTTAACATCTTAACGACCCGTTAACGAAACTAGCACCAAGCAAGTATCCGAACTACATCTAAACATAGAATATGAACTAGTTAACATTGTTTTGACATTATAAGACTAGTTTAATCCACTAAGCACCTAATTACACTTAGAAACCACTAATAAACTTAAACCCCTAACTAAACCCCTTGAATTCTAACCAATTAAACTAACCATCATTCAAACTCAACTAGGCCCCCTCATTTTGACGGTCAACATGTGGGTCCCCCAAGCCCGCATGTTGTCTAAAGATGATGGATGAAGACTTGTTGGTTAATCCACTTATATGATGGTAGAAATATTTGCATGATAATATAAAGAAACCTTATCATAAACATCACTCACCACTTTCCAAACATCAAAACTTCAAACTCCCCTCTTCTCCTCTCCTCCCATAACCTACGGCCATAACCACCTCCCATTCAACTCCATTTTTCATTCATCTTACAACAATTCCAATTATAATCAAAGGTGTCGTAAGGCATATTAATAAGGTTTCAAGACTCGAAATTTCAAGGACCTCTTCAAGGAGCTTTTATCCACCATCTTTATATCATCTTCATCTTCTTGTTCTTACTGTTTCTTCCCTAGCCACTAGTTCTTGTAGTAAGTCATCTAACACTTGAGTTAAGCTTCATATCATATGTTGTTTATAAAATACAAGAAATCCATCTTGAAGCTCATCATAAAATACTTGGTAAACATGAAAGAACACTAAAAATATAAGTTGTTTACTTGATTGTTTGAGTTGATTATGTGTTAGATCATGTAAGATGGTTGTTATGGACCAAGTGATCTTGTTAACATTATGTTAAAAACATAGATCTAACTGAAAACTGTTAGATCAAGCAAGATCCACCAACTTGATGTTCTGAACTTGAAAATGGTATAAAAATAATTTTTAGAAGATGTAACAAATAACTATATTTAAAGATCTTTTTGTTCTTGAAAAAGTTTGCTTTCAAGGTTAACATAAACTTGTTTAAAATGGTGATGAACAGAAGGAAAGCATAGATCTAAAAGTTGATGTGTTTACAAGTTCATACATATAAGTTGGAAAATTTATTAAATCGAAAGTCTTGTTAAAATTGTTGGATGATATTGTTGAGTTTTGAGATACAAAAACACATGTTTTAAACATGGGAAAACCCCTAAATTAGGGGAAACTATGGCAAAATTTTTGTAGAAATTTAACACTTAGAAAATATATTTTTAACAAGATTTTTTTGGTTAAATGTTTAAAGATGTTGAACATAATTTTTCCCAATTTTTTATACAAAAATATAAGTTAAGAAATACAGTTTTCTTAAAGATAAAAATGGATATAAATAATACATAATTAGGGAAAATTATATATATTTAGTGGTCACCTAAAATTATGTGTTTATGTGTATATTATGTGCATTATGTATTTAGTGTACATGTAGGAAATTGTTATTCACTAAATACTTACAAAAATACAAATACAAATACAAAATACCATGAAAAATAATTTAAGTATAAAAATGCATATACTTACCCATATATGGGTAAATGGACAAAATACAAGAATATATATTTATATATTCCCTTATAAAAATTATGGACATTTGGACAATGGACAAATATATGGATATATATATATATATATATATAGGGGGCCGCTAAAATGAAAACCACCTCCAGTTGTAAGAACCATGAGAACTTTTTGATTCGGGGCGAGTTGGACCAAAATTTTTTTTCATAAACGTAGATGCGTGTATTATAAACACATTTGTAAAAAAAATTCAAAAAAAAAAAAAAACGGTACCCGTAAACACAAACTTGTGGTGCTCAAAACTACACACACGACATTTTTTTTTTTGAATTTTTTTTACAAATGTGTTTATAATACACCCATCTACGTTTATGAAAAAAAATTGGTCCAACTCGCCCCGTACAGTGTAGTTCTCATGGTTCTTACAACTGGAGGTGGTTTTCATTTTAGCGGTCCCATATATATATATATATATATATATATATATATATATATATATATATATATATATATATATATAGGTAGAGGATCCTGTAAAAAGTGCTCAAAGTGTGAGAAGTGTATTATAACACTATATATAATACTATATAACACCATATAAACACCGTATAACAATATGTAACACCATATAATGCCATATAACACTATGTAACACTGTATATCATTATATAACAAATATAACACTATAGGTTGTCTGATAGCATGTCTATGATAGATGTATAGTGTTATATAATGTTATATAGTGTTACATAGTGTTATATGATATTATATGGTGTTACATATTGTTATACAGTGTTTATATGGTGTTATATAGTATTATATATAGTGTTATAATACACTTCTCACACTTTAGGCCCTTTTTACACTATCCTTACCCTATATATAAATATATATATATATATATATATATATATATATATATATAGGGTTGGGTTCTTTGCAGAACCCTAATTTTAAGAAGAACTTACAGAACTAATCTAAACCACTCATTATTTCTAATATTAAAAATTTAAAACTAAAGTAAAAGGTTATAATAGTAATTTACCAAATATTTCTCTCTAATTAGTTAATTAAACCTCTCTCCTAATTTCTCTCTCTTGATCAGATTTTTATGGATTTATGTATATGTTAACAACAAAACTCATCTTTAATACAATCATTTGTTTTTTTAAACTGCTTACGAAGATACTGACTAAGTGCATATTTCCACATATGTAAGTATATTATTTACATATATGTAATTCTTTGGCAAGTAATCTTCATAGTGATTTTTCAAAAAGGTAATGTATTTACATATATGTAGATCTTCACAATTATTATATTATATTTACAGATTGATTCCCATTTACATACATGTAAACCCTTAAATTTATCATTCAATTTTTAAATGATAACATAACGAACTGTCTGTTTACATACATGTCAATACTCTATGTATGTTTATCTATACTATTTACATGCATTTTCATATATGCATGTAACTAAAAATAAATGTTTACACATATGTGTGTAACAAAAAAAACAGATATAAGAAATCTATATCAACAAACATAATTCAAATCGATATATACACATTCAAATCAATATTTACACAAACGTATATAGATTTTTACACACGTGTAAATAAGAAAGAACAGATATTTACATATGTGCACATTCAAACTATTAAAAAATATACAAATTATTTTTAACCTACACATTCATTATGCATCTTCAACTAGCTCTCTTTTTCCGTTGATTTTTGTGGTGTTTCCCAAACAGTAATGAACACCTCAAGACCTGTAGCCTAAAACAACAATCCCATATAAAAGGTTTTTACTAAGAAAACTTATTTAGTGAAAAGCAATATAAATTAATAAAGCAGCCATTCAACGTCTGCATTTGTTATATAACTATTTCAAAACACTATTACTTAGCTCTCAAGCTTTTTCAACCCATACAAACTTATTTATTAATTATCTCCAATCTTATAATCAGTGCCAAACTTTTTGATTAAAAAAATCCTTTTTAATCTGGTTATGAAATGATTTTATTTTGTTGATAAATAGGGTTACAAATGCCACTAATAAAATAAAGAAACTAAAGCATTCGGTCTCCACTATTCTAATACGCAATTGATGTGCAACTCAGATCTAAAAGAGAAACGAAGGGATTAGAGAGAGAAATTGAGAAATACATGGAGGTAAATAAGGAGTTTATTTTTTAGATTTTCCCAAATTACCCTTTTTACTTTATTAATTGTCCATTAGACATCCTTTAATTACGATACTACCACTATTATTTTGAATCATTGATTATATAATCTAAGGGTTGTAATTAGTTCTGTAAGTTCTGAAAAAAATAATGGTTCTGAAATGATCTTCACCCTATATATATATATATATATATATACTTGAAACACACTTGAAAAGTGATCCAAGATCATACTAAACAAGAAAAATATTTTAAAGAATATATAATATATTCGCTAACGTTGTCAACAAGACAAACATGTGAGACCCGACTACAAGGGGGCTCGACCCTACACATGTTGTGGACACGTACATAATACTCGTGGGAGGCACGAAGTCACAAGAGGGCCAGACCCGTTCATACAACTCACAAATATGCAAAAATATATATTTTGTGAAATATATATATTAACAACTTAAAAACTTATACATCTAAAACATAGTTGATACACAATAATTCCATACAACTTAATACACATTCAAGATGGACAACTTGTATATATTTATCATAAGCCAAAGTGGCTAACAAATTTAGGACACTTATAGGTTGTGTCACATACAAGGAAAACGCATTTGGTTTCTAACAGCTTACACAAGGAACACAATCAATGAGTTCATGTCCTCTCTTTTAAACGTTTTCTAGTTTTTAAACTTTTGGGAGAGATACATGTACAACTTAGATCATATGCGAATAAGGTTGTACTTAAGCACCATTAATCACATTTAGACCGAGGAACGGGATGGGTAGATCTACTGGGTTTTGGCGAGCCCCACTCTTGGTCCATGGGACCCACACGGAAGAGTGCTTTTGTGTCCCAGTCGAGGGTAATCGACACAAAGTTTGTCAAAGGTTGGATTGCTTCCTATGTCGTCACACATATTAATGTCATAGCTAAACATTAATGATCAACGATTTCATTAACGCTTTTACATACCGGATTTCATACAAATACATCTCACATTTTAAAGATTCATTTGATACAAAAACATCTGCATGAATTCACCAACTTTTTTGACATTTTTAAACTTACACGTATTTCAGGAAATTAGTGGACTATGCGGGGATTTCGAGTCAAGATAGCAAGTGTTGGAACTCCATGCCATATTTTGGAGGATTTGCTCATTATATTCTGCCTCCTTGCGGTGATATAGTGAACAAAACCTTGAACTTTAAAAATTTGCATTGTGTTGTATGACATTTTGAAAACTTGTTTTCATTCGAAAGGTTGTGAACAATATACTTAACCGTGTGTTGCGTTTTGAAACTATTATGACAATGGCATATAGAGTTTGTTTTATTCATTTAGTATGTTTACTTTATCGTATGCAATGAGAATCAATCACGATCATACCTTGCACTTCCACCTACGAGTGGGTGTGATATCCGTCACAAGTTCCACGTGGTCGGGGTCTTACAGTAGCAACCATCAATGCACAATCACTTTCACTGGGATTCGAGGGATCATTGTTTATCACAACCTCTCCATCAACCTTTTTTTCACAAACAAGTGTTTGTACTAAGTTGACTACATTCTCAACATCATCATTTGAAGCCTCAGTCTTAATCATTTCTTCTTCAAGCTCATTTTCTTCTTCAATAAATTCAAGTGCTATGAGATAAAGATTCACATATTCCTTTACAGGTTTTACCATGAGGGCAAAAATTTTATCTGTGAGTTCTTCAGGCAAATTACTCCATTCAACAAAGCCTTGAGTAAAGAAACTTTGTTGTTTAACCTCTGTAGGTGTAGGGGCTGGGGTAGTTGGTGGTGCCTGGATATGTGAAATTGGTACCTAAATATATTGCACTTGAGGAACAGTAGTTGGGCCATACTGTACAGGGACATGGTTTACAGATTGTGCAAAATGTACAGTGTTTTGAATATTTGGTCCAGGGGTTGATGTGTGTAAAATGCAACATATAAATCACATCAATTAAGGCATAAAACTAACCCTTTTTAAGTACTAATGTTGGAAAAAGAGTGTTTTTGTCTTCCTTTTGTATTTTCAGGATGAAATGAGCTCAAAATCACAAAAGAAGCAAAAAGACAACTAATTCTACCATAAATACAAGAAAAGGAACAAAAGTAGACTGCCCGGACCCTCAACGGCACCTCCCAAAGCAAAGGAGAAGAAACAGAGTCTGAACACGCCCCGTGTCCAGCGAACACGAGGGCGTGCCCAGGAAGCAGCAGAAAAGACAAACCAGTAGAAGCTTCCATTGCCCACCACGGGGCCGTGTCCAGCGGGCACGGGGGCGTGGTGAAAGTACAGCAGGCGCATTAATTGTAATTGCGAATTACAATTAATGAAGAGAGAGAATGTCAGACGGGCACGGGGCCGTGTCCAGCGGACACGGGGCCGTGTCCAGCCTTCTGTTCAGCCTATAAATAGAGAAGCTTGGCTTCATTCTCTCTCATCCCTTGGCACACCACCTCTCTCACACTTCATCCACCACCCACCACCACCATAACACCATCATCCACCACCATCATCCATTGTCCATCGTAGAGTGTGTGAGTCGTCTCGGGATCCAAGATTGATCGTAAGAGTTCTTGACAATCAAGGCCATGTTTGCCTAAGTCTCTTACATCACTTGGTGAAGACAAGTGTTTAGTATAATACTTTTTATTTTTAATCTTTTGCACTTTTTATTTGGTTTTGTATTAATGACTTTAATAACTAGTTACTTATGTTGAAGGTGATCTTTCCTTATCGTTTGTCCGTGGTGTCTTGGCATTATTTTACTGTCTATATAAAATAAAAGATTTTCACCATTCATATCTCCACGGTCTATATGGAGGTATGTTGGCTACCTGGTCGGGGGTTAAGGGAACGGTTTGGTAAGGGTCTTGCCCTTGTTCAGCGTTTAGAGGTCCTGCTTGGGACCTGGGTCAAATTTAGTAGGATCTCCTTCAATGCCCATAGGTATTGGATGGCGGGGATCCAAACTCTTTGACCCCCTCATAAGTTAACTACTATTAATACTATAACCCGGCTATTTAGGACTGTATCCTTGCTGACTCAGACTACTTAGCCGAGGGTAACGTCACCGCCAAAAGCGGGGCCTACCACAATTTGCATTAATAACTTAATTCATTATCTTTCAATAATCCGACCCTTTAGGATTGTATCCTTGCTGACTCAAACTACTGGGTTGAGGGTAACGTCGCCTTCAAAAGAGGGGCCTACTATAATAACTAAGATAATCTCTTAAACAAGTGCAAAAGTGCAAAAATAATCAAAGGTTATACTAATACACGTGTCGGATCCAAGTGATTCATCTTGTCTATCTGTTTTTATTTTATTTTTATTTTCAGCATTTAGTTAGTTTTTATTTTTCTTAGTTTAAAACATTTTTCTAACTTTTTGATTTGATTAGACGTTGAGGATAAACCGGTATTAAAATCTCTTGTGTCCTTGGACGACCTCGGTATCTTACCAACACTATACTACGTCCACGATGGGTGCACTTGCCCATATGTGTGTTTAGTGTTAGTGAATATCGTGTTTTATAAATTTAAAACTTGGCTAAAAGTGTAAAAAAAAGGGCTTAAATACTCATAAAAAATATAACACACTTCACGCACATCAAGTTTTTGGCGCCGCTGCCGGGGACACAAGGATTTTAAGAAAGCTTAAAATCGACGGCCTAATCAGTTTCTCAAAACTTTTTCAAAACGCGCGCATTTTTCTGCATTTTAGTTTAGTTTTGCATTTACAGTAGCCTGAACACGGGGCCGTGCTCACTGAACACGCTCCCGTGCTGCATATTTTTACTTAAATACCCAGATACAGAGTCTGACCACGGGGCCGTGTTCACTCAACACGCCCCCGTGTTCAACGTGACCAGTAAATTTAATTAAAACGCCCAGATACAGACCCTGAACACGGGGCCGTGTTCACTCAACACGGGGCCGTGACCAGCTTCTGTTTCCGTCTTATTTTTGTTTTCTGGTCCCGAGACTCAGTTGTGGTCTGTTGAGTGATTCTTATGGATCAATACTCAAGAGGTTACAACTACACCTATGATGAGGATGATTATAGGGGTAATTATTGCACTAATTGTCGTAACGCACGCTCGGTTCAATATAATAACTCATATCAACCATCCAATTCATACAACCATTATGAGGAGCCCAGGTACGAGCCATCAACTTCATACACATCCTATGAAGACCAAAGGTATGAACCTACTCCCTCGTACTCATATTTTGATGAACCAAGGTATGAACCTTCATACTCATACTTTGAAGATTCAAGATATGAGCCACCACCTTCATACTCTTATTATGAGGAACCATGGCGTGAACAACCCACCTCATATGAGTACTATGAAGAACAAAGTTTCGACCCTTATCCATCATATGCTTATAATGAAGAACAATGGTGTGAACCATCTACTTCATATGAGTATTATGAGGAACCAAGGATCGAACAACCGGATTCAAGCTTTGAGGATCCAAATTCTTTTTCTCTCACCGAAGTAACTAATAGGATATTGGAACAACTTAAAACTATCGAACGTTATATAAAAGAATCTCGCGCAAGGGAAGAGGAATCCCGCGCAAGAGAAGAGCTAAAAAATGATAATAACGTAGAGGTAGTTGAAAGTGTAGAAATGGAAGAACAAGAAAGTGAAAAACCGACACATGAGTTAAACAACGAAAAAGGTGAGTCCAATAATGTCAAAATTCAAGAAGAGTCTAATTTTGAAGAAATTAATCTCTTATCACCTACTTTCGAAAATCATTGTTTAATAACCCCTCATGCCAAGTTTTTAAAAGAGTTAAACACTAGTGCTAAAATCAAAGACTTAGTAAGTGTTAAGTTAACTAATGATCAAACCTCGCTAATAAAAGAAGATCCTTTTGAAATTAACATTACACCGGTTCCATGTTTCTTTCAAAATTCATTTATTAGTAATATCACCATTGATAAAGATCTTTGTATTAACATAATGCCTAACTACATTTTTGAAAAATTAAGTATTAGTGATTTTACTCCACTTCAAATACCCATTTTTCTATCCGATCGAAAAGTAATGAAATCAATCGGTGTAGTTGAAGATGTTTTGGTTCAAACAAATCAAATGGTAATCCCAACCGACTTCGTCATCCTAGATGACGCCCCCTTAGTCTTGGGAAAACCTTTTGTACAAACTCATAAAGCTTTGAAAAACCGGAAATTCAACAATCTACCTCTTCAATTAGGGGCTTTCAAAAGGAGCATAGATCTTGAGCGTTCAATGAAATATCCTTTTGGTAACAATGACCCCTAATTGAAGATGAAGCTGAACCACCCGATACAACCAACGAAGAAGACCACTTTGTCGAGGAAGAGATAGCCATAGAACAAACCTTTAAGATTCTTAATCTAGATGAGCCACAAAATAAGGTGTCTTCCAAAGACCCACCCGTTGAGCTCAAAGAACTTCCTAAAGGTTTGGAATATGCTTTTCTAGGCAAAGATGGTAGTTTACCTGTAATTATTTCATCTAAATTAAGTAATTTAGAAAAAGAAAAATTAATAAGCCTACTTAAAAAACACAAAAACGCGATCGCTTGGAAGCTTGTAGATATTAAAGGAATAAGCCCTTCCATGTGCACGCACAAAATTTTAATGAACGATGACTACAAAACGGTAATTCAACCACAACGAAGAGTGAACCCCAATGTTCAAGAAGTGGTTAAGAATGAAGTCATCAAACTACTCGACGCCGGACTAATCTACCCTATCTCCGATAGCCCGTGGGTAAGTCCCGTTCAAGTAGTCCCAAAGAAAGGAGGTATGACGGTAATAACTAACGAGAAAAATGAATTAATACCAACGAGAACCATCACAGGATGGAGAGTTTGTATAGATTATAGGCGATTAAATGAAGCGACAAGGAAAGACCACTTCCCTTTACCCTTCATTGATCAAATGTTAGAAAGATTATCCGGTCATAAATTTTATTGTTTCTTAGATGGTTTTTCAGGTTACTTTCAAATACCAATAGCACCAGAAGACCAAGAGAAAACAACTTTCACATGTCCCTACGGAACTTTTGCATATCGACGCATGCCATTCGGTCTATGTAATGCGCCTGCAACATTTCAACGTTGTATGGTCGCCATTTTCCATGATATGATCGAAAAGACAATGGAAGTCTTCATGGACGACTTTTCCATCTTTGGAGACTCATATGACCAATGCCTTGATAATCTTGAACGAATGCTATCCCGATGTGAGGAAACTAACCTCGCCCTTAACTGGGAAAAATGCCATTTCATGGTAACAGAGGGAATAGTACTCGGTCACAAAATCTCAAGCGAAGGAATGGAAGTTGATCGAGCAAAAATAGAAACTATTTCTCGATTACCTCCTCCATCCTCCATGCGAGCAATCAGAAGTTTCCTAGGACATGCCGGATTTTATAGAAGGTTTATCAAAGACTTTTCAAAAATTTCAAGACCTCTAACAAAATTACTTGAAAAAGATGCACCCTTCATCTTTGACAAGGAATGCAATCAAGCATTTCTAACCCTCAAGGAAATGCTAGTCAATGCACCCATCATGATAGCGCCAGATTGGAAATTTCCTTTCGAAATCATGTGTGATGCAAGTGACTTTACTGTTGGAGCAGTCTTGGGACAAAGAAAAGAAAAGCATTTCCACCCAATTTATTATGCTAGTAAAACTCTTAATGACGCACAAGAAAATTATACAACTACAGAAAAAGAATTACTAGCAGTGGTATTTGCTTTTGATAAATTTCGTTCTTATCTTGTTCTTTCTAAAACAGTAGTCTATACAGACCATGCAGCCATCAGGTACCTCTTCAAGAAGCAAGACGCAAAACCCCGTTTGATCAGATGGATTCTACTCCTCCAAGAATTCGACATTGAAATCAAGGACAAAAGAGGAGCAGAAAACACTGCTGCAGATCATCTCTCGCGCTTAGAAGACCCAGCTTTGGAAACAACCAGAGACGAGCAAATCAACGAGAAATTTCCCACGGAATCCTTGGAAATGATGGAAAGTAGACAAGAACCATGGTATGCCGACTACGCTAATTTCTTAGCTAGCGGTATAGTCACCAAAGGATGGCCACATCATCAAAGAAAGAAATTCTTTGCTGATGTAAAGCATTACTTTTGGGAAGACCCCTATCTTTTCAAAATGTGTGCCGACCAGCTCATCCGAAGGTGTGTCCATGGTAATGAAGCACGAAGAATTCTCCGTCATTGTCATGAAGGTCCATACGGAGGACATCATGGTGCCGCAAGTACCGCACGAAAGGTATTTGATTCGGGATTTTACTGGCCAACCATTTACAAGGATGCACAAAACCTTTTAAAGACATGTGATGCCTGCCAGAGATCAGGTAATATTTCTTCCAAAAACGAAATGCCTCAAAACGGCATTCTCGTCTGTGAAATATTTGATGTGTGGGGACTCGATTTCATGGGACCTTTCCCACCTTCAAAGGGAAACAAATATATACTTGTGGCAGTCGATTACTTGTCTAAATGGGCAGAGGCCGAGTCTCTTCCAACAAATGATGGGAGAGTAGTGGTAAAATTTCTGAAAAAACTGTTTTCTCGCTTCGGGACACCAAAGGCTTTAATAAGTGATAGAGGTACCCATTTTTGCAATCATCAACTCGAAAAAATATTAACAAGGTATGGGGTCTATCACCGGGTCTCAACAGCATATCACCCTCAAACAAGTGGGCAAGCCGAAGTGACTAATCGAGGTTTAAAACGAATACTTGAAAAAACCGTAGGAATAAATAAAAAAGAATGGGCCGACAAGTTAGACGACGCTTTACGGGCTTTTCGAACTGCTTATAAAACCACTATAGGCACAACCCCATATAAACTCGTCTATGGAAAAAGTTGTCACTTGCCAGTAGAAATAGCTCACAAGGCCTACTGGGCAATAAAAAACGTAAACTTAGATTTAGAAAATGCAGGTAAAAATCGATTATGTCAAATAAATGAATTAGACGAGCTAAGGAATTATGCATATTCTAACTCCAAAATTTATAAAGAAAGAATGAAAAATTTACATGATAAATATATTAAATCTAATGAATTTCGGGTTGGAGATCAAGTTCTATTGTTTAATTCACGACTTCGGTTATTTCCTGGTAAGCTAAAATCTAGGTGGTCAGGACCTTTTTCCGTCACCCATGTTTTTCCACACGGTGCAGTAGAAATTAAAACTCGAAATGGGACACCATTTAAAGTCAATGGCCAACGGCTGAAACTCTACCGAGGATCCATTGAGGATGAGGAAGAGGAGATCTCACTTCAAACGGTTAACGAATAGACTCATACCCGACATGTTACAGGTAAGTGTACGTTTAAAAACCGGTAAATCTTCTAACCATTTTTCGGAAATAAGGGGCATGCACACGAGCACATATAAAAAAAAAATTTAAAACTTTGCTCGGCACGGGGCCGTGTCGAGGCGACTGTCGGGATAAAACCCTCTTTTCCTATCAGTTACACCATTCCACACGCCCCGTTTAGCCGAAAACGCTCTGGTTTGAGGCGATTTTCTGCAGTTTTTCAACGTCACCACCGAATCTAACAACGTCAAGGTATGATTCTATCCTCCTTAGTAGTTAGATTAGTTACTTGCATGTAGTTAAAACATCAAAAATTGGGGAAAAATCTAGGGTTCTTCATGTTCATCCGGATCGAACTCAAAATTTTTGATGAAATTTGTTAGCAGTAGTTTAGATTAGAGTAGTAGAAAGTAAATAAGCATGTATTGTTGATAGATTTGTCCGATTTCCAACCAAAACACCAAACCCTTGTTCTTGAACCGAAAAACACGAAATTGAAAGGGTAAACGGTTTGTTTTGGGAAAAATGACACTTAGGGTTTCATTTTCGGGGGAAACCGCTACTATTGGGCTAAAAATTTTCAGGTTTTCAAAACCGGAACGAAAAATGAAATTTTTGGGTTACAGACGCCTGGACACGGGGCCGTGTCCGCCGAACACGGGGCCGTGTCCAGCCCACTGTTTGCAGTATCACTCTGATTTTCCTTGTTTCGTACTAACTTTTTATGTATTCTTTTCAGATGGCTAAATTCACAAGGTTTAACGCAAGTGAACTGGACGCTAGGGCACGATACAAGGTTCTACAAACAAGACCGGAAGAGTACCCAAGGCGGGCGTGTACTGACTTGCTAACCATGGTGAATCAACTTGACCGCTTCAACAACATTGTGAGGGGTCCACTGCATGTCGCGTTGACCACCCGACTACGTCACATTCCGATGTGGAGGGACCACGTTCACAACCTCCATGGCACAGTTTGGAGCCATCATTGGGCTATATAGTGAAGAGGAAGCGGGGAATGAAGAGAATACTGGGGGATTACGAGACTTGGATGCAACTGAACGTCAAGCCGCATGGGCTCAAATAGGTGAAGGAATCTACAACCCAAGCAGCACCAAAAGCACCAAACTGAGGGACCCGCTTTACCGCTACATTCACAGGCTCCTCTCCTACTCGCTGAACCAACGCCACGACAGTAGTGGCGTTGTTGGGTTGAAAGATTTGGTTGTCCTTCACTGCATCCACAACCAGAAGCCTCTCGATGTTCCATACCTCCTACTGCGAAACATGCACCTAAACCGCCTTGCTCACGCTCCTACACCGATCTTCTTCGGAGGATGGGTGTACCGTCTTTTCAAGCACTTCACGAATATCCCAAGGTCCTTCGAAAGGAGTCCATGGTCGGGACGGGTCGATTACCACATTTGCCGATCCATGAACTTGCTTTATGAAGCGGAGGACGGGACGGTGAGCTTTCAGAGGACGCAAGGCTATGCATGGAACCCACAGGAGGCTCTAGTTCTTCATGCACCACATCCCCATTTTCAGTACCCACCCCAAGGCGATCCGGGTCAATCCTCCTCTCAAGGAGGTGGTTTTCCTAATTTTCAAAGTTTACATGATCTTTTGCAGGAAAACCTTATGTGCACCAGGAACACCTACAATCTCGCCAACAACACATACCACCGGGTTGGAGCTATCGAGCGCAACGTTAACGATATACAAGATGATATCGGTAGCATCTGGGAGTACATGGCGAGGCATGGGGGCGGAGGTGATGGTAGTGATGAAGACATGGAGTAGGAGGCTTGGAGGAACAAGGGGCTGGTTGGTGATGAGCCCACAGGTTTAAGTGCCCTTCTATCTATCAAACAATTCATGGCCTGCGTGCCATTTGTCGAACAATTTACTTTCTCTAACTACTTTTTATCTTTGTTTTATTTTTACTTTATGTTTGGATGACGCTTGACGATGGTAAATTAAGATGGTTTGTGCTTGTTTGGTTTGGTATTGAGTGATTAAACAGGTGCAATGCAAGGGTTAGAGTGCTAAACATTAGCACTTGCAGCCCCGAGATGGAGAAACCGGGAGAAAAAACCTATTTTTCAGGCTAACAGACTGTCCACACGGGGACGTGTCCAGCCGACACGCCCCCGTGTTCATCGCCCAGATCTGCTGTTTGGCTACTGACCTGCAATTTTTTGCCAGACACGAGGCCGTGTCCAGCCGACACGACCCCGTGTTCACCTTCTGTAAGTTTTCGTTACTGGCAGTTCACCACGGGGCCGTGTCCAATGGACACGGGGCCGTGTCCAGACTGCCAGTAACATAAACCTTTGCTTTTAAACCCACTTTTACAAATTCTAATCAACCAAAAACATTATTTTTGGACACATTGAGGACAATGTGTAATTTAAGTGTGGGGGGGATGCTAAAACCTTGAAATTTTGCAAAATCCTAAACACAAGCCTTACACAAAACTCTATTGGAACCGCTAAACACCCCAAATTTTTTCAAAAACTTTTTCAATTTTTTATTTACTTGTCTTAGTTTAAGTTGGGAATAACAAGTTCTAAAAAGGTTATATTTTTACAAGTTTACAACCGATAGCGTCGTGATAAAAAAAGAACCAACATAAGAAAATTATGAAACGGCATAACAAGTCTAGTTAAAATTTGATTATATATACTTGGTCACATTAAAAACCCATTCCCACAAAAGTGAGTTTTGAGCCTTTATTGAGCATAAAAATATACATATTTAGACTAAATGCTCATTTTTCGTTTCTTGTGTGAATAGCCGCTCGGTTCTTACAAATCTAGAACTTGCCACGACAATACATTCCCGGTCCTTACCAACTTAAACCCAAGTAAGTAAATGATGGAGGCATTAGGACTAACCATTTTCTTTCAAAACCATTATTTTTCATTTTTTATCACCTACCCAAAAATCCCCCTAGATAGCCCCTTTGAGCCTAAACCTTTCATTTCATTACCCCAAAAACCCTTTTTACCCACCAAAAACCTTTTTATTTTTCACCCTTTATTTTAGTAACAAGCTCGCTTTTTCGTAAACTCACCTTTTTATGTGACGATCAAAAAAAAAAAAATAGTGATGAAGTCAAAAACAAACAAAAGCTATATAAAAGCTTGTTTGGAGAAATACTTCAAAAAAAAAATAATAAAAAGTCACTAAAAACAAGGTATTTCACGAAAACCGACGCTTGTTACGATTTTCGCCCTTTTTACTAACCACTAACCAACCACCCACCTTTAACCCAAGCCTAACCCTTTACCCCAAAAAGTCCTCTTGATATTTACAAAGGTAAAAAGTTAAAAAGGAGGAGGATTGATTGCTTGGCAAGCCTATGGAAGGCGTAAGTTCCATGCCGCTCTCGAGTGATTCACTAAAATATACACCTTCGGCCGAGTGTTGAGTGATCTCCCGTGAGGTATGTGAACTTGTATATAAATGGAATTTTAATAAGGCATGCTATGCCCAAATAAGTAATTTATCTTATGAAACGTTCAAAATAAATCATAACGAATAGGATTGTAAATAAATAAAAATAAAACTTACAAAGACCTTGGATTCCCGACACTCTAGGACAAGCTAAAGACTTCTCTTCTACCTATTCCATTTGGGAGTGTAAGCCACATTTAAAGAGTTTTGCTTGAGGACAAGCAAAAGTTCAAGTGTGGGGGTATTTGATGTGTGTAAAATGCAACATATAAATCAAATCAATTAAGGCATAAAACTAACCCTTTTTAAGTACTAATGTTGGAAAAAGAGTGTTTTTGTCTTCCTTTTGTATTTTCAGGATGAAATGAGCTCAAAATCACAAAAGAAGCAAAAAGACAACTAATTCTACCATAAATACAAGAAAAGGAACAAAAGTAGACTGCCCGGACCCTCAACGGTGACGTGACCGTGTCGTCCCGATCAGTCAAAAACCCAATTAACCTAGGTAGCTAGGATAAGTCGAGTATCGTATCCACGAAGAGCATGTGGTAAGTATCGCACTAGTTGTTCAATTAGCAAAAGTATTTACAAACAAGTGTACAAATTGATTATGAATTTTGCTAATTTTCTTTTTTTTTTTTCAAAGTTTGTTTAAAATAATTATATAAAAAAATGATTAACTAAAATGAGTAAAACAATAATTTGGAACAAGGTTCACACCCGGTTCGACAACTGCAAGACCTAGGGTTTCTACACGTTAGACTTAATTTAGTTGCATTTGATTATTAACGGATTTAGTATTACGTGGCTTAGGTGTCAAGAGCTATCAACGTCATAGACAACGGACCGCACTACACTTCGTTACCAAGAACATGTAAATCCAAACCTATAGCAAGGCATAATTGCACATATTCATTTCACAAAGTCAAATTTAATAACTCATTCGACAATTCATGAATCCAATACAAATGCAAGACAATTGATATAAGTTTCAAATGGTTAAATACAACTAGTCACAAATTAAATCATAAACAAAATATTGAAACCCTAGAATTCTTACAAAGTCTACACCGGAGTGAAACCCTTAGAAGATTAGCCGCATATACCCATGACGTGCTACCAAGACTTCCCCTTTTTTTTCTTGATTTCTGTGCAAAAAAGTCAAAACGTAACTCCCTCTGCGATTCTCGTAACCGTCCCCATTCGTAATAGCCGTAGGCAATTTTTTATGTCTCATCTAATTTGTGATAAAAGGCCCCATATGGACATTCAGTTAGTGATCGGCCCAAACAAGTGACCGGCCCAAACAATTGCACTTTATGCCTCTCATGATCTTGTTTTTTCGTGTGAACATAATCTGCAACTTTCATCTCTTTCTAGCACATGTCCATCTATAATTCTTTTCCTACATCCAAAAATTAGGATTAACGTAAGCTCAATAATTCATTTTTTTTATTCTTTTGCACACACAATTCACAACCATTCGTATTACAATCCATAGATTCCAATAAAGCATTTATTAATTATATATTATCATTTAAGCACACTTTTTTTCATGACCTCTAAAATATAAAAACTTACTAGAGTAGTATATTTTATATCCTTATCAATGCATTTTTATGCTAATTAATATAAACTAGAGTGAACCTAAAATGCACCGATCACATCCCCACACTTGTCTTTTGCTTGCCCTCAAGCAAATCTGCTTTTCACTTTCACGTGGGTCGAACGAGAAACACACATCCCATTCCCGAGACTAAGGTTAAGGTCTAATGTCATGTCCGGTTCAAGCTTTTTACAATTTTCGACATATTTAGCAATAAATGATTAGTCATGTAAAAGTGGTTATCCAAGATTAACCCGCCTGTGAAACCAACAAATCATGCACATCCCTCACAATGTTCTCTCAACTCGGTTTAAAAATTGGCTAATAGTTGATGCATTAGCGCTTTTGAAATAATCACTCAAACCGATTAGAACACGTACCCGCATAGGCTTGCAACTCAATCGTTCTCCACCACCGGACACGAATACTAAGAACAAGTCATAAGGTCTTTGGAGGGTTGTAACGGGGCTAGGTTAAGGGTATGGAATAGGATTTTTTTTTAGTGGCTAAGGTGATGAGAAATTCGATTTTTATTACAACGGCTACTCTAAACAAAACTAAACTATAAACATCAACTACAAGGCAACAACTTTAGCCTTTTATTTCTCAAACTAAGAACATATATTTTTGTTCTTTTCTCAACAATTATCTATTCTTTTTTTTTCGCAACATTTTCTGATTGATTTTTTTTTTTTTTTTTTTTTTTTTTGCAAACACAACTATACAAACAAATAATCCTACAATCGAATTTTCATCACACGGGTTTAAAAGAAAAGGTTTAACGGTTATGGTCTAAACGGGTTGTCAAACGAAAGGTTTAGGCTCAAAGTGGGCGACTAGGGGATTTGTTTGGGTAAGGATAAATAATTGGTTTTAAAGGAAAAAGGTTCACCTAATGCCTTAATCATTCTCGTGCTTGTATTCAGTCTATGGTCTCAAACGTATCAAAAGATGCAAGTTCTACAATACATGACTGATGGTCCACTCAAACAAAGAAACATAAATATGTAATTCTATGATATAAAAGTGGCTCAAAACCTCACATATCTAAAGGGTATGGTATGTGACATGCATGATGTGCTAGTTTCTTAGGCGAATTACTCCCAAATAACCACCCGCTAAATACCGTTATGCTATTAACTTGAACTTGACCATGACAAAAGACCAAATGGGTTGTGTCATCCCTCGTTGACTTAGTTACTTGTGTCTTTTAGATCGCTTCAAACAAAGACATTTTTTGAAAAAATTTTGAAATTTCCCCTCATCCCCACACTTGAGGTAAACATTGTCCTCAATGTGTAGTGTTTAAATGAATGGGTCAAAAATCGAAAACTTTTACTAACTCCCCCATCCCCACACTTGAGGTAAACATTGTCCTCAATGTGTAAGAACTAGAGTTTTTAAAACGCACAAGGGATGTGACACGGCTAACCTCCCCAAAATTTCACCCCAGAAAATAAAATACAATTTACAATCCACTTATTTGCTAACTAAAAATCAAAAGTAAAAAGAAACGTATGCACCTGGTTTTCGCTAGTTCCTTGTGTGCTCTTCATCTTTTCAACAAAGTGGTCGTCCCACGAACATAATGTACCTATAAATCTCAACCCTTGTGTAGAAGCATGCTTCTCACAACCATCAAAATTTGTTAGTTACCTAGTTCTACCACTTTTATGAAATTATTACCAAGTCATACCTTAATTTACTTTGATTTATGTGGAAAAATAATGTACAATAACAACAAACCTAACTCACTTTCGTAGGAATCACGGTTGCATTTAGCGTATGCAACAAGCCCTTTTAAACCACCCGATAGCTCGGGAGGACGAGTAGATCTCGTGAGGGTTATATAGGGAACACACCCACAACGTTCATTTAACTAAGAAAAGAAAAAAAAATAAAAATAAAAATAAAACAAATAATAGTACAAACTCTACAACAATTATACCTGATTTGCCTCTCATGGTGGTCGAAGTGCACATTTTCCTACCGAGTTGCCTACATACGCTCGGTATTTGGCATGCCGAATCCATACTCTTTTTATTATATTCGGCATACGCACTGTACAACTTCGGGGTCGCTTTTTACCAAACCGGCCAATGTCTTGCAATACTACCTTTCGAATCCTTATACCTGGACCCTCATCCCCAACTTTGTTGGTTGGAGTGATAAGTATGGGAAAAGGATAGGCATGAACGTGGGCTTCTTTCGGTTCTGACCCGTCTTGCGGTGTTATGTCTTCCGCTCGGTTCAAAAACTCAACTTCTTGCTCAGGAAGATCTATAACCTCTTCCACCACATCACCATCCACCATTGTACCACTAGCCAACACCTCTTGGTCTCGTCTAAGTTGAGCCAATTCTTCGGCGAGTTGACCCACTTTCTTTGCCAAGACTTCATTAGCTTTATCTTTCGCCTCAAGTTCCTTCTTCAATTCCATCTTAATCTCTTGATTTGAAGTAATGATAGCATTCATGATTGCATCGAACTTGGAACATATTGAATCTTGAGGTTCTTCGGATGCCGGTTGAGGGTATTCACTATAATAATCATCATACTCCTCCCGGTAACTTGAGAATTGTGGCAATTCGGGTTCATAATTGTTGCAATCCCGCTCTTGCTCATAGTGGCAATTCATCTCTAAATGGTAGTATTCTTGATATATGAAGGTGGCTTGTAACCGGACTTTATTTTTTCTTTCCAAAACACTGGATCTTTCCAAAACACTAGACAATCTTCATGTATGTGAACTTTTCCACAACAAGGGCATTTATTTTCTTGCTCCGGTGGTAGAGGTGGTCTAGCGTATGGATAATATGAGGATGGACCATTGAAATTTTCATAATCCGCCCTCCTATATTCAAACAATCCGCTGAGGTAGTCTTCCCGTTCCTTGTTGGCTTGAACTTTTTCGTAGAAAACAGAGCAATCCTCTAAATAGTGCTCTCCGCTTCCGCAACACTCACATGGATCATCATCTACCCAATTCATATTGAAAGCTGGTACCTGCAAAACATCTACCTGCACAAACAAGCTCGACCACCCAAAGTAAAATCACGAATATACAAGAAAGAAAGAAAAAAAAACTAAACTAAAATCGAACAAGCAATGAAATACTAAGCGCACTAGCTCCCCGGCAACGGCGCCATTTTGACGTGACCGTGTCGTCCCAATCAGTCAAAAACCCAATTAACCTAGGTAGCTAGGGTAAGTCGAGTATCGTATCCACGAAGAGCATGTGGTCAGTATCGCACTAGTTGTTCAATTAGCAAAAGTATTTACAAACAAGTGTACAAATTGATTATGAATTTTGCTAATTTTCTTTTTTTTTTTCAAAGTTTGTTTAAAATAATTATATAAAAAAATGATTAACTAAAATGAGTAAAACAATAATTTGGAACAAGGTTCACACCCAGTTCGACAACTGCAATACCTAGGGTTTCTACACGTTAGACTTAATTTAGTTGCATTTGATTATTAACGGATTTAGTATTACGTGGCTTAGGTGTCAAGAGCTATCAACGTCATAGACAACGGACCGCACTACACTTCGTTACCAAGAACATGTAAATCCTAACCTATAGCAAGGCATAATTGCACATATTCATTTCACAAAGTCAAATTTAATAACTCATTCGACAATTCATGAATCCAATACAAATGCAAGACAATTGATATAAGTTTCAAATGGTTAAATACAACTAGTCACAAATTAAATCATAAACAAAATATTGAAACCCTAGAATTCTTACAAAGTCTACACCGGAGTGAAACCCTTAGAAGATTAGCCGCATATACCCATGACGTGCTACCAAGACTTCCCCTTTTTTTTTCTTGATTTCTGTGCAAAAAAGTCAAAACGTAACTCCCTCTGCGATTCTCGTAACCGTCCCCATTCGTAATAGCCGTAGGCAATTTTTTATGTCTCATCTAATTTGTGATAAAAGGCCCCATATGGACATTCAGTTAGTGATCGGCCCAAACAAGTGACCGGCCCAAACAATTGCACTTTATGCCTCTCATGATCTTGTTTTTTCGTGTGAACATAATCTGCAGCTTTCATCTCTTTCTAGCACATGTCCATCTATAATTCTTTTCCTACATCCAAAAATTAGGATTAATGTAAGCTCAATAATTCATTTTTTTTTATTCTTTTGCACACACAATTCACAACCATTCGTATTACAATCCATAGATTCCAATAAAGCATTTATTAATTATATATTATCATTTAAGCACACTTTTTTTCATGACCTCTAAAATATAAAAACTTACTAGAGTAGTATATTTTATATCCTTATCAATGCATTTTTATGCTAATTAATATAAACTAAAGTGAACCTAAAATGCACCGATCAAACGGCACCTCCCAAAGCAAAGGAGAAGAAACAGAGTCTGAACACGCCCCGTGTCCAGCGAACACGGGGGCGTGCCCAGGAAGCAGCAGAAAAGACAAACCAGTAGAAGCTTCCATTGCCCACCACGGGGCCGTGTCCAGCGGGCACGGGGGCGTGGTGAAAGTACAGCAGGCGCATTAATTGTAATTCGCAATTACAATTAATGAAGAGAGAGAATGTCAGACGGGCACGGGGCCGTGTCCAGCGGACACGGGGCCGTGTCCAGCCTTCTGTTCAGCCTATAAATAGAGAAGCTTGGCTTCATTCTCTCTCATCCCTTGGCACACCACCTCTCTCACACTTCATCCACCACCCACCACCACCATAACACCATCATCCACCACCATCATCCATTGTCCATCGTAGAGTGTGTGAGTCGTCTCGGGATCCAAGATTGATCGTAAGAGTTCTTGACAATCAAGGCCATGTTTGCCTAAGTCTCTTACATCACTTGGTGAAGACAAGTGTTTAGTGTAATACTTTTTATTTTTAATCTTTTGCACTTTTTATTTGGTTTTGTATTAATGACTTTAATAACTAGTTACTTATGTTGAAGGTGATCTTTCCTTATCGTTTGTCCGTGGTGTCTTGGCATTATTTTACTGTCTATATAAAATAAAAGATTTTCACCATTCATATCTCCACGGTCTATATGGAGGTATGTTGGCTACCTGGTCGGGGGTTAAGGGAACGGTTTGGTAAGGGTCTTGCCCTTGTTCAGCGTTTAGAGGTCCTGCTTGGGACCTGGGTCAAATTTAGTAGGATCTCCTTCAATGCCCATAGGTATTGGATGGCGGGGATCCAAACTCTTTGACCCCCTCATAAGTTAACTACTATTAATACTATAACCCGGCTATTTAGGACTGTATCCTTGCTGACTCAGACTACTTAGCCGAGGGTAACGTCACCGCCAAAAGCGGGGCCTACCACAATTTGCATTAATAACTTAATTCATTATCTTTCAATAATCCGACCCTTTAGGATTGTATCCTTGCTGACTCAAACTACTGGGTTGAGGGTAACGTCGCCTTCAAAAGAGGGGCCTACTACAATAACTAAGATAATCTCTTAAACAAGTGCAAAAGTGCAAAAATAATCAAAGGTTATACTAATACACGTGTCGGATCCAAGTGATTCATCTTGTCTATCTGTTTTTATTTTATTTTTATTTTCAGCATTTAGTTAGTTTTTATTTTTCTTAGTTTAAAACATTTTTCTAACTTTTTGATTTGATTAGACGTTGAGGATAAACCGGTATTAAAAGCTCTTGTGTCCTTGGACGACCTCGGTATCTTACCAACACTATACTACGTCCACGATGGGTGCACTTGCCCATATGTGTGTTTAGTGTTAGTGAATATCGTGTTTTATAAATTTAAAACTTGGCTAAAAGTGTAAAAAAAGGGGCTTAAATACTCATCAAAAATATAACACACTTCTCGCACATTAGGGGTATTTTGGGAATTTTGATTAAAGTGTTGTTGATTGCTAGATTGAGGCCTTTGATTCGGATAGGTTATCATGGGTGTAGAGTTACTTGGCTGACTTCTGCACTCCCTAGCAAAATGACCCAATCTATTACACTTATAACATTTTATCTTCGATTTATCTAACCTTACCCTTGACCTTCCATTTGACCCTGAATACTTCCTACCAGTTCTTTTGTAGAAGTTGTTTGTTCAAACACTGAGTAGGGCTAATTGATGCAAAATGTCCATTTCCTCTAAGTTAATGGGATCAATATGTTGCAAGTCATCAAGAACAAAAGACAGGTTATCAAAACTTTGACCATCACCATTTGTTGTAAAAGCAAAGTTTGGAGAGTATTGATCAAGGTTAATTCAAATGGATATGTCAATGAAATGATTACAACCCTTATAATTTACTATTTCAGATGATGATTCTTCTTGACTCAAAAGTGTTGTGTTGCTAAAGACCAGTCATCAGACACTTTTCCAGTTTCCTGGAGTTTCTTCGTTTGGATAAGCTATCTTTCAAATGTTAAGAACTTACCATGAAGTTGAGTCAAGGTCGTTGTCACACCCCGAAATTATCAGAGCATTGGCGTGACTGGACTGGTATTTTCATTGCACAGCGGAAGCAAATAAGTTAAGACTTCTAGAAAATAAACGCCACTAAGTACTCGACTCCACATGGTTCTCCTATTCCAATCGTGCCTTGTCTTAGAATTGCAACCTGAGAAAGAAACATGCGAAAAATCAACATATAGTTGAGCGAGTTCATAGTTTGTTTTGGAAAAGATTTGAAATAAATCTTTTTAAATAACCGGTTTTTGAAGTATTTGAGAAAACGAATCTAAAATCATTTTCTTGTCATGTTATACAGAAACTTTGTATGAAAACATAATTGGTGTCATGTATAAATCACGTTTCTCTTGAGTACCCCACGTACTCAAGTATAATTCCCGTTTTCTTGAGTACCCCACGTACTCAAGTTTAATTCAAGTTTTAGTATGGTATGAATTTTTATGTATACAAAGTATTCTTGAAAGTATCAGGGTTGTTGATGGGTTGCAAGGCCATTAACATGTGACACGACATAGGAAGTCACCAAACCTTAGGCATTTTTCTATTTGGCATATACTGAGACACAAAAGCACTACTCGGTACTCGTCCTCACCGAGAGTGTGGCTGCCCGACACCCGTTAGATCTAACCTTTTGTTCTGCGGTCTAGGTATATTGTTGACTAATGGTGCTTATGTACCCTATTCGTGACACGATTTCTCGTATCATTCCTCATAACGCATCATACTTGGTTCTCGTTCTCACAAAGTGCGCTTCTTGTATTCTTATATCACATCACACTTGGTACTCGTTCTCACCAAGTGTGCTTCTTGTTTTTGTATCATACCATTTGTAAACATTGTAAAATTTGTATCTTGTATTTTTCCGTAGTTTAGAAAACTAGAATTCGCGTGTATGCATATTTCGCAAAATACGCTTGTTTGATAAACCGGTATAAAAACATAAGCTTTTCGTAAACCATTTGTGTCAGTTTAAAATTTGCTTGTAATGCTTTGCAAAAAGTGCATGTCTTTCCACCCCGAAAACATTTAGAAAAATGTAAAACAGTGAAAAGGTGGGGTTATGAACTCACCTGAATATTCCTGTGCAAAGCTAGCTATATACGACTTTGTGAAGTCGTTTCCAAGACGAGACTCGCTAGCGTGCATTCTACAATATTCCTAACATGGAATATCTTATAAGTTTCTAATTTTTGTGGTAACAAATCTACGTGTTACCGAGCTCTACCGAATAGTAATGACTAAGTTATACTCGTTAAGTCTCGTATACTATATGTCGAATGTATATGCCGTTTAGGCGTTTGATATAAATATAAAAGAGTCATACTCATTCTACAAAAGAATCGGCGAGTTGTATTTGAAAATAAATATATAACTATATTTATTTTTATAAAAAAAAGTCGTGTTGTTTGTCGTTTGAAAATAAATATAATCTATATTTATTTTTACAAAAAGAGGTTGTGTAGTATGCTATTTGAAACAAATATATAACTATATTTGTTCTATGAAATGATGTGCGTGAAGTGTGTTATATTTTTTATGAGTATTTAAGCCCCTTTTTTTTACACTTTTAGCCAAGTTTTAAATTTATAAAACACGATATTCACTAACACTAAACACACATATGGGCAAGTGCACCCATCGTGGACGTAGTATAGTGTTGGTAAGATACCGAGGTCGTCCAAGGACACAAGAGCTTTTAATACCGGTTTATCCTCAACGTCTAATCAAATCAAAAAGTTAGAAAAATGTTTTAAACTAAGAAAAATAAAAACTAACTAAATGCTGAAAATAAAAATAAAATAAAAACAGATAGACAAGATGAATCACTTGGATCCGACACGTGTATTAGTATAACCTTTGATTATTTTTGCACTTTTGCACTTGTTTAAGAGATTATCTTAGTTATTGTAGTAGGCCCCTCTTTTGAAGGCGACGTTACCCTCAACCCAGTAGTTTGAGTCAGCAAGGATACAATCCTAAAGGGTCGGATTATTGAAAGATAATGAATTAAGTTATTAATGCAAATTGTGGTAGGCCCCGCTTTTGGCGGTGACGTTACCCTCGGCTAAGTAGTCTGAGTCAGCAAGGATACAGTCCTAAATAGCCGGGTTATAGTATTAATAGTAGTTAACTTATGAGGGGGTCAAAGAGTTTGGATCCCCGCCATCCAATACCTATGGGCATTGAAGGAGATCCTACTAAATTTGACCCAGGTCCCAAGCAGGACCTCTAAACGCTGAACAAGGGCAAGACCCTTACCAAACCGTTCCCTTAACCCCCGACCAGGTAGCCAACATACCTCCATATAGACCGTGGAGATATGAATGGTGAAAATCTTTTATTTTATATAGACAGTAAAATAATGCCAAGACACCACGGACAAACGATAAGGAAAGATCACCTTCAACATAAGTAACTAGTTATTAAAGTCATTAATACAAAACCAAATAAAAAGTGCAAAAGATTAAAAATAAAAAGTATTATACTAAACACTTGTCTTCACCAAGTGATGTAAGAGACTTAGGCAAACATGGCCTTGATTGTCAAGAACTCTTACGATCAATCTTGGATCCCGAGACGACTCACACACTCTACGATGGACAATGGATGATGGTGGTGGATGATGGTGTTATGGTGGTGGTGGGTGGTGGATGAAGTGTGAGAGAGGTGGTGTGCCAAGGGATGAGAGAGAATGAAGCCAAGCTTCTCTATTTATAGGCTGAACAGAAGGCTGGACACGGCCCCGTGTCCGCTGGACACGGCCCCGTGCCCGTCTGACATTCTCTCTCTTCATTAATTGTAATTGCGAATTACAATTAATGCGCCTGCTGTACTTTCACCACGCCCCCGTGCCCGCTGGACACGGCCCCGTGGTGGGCAATGGAAGCTTCTACTGGTTTGTCTTTTCTGCTGCTTCCTGGGCACGCCCCCGTGTTCGCTGGACACGGGGCGTGTTCAGACTCTGTTTCTTCTCCTTTGCTTTGGGAGGTGCCGTTGAGGGTCCGGGCAGTCTACTTTTGTTCCTTTTCTTGTATTTATGGTAGAATTAGTTGTCTTTTTGCTTCTTTTGTGATTTTGAGCTCATTTAATCCTGAAAATACAAAAGGAAGACAAAAACACTATTTTTCCAACATTAGTACTCAAAAAGGGTTAGTTTTATGCCTTAATTGACGTGATTTATATGTTGCATTTTACACACATCAAATACCCCCACACTTGAACTTTTGCTTGTCCTCAAGCAAAACTCTTTAAATGTGGCTTACACTCCCAAATGGAATAGGTAGAAGAGAAGTTTTTAGCTTGTCCTAGAGTGTCGGGAATCCAAGGTCTTTGTAAGTTTTATTTTTATTTATTTACAATCCTATTCGTTATGATTTATTTTGAACGTTTCATAAGATAAATTACTTATTTGGGCATAGCATGCCTTATTAAAATTCCATTTATATACAAGTTCACATACCTCACGGGAGATCACTCAACACTCGGCCGAAGGTGTATATTTTAGTGAATCACTCGAGAGCGGCACGGAACTTACGCCTTCCATAGGCTTGCCAAGCAATCAATCCTCCTCCTTTTTAACTTTTTACCTTTGTAAATATCAAGAGGACTTTTGGGTGAAGGGTTAGGCTTGGGTTAAAGGTGGGTGGTTGGGTTAGTGGTTAGTAAAAAGGGCGAAAATCGTAAAAAGCGTCGGTTTTCGTAAAATACCTTGTTTTTAGTGACTTTTTATTTTGAAGTATTTCTCCAAACAAGCTTTTTTATAGCTTTTGTTTGTTTTTGACTTCATCATTTTCTTTTTTTTTTTTTGATCGTCACATAAAAAGGCGAGTTTACGAAAAACCGAGCTTGTTACTAAAATAAAGGGTGAAAAATAAAAAGGTTTTTGGTGGGTAAAAAGGGTTTTTGGGGTAATGAAATGAAAGGTTTAGGCTCAAAGGGGCTATCTAGGGGGATTTTTGGGTAGGTGATAAAAAATGAAAAATAATGGTTTTGAAAGAAAATGGTTGGTCCTAATGCCTCCATCATTTACTTACTTGGGTTTAAGTTGGTAAGGACCGGGAATGTATTGTCGTGGCAAGTTCTAGATTTGTAAGAACCGAGCGGCTATTCACACAAGAAACGAAAAATGAGCATTTAGTCTAAATATGTATATTTTTATGCTCAATAAAGGCTCAAAACTCACTTTTGTGGGAATGGGTTTTTAATGTGACCAAGTATATATATTCAAATTTTTAACTAGACTTGTTATGCCGTTTCATAATTTTCTTATGTTGGTTCTTTTTTTATCACGACGCTATCGGTTGTAAACTTGTAAAAATATAACCTTTTTAGAACTTGTTATTCCCAACTTAAACTAAGACAAGTAAATAAAAAAAATTGAAAAAGTTTTTGAAAAAATTTGGGGTGTTTAGCGGTTCCAATAGAGTTTTGTGTAAGGCTTGTGTTTAGGATTTTGCAAAATTTCAAGGTTTTAGCATCCCCCCCACACTTAAATTACACATTGTCCTCAATGTGTCCAAAAATAATGTTTTTGGTTGATTAGAATGTGTAAAAGTGGGTTTAAAAGCAAAGGTTTATGTTACTGGCGGTCTGGACACGGCCCCGTGTCCATTGGACACGGCCCCGTGGTGAACTGCCAGTGACGAAAACTTACAGAAGGTGAACACGGGGGCGTGTCGGCTGGACACGGCCTCATGTCTGGCAAAAAATTGCAGGTCAGTAGCCAAACAGCAGATCTGGGAGATGAACACGGGGGCGTGTCGGCTGGACACGTCC